>NC_084652.1:8071974-8790099 GCF_019802595.1 Syngnathoides biaculeatus
AAAAAAAAATACGGTATAAACTCAAAACTGGTCTGATAGAGGTCACAAAGTTGAAAGATATTATTGTATTGCAAAAAAAAAAAATTAAATATCTGAAAAAGGAACAACAACAAAACTCCAAAATAAGTAAGTTTCTTTCGGCTTTACCCGTTAAAATACAACAACAAACTCCCAAATCACCCTTTTTTCAGAGATGCCTTTTTTTTTGGGGGGGGGTATTTAGTTTTTTTATAGTACAAGTTTCTTTATGGCGGCACGGTGGATCAGCTGGAAAAACGTTGGCCTCACAGTTCTGGGGTCTTGAGTTCAATCCCGGCCCCCCCTATGTGGAGTTTGCATGTTCTCCCTGTGCATGCTTGGCTTTCCTCCGGTTACTCCGGTTTCCTCCCACATCCCAAAAACATGCAACATTAATTGGACACTCTAAATTGCCCCTAGGTGTGATTGTGAGTGTGGCTGTTTGTCTCTATGTGGCCTGCGATTGGCTGGGGACCAGTTCAGGGTCCAGCACACCCTGCGACCCTTGTGAGGATAAGCGGCAAAGAAAATGGATGGATGGACATACATACGCCACAGCTGTGTAAAAGCCACGTGCCCACATTGAACTGGTCGTTCAGGGTCTGCCCCGCCTCCTGCCCGTTGACAGCTGGGACAGGCTCCAGCACTCACCACAACCCTTGTGAGGATAAGCGGCTAAGAAAATGAACGGATGGAAGTTTCTTCAATGTGTACAGCATGATGGCATGTTTGCCTTACACTTCTGAAGTTGAGGGTTAGAATCTTGGCTCCAGCTTTCCACCGTATTCTGTATCCAGCTCACCCGAGACCCGAGTGAGGATAAGCAAACTGTATAGAAAATGAACGGAGGGAACATTTTCAATCAGATATTATATTATTAGATGAGCTGATAGGGTCCCTAGGATTGTTTTCTTCGTGCGTTACAGTTCCTATGATCATTTTTATTTTACTATGCTCTCTTATTAACTCGTGTGTGTGTTTGTGCGCGTGTATATCTGTGTGTATTCTCCAGGAGGCTTTAGAGATGAAGAGAGACGAGTACGAACGTCTACCAGGGTGGAAACAAGTCAATTTGAAGAAGGCGAAAGGACTGTTTTAAGCACGTTGGATTGAGGATGGAACGAGAGAAGCACAAACAGAGAGAAACAGGAGGATGCAGATCTACTGGAAAAGGACGCGAGGACTTGAGAAGCACTTCCTGTTCCGTGTCAGGACACGCCGAGGGAAAACGTGTTGGTTTTCGTGGACTTGACGCCCCCGTTGCTCAAGTACAAGTGTGCACTTTTGGCATCGGTGTTGTAATGTAAAGGTTTGATGTTGAATGATGTATAGTGCCTTTGATTATTTGACTTTATTTTATTTTATTTTTTTTTGGTTTGTGTACAGTTTATACAAAGACAAAATAGTGTGATCTCTCTTTGGCATAAAGCACATTGAGAATCCGGAATGGAGTCATCTTGTGTCTCCTGCTTAATAAATGAAAGCACTTTTAAGACCACTTTAACCGATTGAGGATTTGTTTTTTTTTTTTTAAAAAAAGCCTCCACGGAATAAACAAATGAAAAAAAAACAATGACAATAAAGTTAATGTGTTTTTTTCTTTCATAACGTAAGTATAAAAATAAATAATTTCAGTATGTATATCAACACCCTCGGTATGATTGATGTTTTTTGTAACATCAATAATGAAAATGTTTTAGTTCTGAGAAGTAAAAATAACCATCCATCCATTTTCTTTGCCGCTTATCCTCACTAAGGTCGCAGGGAGCGCCTTAGCCTATCCCAACAGTATACGGGCAGGCGGCGGGGTACACCCTGAACTGGTCGCCGGCCAATCGCAGGGCACATGGAGACAGACAACCGCACTCACAATCACACCTGCGGACAATTTAGAGTGTCCAATTTATTTTGCATGTTTCTGGGATGTGGGAGGAAACCGGAGTGCCCGGAGAAAACCCGCGCAGGCACGGGGAGAACATGCAGACTCCACACACGAGGGTCCGGGATTGAACCAGGAACCTCGGAACTGTGAAGCCAACGCTTTCCAATTGGTTGACCATGCTGCCTAAAAATAACTAATGACAAAATAATTTTTTCAATGTTCATTTCATGATCTAAAACATAAACTGGAAGTCTATTTTAGTTACTAAAATTTTCTTGAAGGTTTTATTTAATATTTGGGTTAGGGGTTGTATTCTATTACAGAAGGAATAATATTTTGGGGACACGAGGAGACAGACGACAGTCACACTCGTAATCACACTTAGGGGCAATTTAGAGTCTCCAATTAATGCAGGAATTTGGGTGGAAACTGGAGCACCCGGAGAAAACCCACACAGGGACGGGGAGAACATGAAAACTCTATGGAAACTGGGCTGGGATTTGAACCTAGGCTTGCAGAGTTTTGAGGCCAAAGCTCTACAGCTGCACCATCACGCTGCCTGAAATAATTTTTAAAAAAGTAATATTAATTAATTATCAATGATGTACTTTTTACTGGGGTAAAAATGGCCCAAATGTGCATTTTGGCCAAAACTATTTGGGGATGTTGCCATTTTCTTATAATTTATTTATCTTTAGCCATTTTTTATAAATAAATATTATTGTTTTTCTGCCACAATAGTCTCTGATAGGCTGATGTAAAGTGCGTTGTGACACAAATGTATTATCATAAATAATAATCATCATTATCATTTCTCTGAACGGAAGAACGCTTCTCCAGACCCGGAAGTCTTCATTGTTGCATTAAGGGGCGGCGACATGGCGGTCATGTGATGCGGCTAACCGCATAAAAACAGCGGCAACATTAATATCGGCCTCTTTCCTCTGTCTTTGGTCGGCATTAATATGCACGGGGGAAGTTCCTCAAACGGTAATTTCCCCTTTTATTCACCCAAGTAGTGTTTAATTGTTTGTTGTTTACTTGTGGTGGCGCGTTTAATGACTCGTTTCCGCGTTGAATTTGTTGGCGAGCTTCCTGCCTCGGTAGGCCACCTCGTGGTGCCATGAATGGGAACCCCGAAGTGTAACCACGTGTGTTCATTTTAGCCTTTTAATAATAATACATGTAATATTGTCGAACGGCGCCTTAATTATTCTAGGGAGGGGTGAAGTGGCCCGTATTTTGGGAAAGCCAGAGCTGGTTTTTCATCAATTTGTGAAGGCGCCACCTGTCGAAGTGATCGGATACTAGCCAAACAAAATGTCGTCTTAGAACAACTTTTTGAAATTATTATTATTATTATTCAAATGGTCAAACATTCAATGATGAGTTGCATGTGAGTCCGTGTTTCAGCTGAGTTTGATGATTATACTTCACAGCACTGACAAGTTTGACCCAGACAGCGTTGCAAGTTTATTTTTAGCTTTTAAAAAAAATGAATCTCTCATGTGCAATGTCATTTCTCTTTCCCCCCCCCCCCCCTTTCTTTTTTTGAAGGTTCTCTACATTGACTTTGTCCATGAGGTGAGTCCTCCACTGGCATCGGACTACCGGACCACTGTTATAAGATAATTTTCAATATATCTTTGTTTCAAAATTATGTACATTTAGTTCAAGTGTATTTTTTTAAGGTGATTTTCCTGAGTCCTGTATTGCTGTTGAAACGTGTGTAAAATGTGATTCAAGAATTTTGTATTTCCAAAATTGGTCAATTTTTGTGAATGTGCCTCCATGAAATGTCAAATAAAATTTGAGATTTGTTGAAGTTTTGTGCTTGTGCCTGACTTTCCAAAAGCAGTAGTTCAATTGGATAAGATGCATAATTTGTTTAATAAACTGAGTTTGTTTGTGTAGTTTTATTTAAAAAAAAAAAAAGTCATTGGCTACAGTCAGAACAATCCACGCTGCTCAAACAGCTTTTTTCAAAAAGAAATTTCAACTTTTTTTTTTTTTTTTTTTTGTTAACAGGAATACGGTGACTGAAACAATGTTATGCAAAATTTCATACTTTAAGAAATTCTTTCTTTACAACTGCACAATGGACTACAGTACTTTGTAAAATGCCGTGTGAGCTTTCAACCAGCATACACAGCAACACACTTGACAACATGGCAAATCAGGTAAAATCAAAACGGTCTTGACTAAGAACCTTGTGGGACACCGCTGTCTTGACTTGAGGGGTTATCTGCTCATTTTTGGGGAGATAAAAAAAAATTGCAGTTTTGCCCAAGTATTAACACTGCGCTGTTGAACACATTGCATAACCCCAGAGTTATCAGATGAACAGTGTTTTTCCAGTCGGATTGCACGCCGTTTGTGACAGACTGTGGGGAAATCTGTCATCTGACCGTTCCATGGCCAAATGATCCATTTTTGGATTGGCTGTGATTATTATAGCTACTGTGTAGAGCCCGTGTTCTCCAACCTTTATTGAGCTAAGGCATTTAGAAATACCTCAAAAGTAGTACTGTATTCATTACATGATGGTCGGATCTGGATTTGCTTGCAATTTTTTTTTTGTTAAATGTGTACTTGTTCACATAAACATAAAGCTGGTGTTAGTGTTTTACAAAGGGCTTGTAGTGGATACACATTTTTTGCCATCTAGTAAAAGACCATGTAATTCCACTTGTCACAAAATTTAGCTGGATGGGCAAAAATACTGCATTTGGATAGCTATTCGAACCAATTTAGTGAAATTGGGTAATTTCCCACAGCACACTGTTGGAAACCACAGAAGTTCACTATGTCCAAAATAATTCAGTTTTAATCGGTTCTCGTTCCATAACCAAAGTCTACGTGTTCCACATGCGTTTTCATTGACAGAATGTGCTCTCAATTCAAACAGGTCCGTTCTTCCGGAGCTCTTCACCGTCCGTTGGGTGTCGACGACGAGGCTGTGGCGGAGTCCACGTTGCTGACCGTCACGTCCTTGCACCGCTTCGTGGCCGTCTGGTCCAGCGACGTCCCCTCGAAGAGGCGCGCCATGAAGGCCAAGCCGTTCTTCTTGATATAGGACTTGCCGGCGAAGGTGTACAGGACGGGGTTGGCGCAGCTACTGATGAAGGCCAGGGCCGAAGTGACGGCACGACTAGTCTTGTAGATGTACTCCAGTCTGCGGGGCGACACGGACGATTGGGTCATGAGCTCAAAAAGGTAAGCGGTGCGAATGGTAGAAGGTAAGTGATGCTATGAGATCGGTTCTAAATTGTCGGAGATTTGTGGGCTAAGCTATTTTCATTTTGACAATTGATAAGTTAGCGCTCAGCGTTTTTTTTTTTTTTTTTTTTTTTTTGTTAGGTCCGCCAAAGCCGAAATTCTGAATATGTTGGGTTCACAAAGACAAAATCATTTTTGTTTACAGAAATCTGGACTAGACTTGATGAATTATACGTTTTCTTAGTTGTTTGTGTTATAGTTGATGACAAAAATTGTCCCGCTTTCGATCAGTTAACTGGATTATGAAAACTTTTTTTCAACAAATCATGTATGGTACATTTGAAGATGAAATTTTTACATTTGTACATTAGTTTTGAGTTCGACTATCTTGGTTTGGTGCTCTGAATGCTAAATTCTCCGTTTACAAAAATGTATCTGTTTTTTGTGTGTCGGCTTTCAATCATATTTATAAAAAAGCGAATGTATACAAAAAAAAAAGTTACTTTATGTTTGCCAACATTTGAACTAACCTAAGTTTGTTGATGACTGCAATTTGTAATTGATATTCACATTAGTTTTGTAGATAAAACATTGTTTGGTGGTGAGGTTAAATTGATCTCAACTAAAGTTTGTTTTACAAAAACAGGTGTTTTGAAGAGAGTCTGATGTTTTTATGGTTTTGGAAGGAAACCTACATTAGGTTCACTGAAGATGAAATTTTCTACGGTGTTTATGATAAACAATCACAAGGTTTTTTGAAGCCTCAAAATAGTCTTTATGAAAACCTACGTTAAGTTTGTTGAAGATTACCATTTTTTTAAACTCACATTTCTCGTCTCGGGGATCCCTCAGGGTACCACTCAGCTGCCACCTTGAACCAGACCAAAACATAATCATCTTTTGTTCAAAAGTTTAACCGTTGATGTTGGGAAAGCACTGAATAAAAAGCCATGAAGCCAACCTGAATCATGTTGATCACGTGGTACGGCAGCCAGAAAAGGCAGAACATCACCACGATGGCCAGGATGAGTTTTTCGCTGCGCACCTTCCGGCGGAACTTGGTCTGTCGCAGGCGTCTCAGGATGAGCACGTAGCTGGTGATGATGACGGCGTAAGGCAGGACGAAGCCAAACACCGTCTCTAAGGAGTACTGAAACCTCACCTGCAAATGGTGACAAGCGTCAACATCGTGGATACGGTAGTACGTGACAATGATGAAATTGTGTCCCATGATGAATCGTTTGCAATGTTGCTGAAAATACGTGTACTTGAAGATGAAGTCTTTTGGGGGTGGTATTCTCGAAACAGAGGTTTTTTCAAGATACCGATGACTTTTGCCCTGGGATTGTCAAAGACGAAGGTATTTTCATTGTCCTCAAAGACTGGTACATAAAATTTGTCCAAGAATTGAAATTGTATTCCGTGTTTCCAAACACGTATGTTGGGTTTGTTTAAGATTTCATTTTCTTACTCTGGATACAAACAAAAACACACACTCTCGATTTGACAGAGACCAAATATTCCTAGATTTTTAGAAAAAGTAAATGTTAAGTTCTTTTAAGCATTTATTTTATTTTACTCAAAATTTGTAATGTATGCCTGTCAAGGGCTCAATTGTTTGTGATGTAAAAAAGTGAAAAAATGATCGTTTAGATAAGGTCTCCATTAGCCGACATTTGCAAAAACACGTATGTTAGCCTCATCAATCATCAAAATGTTTTTGATAGAAAAAAACGCATGCTGGGTTTGACGAAGACAAAAATATCTGTTTACAAAAACACATGTAAAGCTCATTGAAGATCTTTTTTTTTTTGTTAATGATAACATGCTGTTTGTCAAAAAGCAGTACATTTTTTTTACGTTAACAAGGCTACGTTTGACAAAGACTACATATTGTTTGATGTTTACTGAGACATAATTTAGATTCTGTGAAGATGACATTCTTTAATATTGATGAAAATACATTTTGTTCGATGCTAGGGACAGCACCTACGCTAGCTGAAGTGAAAACTGAATTGCAGTCACTCACATTTGGAAAAATGTACAGGTCTGGTTAGTCATGCTCGCATATAAAGTTGTGGGTGTGATTAGTGATAGCCTTAAAATAACTTACTGCATTAATATAACATAACTGTAAATTAAAAATAAAATAAACATATATAACTAAAATAGAAACCAACAATTTTGAAACTCAGAAATGATCATTTCCAATTTCAACTGATATTAGTAGAACATGATATAAAACGGTATTTCAAATTTTTCATCAATAAAAATTCTTGATCTGACAAACTTTATCTGAAGAAAAGTTAAATGCACTGGCCTGTCAAGGAATAAACACGAACGGTCTATACTCGCAATATTTTGAAAATGCTGAAAGTTTAGTTCAACATAATCGGTGTTCGTTGCAATAAGCTAGCGATACATTGGAACAAACATTCCTGTCGCCAATCGTGATGTGTTGTTGTGGGAGGGGGTGGGGGACGCATCGCGGGACTACCGTGAATAGGAGGCCGGTTTACGAGAACGTGCCTTTATGTAAATGCGCTCGACGTATTGACGACGAGGTGGAGGATAGTCTTTTTTTTTTTTTTTAGGTCACACTGCCTCGCAATCGACGCAATGAGCACCCCTGGTGTAACTGAATTTCCTTTTGACATGGCTCATGATGTTGATGACTTTCGACGTAAATGCGCTCGCAGTATGTGAAGCAGCTCGGAACATGCGCTTTTGGCATCACTTCCGAACATGGTCCGTACGATTAACTTGCATTTTCTGTTTCCGGGTGAGTTCTGATTGTTTTGGAGCAGGCTTGTTTAGTTAACGACGTTTACGAAATAAGCACAAAATAAGCAACGTCAGTCAATATCTATTTTTTTCTACTCCTAACAAATTTTATGCACGTGATTTTTCGTGCTCGACCGTGCAGATTTGCGAGCACGGAGGCGGTCGGGCGCGTCAAATGCGAGTGACTGGAATTGTTTTTTGTATTGTACCAAAATATGTGCGATAGATTATTGGGAGACGAAAATTTCTTCGACACTGGCAGCAACACAAATAGTGTTTGTGAAACACTAAACTGTCTTTAATGTTAGATCCGACAAAGATTAAACTTTTTGTGAACAAAAACGCATACAACATGCTGTTTGTTGTAGACTTGAAATTGTCTTAAAAGTTTGTAAAACATTTACATTTGGTTTTTCAGTGGAAACAAAAACATATGATAACTTGAATGAAGACTATTTTCTTTGATGTTTCCAAAAACCGCGTCCGGTTACCTTAGATCTCGAGTCCACTTACATATCGAGGCAGCGTGTGATTGGGCGCGCACACGTGTCGCGTCTTGTTGCGGTCGTCTTTGTCCTCCCGCACGTCCCGGAACACCAACGAGGGCAACGCGGTTACGGCCACGAGTAGCCACATGCCCAGTATGACGCGGCGCACCACCTTTCTGGTGAGCCGGGCCGAAGTCCTGCGGGGCAGCACCACCACCACCAGCCGGTGCACGCTCATCAACGTGATGAGGAAGATGGAGGCGTACATATTAACGTTGCACAGGTAGAAGAGGCCTTTGCACATGGCCGTGCCGAACACCCACGTCTGCTTGGCCAGGTAGATGATGAAGAAGATGGTGAGCGCCATGAGGAAGCCGTCGGCGCACGCCAAGTTGAGGATGAGCAGCGTGGTGACGGAGTGACGGCGGGCGCGCGCCAGGATACTCCATACGATGAAGAGGTTTCCGGGCACCCCGAGTAAGAAGACCAGCCCCAGGATGAGGGCGCCAATCGTCGTGGAAAAGTCGTTGCTCACTACACTGCCGTCTTCGGGGTTGTCTTCGATTGGAGCGCGACTGAAGGCCTCGCTCAGGTTGTTCATACTGGAAGGAGAGAAGATAAACCATTGTGGTGACCTTTGGTAGTCTTTTCTTTTTTCTTACACTTGGTTCTTAACGTGGTTCTCGAGTGGTATTTTTGACAAAGGTCTTCAAATGGTCCCAGACCGATACTCTGTTTTTAGTTTCTTTACTGGCTCCTGACATGGTGACCGACCGGCGAGCACATACCAGTTCTGGGGACCTGAGTTCAAATCCTGACTTGGTTGTGTGGAGTTTGTATGTTCTCCTCCAGTTTACTCCCACAACCCAAAAACCATCCACGCTAGGTTCATGGAAGACTGTAAATTGGTGTAGATGCGAATGGTTGCTTGTTTCTGTGCCCTACGATTGGCCGACGATCAGATCAGAGTGTATCCTACCTCCTGCCCAACGATAGCCGAGATTGGCTCTACTGAGGATAAGCGGTATGCAGAAGGGATGGATAGATGGATGGCTCTTGAGATGTTGTTTCTCTGGGCTTGTTTTTTTTTTTTTTTTTTTTTTTTTTTTATTTATTTTTTGGGGGGGGGTTATCGATGTGGTCTTTGACAAGACTTAACTGTTTATTGAGTTTGTTCTTGGAATGGTTTTGGCTCTGTTTTGACTGCTTCTCGATGTTTCTCTGGACTTTGTCCTTTCTGTGGTTCTTGTTTCTTTTTTGACTGATTCTTGACTTTGATTTTTTGACATGGTTCTTGATTAATTAATTGATTCTTGACTTATTTTTGACTTTTTTTTCCCCCTTGGTCATTTATGTGTTTCTTTTTGTGGGTTTTGAATGATTCTTGACTGTCTTTGTTTTAACTTATTGACAGTTTAATTTTGTTGTAAGCATGTTTTTATTTTCTATTTAATTAGACTGGATCATGACTTGTGTTTACTTTTATTTTTGTTCTTGACGTGGTTCTTTTCCCGTGGTTCTTGTGGTTCATAACTTGATTCCTGACTGAATTGCTGATTGAGTCTTATTTTCTATTTTCCCTCAATTTTTTTGACTTGGTTCCTGACTTGTTTTCTTGCAGTTTTGTTTGTGACATGATTTTTGGCTCAGGGGTCAAACTCAAGGCCCGGGGCCAGATCCGGCCCGCCACGTGATTTTATGTGGCCCACGGAGGCAAATCATGTGCAACAACTTCCATGATTTTTGCTAAAATGTGCACCAAAATTTCTCATTGTCATATCCTAAATGATAAAATTGAGATATTGTGAGCATTTTTGTGTTGCCAAACATCAACAATAGTGAAAAAACCCATTCCATTGATTTGTGATTCTAAAACTACTTCATAAATTTTATGTGGCAATATTATTAGATATGATTATGATTAGGCGGTCAGAGATATTTATTTCACAGTCATAACGGCCCTCTGAGGGAAACCATAACTGCAATGTGGCCCGTGACAAAAATGAGTTTGACACTCCTGCCTTAAACAGTTTTATGACTGGTTCCTGATGTTGTTCTTGACTTAGTTTTCACAGTTTTGTTTTTCAATTTGCTTTTTGACTAGTTTTTGACTTGTGCCTTAACACGGTCCTTGGCTTTTTGTTTGCTTTTATTGATTCTTCCCGTGGTTCTTCGCTTTGTTGTGTTTTTTTTTTCTTTACATACATTTTCACTTAGTTGTTTATGAGTCCTGACATGTTTTGGGACTTGAAAAAAATGCTGTCCCTACCGTTTTTTAAACATATTTGAGTTTTGACATGAATGATCTTGCAGTTCATGACATTTTTTTTTTTCAAAGCAGCTTCTTGACTTATCTTTTTAAATCCTAACTACAGTAATAGAAGATTTTGTTTTGTTGACTGGATTGTTGAGCGTTAAACCCCAGCCTGGCAGAGTTTCACAAATATTCAAGCAAGACCTGAAATCAACTGGTTTAGCCTGGCATGCTAAAACACGCAACCCCACAAATTTCACTTGAATTGTGCGCTGGTTCACTGATTACAGTGTACCGAATGGTGAAGCTTTAAAATGGAAAACATATATATATATATATTTGAATTTTTTTTTTTTGTAATCACAATACATGAACACCATTTGTGGAAATTAACACGAGTCAATAAACAATCTCTATTAGGATTTTATACATTCTAAAGCTACAAACCCAAATTAGACCCCAAGACCAAATCAAATATATAAATTCCAAAACACTCGATATTCTTACAAATGATTAAACTACACTTGATTGATTTGATAAAAATTGAGAAAGGGGTTTTGAAGCATAGGGTAATGTGTACTTGTTTTCCCAATGTTATTTAATAATGTTTAGCATCTTAATTCTTTTGTTTTTCAAAAAGTACAATGTCCATAGTTTATCTTTTCAGAAAAGTCGCTTTAATCAGCAACTCAATAGTAAAAAAAAAAAAAAAAATCCTCCCCTTAATCAATACCAGTTGCTTTCATATACAAGTAGAAAGCGCTGATTTGTCAACTCTCCGACAAGGGAACACACGTCAGGATGGTGTAATGAATAAAACTGCGAAAGGCATAAAAAAAATAATTCAAAACTGGGGGTAAAATAAACGACATAAAAAGTCAGTCATGAGAAGCAAACGTGATTTACATTGATATAAAAGAGGAATATTTTGGTGCGTAGGGTTGCATTTGAGGGCTACTGACCTTCCCAGGATACGATTTGTTTGTCAAATTGAAAGTATTCCACTTGTCCTTCTCCGCGCTCCCTCCGTTCCCTTGTGGGATGTACCATGTCAGGCCGCTCCATCATACTGTGAATCACATCCGACGCACACGTACACACACATGCTGTGACTTGCACACTTGCGTGTCCACTCCCCTTTTCCCACTGAAAACATTTACTTTCGAATCATTGTGTTCTTCCTGCTCCTCTAATCATACACACACACACACATGTGTATCTGTGTATTCAACACATTACCGTTTTTCCTCACGAAATATACTTCTGAAGGAACATTTGACTTAACCCATTCGTGGGCAGCGTCCCATTTTTGGGACATCATGATTTTCACGCATTATATCCTTCCGTAAGTGTTTTAATCTGATTCTGATTCTGGTTTTTGCGACGATCTACTAAGAAAACACAAGTACCCTCTCGCAGGCAGCGCCCCATTTTTGGGACGAGATTATAAATTAGTAAAGTCATCCCACTGGGGCCTCCACTCCCTGAGAAGGGTTGCGTCAGGAAGGGCATCCGGCGTAAAAATTGTGCCAAACAAATATGTGCGTACATCTGAGACGACACGCTGTGGCGACCCCGAAAGGGACAAGCCAAAAGAAGCTTACTTTTTTATCATATAACTTAACCATGAACAAAAAAGAAGTGTTATTTCCTTGATTGTGGCCTTTTAGGAGACTTTTATCACAATAAGGCAAAAAATTGCCACCCTGCCCTTGAATGGGTTAAAATATCACCAGATGTTGGGAGCAACCCACGTAATCTATAATTTAAAATAAGTGTAACAGATTAGATCAGAAATGAAGTTTGTCAAAAATGTGAAATGACACAGGGGAAAAGTATTTGAAGGCATGAAGAAAGGGAGGCGCAAAAAGCTAAGACAACACCTAAAATGATCAATAATCAAACAGCAATCCAGCCTCTTGTCAGTGTGAATGGATAGCAACTGGATCAGTTCTAATTGATGGCCTCCAAAAAGGTCTCACTTCCAATGGGTGAGTCAATACACATTTTTAATCGGTAAGACCCAAGAGCTGTCTCAAGACCACGGCGAATTAATTATTGCCAAACATATTGATCGCATTGGTTACAGGCCCATATCTAAGCTTCTGAATGTTCCAATGAGCACGGTTAGGGCTATAATTAGTAAGTGGTCGATGGGGTGCTCCTCTGAAGATTTCTGACAGAGGAGTGCGTAGAAAAATCAGAGGAGTTGTCCAAGAGCCAAGGACCACCTGTGGAGAGCTTCATAAAGGCTCAGAAATAGAATGTACTGTTGTCGGGACCCGGTGTCATAAGGAAAGCTGTGAATAACGCACCCCGCTGCCACGGCCTGTATGCAGGCTCACCACCCAAGAACACTTTGCCGGAAAAAAAAGCAGGTCAAATGTCATTTAAAATTTGCTAATGAACGTTTGGATAAGCCAGTTAAATATTGGACGAATATCATCAGGTCAGATGAGAGAAAGGTTGAACTGTTTGGATGCCACAATGCACACTATCTTTGAAGGAGAAATATGGCACTCCACATTACCCTAAAAACACCGTAGCAACAGTGAAGTTCTGAGGTGGGAACATGACGGTATTGGGTTGCTTTTCAGCAAATGATCCTGGTAGGAAAGATGAATGGACAAATGTACCGAGACGTTCCAGACAAAAAATATGATGCCGTCTACGAAGTGGATAAAAATGAAACGACGGTGGATATTTCAGCAGTTTAATCGCCTAAAACCTACTGCCAAGGAAACTCAATTTGTTTCAAAGAAACAAAAGGAAGTTGCTAGAATCGTCCAACCAACCAAATTTATGGAAAGAACTGAAACTCAAGGTCCATAAAAGAAGCCCACGAAAGCTTCACGATTTGAAGACTGCTTGTGTGGAGTAATGGGCCAAAATCACACGGTAACAATGCATCTGACTAGTTTCTCCATGTAGGAGGCGTCGTGAAGCTGTCATTGCAAACAAAGTATATAATAAATACCGTTTGGCGTGTTCAATACTTTTACCCTGTGTCGTTTCTGATTGTGACATACAACTTAATTTCTGAACTTATTTGCTCTACTTTTTATGATTTATTGGGTTGTTCCCAACATCTAGTAAAATTTTCATGTCCATAACACCTTATTTAATGATAAAAATGGTGATGTGTTAAAAAATGACTGACTTGGCTGCTACCAGGATAAAGAAATCACTATTTTGGGGTGATGCCCTGACCCCATGAGACCACTATCCCCAATGCTAAGGAGGGCTGCAGTGTTCTTGCATGCAGTGTAACATCAACTTCTGATTACCAGAACGTAAAAAAAAACACCTCATGGGGCCCTCGGTTTATGACACAGATGACGTAAGCCGAATTTGTACGCGTTGGAACGTGCTGGAGTCTTTCACTTCGGTAACACAATAGTTAAGTGGGAATGTTACCGAAATGATAACACCCACCCCACTCCGATACCAATTGCCCCGCTGGACCTGTGATTGGGTGGGCAGGTCAGTCATGAAAGAAAGCACAAAGAAGTTTCCAGGGACCAGGTCTGGGATTGAACAGGAAGCCAACCGTTTTGATTGGAAGCAGACATATTGGTAGACCTCCGGGTCTCTGACAAAGTCCCACTCAGGAATTCAGCCAAATGAGCCCCAATCTTACGCAGGTGGGGGGCCGTCAACGTTCGTTTGTTCACTTTGAGGATTCGCGGTCAAAAACTGGGTGTGAAGGTCCTTCAACGCTTCTTGGAGCTTTAATTACGATTACGCCCATAGAAACTAAATCGGCCGATTTAAAAAAAAAAAAAAAAAAACCTTTTTTTTTTTTTAAATCTTGATGAGATCTATTCATGCATTTCATGAATATGACACATTTCATCTTTATTGCCTGAAGGGAAGCAATTTTGACAACTTTCCTATTGCGCACGCTCACATGTTACATAATAGACCGTGTCGAAAACACACACCTGTTGGAACAAGCCAAGAATGTTCCTTTTCCACTCAGTAGTCATTCCACTTTTTTTGTAAATAAAAACACAAGGGCTTCGTTTTTCATTTTGGAGATAATTTATTTGAACAAAAACATGACTTTCCCGTTATAAAATATCCATATATAAAACAAAAAAAAATGCGTATATGTACCTATGGCCATAACCACATAAGAAATATGAATTCCCGCCGACAAAGCAGGAAAGGTGGAGCAGGAGGTTGTGTTATATAGGAAGTGCATTACGAAAAGGAATGATGCAGAATGATGACATCATCAATGTGACTGCTTGTTGGTCTGCGGGGGGTCCTGGAAGGACTGCAAGTCCTGCCCAATGTACTCTGACACTGTGGATTAAGAATGACAAAATGTGCTCAAGATTTGATATTGTATACGCTTATAATCAGTATAAAGTAATACAAGGTAGTATTCCAGCCTAAAAGTAATTCATAATCATCAGAATTTTTTTTTTTTAAAGAAAAAGATATGAACAAGTGAGATGGACATGAGTATTTTTTCAAGGAAAATGGGTAATCTTAGGTACACTTATTTTTCCTGAGTAAAACTTTTATTTTTAATGAGGAAAATGTAATATATAAAGCAGTATAAAAGTGAAAAAGTCTCAATTTTCAAGGGGAACAAAGTCAGTCTTATGATAATAGGTTCTTTTACCAGATAAGTCATTTCTCTTATTTGGATAAGTATAGAGTGCTATTTTTCAGGAAAAGGGCAAATCGGAATCGACTTGCATTATTTTGAGGACCAAGGTGTTATTTTTGTCTCGTAACGAAAAGGTTTAGTCTTTTCTTTGCAAAAACAAAATATTGTTCTGTAAAACAAAAAAAATATATATTCTTCCAAGAATAAAGTTGTATTTCTTCAGACAAAAGTAATATTACAGGGGAAAGACATGATTAGGTTTAGGTAATAAAGTTGTATTTTTTGCGATCAAAATCTTATCTAATCGATGTAAGCAATCTAATCTAAAAATTTACATTTTGAAAACTAAATTTGTTAGCTGCGCGAACACAAATGTTCCTCTGCAGAGAAGCAACGCGTGTTTGACTGTTACAGACTCTGATGTACCGGTTTAGCAGAAAACGCGTGAAAGAGGCAACTGTCTGTCACTCGAATTTGTCAAGAAACTTCGCTACCGTGGGCAGGTTAGTGTCTCACTCTTGTACATTTCATTTGAACGCCTCATACTCACCTTCCTCAAATGTGATGGGGTGCATGTTGTTGGAGCTGGTGAACTCCAGAGGGCACTCCTGAATCTTGGCATCCCTCTCATCCCTGTGGCCCATTCCCAGAAGACCCCCTTGGGGGTCCCATCGCTCATAGTTGGAGTAAGGCGCTGAACACATGTCCTGATAGGTGCTCAGATGTGTAGGGGGCGAGGGGCACATCTCCTGAGGATAAGCAGAGTACTGGGCGTACGGCGGGGTCGGAACAGGAGGAAGAGGCGAGGTGGAGATCGGGCTGCCGGCTGGGAAAGGGCTAAGAGAGGAGGAGTGGGAGGGAGAGGGTGAGGAGGACAGGTAGGGTGAGTCGAGCCAGGGAGAGGGGGAGGGTGGTTGGGGACTGCGCAAGTACAGAGGGGGGAGGAGCTCAGTGAAACCCAGCTCCAGGTTCTCAAAGCTGGGGTGATGCTCGGACACGACGGGGCCCGTCCCGCCAGGCTCCGCTGTCACAGTGTCAGCGCCATACTCCTCCTGGTAATCCAGGCTGGTGCATGGAGGAGAGTAGGTGGGCGGATAGGGGGACAGGTTGAATCCAAGCGCCGTCTGCTCGTCTGTCATGGGGTCGGACCTCACATTCATTCTGGACTGACCCCCCACCGAAGAACACACCGCCCCTTCCTGCTGGGACTTTAGAGGTGGTGCCTGGGACCGGGAGAGCAGTGGGTCTTCTTCCTTAAACATAACTGCAGGAAAAACAATAACAACCTATTGTGCCACCTATCCTCTACTACAGCAACATTGTATGATGTGAATACTAACTGGGGACATATTTGAAGCAATGAGTGCTGCTCCTTTTCCTCTTCCCATTGGAAATGTAAAGACTGACCGACACTGGATGAGAGATGGACAGGTCACAGTAGGGCGGAACCCTTGTGCACAGCAAACACTGGTGGGAGAAACATGTTGATGCTGAATGAAAAGAAGAACTCTATCCTTCCTCTCATCCGAGACTTCTTCTCCCCAGCCACTTCATCAAGCTCTTCAAGTGGTATTCTGAGGCCTTCACAGGGCAGCTGAGAGACTTTAGTCCCCCTAGCATGTCCTGCATCATCCCGGAGGCATCTTCACTCATCTTGGTCCTCTCGACGAGTCACTCTACCCAGAACACCTCCTGGATGACTGAGTTTCTCAACCTGTCTCTAAGCTAGTACCAAGACAACCTGCAGAGTGAACGTATTTTCTTGGCTTCCATCAGTGACCTTGTTCATTCAGTCACCAGCCACACCTTGTGATCATCCACACTAATAGGTAAAGAGAGAACTTGGTGCGCAACAATTACCTCATTGCTGTTGTCACGGTCCACTTGAGCTTCCTCTTCCCACTGAAGTTTACCGTCTAATTATTCGGAACACAGGGCAGGAACAAAAACAATCACCGACTAGCCTAAAGTAACTGGCGGATGACCACACTTGATCATCAATGTTCCATCATTTGTTGAGGAACCAAAAACAATAATGGACACGGTCCTCTGCTCACCTGTGCTTCTCTCCATGAAAACAACTCTAGAGATTGCCATGAAGTTGGTGCCGCTCAGCAGGAGCTCCTCGCCGCCCTCAACCGAACAGGAAGTGAGGCTGACTGACTCAATGACGGGGAGCTCCTGTGCCGACCGCTGGGCTACAACCGTCGAAAGATAAAATCAAGCCCACGTGTCGAACCGCCATTCAGAAGCCACACGGGAGCGACCACTTACAGCACTCTATAGGCAGCGAGACCACCTGCAGGGCCAGTACCCGACCAGGGGGAGCAGCAGGGGGCGCCAGAGGGAGGTGGGTTCGGAAGACCAAGCGCACCCGCGTGTTCTTCCTACCGACGTCAGTTTCGCCCTTCCTCAGCTCAATGTCCGAGTTCCTCAGCTTGAGAATCCCAGCACAGTCGATTCTGTTGTGTTTATTGACATGATTATCTGCCCCGTCATCTTTCAAACAGAACCTAGGTCTACTTACAGTGCAGTCATGTGGTTCTCTGGGTTGAGGGGAATATCCAGCACTTTTGTTCCCACCTGGATGGTCTCATGACTGGTGGTCCCAACCATTTTCCCAGTCACTCTGAAAAAAGAAAAAACATTTTAAGAGGGCGACCAAAGTCCATTTCTGTCACTTGGTTCTATATTTAGTTTGTGGTCATCTCCCATGAGAAGACTTGTGAGATCAGATCAACATCATCTTTCCAAAGCTTCTAAGTACGTACCTGTGTATCTGATAAAATGGGTGTGGCCTGATGGACCGATCATCTGCGGTTCCGACAAAAACCTGGAGGGAAAGCGATTTCCTCTCGTTGTAGCCGAGGAGCTGGAAAGAGAGACGGTGGTGGGTGGTGAGAACTTACACCAAAACTCATATCTTACATTTCAAATATTATGAGCCTAAAATATCCAGGGACTTATAGCAACAGGAAGAACAATTATATGTGCTTCCTTTGGGGGCAGGAGGTACAATAAAACTGCATGTCCACCTCTTTCCATTCATACCACATATGTCATGGCTTCCTGTGAGAATATCAACTTTGTGTTTAGTAAACAGGTGACATTTTCACTTTGAGTTAGTCAATTTGGGCGTAAATTGAAACACAATCATTTCATTATTATGTT
The DNA here is from genome assembly GCF_019802595.1 of Syngnathoides biaculeatus. Lineage (NCBI taxonomy): Eukaryota > Metazoa > Chordata > Actinopteri > Syngnathiformes > Syngnathidae > Syngnathoides > Syngnathoides biaculeatus. The sequence goes on from NC_084652.1 coordinate 8,090,415, forward strand.
TTTTGTGAATTGTTTTGTTTGATGAGTAAAGAGGGCGACAGTCAGAAGTTGACAAAACTACTTGAATGTTACAACAGTCCCTGTCATTCGGTGGTCTTTACCACTTTGCGCCCCCCCACCCCCAACCTCCCATGATACCACTATTGGTGACACCTTGACAACAGGATGTCCAGTCGGAGCAGCCTTGACGGCTCCTCGGCTCCCCTCGGTCTCGTAGTGGGCTCGGTGGTGCGGACGGGGCTGCACCTCGATGCGTAGTTCGTACTGGTCAAACTGGGAGGGCAGGGGCCAGTCGAGCGGCGGGAGGGCATTTGACCTACACGTTTGGATGACAAGGTTAAACTGGCAATCTGTAAAGTGATTTATCAGACGCCCTCTGGCTTCAATAAAACTGTGGTCGAAGTGAAACAGACCCCACAGGCTAAAGGAGGTAAAGATGAGTCCTTACCTGAAGAGAGGACTGTGGGCGTTGCCTCGAGTCCGCCCCCAAGCCAGAGCAGGGGGTACCGAAAGGTAGTCCATACTCATTGAAGAGGGGTCTCTCCTGGTCTGTGTGGTCTCTGGGGCCTGCTCCTGATCCCTTGGAGACAACTGGTGGGGGATCGGGGAGGAGGGGGTATTTTTGGATGGATTAAGGCTTCGTCATACTCGCACGGACTTTGCCTTTATACTCCAGCACAACTGACGCATGCAGTTTTGAAAATATGATGCAGTTCTTCTCCAAGTATGAGATGTCACTAAGGTATTGGTATTGGCTAGGATGGCACAGCGTGGTTTCCTCAGCACATTTTGGTCATTTCCAGTAGCTGTTTTTACTTTACGTAAGAAGGAACAAAACAACAACGGCGACCATGGAGGAGTGTCTGCTTGAACAAATGGACCTAAATGAAGAGGTGATACGTTTACTTCTGCTGCAAAATCGATCGAGAAGGTGGCGGCTTGGTTGGAATGTGGAGGAACGCTGAGTAGGTCATCGCACCATGTGACTAAAACGTGCCAATCACGAGCGATGAGTTCCACGGCTTTCCACGCGTGGCAGGTAAGGGTTGGTACAGGGTTGATTTGGAGTTAATTAGGGTTTGGAGATTGAGTTAGGGTCAATTTTTAGAGTCTGAGTTAAGCAAGGGTTTTTGGTTGGGTTTGGGATCAGGTATGAGCTGGGGTTTAGGCCTCGGAAATCTACAACCATTTACTCATATGATACCAGTACCTGCTCCACTGATGTCTTCCTCGTTTTCTGTGGGATGCTGAGCTCACAGCTACCAGACGAAGTCTGCAACAGAGGGCCCGAGTCTCCTCCCTCCAGGCCCTGCAGTTCATCAGAGTAGCTCCCCCTTCGGGACGAGCACGGGGAAGCAAGGGGCGAGTTTCTCCGCTTCTTTCCTCCCGGAGAAGATGGCCGAGAGGACGGCGACAGCCCGAAATTGAGCGTGGCCTCGCTGAGCTCCTCGTCTTCCACCAGCAGAGAGTCGCAGCTGGAGCCCGGACTCAACCAGCCACGGGAAGAGGGGCTGGAAGCAGGGCTGGGACTAAGCGACCCCGGGTACCTGTCTCGGTAGGTGAAGGGGTCCAGCAGGGGGAGGTAGAGATGCTCTTTGTCCCACCTACGTCCGCCCTCCACGTCCCATGAGAGGGCGGATGCCGGCTCATCTTCAGGGGAGATGGTGGTGATCTGGATGCTAGGACACTCCACCACACGGGACTCTGAAACCTGTCAGGTTCTTTCTTTGACTCCTCCATTTTCACCCATCGAAATTTTATGAGAAATTTTCTGACCTGAACGGAGCGTGCCGGCAGGCTCTCATAGGTGCCCCTGAATTCTCTAGCCAGCGCTCTCCGCGGAGGCGGGGAATGCATCCCGGCCCGCTGGTTGGCCGAGGGTGGCGGGCTGGGGGCGCTAACTGGGGAGTGCTCCACATGAGTGGTGGGACGGTGTCTGTCTGGATCTGATTGAAGAGGAACGTTAGAAAACACTTTAGATTTGTGGCATAAATATTCAAATATAGTCGTTATAGATTCTATTCTATTTTTGGGGAAGGGGGTTATATTGTAGGTCAACCCCCCCGACCCCCCCACCCCCCAAAAAAAACCCTACACCGTGACGACTGCCTTGGGGAACATTCTGCATGAGAAAGCCTCATTACATCTATTGAATGTTGTAAACATCATTACATGGCAAGTGTATCCATTTCCATCATCGTTAGCCATGCATTAATTTGACTTGGTTTGCTGGAATCTAATTGTTGCCATACGAGCGGCTCACGCACAGTTAGCATCTTTACCGAGCCCTTTTCAATCCCAACGTGCATTTTGTTCACAAATGTATGCTTTCTAAAGCAAAATGTTCACATATTAGCCATAGACCATGCAGAAAAAACATTTACGCGAAAGTTTGATGCTATTATTACTGTGCTACACTAACAACGGGCTGAAGTTAGAAAGCTAACCAGCTAACAGCTAATGTTACTCTGTCTAAGGTCCGCCACACACAGCGATGTGGTTAAACCCGAATGGACTGGGTGCGGATCACGTCATAAACGGGTGAGTTGCAGATTCACCCCTGCACATTGAGTTGGTTACTATGGACAGCGAACCTGTATCGGCGTTTGATGCTGTGGACACAGTATATTGTTCTTTATCATAATTATTTATCCATAAATAGTGTGGATACAGTACTTAAAAAGAAGCCCACTTGAACGTACCACTATGGTATGTACCGTGTGTAGATTTTGGCCACAAGGTTTGCTTTTTCTTTTACAGCCACATACAGTGAAGAAAATAAGTATTTGAACACCTTGCTATCAAGTTCTCCCACTTAGAAATCATGGAGGGGTCTGAAATTTTTTCTCACACTGTGAGAGAGATCATCTAAAAAGAAAAATGGGCTACAGAGTAATTGCCAAAAAAACATCCACTGTTGGAGCAATCATTAGAAAATGGAAGAAGCAAAACATGACTGTCAATCTCAATTGGAGTGGAGCCCCGTGCAAAGATATCACTTCGTGGGGTCTCAGTGATCCTTAGACAGGTGAGGAATCAGCCCAGGACTACACGACAGGACTTGGTCAATGACCTGAAAAGAGCTGGGATCACCGTTTCCAAGATGACTGTTGGTGATACACTAAGACGTCATGGTTCGAAATCATCCATGGCACGGAAGGTTCCCCTGCTTAAACCAGCACACGTCAAGGCCCATTTTAAGTTTGCCAATGACCATTTGGATGATACAGACGAGTCATGGGAGGAACGTTTTTCAGTCAGATGAGACCAAAATTGAACTTTTTGATCATAATTCCACTCACTGTGTTTGGAGGAAGATGAATGATGAGTTCCATCCCAAGAACACCATCCCTACTGTGAAGCATGGGGGTGGTAGCATCATCATGCTTTGGGGGTGTTTTTCTGCACATGGGAGTGGATGACTGCACTGTATTCAGGAGAGGACGACCGCGGCCATGTATTGTGAGATTTTGGGGAACAACCTTTTTCCCTCAGTCAGAGCATTGAAGATGGGTCGTGGCTGGGTCTTTCAACATGACATTGACCCGAAGAACACAGCCAGGAAAACCAAGGAGTGGCTCCGTAAGTAGCATATCAAGGTTCTGGCGTGGTCTAGCCTGTCTCCAGACCTAAACCCAATAGAGAATCTTTGGAGGGAGCTGAAACTCCATGTTTCTCAGCGACAGCCCAGAAACCTGTCTGATCTAAAGAAGATCTGCATGGAGGAGTGGGCCAAAATCCCTCCTGCAGTGTGTGCAAACCTGGTGAACAACTACAGGAAACGTTTGACCTCTGTAATTTCAAACAAAGGCGACTGTACCAAATATTAACATAGGTTTTCTCAGGTGTTCAAATACTTATTTGCAGCTGTATTACACAAATAAATAATTAAAAAATTGGACATTGTGATTTCTGGATTTTCCTTTTTAGATGATCTCTCTCACAGTGGACTTGCACCTAATGATGAAAATTTCAGACCCCTCCATGATTTCTAAGTGGTAGAACTTACAATATAGCAGCAGGGTTTTCAAATACTTATTTTCTTCACTGTATGAATTTACTCGTGTCTGATCGATTGGGCGCTCATGAAAACAGTCGCTCAACCACGGAAATTAAATTGGGTTTAGCTGTGTCTCTATGTGTCCAGCTTCCTCAAAATAAATTGTTTCATTTTATTCAGTTTTTAAATTCTTATCAGTCCATAATGTTCACTAATTAGCTGGAATGTTCAACACAATGTGAAATATTAACAAAATATCTAGCAATGTGTTGAAATCAGCATGCCGGCCGATTAGCACCTAGATCATTTCTGTCCATAATGATGATCAATTCATGTTGCAATTAGCTGGCTGGTGTCGTGCTATCTCTCTAAACAAACACAGATCTAAAACTATTTTCATATTTTTTTCTGCCAGTGTGCTATCATTACTGTTTATCTACTATAGCTAGCTGAAGGAAATGAAGAAAATGTTTATATGTTGTTGCCTATGTTTTATAGTTGTATATATTTTTTTTTTTGGGGTGGGGGTCGCTTCAGGCAAACATGCAGCACCCAATTCGCTTTTCTTATAATCACTGGCACTATGTGATGTAAAACTCTAGTGTTGGATATATTATTGATTTTGTTGGCAATTCACACATGCTAATGTGTTTCTCGCCAAGCGGTTGACCGCAGCTAATCCTCACGCTAAGCTAATTGTTTCGAGAAGTTAAATAAGAAAATGAACAAACAGTGAAAGGATAATAAATATTGTTGCTCAATCCTCCCCCGCAACTAGAAAAGCGAACAGGAGCTTTCACTTAAGTACGCCAGCAAAAAAAAAAAAAAGGCTCAAAATCTGGCTGCTTGTGTCAAACTTGATTATATCAGTTGTGTATAACTGTACTATAAATTATAAGGCCCTTTTCATAATTCCGCAAAGTCATATGGAAAGCATTTATTCAATAGCTGCCACGCACACACACACACAAACACACACACGGACCACCTTTTTTTGGCCCAGACAATAAACACTCACGGCACTCACGAAATGTCGAAATGTAATCTACGTTTGGCTCACACAACGCTATCGCTTATTATCTTCTGCTAATGTTGATTATTCACACCGTAACTTCCGATTGTTATGTTTTGTTTTTTCATTGTAGTTTTTTTTTGGTTTGTTTTGGAGGGGACCAAAGCGGACACACAACAGCAACTCAATCAAGGTTGGGGGGGAAAAAAAGAAAAAATGTTTCCTGGCAACAACAATATTTCCAAGTCATTAAAGCTGCTGCAGTGCTGGAACATTGCGGCTAAAAAAAGAAAGGAAAAATAAAATGCAGAAAATATGTGAAAAAATAAAGTGTTAAAAAATAAGGGGAAATGATTTGTAAAAGGATAAAATAAAAAACATATGCGTGAAAAATACATTTAAAGGCAAGTGTGGAAAAAATAAATGTGAAAAAAACCACAATGATTACTGAATAATAATCATAATAATAAACTAGATACCTGGTAAAATACAAATGAAACAATTAATAAAAAATTGTTAAATATAAGAATAACTTTAAATTCACCGTAGTAATATATCCCATATGACTAATTACTGCACTCCATCATAGAGCGAACAATCAAACTTTTTCTTGAACCATTCATTTGCATTTCAAAACAATTTATCGTCGTAGAAAATATTGGAACTACTCATATTCCGTTCAAGGGTCAGTCCGCTGTCATCGTGGGACCTTTCAGCGTCCAATTTTCGTGACAAAACTGTGATGCGCTGGAGAGTCGCAGATGCGCCTTGAACGTCAATCACAGTGGTGGGTGTTTGCTGAAATGACCTCTCACGTGAAATCATGCATATTTTTTTCAAATTTAGAGGTGTAGTTATTTCTAGTTGAAGTCCTAATAGTGAGACTATACTGGTATTTTCATTATTTTCCACCTCAGTCATTTGATGCCGACTAACCTGAGCTCTCATATGAAATCATACATGATTCAGATTTTTGGGTGACGTTGAAGCAAGTTTTTTTCCTTTCATTTTTTGCCAGAGTCATGCGACTTCTGCAGCTGTTCAACTTATTTCAGGAGTAGTTTATTTCTCAGGTTTGATCCTCACTGAACTGAGCTCAGCATATATCTAAGTGAATGGTGGCCTAATATTTTTGCTCTAATATTTATGCATATCACAAAGCCGGAAGCTGTGCCTTAAAACCCCTCAAAGTGTATTTGAGTGTGGCGCCTCCGGATTTTCTCCCATTTGTTGGGCCTTGGTTTATTGATTTAATTTGTTCTCAAATCTTTCTTCCCCATTGAAAGGTGTTCAAGTACTTAAAAAAAACAGCAACAAAAAAATTGTAAAAATATTATATTACTTGTAAAAGCCTATCAGAGCAGCATAATTATATAGAAGCGAAATAATTGAACAGTGTTTCATGATATTTCAGTGGGCAGTGTGATGTATAACGTGGTGTGCACCTCCTGGCCGCCAGGGGGCAGACATGCCATTTGATGATCACCTCAAACAACAGTTTGGCAGCGAGTGAAAAATTCTTCAGAAAAGAGGCTTCAAGCTTTTTATTTGTACTCCCAGTTGAAAATTGCTGTCAAACTCAACATAAAATAAATTGAATTAGTTGCTGTGTATTTAAAAAAAAAAAGCATAGCTTTGCTTTGGATTAGCTTAATGCATGCAAACGATCCAAAACGGCTTTGATAGGCTGATGAATAGGGTCGGTGTCGCAGTTATAACGCTTTAATCTACAGATATTTGATGGAGCATATAACAATAAACAGGGATAGTGTATATTCTTTATCCTCTGCAAAGAAAGACGAATATTGCTGAAACCTACTGTATTATCCAGCCCCCACGTTGCCATGGTGTGCACCCAAAGAAGGAGCAGCAGAGTGAGGCATTGTAGTGAGGCAAAAAAAACCAAAACCATTTAATTCTTTACATTCTATGATTATGGTATCACTCTCTGCTTTTATAAAGTGCAATGCCGGATCGTAGAGTGCTACTTTTTTGGAAGGCTGGATCAGATTGAAGCCATTTCCATTCATTTTAATGGAGAAAGATCATTTGAGGTACGAGTGTCGTCACGAAACGGATTCAACTTGTATCTCAAGGCACCACCGTATTGGTGTGTGTAGGGTGGGGTGGGGTGGGGTGGGGGGTGGAGGTTCCTTCCCACATGGCAGCTGTTAACTCACACGCATGCCTGATTAGAACCACATTGAGTCTGCATGCACACACACACACACACACACACACACATGTGAAGTCTACCACACACACACACACACACACTCACACATGCATGCACGTATGTTCCCATCCATGTTAGACCTGACTGACCCACACTGGTGCTGCTGTCAGAGGGCTCCGCGGAGCCGGAGCCGGAACCGTCCTCCTCCGGTCGCTGCGCGTCCTCCTCAAACACCAGCTTGAACTCGAACTCGCCTTCCTCCCAGCCGGAGCCCGGCGCGGCCCCCATCGGCGATGAGTGCTCCCCCCCCCAAAAAAAAAAAAAAAATTAAAGTTTTTTTTCTTCCGAGGAGTAGGAAAAGGGATGGGGGTGTGTGTCGGGGTGGGGGGTGGGGGGGGGATTCTCTTCTCTTTAAGTGCACGTCATGACGCAGACCACCTTCACTCTTGGCAGAACTTTTCCGCTCGTCTTCAAACTTGACGTCTCGCGTTTCCCAAAGTTTTTTTTGTCTCTTTCCCAGTCAGTCTTTTCTGTCATCCTCACGCTACACGGGAAAAAAAGAGGAGGAGAAGGAAGAGGAGGAGGAGGGGGGAAAAGAAGTTGATGAAATATTTTTGTCGTCCTTTACCCTTAATTGCCTCTGGGTGGGTTCTACCGCTCATTCGCTCGGTCCCCATAGGGTCTCCCTGCCCGTCAATCATTCCACCCCCCGCCCCCTTCACCCCCACTCCGCTCACATCCTCTTCCTCCTCCTCCTCCCATCAACTTTGCCGTGTGACCACCACGGCCCTGAATGCATCACTCCCCCCTTTTTTGGCTGTCGTTCTCCCTTCGCCGCCCCCTTCCCGTCCCCCCTCCTTCCTCGTCCTTCCTTCTTCTTCGTCTTCCCCTTCTTCTTCTTCTCCTCCCCTGTTCCCACTTTTTTACGAGCCCCTCTGCCTCCCTCCCCTCCTTCGCTCTTCGTCAGAGATCTGGTTCTCATTACCCGCTGCAGTCTGTCTGAGTCAGGAGACGAAAAACTTAAATAAACACCCCTCTCTCCGGCTCAGACCAGCTCTCCGGCCCCAGCCCCCTCGCCACTCGGGAGTCATTGGGAGTCACGTCGGAGCTACTCCGGGGGGTCTCGCTGGCTTGCCGACAACGCCCTAAAAGCCGCATAAATGTCAGGCCCAAGACTGTTTAAGAATCTACTATTATTTGCAACAATGGCGGCCATTAACCAATGACCAAAAACTCAAATGTCTCACAATTTTGGGGGCAGCCATTTTTCTAGTACGCAAGCTGTGGCAGAAAAATCCCTGGACTGTTGTCATAAAATAGATTTGTTAAATATCTGAACTACAAGTAATTCCCCTGGGGTCTTACTTCTAATGCACTCCTTGAATTGATTCCTTCCGGGATCCTCCGCAGTTGCGTCCAAACCAGTCAATCAAGTCTGGAAAAGGGTTCCCCTTGATCTCGGGTGCTCAATGCGTCCATCACATGACCGTGTAACAAAAAAATTACCCCTCATCCTATCATCCGTCTTGTCGCTTAATTCGAGCGTGCCCAATACTCGATTGACTGACAGTCGGTTTGACCATCCATCCATCCATTTTCTATGCCGCTTATCCTCACGAGGGTTGCGGAGAGTGCTGGAGCCTATCCCAGCTGTCAACGGGCAGGAGCCGGGGTACACCCGGAACTGGTTGCCAGCCAATCGCCGGGCACATAGAGACAAACACCCGCCCTCACAATCACACCTATGGGCAATTTAGAGTGTCCAATTAATGTTGCATGCTTTTGGGATGTGGGAGGAAACCGGAGTGCCCGGAGAAAACCCACGCAGGCACTGGGAGAACATGCAAACTCCACACGGGGAGGGCCGTGATCGAACCCGGGTCCTCAGAACTGTGAGACCAACGCTTAATCAACTGAACCACTGTGCCGCCGTCGGTTTGATCAATCCTGGCCTTTTCGCGTGTCACATGTCACTGCACATGTGCACAAAATTTGGGTACCGCTGACCTTGATGAGCCAGACAGAAAATAATAAATCACATGGAGCATGGTCAGGTCTAATCTAGTCTCGACAGGTCGGGCGAATATGGAGATTGTTTCAGGAACTGTCTGATGTTCAGGGCATTGTGAGAGTTTTCCAATGGCGGGGAAACCTCAAAAGTTTGTAGTTTACTCTCGTCTTTTTGTGAGACCATTTTCGGAACTTTTCAGACACACTTTGTACTGAATGTTGTTCAAATTGGGTAGCAATCGGACAAAAACTCCCTTTTGCAAAAAAAAAAAAAAAAAGAAAAAAATAGTTGTTGATATTGTTGCATCACCTGCAAAATTTGTTGGAAATCCCATGAAATTCTCATGAGTGGATTTTAATTTTTTTTTTAAATCTCCGTATCTGAGTGACATTTTGAAGGAAATACGATAAAATTCTCAGGAGAACTGATCCTGTATTTGTTTATTTATTTATTTATTCATTTACTTTTTTAAATTTAATTTTGTAGAAAATGCAACAAAATCTCAATAGAATGGGTACTTTTCTTCTAAAAAAAAAAAAAAAAAGTATATTACATTTTAAAACCCAAACAATTTCTTAAGAGGATTAACTGGTAAACGAAGCATGGGGGCGGACACATTTTAACTTATCCAATGTGGAAAGTTTTTTTTTTTTTTTTTTCCCCTCCAGGGTGTGACAATAACATTTTCCCGTGAAAAAAAACAAGGATGAAAATTGTCTAAAATTATCTTTTGTCAGCTGATCATGAAATTGTGTCCTTGTGCCAATGAACAAAAAGGACATATCTTCTGATGCGGAACAAGGTCTCCGTCGTTTATTCAAATGCGTGGATGTGCTGATTGTCCCCGAGGTTGATTTTTTTAGACATCTTTGTGCTTTCTCTTTGTCTTTGCCAAGTGTCGCCCCCAAGTGGCGGATCGCATCATCTTGTTCTCAACGTGAACGACACACAGGCCGAGAACGAAAGAGAGAAAGTAAGTCATAAGATTCTAATTTTGGAACGTTTTCTTGGCCATTTTTAATCAATATAATTCTCCATCCGTACATTTTTTTTAGCCGCTTATCCTCATAAGGGTCGCAGGGAGTGCCGGGGTCTATTCCAGCTGTCAACGGGCAGGAGGTGGGGTACACCCTGGACTAGTTGCCAGCCAATCGCACGGCACATCCAGACAAACAGTTGCACTCACAATCACATCTCGGGGCAATTTCGAGTGTCCAAAGGAAACCGGAGTATAATTTATAATGAATTGATATTTTGTAAACTTAGATTGGTTTCAAGATGGCATTTAGCTAATTTGTTTTAAGAAGCAAGACAATAATTTTCTAGGAAGTCGTATTTCAGTATTTATTTTTAGATTTTAGATTTCATTCTCATTCTTTGAAAAACAGTGGGGTTTTTTTTTATTTAAAAACAAATTTTTCGTGGAAAAAGTACAAAAAATCCTATTTTGGGGGAAAAAATATTTTTTCAAGGAAGAATTTTTATTTGTATTTTTAGGAAAAAGGATTCAGATCTTTTATTTTTTTTATTGTTTTTATATAATTGAAAAAAGTCAGGGACCCACTTTGTGTAGTGGTACACATATCCAATTTTGGCATAGGCAGCGTGGGTTCAATTCCCGCTCAGTGATGGTCTCAATACAGTATTCGCCCTACGACTGACTGGCGACCAGTCCAGGGTGTAGTCCGCCTTTCGCCGGAAGTTGAGTGGGATAGGCTCCACCACTCCTGTGACCCTTGTGAGGATAAATGAAAGTAAAATTAATTTTTAGGAAAAAATACTATGTTCAGAAAAGGTCCAAGTTCTGTGTAATAATTTTATAATTGTTTTTCAAGTAAAATGCATTATAAATGGGCTTTTTTTTTTTTAGAAACAAAAGTCAAAGTCACAAAAGTTTTCTTAAAGAATAAATATTATTTTAGAGTAATACTCAACATTTTTTAAGGAAGTCATATTTTTAAAGAAGTCTTTTTGGGAAGAATTGTATTTCTTTTCCCAAAAAATGTGATGGTTGTAAAAGATTTTTTTAAAAGAGATTTATTTAGGACTCGCTCAATATTTTATTATGTTTTATTTATTCATTGCTATTTCAGTGCGGCCCTCAACATTTGTCTCTTAACAGTCACGCAAAATGTTCCGAAAAGGCAGACCTGCTTACCTTGCTCCATTGAATCGTACAACACGATGACAATTCCCTGTCATATTGTCTGACACCAGCACAATTGAGCATGTGGTCGATCTTCATTATTTTCCACATTCTCATTGACAGCAGCCATTAACACGTGCCCCCCACCCCCCCATCGCCCCCCAACCACGTTGGTCTCACTGTCAGCTGGACTCTGACATCTGGGACTCCGCTGGTCAGTTGCCAGCGGAAAGTCGGCATCACCCTGAGAGGACGCTTATTTTCCTGAGGAAAAGTTCTAACTGGTGATCGGAGAGCGTGACAACTGGAGGGGGGGGGGGGGGGGGGGACACACACTTGGCAGCTCCTGGAACATGTGGTACGACCCAAGACCTGGCAAAAACCACAAAGTTGATATTTCCCACTGAGACGTCTGGAAAAAAAAGTACTCGAGCTTATTCTCATTATCCCATTTGGAGGAAATCCCACTCATTTCTTATGGAAGCACCACTTTGCTATTTATAAATAAGCTCTCTTTGATTTTATACAAATTCTAAATAATTTTTGTGAGACCAGACCAGTTTCCAGAAAAATATTAATAATAATGCGACGTTTTGTAGGAATCCCACTAGATTCTTATAACAAAGTGTTCATTTTTATCTAAAGCTTTTTAAATTTAAAGGTTATTCAATTTTTTAAATTCTTATGAACAAATTACTAATAAATTTTAAAAAGTTACTTTTGATAAAACATCCTATTAATTTGTCATGAGTCATTTCTTTTTACAAAATGTTCTTAGAAATCCTTGGAAATTCTCATGAGAGCCGTCCATTTTCCACACTGTCAAAAATATGAAATAGGAAATCCTACAAAAATCTCAATTGTAAAACGTTTGTTTGTTACTCTAATGTGTGTGCTACATCTCTGCGAAATATTTTCTATGGAAATCGATAGAATTCTATAGAATTTGTACAGAACAGCTTGTTCTGTAGAACTTTGGCTGTGAATTTCTATAGAAATTCTACAGGACTTGGGTCCTAAAGTTCTATAGTTCTTTAGAAATTCTGTAGAAATGTTCTATCGAAAATTTTTAGCAGAGATCCATCCATCCAGTATCTTTCCTCTTATCCGCTTAACCTCACAAGGGTCGCAGGGAGCGCTGGAGCCTATCCCAGCAGTCAACGGGCAGGAAGCGGGGACAGCCTGAACTGGTTGCCAGCCAATCGCGGGGCACATAGATTTAAAGAGCCGCACCCACAATCGCACCTAGGGGCAATTTAGAGTGTCCAATTCATGTCGCATGTGCTTGGGATGTGGGAGGAAAGAAACTGGAGAGCCCGGAGAAAACCCACGCAGGCAGAGGAGAACAAGAAAACTCCGCACAGGCGGGGCCGGGATCAAACTCAGGTCCTCAGAACTGTGCGTTACCACGGCATGTGTGTGCTACATTTTGTAGGAAATTCGACTGAATTCTAGTGAAAGACCAATATTGTTTATTTTCAGGGTCGATACCAATTGTTAGTAGTCAAGGAGGATGAAAAACGATAATTGGAGGCAATATTCATTTTGCGGTAAAAAAAGGAAAATATCAAAATATGAAGTCATCAAAACTCCCAATTTTTCGACTCAAAATTGTTAGCTTTGGATATAGCATGAAAAAAGCATGGCCTTTTTTTTTTTTAACTCACGTTCTTCTTTTCCTTCACGTTACAAAACCAAATTAAGCCAAGAAAGTGTGTTTAATACGTGTTTTTTATTGAAATGCAAAAAAAAAAAAAAAATTACATTGTCTTACAATGATGCGGTGGCCACGCTGGAAAACAAAAATGGCAGAATACAAAGTATTTGTTAAAAAAAAATACAACAGGGTTGCAAAAATAACGGAGCCTTTGACAACGTGGCAAAATAGCATTTAAATGCATAAGAATAAAGATAAGCTGTGCACATATACAGTGTACATGTGTGACTACTTTTGTTACATAGACAAAAATTCAACTATATATATATATATATGTATGTATATATATATATATATATATATATATATATATAGTAACTTGCAAATATGTGTGCCCCCCCCCCCTGTACAATGGAAATCATTAAACATCAAGTTGCTTGTTTGTTTTAGTGATGAATCGCTTCAAGTAAAACATAACCAAAAAAATTTTAATTTTGAGCGGATTATTGACCTTCATAATGCTATAAAATAATATCAGTACACTTGCTATGTTTACATGCACATCCTCTCCAGCTTATGTCAACATGGACGAAAGGAATGAACGGTTTTCGTTTGCGTTTTTAAAACTTCATTAGCATGCTCACCTTGGCGCTCTTTCGGGTCCTTCATCACGCGGACACAAAGCGCACGTGTAAATGCAGAATAATAGACCCCGCCCACAACAACAACCTCATTAGTCGGACAGTCAGCGAAATTCAATTTGGCCGGCTTGTGGAGTCTTCGATGACATTACGGTGGAACCCCTGAAAGGTGACGTTTTTTTTCTTTGTAAAAAGACATTCAGTTATCACACATACCTAATAATTTGACAGCCTTAAATGTGTCCGTATACTATATTTTGTCCAATTTACCATGACAGATTTCATTTCCTGTTCTACAATTATTGTGACTTTTCTCCTCTTTGCCATGGTAACCTCCTGTGGTTGCGTCACAAAACTAGCAAATGACATCTGGCGGTTTCTTTGTATGTAAACTTTTTTTTTTTTTTCCTCTTGAGCAAAAATAGAATAATAATAATAATAATAAGGCACTTGTGAGGTTTTATGTTTTGGATACACAATATGCTGACTAAATTTGACAATGTATCACCTTTTTTTTTTTTTAATAATTTCGTGTTTCCTCTTTACCCCTTTCTAATTAAATATAACGTACAAACGGCAACGCAAAAACAAAACCACTATACTTTCTGACATTGCGCATTTTGAGGCGTATATTTCACGAAAATTTTCACATGAGTGCACCTTAGTTGTGAAACTCTTCTTCAGCTTGGGTATGCATGGTTGTGTTCTACTGTTCCCTGGTGGCAAATGCGTACACAACACCACGGGCAGCGCAATGTGGGATTGGAACGCATTAATGGCCTTTTCTTTGAATGGGAAAAGATGATTTGAGATACAAACGAGCATGGTTAACTATTAAGTGACGTGCCCTATTTTTCATGAAAATTTCTTGACAACTCTGAAATTTGCACCGTTCTACCTCGGAGGTTCCCTTATACACGTTTTTTTGAAGACAATTCAGAGTCAAGTTTAGATTCCCGACCCGCAAGCGGCCAAATTTGCCTTTGCCGGGATCTCAAGCGCTGACGAAGACCAAGCGGGCGGAGTAGATGAGGTCAGCCAGGTAGAGGACGAAGTTGACGGCCGTGAGAACGGCCACCGCCATCAGCTTGTCCCACACGCACAGCCCCTGCGTGATGCTGCAGTTGGACGGCCGGTGCTTGTTGCCGCCGTGCTTGGGGTCGAAGTTGAAGATGGGCCAGACGATGGTGGCCGACAGGTAGAGCACCACGGCCAGCAGGGCGTAGCCGGACAGGAAGCGAGCGAAGGGGAACGGCAGGCAGCCGGTGCACTCGCCCACGCACAGGAGGATGATGGCGGCGGACAGGATGAAGCAGATGCAGTAGACGGACATGCAGTACTTGAGAGCGTCGTGGCGGTCGTAGAGCACCGGGTCGCTGATGAACACGAAGATGATGCACGCCACGAAGGTCTCGCAAACCTTGAGCAGGCCCGGGGCGGTGGCCATGTAGCCGGCCACCTCGCCCGGCCTCGCCTTGCTGATGCTCACCTCGCTCATGTAGGCGATGGTGGCCAGGCAGGAGAAGACGGTGGACACGATGCGGTAGTCGCGCGCCTCGCTGGGCCCCATGGAGCCCTTCAGGTAGTACAGCGGGAAGATGATGGACGCCGACAGGCACAGCAAAGCGGCGTAGCAGGCGAACGTGATGGGGAAGTTCTTCCAGGAGACGGGCGCTCGGGTCTGCAGGCCGAACAGCTCCACCAGGAGCACCAGAAGGGTGCCGGCGAAGCTGAAGGCCCAGCAGAAGATGCACCAGTCGCCCGTCCCGTGGTACAGACGCCCGCCGTGGACCGCCACCGAGAAGGCCACGCAGGCGAAGATCAGCGCTGCCAGACGCGTCCACAGGAGGGGGGTAGAGTGCAGGACGATTGCCATCTTGACGCTAGGTGGTCTCGGCTCGTAGACAAATCTGAGAAGGATTTAGGAGAGTGTCAGCATTCAGGAGAATTGATGACACCCCTGAAAAATTCATGAATCGGGATAACTTGCATCACATGGCACTTTTTGAAACAACTGTTGATGAAATAGCACAAGTGGACCACATGAGGGCGATGGTTTGCAAGCTTGACATAACTTTGGGGACACGCGCGCGCTCACAAGGGCGTCATTGTGTTCTCAGCACTAAGAATGACTTCTCTGTGGCCGACACATTTACATCTGCTTGAATAATCTGCTGAGAACTGCTTCCCCCCCCACACCCCGCCGCCCCGCCCCACCCCTCCCTATTCTCGCACTTCTTTCCTGTCTGATTTTTACTGCTGCAGTCTGCAAGTCATTCCCGCTGCTCGGAGACTTGGCTTGCCCCTTGCCGACATTCCATCCGTGTTCTGGTCCTCTGCAGGCGTGACGTGGGGCGGCGCCGCCGGCCGCTAAACTTCCACTGCGCAGCTGTCATCGACAAATTCAGACCCCCCCCCAACCTTTTTTTTTTTTTTTTTTTAAATCCCTCTGCTTCGTGCTTGATGGATTCAGTCTCATTGACTTGGTGTCCACTGCTACATGGCAGCTAGTGCATTATTTTCAAATATTACTAGTATGTTCTACTTTTCTTTTTTCCCACATTTGTTAAGGTATCTGTTTGTATCTACTATTCCCCATTTCACTCACCAAAACATAAATACTTAGTTCTTTTGCAATATGCTACTTGATTTGTTTCGGTTGTGACATGTCTTAGCCTAAAGCATCCAATTATTTCAACTTACTATTCCCCTCTTTGCACTAGTTCTGTTCTCTAGCCACATTTCTGATATTCACCCTTTCGTGTACACAAATGAAATTCCTTTGAAACTGAATACGTTTTTTATCACGTGATCGTGCTAGCTAGCGGCTGCCTAGCTAGCGACTGCTCGGCTAACTCAAGCAAGCGATGACTATCGGCGCAAAAAAAATCAGTTTTTGCGGAAACGCGGCCAACGTTTGTAGCCCCGTGTGGAACGCTAGTAGTAGTAAAAAGTCTAAAATTGCAGATGTGCGCCACGCCCAACAACTTGGGGGAGCCGCCTCTTCCCGCTACTCCACCCGACAGTGTCGTAAAATAAGACAGCGGCCATCTGCTTGCCTTAAGATTTATAGTCAGTCAGTGAGTTCCACTTATAAAAATGTATTTTCCCCACGAACAACGTCATCCTCTCCAAGCCCGCCCAATGTATTTACTGCAAGGCGGCCATGTTTATGTCACGCTATTTAATGGTTTCATTTTGGGGGAGGGGGCCATAAATCAGCCACTAACATATAGTCATAGGTCCCGTTTTGTGGGATTTTTGCTCATCTGCTGTAATATATTAAGCTGCGTTGTCCTCATCCGTTCTTTCTTTAGTGGTTTCACTGTCACGGTGTTCCCTTTTAATTTCTTAGGAATTCTTTTTATTTCTTTGTTCCCGCTGACAGTGAATGAGTGGGATGAACGTGAATATGAATATGTGAGGGGGTGGGTGGGGTTTTATTGCACCATTTTACTTCAATTCTGATCAACGCGATTAAAGACGTGATTGTCGACTGTTCTCTAAAAGATTATCCTAAGTGATTCATTCTGTGGTGCGGGGTGTGTTCTTTTGTGTATTTTACCCCCCACCCATTCCCCTTATCTGCTCAGAAAAACATCAATATTTACCCTGGTTTTTACCCATGATAGCAAACGTATGCGGTCAGCACCGAGGTTTCGTCAATCCACAGACGCTGTGATTTGAGGCGGGACAGGTACCGTGGAATGTGATGCGCTTATGCGTGTTGTGTTGTGTTTGTCATCTGGAGTACACAACACACTTCAAGAGTAAGCAAGAAGAAAGAACAAACGTGCATTTTCCGTCGTCACGTCGGGTCCCTAAAATATGTCTACGCTACGTGTCCCGCTCAACATTTACAATCGTCAGCCACGAATGTTGACTGAGCACAACAAGACGGAACATATTCCCACCTTTGACATACCACACCACACGATAATCACTCATGGTAATCTTTAAGAAACATCCAACAACAGCCTTTGTTCAGAAGGGGAGGAAAAAAAATTCAAATTCTCGGGCTGCAATCACGTGATAATCGCCGCCACTGCTACAGAAATTGTCGTTGCAGACGACATCACCATGGCGACGACCACAGACCCACGCATAAGCGGCGAGCGCCGGATGTTTTCTGCCTACTTTAATTCACTCGATAGTGTCGCCAAAGCTACATATGTACACAAGATCAAACTGTGAAGATATCGACGCGTATATTCTCCACAATGATGTACTTTCAAAAGATCTGAAAGACTTCCCTGAAGTAGATTATCCAGACAGTAGAAATACAGATGCTTACCGCTTACAAAATAATCAGAACAGCTTTCCAAATAACCGTTTGCCTTGTGTACTCGAGCTTCGTTCCGATCCGCACGTCGTATATTTGCAAGCCACTTTTGTTGCTGTTTTTTTTCGATAACTCAATTGTATCTTCTCCTTCGTGCAATCTAATCTTCGGAAAACAGAAAAATCGCTTCCCAATGTCTCTGTTTCCATGATTTCCACATCCGTAGGCGCAACAAAAATCCGGCACGACGACGTCGGACAGCCGACTGCTTGTCTGCAACAATGGCCGTCAGGTACCCGGATGAACGAGCGGGACGTCACGTGCAACCCAGCCGTTCAACTTGATTGTCGTTATGTGTGCGCCACACTTTGAATCACTTACGTTTGATTGAGATGATGGATGGATGGATGGATGGATTTAAGTCAATCACTAACCTCAGGAAACTAACCAAGACGACGGAAAATGCGTAGAGTCGCAAATTTCGTGCGTAAAAGAGGAAATTTATGGTTGGCGGCTATTCCAAGGGGGTATCTGGGGATTACTCAACTTGTACTGTAGGCCTTTCTCAGTTCGCGTTCACATGTGCTACCTCTTGGGAATGTCTACATTCTGAACTAGTGGCCCAAAGTGAGTCGGCTGACATTTTAAGAGGCGTAAAATAAAAAAGAAGAGCACAGAAAGAAGTCTTTGGAGCACACCGGCCGTCCTTCTCCGCCCATTTTGCAGGCATCCATCACCCGCTCGGCGTCAAGCCGCACTTGCGCCCCCCCCCCCGAGACGCTTATAAACAGACGGAATAGGCCTTGTTTACATTAGCCGCCATTAACGGCAGAGAAGGTATGCAAGCAAAGGAGGTGAAGAAAAGGAGGGTGGTGGTGGCGGGGGGGAGAGGGGGGATTGGGGAGATGGGCAGGGTTGGAAGGGAGGAACCCGGGGAAGCCCTGAGCTCGGGACATATGAACGACACACACACACACACTTGAAGGCCCGTGATGGAGTGGAATAGCAGAGCAGTGAGTCACCGCGGGGGCCCCTTCCCCTTTCACCGCCCACATTATTCCATGTGTCCAAAAAAAAAAAAACTTACTGATGTGTTCCAGATGGCAGTCAGGCTCCCCAAACTTTTTTTTTCGTCCCTCACTTTCTCCAACTTCTTCCCTTGTTGCCGTTCCTTCGCTACCCCCGCCCCCCTCCCCTTTTCCCAGCTCGAAGAGCAATTACACGTCACGTAAAAGAGCTTCCAAATATCTTGCAGCGTAGAGGTTAAGGGAAGGGGGAGTGGCTTTTCCACTGTACCGCATGGAAAACATGGTAAGGGTGTGTGTGTGTGTGTGTGTGTGTGTGTGCAGAAGGGGGGGGGGTCGACTTCCCCAAAATGGACAAGGGCTGAAAATAGTGCATGCTGGGACGGGGACGGCAAAACAGGACGCGACCCCACCCCCGCCAACTCCTGACCGATGTCGTCATGAGTTCAGTTGCCACGGCGACCCTGGGCTAACCCGATTGCGCCGTCTAATTCGCTTATTGCGCCAACGCCGGGCTCCGTAGGCCAAAAAGCAGGAAAAACACAAGACGAAGCTCAATATGCATTTGGGAGAACAGACTAAATAAATCACTCAGTGGGACAAGGTCCACCGTGTTTTTTTTTTTTTTCCATCTTGTTTAGGGGAAAATTTGTGGTGAGGCCTTTAAAAGCTTCCAAAAGTCCTTTTTTTTTTATTATTTTTTTTTTTTTTTTTACAAGGGAAAATGCTTGTTTTGCTGATGGTTTGTACAGTTTGGAGCAAGGTTAGAAATCCAATATTAGGATTGGAAATAGGATAACGGATAGAGAAGGGATTGGAATAGGCACAGGGATAAGATTGAGGATTAGGGTTAGGGGTCGCGTAATAATTAGGGATACGACTAGGGTAGGGTTGGATTTAAGAAATTAAAAATCCACCCCAAAGTGTGGAATAGGTTCAGGCACAGATTTGTCACATATTTTTGAATTGATATTACAAAAAAAATAAGTTTAAAAGACAAAATAAGACTGGTGCCTTCAGAAAAAAACATCGTATCTCAAATCATCTTCCCCATTGAAATGAATAGAAATGCTATTAATCCATTCCATCCTGCCAATGAACACCCAAATTATTTTTCAACGTTTTTTTTTTTTTTTTTTTTAAATCACAGATTTCTCTCAACAACATTGTTCTCGATCAAGCGTACAGTGATAACATTTTCTCACCAGCAAAGACGGAAAACACGAGCGCAAAACCACAACCGTATTTAATATTTTGGTTGTTTCTGAAATGGTTCAGTCACTCACTGCCCCCCTCGTGGGGTTGCACTATATAGTGAGCTCGTTCATTTACTGCTTTTAATACACCGCGTGGCGCTCTGTTGACGACGTCACAGCTGTCACATGGTAACAAAGGAGGCCTCTCCCCTGGGTATTTTTTTTTTTATTGCTGCATTATTAAAACATTCACTGTATATTACTATAAAAATGCCAACAATCCAAGATTTGTTAAGAGTTAAAATTCTCTGAAAATAATTCACTCTGGTTGGTGAAATGGTTATTGGGGAATTCTTCTTCTTTGGTGTTGATTACCAGTTGGCAACGGTGCATTAGCGCCCCCAAATGATATAGTTTTTCCACTGCAAGGAAACCAATCTGTATTGACTGCGGCCAGACGGTTTTTTTCTCTCTCAACATATATACACATAGCGGTGGGTGTCTGAACCGCAAGATACGCCCTGAATAATTAACAGCTCGTATCTCAAGGCGCCGCAGCATGGGAAAATTTAAAAACTAAAATCGATTTAAAAGTGACGTGAATGTCCACAAAAAAAAAATAATAATAAGGAAAACTCCTACTATATATATATATATATATATTGGCGACACGGTGGATCAGCTGGTAAAGCGTAGGCCTCACAGTTCCGAGGAACCGGGTTCAATCCCGGCCCCGCCTGTGTGGCGTTTGCATGTTCTCCCTGTGCCTTGCGTGGGTTTTCTCCGGGCACTCCGGTTTCCTTCCACATCACAAAAACATAGAATGTTAATTGGACACTCTAAATTGCCCGTAAGTGTGATTGTGAGTGCGGCTGTTGTCTGTCTCTATGTGCCCTGGGATTGTCTCCTGCCCGTTGACAGCTGAGATAGGCTCCAGCACTCCCTGCGACCCTCGTGAGGATAAGCGGCATAGAAAATGGCTGGATGGAAAACTACAGTTCCCATTTTTTGGGGGAAACCTAAATACAAAATTCATTCATTGAGGTGAGGGTGAAGATGGTTTACTTTTCTGGTTAGTCTGTGGTTGGCGCTGTTGGGATTAAAAAGGGAGGAAGTGGGGTAACGGGGTAGGTCAGATAGGGTCAAGGGTGGTTAATGTTAGGGTTAGTGGGATTGGTGTTAAAAGAGGTTAGTTATTGGGGTTTAGGTTTAAAATCAGGGATGGGAACAAATTATTTAGCGGGTAGCTAACACTACTGGCTTGTTATTGTTACACTATTTTTAAAGCTTATGCTTTGGGGGCCCCAATCGGAGGTTCATTCATTAAGACCAGTGTAGTGGAGGTGGGTGTGCCGCCTGCCGCGCCCTGCACCCCCCCCCCCCACACACACACACACGTCCCTACTCATTGCAACAACAAAACACAAGTGTAAACATCTCCAAAGGCCTTTTCCCGTTTTTCGCTAACACGACCGCACGCAGGCAAAGAACGAGAAAGTCGTAAAAGTATCAGCTTCACTCTCAAATGACTCCCCGGATGTTTGAAACAGAAACAATTCAATAAACATAAAAAAAAAAAAAAAATGGCTCCACGCGGACGTTTTCATTCCACAGGAAATCACACTTACTTGTCACTACTTGTTTTGTGTGTATTTTTTTTTTTTTTTTTTTGTCTCATCTGTCAACCTCCAGCCTCTCTCCAGACTCTAAACCCGTTCGGTCGTACATATTTGCACAAGATGCAACAAGTTCTTTACCTGGTGTGCTCAGCTCAGCTGCAGTGTCTCGCGCAGAACATCCAGCGGTTGGAGAGCCTCTCACTCGCAGAAAAGGCAGCGAAAGAGAGCGAGCGCGGCAGACTCCCACTCGACTTCCTTGCCAGCTCCCTCCCCGCCCAGACCTCCAAATTAGGCATCGAATGTCTGCGCACCGTTATTCACATCTGTATATGCCACACCCCCTTCGCCCTGCTCCTACTCCTCCTCATCAACATCGTCATCCTCCTCCCCGGTTGCCATGGAGATGGTGACACACACAATGTGGTGCAAAAAGTTCACCACGTGTGCTACTTTTAGCGCTACTGCCCCCCCCCATCTTTATTTTTCTTGTAAATCCATGACAACATGACAAACTCACGAGACACTTGATTAGGTACACCCACGTTGTGCTCGGGTGGGCCAACTTTTTTATTCATTTTAATCTCGAGATTTACATATGGTACACGACACGCCTGACTTTGGTGCGGGGAACGTGGGATCGATTCCCGCTCAGTGACGGTGTTGATGCCAGCCCTGCGACTGACTGGCGACCAGTTCAGGGTATATTCCACCCTTTGCCCAAAACTAGCTGGGTTAGGCTCCACCTCTCTGGTGACGCTTGTGAGGATAAGCAGCTTGGATAATGGATGGATTTACGACATGGGCTAGGCCATTCATGTACGACGTGAAAAATATTTTTTTTAATGGGTATTTAATATATCTACCGTAATTCCCGGCCTACAGGGCGCACCTGGTCGGTACACAGAAAGAGTTTAACGCTAGCGAGCGCTAGCATTAGCGTCGTGCTAACTAGTGCCGCGCCAATGCTAGCCCTGCGCTTACGCTAGCGGGGCATCACCGTGTAAACCGCAGGGTTGAAAGCGTGTGAAAAAAGTCACGGCTTGTAGGCCGGAAATTACGGTAAAATGTTTTGGGATAACATCAATAATTTCTCACTAATTTAATATTAATTAATGTTTTAAATGTATTGGTATGATTGTTTGTTAGAAGCAGGTTTGATTTTCAGCCGTCTGTTTTTTTTTTTTTTATAAGAATGTTCCAATGAGCCACTTTTAGGAAAATTTGAAAAAGAAATTGGTAATCTCTTATCTAATCGATGACAAAAAATATTGTACTACCTTCATAAATGTCCTAAAAAGAAACATATTGATGAATTTATTTTAGGAAGAACAGCCATTATTGCAGCTATTACAGGATTCTTGATGACTTAAAAAAAAATTTTGTGGCCCTCCCTGACCCAATGTAATGAGCTGTATCGCAAAATTTTTCTGTAAAACATCCTAATCTTCAGTTATGTCAAGAAAATAAGCCGTTCCTCAAATGTCTTTTTTTCTCTTTCCAAAACAATTTCCAATAACATAAATAGAATCTGTCAGTCCTCGGTGCAAACTGTCATCGACATTCAAATTTATTAAACTGCTCAGGCGATGCTTTTAGCGCAACATTTTCCTAACTGTCATTAAATTGTAAATCCAGTAAAATTTATGAATGACAGAAAAAAAAGCACTCACCCCATGAAGTGAAAAGGAGATCACAAGTATTACTAAGTCACCCACTAATAAAACTGCAATGAAGAAAAACTGCTTAACTTTGAAGATGAACAAACACAAAGGACAACAGGTTACATAAGTTTAAAAAGCAGTTAAAATGCTAAACAGACTGAAATTAAAGCAAAATTAGTGATCTTTGAAGTAGAAAGAACAGGATGAGTGTTTAGGGGGTTAGGGGGGATAAAACATCACCATGAACTCATACTGTGTTTGCATATTCTCCCCGTGCACTCCTGGCACTCCTGGCGGCCGTTTGTCTCTATGTGCCCTTTGATTGACTGGCAACCAGTTCAGGATTGACCCCACCTCCTGCCCCTTGACAGCTGCGATAGGCTTCAGCACTCCCCCCGACCCTCGTGAGGATAAGCGCCGAAGAAAATGGACGGATGGAAAAACATACAGTAATGACTCAATTAAATACAATGTATTTACACAGTAATCTTGTTTCTTCTTTGCAGAGGATAAGGAATATATCCCGGTGAATATTATCACGTGTTGTGCCGCTGTTTGTTTTCAAATATCTGTTACTTCAAAGATAATAAAGCCGCCACACCGATGCTAATCATTAGCTCATCTAAAGCATGTTGCTTTGTTTATTAGCTTTGAGCTAAACGGACGTCCCGATAATAAAGCTGCTTTTACACACATTTAATTCTCTTTGTTTTGTGGATAATTTGACATAAAATCTCAACTGGGAGTGTCAGTAGAAAGCTTGAACATTTTTTTTTGTTTGTTTCATTGTTTCTCTGCCAAACTGCTAATTGGTGTGAGTTGAGTTCACTGCCACCATCAGCCAAAATGCGGTCACTCCTATCTCAGGGCACCAGCGTATAAAGAAAGTTCCATTTTCCCTTTTGTGGTTAGCATCACACGTTCCCTCTTTGCCATCGCGGGTGTCGAACTACAGGAAATTTGATGGCTTTTCCTGCTCCCAATGAGCAGCAGCAAGGCTCGTCAGTACGATTCCAAGTAACATTGCGAAGGACGTAAAGCAGAAGTTGACTCAAAAAAAAAAAAAAAATATTGCGTCAAGTGGGTTTCCTGTCCTGGAAAAGGGTTGTAACATGATCCTCCGGCACAGCAGCGATAACTTACTTGAGCATATCGCACATTGCGACACCCTGACTCATGCAAACGGCCTACTGATTGTTTATCACCGTTGCCGAGCGACCGCTCCACTTCCCCTATAACATTGATTTTTATATAGTGACAGACGGCATTGTGAGTGAAAACAAGGATATAGCCTGAGAGGGGGAGAATAATCGTCTGTCAAGCAAATTCCCTCGAGGGAAAACCCAATTGGCATCAATTGAATAATGCTATTGTTTAGTTTGTCTGGGATTCTATTCTTCTTAGCAGCAACTATATTTCTCATGCCAGAAATTTGTTTTTGTTTTTATTTATTTGTATTTTCCTGATATTTTTAATTATTGGTATTATTCAATGTATTATCCCGGATTTTTATCGTTGGATTGTACCATTTTTCATTGTATTGTAACATATTGTATTTTTAGAATTAGTTTATTGTATTTGTATTTATTGTATTTCATTTCTATTTTATTCATTTTTTGTTATACTGGCATTGTATTGATTTTTCTGGTGTATTTTTTTTATCCATCCATCCATCCATCCATCCATTTTCTTTTCCGCTTATCCTCATGAGGGTCGCAGGGAGTGCTGGAGCCTATCCCAGCCGTCAACAGCCAGGAGGCGGGGTACACCCTGAACTGGTTGCCAGCCAATCGCAGGGCACAGCGCACTCACAATCTCATTTAGGGGCAATTTAGAGTGTCCAATTAATGTTGCATGTTTTTGGGATGTGGGAGGAAACCGGAGTCCCCGGAGAAAACCCACGCAGGCACGGGGAGAACATGCAAACTCCACAAAAGTGAGTCTGGGATTGAACCTGGGACCTCAGAACCCTGAGCCCAACGGTTTCCAGCTGAACCACCGTGCCGCCTTATTGTATTTTATTTCTATTTTATTTAATTGTTGTTGTTCTGGCGTGTTTTTTTTAATTTATGTTGTATTTTTTATTGTTTTGATATATTTTTTTATTAGGTTGTATTATCATTTTTCTTTTACTGTATTATTATTTTTTCTTTTATTATTATTATTATTATTTGCAGAATCCGCCGTTTTTAAACTATTATTTTCCGCTTCTTGCCGCAAGAGTCCGCTTGACTTATTTTAGAGTGGACCACGACTGTGACGTAAAGCTTCAGGCGACAGTTGTCATGTGACGTCATTTTTGTGAGACACGCAGCAGCGATCCTGTCATTCAGGTAGTGGAGGA
The DNA here is from genome assembly GCF_019802595.1 of Syngnathoides biaculeatus. NCBI lineage: Eukaryota > Metazoa > Chordata > Actinopteri > Syngnathiformes > Syngnathidae > Syngnathoides > Syngnathoides biaculeatus. Next base: position 8,116,185 of record NC_084652.1, read on the forward strand.
GACTCCATTATGGCGTCGGGTGCTGAAGAGTTGCAGGGCGGCCACGACGCTGAACTTGATGAATTACTGGACAGTACGGTTACAATTTACATGTTAAAATCCCACAGCGACATTTCTGGCTTTTAGTCTGTTATTTTACATGGAAAATGGTGGTTATTCGTTCGTCAGACGTTATTGTTACCGCCTTTAAAGTTGCTGTCAAACTTAGCAAACCTTTCCTCCTCGTCGCTCACACATTGTTTACAAAATAATTACAATTCCAAGTGTATTCGTTGAATTCATGAAGGTTTTATTTTTAAAGGGCACGACGAGCAATAGCTCTTATCATGACAACACTTGAGATTGTTGGGTATTTGCAAAAGTGTGAAGGGCACTTTCAAGCCTTTGTTAGTTAGTTAGCATCCGATCTCAGCTTGTCGTATTTGTGTTTACAGTGCATTGATTTAAAAGTTCAATTTATGCATTTATTTTAGGTGCATTGGATGACTTTGAAAAGCAGTCCGCGCCACCTGAACCTACAGCCCCTGCCTCCTCCTCCCCGTCCAGTCATGGAGCAGAGAAGGTTGATGTTGTAAGCATGTGCTTTTTGGGCGCAAAAGCAGACGGTAAAATTAATAGACGCATTTTTCATACCTCAGCCGCCACTGCTGGAGGACCCCAAGCTTTTCGAGAAACTCTTCGAGGGCGACATGGCTGCCCAGGCCCAGCACGAGTGGGAGAAAGCCATGACTGAGTTGGCGCAGGAGGAGCCCGACCTGCTCCAACACTTTCAGAAGCTTTCCGAAGCTGCCGGCAAAGTTGGTGAGTTATAGTTTATTATAGTTTTGCCCGAGGTGGAACGGTGGATCAGCTGGAAAGTGTCGGTCTCGCAGTTCTGATGTCCCGGGTTTGTCTCGGACCCGCCTCTGCGGAGTTTGCATGTCCTCCCCGGGCACAACGGTTTCTTCCCTTATCCCAAAAACATGCCACATTAATTGGACACTCTATATTGCCCCTAGGTGTGATTGTGAGTGCGGCTGTTGGTCTCCATGTGCCCTGCGATTGGCTGGCAACCAGTACCTTTGTAAGGATAAGCGGCTAAGAAAATGGATGGATGGATAGTTTTGCCCGACTATGTCATTTTTGTGTCCCTGGTTATTTGGTGTTTGTTGCCATACAGGCACTGACACAGCCTCTCAGCAAGAGTTCACCTCCTGCCTCAAAGATACCCTCCGTGGCCTTGCCAAGAATGCCGATAACCTGCAGGTAGACAAATTACATACTTTTATTTATTAATATTATTGTAATATTCATTGAACCCTCAAAGTTTTTAAATGGTACACACCACACAATGCAACAAACAGTTGATGGTTTTCAGAGAAGATAATAGTGATTCTGTCCAGTGTCAAACTATTGCTATTCTACTCTAAGAAGTTTGCTTATCCCATTAAGTATTGAACACTCAAGGCCTTTTTATACTTGCGCGTGCGGCAACCACGCTGACATCACTGCAGCTCTCCTACACGTAGTTTGCCTTTATACTCGAGCGAAACCCACGCGCTAAGTTTTGAAAATGTGCTGCAGTTCTGCTCCAAATCAGAGGCTCATATTGGCGAGGACGACGCAGCATGGCGTTTCCTCAGCACATTTTGGAAATTTTCAGTAGCTGTTTTTACTTTACTCTCCGTAACAAGGAACTAAGCAGCAACAACGCCGAGCACAAAAGTGTGCTTCAACAAATGAACCTAAATGACTAGATGATACATTTGATTATGCTGGAAAATTGATTGAGAAAACTCCAGCATTGGTGGTATGTGGAGCCTGGGGGAACAGTAAGTACGCCATCACAGCGTGTGATAAAACGGACCAATCATGAGCGATGAGCTCCGCAGCTTTCCCCGCACATCAATTTTTTTTTATTTTTTTTTTTTTTTTGGGGGGGGGGGGCAGACTACGCAGAAGCTTCTTTGTGCAATGCATGTAATCCAGGCGTTGTCGATCGCAAGAGTATAAAGCAGCTTTCAATCTTAATTTTAATGATGAGAACGGCATAGTGCAAAGGTAATTTTGTCATTATGTGTCAGGATTAATAAACAGTGGAAATAAAAAGTTTGGCGGTAAAGCGTTGGCCTCACAGTTATGAGGACCCAGGGTTCGATCCTAGCCCCCGCCTGTGTGGAGTTTGCATGCTCTGTCCGTGCTTGCGTGGGTTTTCTCCAGGCACTCCGATTTCCTCCCACATCCCCAAAACATGCAACATTAATTGGACACTCTAAATTGTCCCTAGGTCTAATTGTGAGTGTGGATGTTTGTCTCGGTGCAATTGGCTGGCAACCAATTCAGGGTGTACCCCGCCTCCTGACCGTTGACAGCTGTGATAGGCTCCAGCACTCCCCACGACCCTAGTGAGGATAAGTGGCAAAAAAAAAAAATGGATGGATAAAAGGTTTCCAAACTAAAACCTGTTTTTTGACAAGGTTCTTGTTATGGAAAAATACATTTGAATCAAAAAAATGACCTTTTAGAACTTCTCCAATCTATTTGGGTTTAATCAGAGGCACTTTAAATGCTCAGGGTTCTAGATGAACTTTTTGCACTGGTTCGACTTAACACGCTTCGCAAAGTATCTCAATTTGATGGAACCCAGGCCACACATCTAAGTCTTTCACGATAGCACGTTTTTCACATATATCAGACCATAATAATTCAAGTTCATGCTTTTTAAGAGCAATTACATTTAAATTCTCAATAATGGTACTTGTCATATAAGTGTGAACAGAACTGAATTGTTCCACACTATCCGAGTCACTCACATTCGTGTTCCCGAAGTCTTCTGGCCTGGCCGGAGATGATCTCGTCAAGACACTGGAAGGCTTGGGATTGGACGAGGGCGGCGGGGGCGAGGAGGCCAACATCCTTCCCATCATGCAGTCCATCATGCAGAATCTCCTCTCCAAGGAGGTGCTCTACCCGTCCCTCAAGGAGATCACAACTAAGGTTCGCGGGCACGTTCGCCCCACGGCGGCATCGGCGGTTCATTCACTGACGTAACGAAACGGCTTTTCCACAGTATCCAGAGTGGTTGGAAGCCAACAGGTCCAGCCTGAGCCCGGAAGACGCGCAGCGCTACGAGCAGCAGGCCAAGGTCATGGGAGAAATCTGCCAGCGCTTTGAGAAGGAGGAAGACGGCGACAAGGTCTTTGAAAGCATCATGGACCTCATGCAGAAGGTAGGAGGACTCTCGTCTCGTTGAAATGCCCTTTTGACTAATTAATATAATTCTCCTCACATTTTCCCTCAGCTGCAGGACCTTGGACAACCACCAAAGGAGCTCGCAGGCGATGCCGTGAGTTGATGATCATTGAACGTTCTAGTCAATTAAGAATTTAAACACACATCATTTCCTTGGAAAAGTAGTTAGACAGAGACGTGTGCATGTGTGTGTTAATATATAAATACAATGCTTCTGTTTAAAGAAAAAAAAAAAAAATTTTCACAGTATCTCTTTTTTTATTTGAAAGTATGGCCTTCCGTGTGTGAATGCTTGTCTGTAGTCTAAACATTGACACAATATGTTTTGAAAAGGGTTGACAAAGATAAAAACACTAATGGCTAGACCACTCTGGTTTCAGACCGTCCTTGAAGTGGATCTCTGACTTGGATAGTTTGATGGAAAGATAGACGTGACAAAAACTGTGATTTTACAGTTCCTGAAGGGAACACTTAAGATGGTTACATTGGCAATCAGCAAGCCTGATTGATTGATGGGTTTATAGAATGATTTATTATCCTCGAATAACTTGATTAAGACCGTCCTTTAAAGGTCCACTGTCATGAAATGCATGATTTTTAGTATGTTGTTAATGAAAAAAAGGCAGCCGGAATGGACCCATGCGTTTTTTCACCACAAAATATGATTTTGGCGTGTATGGGTTTTTGTAACTCCTGCCATGAAAATCCTCTTGAGGGATTTGGTTTTGAGAAGAAGCAGGAAGTGACATCAACAGCAGCAGCGCACTCAGGCTGGCTCATCTGTTTCTACTAGTTTTACCTGCTGGAAGGTAGCTCGCTGTTCTTTGGTGTTAGCCAAAATGCCGGCTCGTTGCATTGCTGGATATTGTTCAAACACTCGGGAGGTTGCATTTACTCTTCGTACTTTTCAAAAAAGACCCGGTTCGTCGTGAAAAATGGATTGCACCGGTGCAAAGGACGAGAGCTTTGTGGGTTCCAAATGACAAGTAGGTGTGTATAGAGCTACTAAATAAAACAATAGTTGGGGGTGCGGGAGAAGTCATCCTCTCATAACGTGAGAAGATCGGCATACGTAAGACAGGGGTGCTTAATGTGTCGATGTGAGCTTCGGACGGCTTCCGCACAGTAGCCTTGTGGATCGCCCCAAGCCTCGATGCTGAGGTGAATCGGGCTGGGAGGTGGTTTGGCCGGGCTCTACCCCCACCGGCCACCGGTGTCTGGGCACTCCACTTCGCAGGTCGGCTTACCGGCGACGACTTCTGCGTCAGCTCGCTTGCCATGGCTCGCCCGCCAGTGACCGAATGCTCAGCGACAATGCAATGCGACAGCTTCCGCGTTGGCCCCAACGCGGGAGGAGAAAGGAGCTCCTCCCACCCCCACCCGGTATGGGTCCTCCTGAGTACGCTACATACTGTCGGGGATTCTGTTGTTACTTAGATGTGATCCGCGTATCATCAAAATGTGGCTCGAAATGATAGGGTAATATCGCCCAGGTCATTTCACTCGGTTGTGAGATGTTCTCTTCTTCGAAAAGAGCTTCCGTGTTCCATAGCAAGTTGCCACTACGTGTTTTCAATGGCGAATGTCCCGGTGGAACATCTGCTGATGACGTCGCAGGCAATATGGCGACCGCTTGGATGTCGAATGAAACTTAGGCAACTTTGCGCATGGCTGACACGCTCTTCGCTCATATTTATTTTTTCGTATAGACATTGAAGTGAATAATCTAATATGTATTTTTCATTACAATATCTATTTTAGAATGTTTATAGGCACGACAGTAGAGCTTTAAGGTAGCACCTGACTTTCGCAGCTAGACGCATAGATTGATGAATGGTTTGATACCGTGTTCTTCTCTCACCAGCCTCCTGGCTTCAACTTCGACATGGACTCCCTCAACCTGCCGGGGGGCCTCGGCGGGGCCGGAGCGGCCGAGCAGTGCTCCATAATGTGAAGAGGCGTCGGCTCGAACCCAGCCGCAGAGACGGCTTCACCCTATGAAAGTGGGTGGCGGCGGTGTGGCGCTCAAGTTGTCCACGCTCGCTCTCGCGTCCTAAACCCACAGACAGATGCGGACGAGGTTGCGAAACTCCAACACACACTTGAGAGCTGAACACTTGGAGTTCCCATTTTCTCTTTAATTTTAACTGCATTCCTGCCTCCACGATGTCGGTACTGCACTTTCTCTGTCGCATCTATAACCCTCATGTTACCTGTAAACCTCTATGACCCTCCCTCCCCACAGGTCAATTTGAGAGTAATTATCCGATTGTATCAAAAACAAAACAAAAAAAATACCCATTAAACATTTAGATATCACAATAAGATCCCATTACCAACCATATCGTTCAATAATTTCTGCATTATCTCTCACAGATCCCGGTAACGCTTCGATGAGCCTCATTTCATCATTTTTCATTTAATTAAGTACAAACGGACAATATTTGTAATATGTTGATTACACTAATTCAGCCAGCATTTCATACTGAAAATTTTTTTTTTCTGAACTTGTATTTCTGTTTAAGCCTCCTGTTAATTAAAAGAAAAAGAGGATCCATATTAAATACAATTCTAGATGTGTACCTGTCAAAATGATTAATTAATCTAATAAGAGGGTGAAACCAACTAAAAAAAAGGGGGGGGGCCTGAAATGTGCTTTTTTTTTTTTAAATGTATATTTTTTTCCCTAGCTTAGGTTGACCCAGTATTTAACAGTAAAATAAACGAGTATTTAAAAAAATATTAAAATAGTTTACATATTTATTGGTCATTTTGAACCATATAACAAATGTAACAAAATATACATGAGGAGGACTTTGTTTTTTAAGAATATAACATTTTGACATAAATTTAATGTGTACTATAACCATGGGCTAACACAAACAAAATTTAAAAAAAAGGGACAAAATAAATCATTTATCTTGTCATGGATTCACTTGACCCATGTTTGTTAAACAATAATATTTTTAAAATGTAATATAGATTTTTCCAGGCTAATTTGAGCTGCCGTACAAAGGAGAGTCAAAGGAAAATGGGGAGATGAAAATTTTAATAATCGAGCTTTTTACAGGTCAGCTTGACCGGCAAGATTAGACGGTTAAAATGGGTCAATTTGACCACCAAGATAAGAAGCGTCTTAACTGGTGTGAGCGTGTGGTCACTTTATGTCATAACATGACGTGCATAACAAACATCAACACCCATGTTGCGTTGATCCTTATTTCATAATAGATTATTGCAATTGTTAATGTTGCCTCTCTGTAATAATGTACTGTTTCCCACTGTCATCCCGGTGTTGATCTGAAGTGATTGATTTGATTGCTGCTACTGCTGATGATGAAGATGATGGCGTTACCTTAAGTGCTTCCCTTGAGGCTTTGTTTTTTTTGTTTGTTTTTTATTGTGAAGATTGTTTGCTTTCAATAGGAAAGCTTGCTGAGTTGCGGGTTTCCCAGAGCACTTTGTGCGTGCAACTATGGAGGCAGCTCTAGAAAGCGCAGGGCAAAACTACGGTTTAGTAAAGAGGCAGCGAGCCGTGCAGAGAGAAGGTTTGTGTCAATTAAAGCGCTTTCATCATCATCATGCCATCCATTCAGGGCCTGACAACGTAGCGCACAGAGATGCTATTATGTGTTTTGCCCATTTATTTTTGTTGTTGTTGTAATTATAATGAATAAAAGTGATAGCACGAAGATGAACGTGTTTTTAAGTCCTTTTATGTTCTGTTAGGAAGCAACATTACCACGGATGGAGGAGTAGACCGACAATGAAGAAAATAAGTATTTGAACACCTTGCTATATTGGAAGTTCTCCCACCTACAAATCATGGAGGGGTCTGAAATTTTCATTGTAGGTGCATGTCCACTGTGAGAGAGATAATCCAAAAATCACAATGTATGATTTTTTTAAACGATTTGTGTGATACAGCTGCAAATAAGTATTTGTACACCTGTGAAAACCAATGTTAATATTTGGAACAGTCGCCTTTGTTTGCAATTACAGATTTCAAATGTTTCTTGTAGGTTTGCACACACTCCAGGAGGAATTTTTGCCCCACTCCTCCACACAGATCTCTCGATCAGACAGGTTTCTGGGCTGTCGCTGAAGAACACGGAGTTTCAGCTCCCTCCAAAGATTTTCTTTTGGGTTTAGGTCTGGAGACTGGCTAGGCCACGCCAGAATGCTGATATGCTTCTTACGGAGCCACTCCTTGGTTTTCCTGGCAGTGTGCTTCGGGGCATTGTCATGTTGAAAGACCCAGCCAGGACCCATCTTCAATGCTCTGACTGAGGGAATGAAGGTTGTTCCCCAAAATCTCACAATACATTGCCGCGGTCATCCACTCCCATGTGCAGAAAAACACCCCCAAAGCATGATGCTACCACTCCCATTCTTCACAGTAGGGATGGTGTTCTTGGGATGGAACTCATCATTCATCTTCCTCCAAACACAGTGAGTGGAATTATTACTATAAAGTTCCATTTTGGTCTCATCTGACCACAAAATTTTCTCCCATGACACCTCTTCATCATCCAAATGGTCATTGGGAAACTTAAGACAGGCCTTGACATGTTCTGGGGAACCTTCCGTGCCATGCATGATTTCAAACCATGACGTCTTAGTGTATTACCAACAGTCACCTTGGAAACAGTGGTCCCATCTCTTTTCAGGTCATTGACCAAGTCCTCACGTGTAGTCCTGGGCTAATTCCTCACCTTTCTAAGGATCATTGAGACCCCACTCCGATTTGAGATTGACCGTCATGTTTAGCTTCTTGCATTTTCTAATGATTGCTCCAACGTGAGACCTTTTTTCACCAAGCTGCTTGGCAATTTCTCCGTAGCCCTTTCCAGCCGTGTGGAGTTGTACAATTTTGTCTCTGGCGTCTTTGGACAGCTCTTTGGTCTAGGCCGTGTTACAAGTTTGAGTCTTACTGATTGTTTGGGTGGACAGGTGTCTTTATCCAGCTAATGACCTCACAGAGGTGCATCTGATTCAGGATAATACATGGAGTGGAGGTGGACTTTTAAAGGTGGACTAACAGGTCTTTGAGGGTCAGAATTCTAGCTGATAGACAGGTGTTCAAATACTAATTTGCAGCAGCATCACACAAATAAATCGTAAAAAAATCATACGTTGTGCTTTCCGGATTTTTCTTTTCAGATGATCTCTCTCACAGTGGACGTGCACCTACGATGAAAATTTCAGACCCCTCCATGATTTCTAACCTGGAGAACTTGCAATATAGCAGGGTGTTCAAATACTTATTTTGTTCGAGGCATGTATCAGCAAAGCACGTTTTCAGACACTCTGGTCCACCTTGGTCGTAGAAGACTGCCGATGGCCTCACAAGCAAGCTCAAAGTGTCAACAAAAGACCGTCAGTACATCCTGAAGCTATGCTAATGTCCATAAAAACCACAAACGAGCTGTGGAGGACGACAAACCGGGACAGCGAACCAACCAGCATCCCGGGGGGAAATTCAACTGGCTAGGCCACACCCTGCGAGGAAGGACATATGTAATAAGATCACTAGACCAGGCCCTGGACTGCAACCCGCAGGCGGAAGAGGAAATCCGGTAGGCCAGGAAACACCTGGAGACGTTCCATGTTACAAGAGCGAAAGAAAATACAGTATATGTGAGCTGTCAAGAACAAAATGGCCTGGCCTAAAAAAAAAAGAGAGAGAAATGAGGAACTCTGGTGGACACCCTGTGGCCCTCAAAGGGGTCAAGAGGATTTAAATGTGCTAAGTTTATAGAGAAAGATTAAATAATATACAATTGGTTTCTAATATTGTTTATATTAAGGCTACAAATTATGGCGTGACATCGTGGCTCCACCCGAGTCAGACCGGATAGATGCTTTATTTGTACGTGCGTGGCGCCGTGGAGCTTTTTGCGTCATCTGCGCACGCGTGCAACGTTCACAACTTTATTGCACAAACCCGGAAGACAAAACGGGAGACGTGTCAAGAAAAAAAAAGAGGGAGGTCCATTTTAAATAGGCGATCGCTGATGATCACAGCATATCCACGATATTAGATTTTTTTATTTTTAAGTTTGGCTGGAGTTATATTTTACTTTAGGATATTTAGTTCAAAGAGCAGTACACGCTTTTTTTCCCTTCACTATGTTGACCAAATTTGAAACCAAGTCGGCTCGTGTTAAAGGTAAGCGTTAGCTAGTTTTAGCTAGCTTCAACGGCTAACGTCCGCGAAAGCTGTACCATAATTGCAACAATATTGTATTCATATCTGAGTCCCAATGTACACAGTACTTATTTCCTTTCAAATAAATGTTTTATACACCAAATCATCCGGTCGGGATGTTTCATAGTTCATTACTGCCTTACCCTTTAACTGAGCGTTCAAACTAAAAACTATGTCTTTGTGTTTGGTTCGTTATTTAATTTTATTGTATATTTGTCTTGTGCGTGCGTGCGTGTCTTACACTTGTGATTATTATTTTTCTTAGGCCTAAGTTTCCACCCAAAGAGGCCGTGGGTTCTTGCCAGTTTACACAACGGTGTCATCCAGCTATGGGACTATCGTATGTGCACGCTCATTGACAAGTTCGACGAGCATGATGGTAAAAAAAAAAAAAAATCATGAGGTTTTTTTTCAAATCAGAAAGATTCACATTGGTGTGTGTCTGCGAGTGATTGTGAGAATAATAGATGAATTTGAATACACCGACAGACAGGCAAAATTAGCCCCGCTCCCTTAAAAAAAAAATCTTATTGCTGCTACAGGGAAAAAATGTAAGTACTGTACTTCCACAGAGGGGAGGACATTCTTTTAGAAGAAAAATGTATTCTTCACATTCATATTTAATTACAAAGAAATTTTAAAAACGAAAAATAAGTCACATTTCTTGTAGTAATTCTATCCCCTACTTCAGTGTGGTCCATGTGTACAGATCTCACCATTCACACAATGTCCGCCGTCCTACAGCTAGCTAGATGTCACAAAAATTATAGTTTCAGACTATCCCAGAAGGCAACACCTGCTAAAGTGATTGATTGGATTATTTTGTTCACTCTATGGAATTTAGATGTAACCCGTTGTATTTTGTCCCACAGGCCCAGTTCGAGGAATTGATTTCCACAAACAGCAGCCTCTGTTTGTGTCCGGAGGAGATGACTACAAAATCAAGGTGTTCATGATATGTGGTTGTTCATAGTTGTCGTACTGACGCTCTCTGAACCCAGCTAGTTTTCTTTCTTTTTACATTTTTGAAAAGTAGCTAAGATGTTTTTTTTTTTGTTTTGACAAGGTGTGGAACTATAAGCTGAGGCGCTGCCTCTTCACCTTGCTCGGACACCTGGACTACATCAGGACCACCTTCTTCCACCATGTGAGTTATTCTTCTCTTTGCAGACATTTGGAGAATCCTTTTCAAAACTTTTTAAAGGGGAAATATTGAAGAAAATTGATTAATTGCTTGTAACTATAGGAGGTGCTGTGTGAAAGTTTCCTCAATGTTTATCATTCATTTTCCGTTTAGTTTATATTCATTAGGGTCGCGGGCATGCTGGTGCCTATCCCGGCTCGCTTCAGTCGAGAGGCGGTGTACACCCTGAACTGGTTGCCCGGCCATCGCAGGGCACATACAATACAAACAAACAATCATTAATACTCATATTCTCAAATATATTAATTAAATATATTATATACAAATGATAATAATTGAGAGTCCGCAATTAACCTACAATGCATGTTTTTGGCCTCTGTGAGGAAACTAGTACCTGGAGAAAACCCACATAGGCACAGGGAGAACAGCTGATTCTGATGGGCTAACCAGTTGCTCATGACTTTAACATGAAAAATATTGACATCAACTGCTTTTTTAGGAGTACCCCTGGATTCTAAGTGCCTCCGATGACCAGACCATTCGCATCTGGAACTGGCAGTCCAGGACTTGCGTCTGGTAAATGAAATAAAGCTGATGCGGAACAATGTTGCTCAAATGTCAAATCATCCTTCCTCACTGCCCCTCTTCATGTTCACAGTGTGCTGACGGGTCACAACCACTACGTTATGTGCGCCCAGTTCCACCCCTCGGAGGACCTGGTGGTGTCGGCCAGCCTGGACCAGACTGTGCGAGTGTGGGATATCTCCGGTGAGGGCTTTTAGGTGTCTGCGGAGCGCAGGAGGCGGGGCAAGAGTTGGGGAGTGTACAATGGGTATGCAAGGTGAACACACCCATGTTGAAATGCGGGATTTTTCTGATAACACAAGTTATTCAAAAACTTGTTTTCCCTCAGAAATCTTTGTAATTCAGCTGAGGGCTGGACTTAAATAATTTTTGAAAAATTACAATAACAAGGTCAGCATTCAGTCTTGCTGCATAGTTGCCCGAAGGTCCTTACAAAATCGGAAAAGCTGAGTTCCCCAATTAGAATATTTGTGATTAAAAATATTCAAATATAAAAAATAATTTTAAAGAGCTAAAGATTTTAAAAAAAAAAGACATAATAAATATAGATGAATTATGCAAACATGGGGGCGGGAAGAAAATTACTGGGTGAAATTTTTTTGGGCACAAAATATATTTAGACAAGAAATAAAATAAACATTTAAATAAAGATGGGTAATTTCAACACTGAATAATTTAAACTAAAAGTTCAAAATTACCTGAATGAATAACGATTAGAATAAACTAATAAGATAAAATTTACAAAAAATGAGATTAAATAATAGGACACATACTCTATACAAAAAAATTGACAAACAGCAAAATTAGGATAAAAAAAAAACATCGAGAAAAGAGCAAAATAGAAAACAATGTTTGATGGAAGATTACACAAATATAAGATGAAAATACAAAAATATGAGATGTAAAATACAATCTTTGGAAGAAATACAAATATGTAAGGGCTACAAAAGTAGAAATAAAATACTAAATACTTCTTCCAAAGAGGTTGAAAACAATTTATTGTGTCATTTTAATCCTATAAGAAAAATCTAGTCATTCAACAGATGTGTGTTCACTTTGTATCGGGTGAGAAAGAGGCTGAAACGGGATGTAGAATTCACGTCCCGGTCTTCCTCTTCCTCTCTTGACTTGTATAGGACAAACTCTGCGGGCTGAATGCGCAAACACCCTCCTCCCAGTAACGTTTTATTGATCATTGTTACTTTCATTCATATTTGATGAACGAGGAGGTGTTTGCGTTCCTCTGCATGTTTCTTGATGTCTTTGGTGTCTGCCTTTCTTTTTTGGAAGTAACCATTAACCCCTCCATACTCGTTTCATTCCTCTTTAAGCTCCCCGGGCATTGTTTGCACTGGTATTGCCATCTCACACTCACTCTCAATTAAATTTATACCCACATGACAGAATATTAAATTTCTATTTTTTATATGGGTATAAAGGCCAAAAAATCCAGCATCCAGGACTACTTACCTTTCCTCAGGTCTTGATATTATAGGGGTTTTATCCTGCATGACATTTGCACAAAGCTAACATGAGGTATATCTTATATTTTTTTAACAACTTTACGGTAACTAGGATTTAAAAGTTGCATGTAATTCATCAGGCCCGCATGAGCATTCAAGTAAAAAAATAACATGACGCTCTTCACATCCAAAGCCCCATCAGAGAACGCCTTTACAATGCCAACCATCACCAGCACCCACCCACGCCCTCCCGACGTGCCCCCTTAACCACTGCCCTCCCTGGAAACATCCACACTTGCACACGGGTTCCTAGTTCCATCCCATTTTCCGTTCATTTCTTCTCACTACTGAACCAGACGCTCACCACATTGTTTGTTCAGGCGGGAGTCATCACCAACGCAAGCCTCTCGGTCCAACCCAATCATATTTCCACCTTCTCTAACCCAATCAAACGCCATGTGCGGGCACCGCAGACGTTTGTGATGTCTCCATCCTGAGTGTGTGTCCGCTGGTCCAGCAGTCAGCCAAACGTCACTGCTACTTATTGTCGCCTTATCTGTCGTATTGGTTTTGTTTAGTTTTTTTTTTTTTTTGTTGACTATTTTCTTCCCTCCCAAACATTATGTTCGCCTTCCCGCGCGCCCCCCGTCGTCGCACCCGCGACTGAATGTCGGTTGCAGGTCTGCGGAAGAAGAACTTGTCGCCTGGCGCCGTGGAGACGGATGTCCGCGGCATTTCCGGCGTTGACCTGTTCGGTGCCTCCGACGCAGTCGTCAAGCACGTGCTTGAGGTGAATGGGTGTGCGCGTTTACCGCTCCAGCCGCGTTAAAAAAGGGAGAGAGACGTCTGTGATTGTTTCCTTAAAAGGGTCGTTTGGGCTGGTTGTAAGTAGTGTTTTCGAAGCCTTTCAAGCTTAAAATTTAAACATTTTGTCCATAAATAATAAGAGTCCTTAATTGACAACGGTCTGACATCCAAAATGTTGAGGTTACGAACTGTTTTCAATGCATTCCCTTGTTTTTCACATGCACTTGATACCTGTAGAGCCGCAAGATTACAGGAAAGCGCTATAACAAGATCTCAACTCACTTCAACATAGCTCCTCATTACCAAGATGGCACCAGAGCAGCAGTTTTTATTGGACTGGGCTCTGGCCTGAGTACAAAACTGCACATAGGGGACTCTGCAAAGTCTGAATGTGAGAGGGAGGATTACAGACATTTCAAGTTACTACGGTTGCTTTTGTCATGGCCACTTTAACCATTCATCTGAAATGAGAGTAAGTGCTCGGAACCGTTTTGTCGAAAGCTGAAGTAGGTTGGAAGCAGCAGGCCATTTGCATGAGAATGTACCTTTTACTGTGTGAACTGTTTGAAATCCTGCAATGCTTCCCCACCAGTGTGACCTAAGCTGAGAGCTGCGTCTTTTGTCCAGGGTCACGACCGAGGCGTCAACTGGGCCGCCTTCCATCCCAGCATGCCTCTCATTGTGTCAGGTGCTGATGATAGGCAGGTCAAGATCTGGAGGATGAATGGTAAGAATGTGATAGAATAGTGCTTGATTGTCATATGTGCAAATGCTAGAGATCAGTACGGACTCATCTCCACTGTATAAAATGCCTTAGGACTACTTCTATTGTAAATTCGTGCTACAGAAGTACAAATTTTTTGAGTTGGGGTTGTGCGTCTCAAAAATGGCACTCGGTAGGTCTCCGTCAGGGTGGAATGATTTTTAACAAAATATTCCTGACAAATTACAATTTTGTTGTGAACATTGTAAAACCTCTGGTGCTCAATGAAGCATATGTATGAAATTAAATTGCATCTCCTGAAACTAGAAAGAAGATATATACAAACAAAAGTAGCAAAACTTACAAAATGCTTCCAGCCTGTTTAGTTCGCGTAAGTAACAGAACTTCCAAAATGATTCTCTGTCTTCCTCCAGAATCCAAGGCGTGGGAGCTGGACACGTGCCGTGGCCACTACAACAACGTCTCCTGCGCTGTGTTCCACCCACGCCAGGAGCTCATCCTTTCAAACTCAGAGGACAAGAGCATACGGGTGTGGGACATGTCCAAGAGGACTGGCGTGCAGACATTCCGCCGGGACCACGAACGCTTCTGGGTGCTGGGCGCACACCCCAACCTCAACCTCTTTGCTGCTGGTACAGTGTTGCCACACTATATTTCAATTCATCATTTGCGCCGCAGTTATTGAAGATTTTTACAATAACGTAGGATCATTTTTGACTTAATAACACAAAAACATTTTTTTCTTACTTTGACGTGCTATAACAAGCAGAATAGGTCCTTCTAACTCCAGTAATATAGATGTTATTTTCACAGAACATAGTATAGATGCTGTATGTATGGAAGTAGATTAATGCCACCAGGATTTGAATTTGAAATGAAAAGTGATCACATTTTCAATAGTTGCTACAATTTGCTGTCTAAAATTCCCCGTCTCACCAAGCCAATCGCAGTTACGCTTTTTTAGTCACATGACGTCACATGCTAAGAAAGGATGGATTGGCTGGGTGTTCAATTCTGACCTGAAGTCACCCTGGCTGGTGGCACGGACGGTGAATTTCAGACAGCGAATTGTAGCCAATTGAATTTCAGACAGTGACTTGTAGCCAGTTGAATTGTTAACATTGAAAAGTTACACTGAAATACAACTATTGAAAATGTGATCATTTTACATTTCAAATTCAAATCCTGTTTCACTTAACATTTCAACTTCAAATCCTGGTGGCACTATATATATATACATATATACATACATACACGCGCGCATGCATGCGCCTGTGAGTAATTGTTTTGGCATGCATTTCTGCTCCATATTTTATTTAACCAGCCAAGTGAGAACAGATTCTCATTTCCAATTGCGGACCTGACTTCAGACAGTGGAGTAAAATGAAACAAAAAAAAAACATCACTAAATACAAAAAACAAATGTGTATGTTGAGTATAGAATAAGTATCAGTTATCGTATCCATTTTTTTAAGGTACGATATTTCTGTAACGCGTTACACCAATTCTCGGTAATCCCAAGTATGCCATTTTGCTTTTTGTCAACATTTAGATAGCACACTTTCGTTTGAAGTTATATAATTTTTAATTGAGCATTTTAGTTTGTTCAGAATGTTTATCTTTTGTTTATGTGTCACGTTTTTGGTCAACTTCAACTTGGAAAGACGCATTAACAACTTAACGCGAGCTTGCTTTGCATCTTCTTTGAAGAAGTGTTTGTGGGAATCTCATCATTTCTTCAAAGTAATGTTATATGATAGTCTTGTATTCACGATGACTGAAATAACTGAGGATTATCTGGATCTTTTAAGTAGTTTAAACGTGTTTAAAGCATCTTTTTTTTTTTTTTGGTTTTGTTTTGGTTTTTTTACGTCACGGTCTCTATGGATTTTCGTGGAACTGAAAAGTATCCCCCATTATAAAATGGCTTCACTATATTGTAGTCACTCCAGAAATGAGGGAGATGACTAGAATATACAAGCTTGTTTTCCCAATCAAGTTAACATTCAGCGTTATCCTCCAGGCCATGACAGTGGCATGATTGTTTTCAAACTGGAGCGTGAGCGTCCGGCGTACGCCGTCCATGGCAACATGCTCTATTACGTCAAGGAGCGCTTCCTGCGCCAGTTGGACTTCAACAGCAGCAAGGACACTGCCGTCATGCAACTGCGCAGGTAGATGATTGGCAGGAGCTCGCTCACTCAGTCGGTTTCAGAATATGCAAAAGAGTGTGAAAATTGTCTTCTTTTCTCAGCGGCTCCAAGTTTCCAGTGTTCAGCATGTCTTACAACCCCGCTGAGAATGCCGTGCTACTCTGCACGGTGAGTATCATTGCTCATTGACCGTTATGCTGCAAAAACTGGTCTTGGGGGAAAAAAAGTAAATACTGTAATTTCCGTCCTACAGAGTGCACCGGATTATAAACCTCACCCAGTACATTTGTAAAGGAAATACCATGTGGTACATACATACGCCGCAGCTGTGTAAAAGCCGCAAGTGAACCACATTGAAACCTGCATTGGAACACATATTTACAAAGAAAGACGGTACAAAGAGAAAATTTTCAAAGTTTACCTTATCTTAGCTTAACATAGCAACAACACGGTAGCACTAACAGGTCTGGTTTAAAAAAAAAAAAAACATACTGGTAAAAAAAACAGCTGCGGCAGCTACATAGTAACCACACGGTGACACAATACTAATAGAACCGGTTAAAAAAAAAAAACATACCTAAATCACTGAGACGGGACAGTAACACAGCAGAAACATGCTTGTGCAGCGCTAACAGGGCCAGTTTAAAAAACAAAACATATCGGTAAAAATCACTGAGACGCGCTAACAGGACCTGTTTAAAAAAAAAAAACATACCGGTCAAAATCACTGAGACGGCAGCAACACGCTAGCACAACGCTAAAGCAGCGTAACAGGGCCGGTTAAAAAAAAAAAAAAAAACTTACCGGTAAAAGTCACTTCCTCGGCTCATGTATTCCACTGGTCTCACTCTTAACTTTTCTGCTTGAGTGCCCCCTTGCAGCCGTTAGAAAAAATGCACAAATTAGGCACATCACCGCATAAACCGCAGGGTTGAAAGCGTGTGAAAGAAGTTGCGCTCATAGGCCGGAAATTACAGTAAGTCGTGAAATAAGGAGATGTACATGCGCAAAGTTATCAGCCAATAGAACAGGAAAGTTCTACAAGAAACAGCTAGCTGTAATAAAAATGTCTAAAAGGTTTATTTATAACTCGTGTGGGTGATTAAAAACTTATTTTCCTGAAGTCTCTCCATTGTGTGTGTGGGGGGGGGCACGCAAGGTGCGGCTCTGGCAAGTTGGAGAAAACTGGTTCTCTTTTGCCTTGCCTTGTGTGACCCCTCATAATGATGACACGTAGAGGAATGATAAGCATTTATTACCTGTGATGGCTCATTAGTTAACTTGCTAGCAACGTATCTCGCTTGAAAGTACAGCGTTGGCATGAGTGGCGTATGGCAGACGCACTGTAACCTGTTCAAAACGAAACATTTCGAGGAAGACTTCTTTTCGGGTTGGAGGCATCGCTTGATGACCAATACCACGCTTTGGTGATAGAAATAAGGAAGTGGCATTTGAGGAGAATGGCCGCTACATGGAATAAAGGCGCTTGGTACATACAGGGTAGTGGTGGGGTCACTCATACCAGAGGCCTGCTTGTGTCATCTGACCTCATTTTAGCGCCGCCCAAAGATTTCAGTCAATTTGAGAGAGTGAAAGTTTAATGCAGTATCTCAGCAATTTTGTACTAAAACTGTCCTCAGCCTTTGCACATTTTCAGCACTTCAGACAGAAACATACATGTATTTGGGGGTGAGAGGGGGGGAGACCTCAGGAGACAAGCAAGCATATTTTGGTTTGATTGAAGAAATTTCAATTTGGTTAACTTTGAGTCTATGCAATGTCTTTGCTTTTACACATGGGATGCAATACACTTTCTCTCCTTCAGAGGGCGACCAATCTGGAGAACAGCACCTACGACCTATACTCCATTCCCAAAGAGAGCGACTCTCAGAACCCTGATGGTATGGAAACAGTACATATCGCTTATTTAAAATGAGAGCAATGTCATCATTGTTCTGTTTCTTCTTAGCACCCGAAGGGAAGCGGTCCTCTGGCCTGACCGCCGTGTGGGTGGCGAGGAACAGATTTGCCGTCCTTGACCGCATGCACTCTGTGAGTACCCTCATTCATTTTAGCCTGGGAAAAAAGATAATTCAAATAGCTGGAAGATGGATTTGCACTACATGATTTTAGGAAGGCATATATGGTGTGGTGTATGGATATGCGAGTGAATCTAATAAAAAAATCTGAATATTGTGGAAAACAATTATTTTTATTATTGACGTTATTTTTAATATGGAAGTTAGGAAGGAGTTAGGGTGAGGAAAGGTGAAGCAAAATCTGTTCCTCAAAGGTGTGTTGTGATGACCATTTCTAAGGTTACTGCAGACTCGCGCACGAGATGCGTAGAAATAAGTTAGCATGCCACTAACGTGAACTCACAATGCTACTTGGATCTGCAGTGTAAATCCAACCAAATCATATTTCCATTTTTATCTCTCGTAGCTACTGATCAAGAACCTGAAAAACGAGATTGTGAAGAAAGTGCAGGTGCAGAGCTGCGAGGAGATCTTCTACGCCGGCACCGGCTCGTTGCTCCTGCGCGACGCCGACGGCGTGACTCTGTTTGACGTGCAGCAGAAGCGCTCACTGGCCACCGTCAAAATCGCCAAGGTCAAGTACGTGGTGTGGAGCGCCGACACCAGCCACGTGGCACTCCTGGCCAAGCATGGTTAGAACAGCCGACCGACCTTCGACAGACTGTCTGACAATAGGCAATAATAATACAATACAATAAATGCTTCCCCTTGCCGGTTCGCTTTTCAGCTATTATGATATGCAACCGCAAGCTTGAGAGCCTCTGCAACATACACGAGAACATCCGAGTGAAGAGCGGAGCCTGGGATGAGAGTGGCGTCTTCATTTACACCACCTCCAACCACATCAAATATGCCCTCATCTCAGGGTACGTGCACAGACATCCATTCAGTGATGGCACACATGAGGATTTGCCCGCAATGCCCATTAATGTACATCGAAGTTACAGTCAGTCAAGTGCCATTACTATACAAAAAGGCATTAATGTTACAAAACCAAACGTCTGTTTAACATCGTCCAAAATCCAATCCAAAGTTCATGATGGTTTTCCCCATAGTCAAATCCAGCAGGGCCCATCATAGTCCACTTGTTTCTCTGTCAGGTCATCCATCAGAACTCTTTTCAATTGGCATTTCTGATTAAATCAATGAAACATTGAGCTGAGGAAATCCATTTATATGTGGACTTACCTCACTCACGTAGTGCGAGTGGCTGTCTTCAAATCAGCACTACAATGATCTACCAAAATTCAAAGTTTTTATCTCAAAACAAGTCTAAAATTACTACTGTAATTTCCGGCCTATAAGCCGCAACTTTTTTTCACACGCTTTCAACCGTGCGAATTATGTGGTGATGGGGCTTCTAACGTCTGGAAGGGGGCACTCGAGCGGAAAAGATGAGTGAGACCAGTTGAATATATGTGCCGAGGAAGTGACTTTTACTGGTCTGCCCCTGTTAGCGTTGCGCTAGCATGTTACTGCTGTGTCTCAGTGATTTTTACCGGTATATTTTCTTTTAATCAGCTCTGTTAGCGCTGTGCTAGCGTTAGCGCTGCGGCACTAGCAATAGGGTTAGCGCGACGGCATTATCATTAGCACGGTGCTAGCGTTAAACTCTGTGTGCCGTCTTTCTCTGTAAATATCTTGTTTCAATGTGAGCACTTGCGGCTTTTATACGGCCGCGGCGTATGTATGTACCAAATGGTATTTCCTTTACAAATGTGCTGAGTGAGGCTTATAAACAGGTGCACTCACTCTGTAGGCCCGGAATTACGGTACTCACTTTTTTTTAGGGGGACATATTTTTACTGTAGACATCGCTTGTAAGTCCTGAACTATGGAATGAGTACCAGTGTTCACATCTTTAGCGTCTCATTAATTTACCCCACAAGATCTGTGAGGGTAACGGAACCTTTGCTGACTCTGACCGAAAGAGAGGAAAAGTGCTCACTTTTGGCCCAATTATTGACATGTGCACACCAGGCTTAGGCTGAATTTGTATTTTACTGTGCATGTCTCCATATAGGGATCATGGCATCATCAGGACGCTGGATCTGCCCATTTACGTGACCCGCGTGCGAGGCAACAGCGTGTACTGTCTGGACAGGGAGTGCCGGCCGCGCGTCCTCACCATCGACCCCACAGAGTACCGCTTCAAACTGGCGCTGGTTAACCGTAAATACGACGAGGTACGTCTGACAGGCGACATCAGGACTTAGCGAAACCGCTGTCATGGCGAAGTCAGAATGGCAGTTCACCAACAACGTTATTAGCATTGCCTTCAGATATCCATCTCGTAAACATATTCCAGAGCTTCCTCGGTTCACAAAGTCCCCTACAAATTTTCAGGTGCTTCACATGGTCCGTAATGCCAAGCTGGTGGGCCAATCCATCATTGCCTACCTGCAGAAGAAAGGATACCCTGAGGTGGCATTGCACTTTGTCAAAGATGAAAAGACTCGCTTCAGCCTTGCTCTGGAGTGTGGGAACATAGAGGTAAGGGTCATAGTTCCAGTTCCTCTCCTCCTTTGCAGTATGTCGCAAATTCTTAGGCACCGCTTTTGTTCAAGGTGGCGCTGGAGGCGGCAAAGGCGCTGGACGAACGCAGCTGCTGGGAGCACCTGGGCGAGGCGGCTCTGTTGCAGGGCCACCACCAGGTAGTGGAGATGTGCTACCAGAGGACCAAGAACTTCGACAAACTCACCTTCCTTTACCTCATCACCGGCAACCTGGCCAAGTTACGCAAGATGATGAAAATCGGTGAGGGAGAGAAATCTTTTTGATCGGTGTGATAATCTTCCACAGTAGCTAAACTGTCCGTCTTCGCTCTCGGTAGCTGAGATTAGAAAGGACATGAGTGGACACTACCAGGCAGCTCTCTACTTGGGAGACGTCAGCGAGAGAGTCCGCATCCTGAAGAACTGCGGTCAGAGTGAGTTCAAATGAAAACCTAAGCCACATTGAGACTAAAATTACCAAGAAAGAACAAAACAAATTGCTCTTTGGCTTGTGTGTGAACCATGACTTTTATGTTTAGTTATGTTCGAGCTGTCCATAAATAGTCTTCATAGTCCTCTTAAAATGACAGTCCTTTGGCTTAAAAATATCTTAGACACAACAAATAAAATAAGAATAATATTGAGTCTGTTTCATGAACTTGTAGTCAAAGTTCCATTACCAAAGGAGGCTGCAGTTTGATATTTGAGCATTTAGACCCAGCTCCAAAAAGTTGCTGGACCTGCGGAAAGAGGCATGCTTCTTTTAAACTTTCTAAATTCTCAAAACAGTATTTCCTGTAAAGTTTCCCCTCACAAAGCTGGGTCGCTTTACAGCTCTGGTAAGGTTCCAAAGACAAAATTTAGCTTGTGGTTGCCACAGTTGAGAGAACCGCTACAATGTTCCTCATTCCACAGTGCGTTCTTAAACATTTTAAGTCTCGGGGAAAAAGTTCCCACCTGATACGAGCTGTTTGCTGTCAGAGTTTGGTTCGCATTGCCGGCAATAAGTCGGACTCTTTTCCGGTGAGAGTTGGACTCCGCCAAGGCTGCCCTTTCTCGCCGATTTTTGTTCATAACTTTCATGAATAGAATTTCTAGGCACAGCCGAGGCGTAGAGCCTGTCCGGTTTAGTGGCCCCAGCGTCTGCAGTGATCCGGACTTTGTATCAGTCCGTTGTGGTAAAGAGGGAGCTAAGTCGAAGCTCTCAATTTACCAGTCGATCTACATTCCTACCCTCACGTATGGGCACGAGCTCTGGGTCGTGACCCAAAGAACAAGATCCCAAATACAAGCGGCCGAAATGTGTTTCCTCCCTTAGAGATAGGGTGAGAACCTCGGTCATCCGGGAGGGGCTCAATGTCGAGCCGTTGCTCCTCCGCATTGAGCGGAGCCAGATGAGGTGGCTGGGGCATCTGATTCGGATGCTTCCTGGAGGCCTACCTGGTGAGGTGTTCCGGGCATGTCCCACCGGAAAGAGACCCCGAGGATGACCCATCCCACGCTGGAAAGACTATGGCTTGGGAATGCCTCTGGATCCCACCGGAAGAGCTGGAAGAAGGGGTTGGGGAAAGGGAAGCCACTTCCCCCATGAGCCGACCTGGAAAATCAGTAGATAAAGGATGGATGGAAGTTCCCACCATTAAGAGGACTTTTAAGAAGTCGTAAATTAGACCTAAAATTTTCCATCTTCAAGTCATGTTTTTTTCTCCCCAGAGTCTCTGGCTTACCTGACTGCCGCCACACACGGACTGGATGAGGAAGCCGAGGCCCTTAAGGAGACGTTTGATCCAGAAAAGGAGACTGTAAATTGATAAAATAACTCACAATTGTCACACGTCGTCACCACACCACCATTTGGCAGGGGGACCTAAAAAATGTAATGTCGCTTCCAGTTACCTGAGGTGGATCCCAATGCTCAGCTCCTTCAGCCACCGCCCCCCATCAACCCCCTCGACACCAACTGGCCCTTGCTCACTGTCTCCAAGGGCTTCTTCGAGGGTGTCATCGCCGCCAAGGGTAAAGAGGAACACGAAACGCGACTGAAGTCAAAGTCAGTCAGCTACATCACGTTCATGTGTTTTTTGTTTTGTAGGGAAAGCAGGTCAAATGGCGGCCGACCTGGACATGGATGCCGCCGGAGCGCAAGGCTGGGGAGACGACGCCGAGCTTCAGCTGGATGAGGGTAAGATCTCAACTGGTATCTACATTTTTATTTTTACCAAGTTGAACCATTTCTTTTTCACACAAACATCATGGTATTAACATAATTTAAAGCTGCAAGCAGCAACAAACGGGCCCGCTCTCACGTTTATTCACAGTAAAGCCAAATATTCCATCCCCATACGATGGTGTTGGCCTTTTTGTGTCACCAGTCTTGTCTAACGCAGATTTTCGAAGCCTTTATTCTTTAGCCTTCACTGCACCACCACACATTTTAAGTCTCAGGGCACTTCATTAGTTCCCCTTCAATTTGAGCCACAGGTCCCTGAGACTTTTTCAGGTGCCCCATTATGATTGATTTCTAAACGCTTTTTTGTCTCTATACATGTAAAAACTCACTAAATGGCCAGAAAAAAACACAGGAAGTCCACTATTGCAAATTCTTGAATATTGTATCCAATTGATGACAAATCTGGACAGATGGGGACTGCACAATTGCAGTTCATTTAGTTGTCATGTGTTCTGAAACACTGAGCTGTAATAAAACCTTTGCAAAGTATTTGCAAGAGCTGCTGAGGCCTTATTTATGGTTTTTCAATTGTCATTTGTTCGCGCAGATGGCTTCATGGATGCTCAGGATGGTTTTGGTGACGAGGGTGGCGCCAAAGAGGACGGAGGAGGGTGGGAGGTGGAAGAGGACCTGGACCTTCCGCCAGAGCTGGTAGGAGATCCTTCGTGGGCATGTAAATGTTTGGTTGGCCAGATTAAATCCAGAGTGAGGCATATGCGGTCCGTTTGGCACATTTTGTTCATCCGTCGTGTGCATGAAATATATAGAAACTGTGCTGAGTCCATTGTGTTTGACGCAATCAGGATTTGCCAGCCGGCGCAGGTGGATCGACTGAGGATGGCTTCTTCGTTCCGCCCACCAAGGGAATGAGCCCCACACAGATGTGGTGTAACAACTCGCAGCTGCCCGTGGACCACATCTTGGCCGGCTCCTTTGAGACCGCCATGAGAGTAAGTAGCGTCCTTACCAAAATCAACCACGGTAGTGTTATACTAAACGTCGCCGCTTCACTCCACAGCTGCTCCACGACCAAGTCGGAGTCGTCAACTTCGGCCCGTACAAGTCGCTCTTCATGCAGACGCTTTCCAGGGGCCGCACCTGCTACCTGGCCCTGCCGTCTCTGCCCTGCCTGCGGGGCAACCCCCAGAGGAACTGGAAGGACTGCGGGGCCAAACAGGGGGTCCCGGCCGTGGGCCTCCGTCTGTCCGACCTCATCGCCCGCCTGCAGCAGTGCTACCAGCTGACCACCTCCGGGCGCTTCGAGGAGGCCGTGGAGCGCTTCCGGGCCATCCTGCTGTCAGTGCCGCTGCTGGTCGTTGACAACAAGCAGGAGATCGCTGAGGTGAGAGAGCAACATGGTGGATATTTTCAACTAAATGTTTTTTTTTTTTTTTATATATATATTTTCCCCTACATAGATAAAATATGATAAACCCCCACGACTTGTGTAGGGAAGTGAACAGCAGAGGACCACTGTATTTAGTAGGTTTATTTGTTCTGAATTATATCATTAAATCTCCCTGATTTAGGCTCAGCAGTTGATCACCATTTGCAAGGAGTACATTGTGGGTCTGACAATGGAGACAGAGAGGAAGAAACTGCCCAAAGACACACTGGATCAGCAGAAGAGACTCTGTGAGGTCAGGTTGACTCGTTGTATGTAGTTTTTTTTTTTTTTTTCTTTTCCCCCTCTTCCGCTCCCCCGGTCTCCTAACCGAGGCGGTTGTCGTCCCGTACAGATGGCGGCCTATTTCACCCACTGCAACCTCCAGCCGGTCCACATGGTGCTGGTGTTGCGCACCGCTCTCAACCTCTTCTTCAAGCTGCGCAACTTCAAGACGGCCGCAGCCTTTGCACGTCGCCTGCTCGAGCTCGGCCCCAAGCCTGATGTCGCGCAGCAGGTCACCAGTCAGACTTTTAAAGTTGACATGAAATCTCATTTTCAGTTTAGCATCACCTTTTTTAGCATGCAGATGCTTATTCTGCAGTGATGTTCTCTAATTTATTTTATCATGTTAACATTTAACCTCCCCCCAGACACGCAAGATTATGGCAGCCTGTGAGAAGAGCCTGACAGACGCCCACCAGCTGAACTACGACCCGCACAATCCGTTCGACCTGTGCGCCGCCTCCTTTGTTCCGCTGTACCGAGGCCGTCCTGTGGAGAAATGCCCGCTGTCGGGCGCCTGCTACTGCCCCCAGTACAAGGGCCAGGTGTGCCGGGTCACAGAGGTAGGATGGAACAAAAGCAGACTGGTGTGATTTGGTGACTTTGAACGTGACCCTAATCATTAATTTCATTTCTCAGGTGACTGAGATTGGCAAGGATGTGATTGGTCTGCGTGTTAGTCCACTTCAGTTCCGTTAAGAGTGAAGGAAACGTCATCTGATTAATTAAAAAAAAAAAACTATAACAATAAATATGTATGCTAACCTTGCAATGTCTTTCCGCTACCTTGAGCAACTATACTTCAAGATTTTTTTTTTTGGGGGGGGGGCTCTTGTTGCAGTGGCTTTCATTCTGTCAAATTCATGTAAAATCACTGTTATGTAATAATGTGTTGGGGGAAATAAAGCACCTTATCAAGTATGGGAGAAATGCGTTGAATGTATTTGAATAAATGAGTAAATGTGAAATTTCACTAAAGTCATTCGTAAGGGAGACGTCTTTCTACACCACAGGTGTCAAACTCAAGGCCCGGGGGCCAGATGTGGCCCGCAAAGCCAAATCTAGAGGTCAATTTTCATGATTCTTGTAAAAATCTGTACTAAAATTTCAAATTGTCATATGTGATAAATGATAAAGTTGAGATGTTACAAGCATTTTTGTTACCAAACGTGTACAGTTGAAAAAACACATTCCCCTTGATTTCTGATTCCAAAACTAGTTAATGAATTGATGTAAATATGATGAGGTGACTAAATATTTTTGTTTTACAATCATAACGGCCTTCTGAGGGAAACCGGAACAACAATGTGCCCCGTGAGAAAAATGAGTTTGACACCCTCGTTCTACACAAACTCCATCTGCACACCCAGTTCAACAGAACCATAAGAATCAACTAGGACTCAAGCAAGACCTCTCACCCAGCTCCTTCGGGATCTGTTTTAATAAACATTACTCCACGCAAAAGGACGCTCCAAAAGATTGAAGAGCCCCACATGAGCCACCAGCTTACTTTAAATCACCTTGGAAGAAGGATGTGGTACCTGGCACCGAGTTATCGAGTAGGCGGTGGTCGACCATTCAGAGATTCAGGACGTCATAACCCGCGTTTGGCCAGGCTTAATAAATGGGGTTGTAGCCCTCGCCATGGCAAATTTAATTGAAGCGTTCCCTCGTCAAAGCTAATTATGTAAATAGATAAAATTTATTTATTTATTTATTTATTTTTTTGTCACGGGAAGGCAAACACCGGAACCCGGACGTTGTTCGTGTCACCACTTCCTGTTGTGTTGGTCCTCTTACAAACCAGGAAGATGGATTCACTTTCGAACAAATGGATTTTTAACGTTCTGCTTTGTTTGTGTTTTATTGGTGAGTTGTAACCGGGACCGCTTTAGCTTGGCGTCACGTCGTGCTCGTTGCGGCTGGGTGGATTTCGGAGACAAAACTGATAGCTTGTTTGGTCTTCTTTTGTGAGTTAGCCGGCTGTACGCTAGCAAGGCTAGCAGTAGTGATCCGACTTCGCTTTATGAGCTTGTTTATAATGCCAGTTTATTGGCACATTACGATTTCGGAGGTAGTTGGTCCTCCCGTTACCGTCTCGTGATTTTTTTTTTAATAACGCAATATAAGTGTGTTAAAAGCATGGATTAGTGATTCTACAATGGGCGATTGAGTTTGAGCGTGACTACTCGTGATTTCCACCCGCCTGGAGCTCAAATGAACCCTCGGTTCACATCCAATGTATGATTTGATTGAGTTTATATAACTTCACCACAAAGTAACCCCTAACTATTGTGAAGTAAGCGTAAAGTACTAGTTGACCAATACAGTGTTCCTTGTATGTTTGGGTTGGAATGCTCGATTTACCGCGTGATTACCTTCCACTTGCCTCCTACAAAAGCAGCTCAGGGATGCTCGAATACATTCAAATAAAATCGAGTAATCTTACCCAGCCCTCTTGTGATGTGTGTACATTTTTATAAAGTTATAGACACACTTGTGATTTATTTTCTGATCAACCCCCACTTATTCGTCATTCTTGATCTTTTTGGTTGCCAGCCAATCGCTGGGCACATAAACAACCATTCACATTTATAGGCAATTTAAAGTCTTCAATTCACTGTGGATCAGGTGGAAAGTGTTGGCCTCGCAGTTCTGAGGTCCCGGGTTCAATCCCGGACCCGCCTGTGTGGAGTTTGCATGTTCTCCCCGTGCCTGGGTGGGTTTCTTCCGGGCACTCCGGTTTCCTCCCACATCCCCAATATATGCAACATTAATTGGAGACTCAAAATTGCTGGCAACCAGTTCAGGGTTGCCTCCTGCCCGTTGACAGCTGGGATAGGCTCCAGCACTCCCGCGACCCTCATGAGGATAAGCGACTAAGAAAATGGATGGAATGGAAGTCTTCAATTCACCTCAGATGCATATTTTTGGGATGTGGAAGGAAGCCGGAGTGCCCGGAGGAAACCCACACAGGGATGGGGAGAGCATACAAGGTCTACATAGGCAGGGCTGGGATTTGAACCCCAGTCCCCAGAACTGTAAGGCTAAGATGCTCTAACCAGTCGCACCCCAGTATTACAGTATTCCAAACCTTTTTGGGTGGGCTTTAATTACTTGCGTTTTTTTATATTCATGGCAGGTTACACCCCACAAATAACAGATGCAATGCCGCTGTACTATTACGGTTACGGTTGTGCTCCAGTTACAGTATTCCTCTTGTAGGTGCCGGTTGTACATCGGTGGAGAAAAAAATCTACGTACACCTCAACTACACTGTCCCGTGTGTGCGACTGCTTAACGCCACGCATCAGATCGGCTGCCAGTGTGAGTAAAGCCAGCGTGAATTGACGGGCATGTCCCATGATCACGTTAATACCTGAATTTCGCCCTCCTCCAGCCTCCTTGTCCGGAGATGTGGGCGTGCTCCATGTGCTGGAGTCCGAGGAAAACCTGGACTTTGTGCTGCAAACAGGTCTCCATCCTCCTTATATGGTCATCCTGGAACACCAGCTGTTCACCAGGTAGGTTATTTTTTTCTTGACAAGGCATCATATCCCTGCAGAAGGGGTGCCATGGATCCAGATGTTGGCCCTAAGGCACATTTTCAGAACCATGCAGATGAACCATTTACTTCATTCAATTTTATACTTGATGGGTGGCCAGGAAACTGAGCAATTTCTATATATGATATTCCATAAAATGGGCGGCATGGTGGATCAGCTGGTAAAGCGTTGGCCTCACGGTTCTGAGGTCCTGGGTTCAATCCCAGACCCGCCTGTGTGGAGTTTGCATGCACCCCCGTGGCTGCATGGGTTTCCTCCGGGCACTCCAGTTTCCCCCTACATCCCAAAAACATGCAACATGAATTGGACACTCTAAATTGCCCGTAGGTATGATTGTGAGTGCGGCCGTTTGCATTTGGCTGGCAACCACTTCAGGGTGTACCCTGCCTCCTGCCCCTTGACAGCTGGGATAGGCTCCAGCATTCCCCACGACCCTCGTGGGGATAAGGGGCAAAAGAAAATGGATGATGTATATTCCATTAAATGTTATCGTTATTCTGTGCAGTTGCTTGAGACTCTCTTGTGATTCAAAGCTATACTAATAAGCTTAAGTAGGCTTAAATGGTCTCTTGGCGCCCATCAGGTCCATCATGATGAAGTTGAAAAACAACTCCAGCAGGGTGGCAGGCGTCGCTGTCGTGGCGCCAAATGCCAACCCAACAGAGGGCGTCTCTCCGCACACAGCGTGTCCCAACGAGAACTCAGGTGCCTTTTCTACACTTTGGGTTTTACATGAGTCATGAGAGCAAATCAAATGCTGTCTGACGAAAACTATTGCAGTTCAAATCCAAATCAATGTATGCATGGAAAATATTATAAATGGTCACTCACTCTAAAACACAGAGAAACAACAGTTTTTCCTGATTAAAACTAGAAACAACCCACGCTGTGCATGCAGCATGTAACAAATGTTTTTTTTTTCCGCATCAGGAGTGTATTCTGAGAGCTACGACCCGGCCCTGGCTCACTGCAACAGGACCTTGTGGAATCCTCTGGGCAGTGGCCTGTCTTACGAGGAGTACGACTTCCCCATCTTCTCTCTGAACGACGACAATGACACCCGCGTCATCCGGGAGGTCGGCGGTGCTCATTCATTCTGTTAGCTAGGCGAGGACGACGCAGATATAAATGTTTGACGTTCCTCCGTTTGCAGTGCTACTTGGACCATAACCGCGTGGTAAACGGCAGTAACCCCCAGTACCCGCTGTGCGCCATGCAGCTCTACTCGCACATGTCGGCCGTCACCAACACGGCCACCTGCATGAGGAGGAATGACATCAACTTCAGCATCACTCCGGGTACTTTGACTTTAGTTTACATGTACCGTAATTTCCGGGCTATAAGCCGCAGCTTTTTTCACACGATTTCAACAAGGGGGTACTCGAGTGGAAAAGTTAAAGAGTGAGACCGGTGGAATATATGTGCAGAGGAAGTGACTTTTACCAGTCCGGCGTGACGGTCTGAGCGCTCCCAGTGCTGAAAGGTCTTCATTTTTGAAATTTTTCTACTTTTTCTACATCCGTGCCAGTCTGAAACGTCCCCATCCATGCTTCTTCCGCGTGTTCATTTTCGCTCCGCGTGCATTTTGTTATGGACGTCTCACAAAGCTGAACACAGTGAATGAAAGAATACAGAAAGAAATGGGAACGTGAACACCCGGAAGAAGCATGGATGGGGAAGTTTCAGACTGGCACGGATGTAGAAAAAGTTGAAAATGGCCAAAATTCCAAAAATTCTATGTGCATGCGCGTTGATCCCAAGGGGACTTTTCGGCACGGGGGAGCGCTCAAACTATCACACCGACCCTGTTGGC
Source organism: Syngnathoides biaculeatus (assembly GCF_019802595.1). Lineage (NCBI taxonomy): Eukaryota > Metazoa > Chordata > Actinopteri > Syngnathiformes > Syngnathidae > Syngnathoides > Syngnathoides biaculeatus. Next base: position 8,146,315 of record NC_084652.1, read on the forward strand.
GCTGCGCTAGCATGTTACTGCCGTGTCTCAAAGATTTTTACCGGTATGTTTTTTTTAACCGGCTCTGTTAGCGTGGTGCTAGCGTTAGTGCGCCGGCGCTAGCGTTAAACATTCTGTGTACCATCTTTCTTTGTAAACATCTCGTGTTTCAATGTGGGTTTCACTGTGGGGACTTGCGGCTTTTCCACAGCTGCGGTGTATTATGTACCAAATGGTATTTCCTTTACAAATGTACTAGGTGAGGCTTATAACCAGGTGCGGTCTGTAGGCCGGGAATTTATGATCGTTTTGGGTACCCAAGAAAGTGTCCTGTAACACCTTTTCTGCCTTGTCTTTGTAGAGTACGTGTGCGACCCGCTGGGAGACTTCAACGTTTGGGCCACCACCAGACCGCTCAACAACACAGCCAAAGGACACAAGATGTGGGAAAGCGTTGTCATCGCAGCTGCTCGGGTAAATTATTGACTCCATTACGGCAGCTGCTTGTCAGTCCTAGAATTTAATAAAACGCATCAAGAACTCACGCATTGTCATCAAATTAGAATTATTATTTAGCATTATTTCCAAATCAGTTTTGTGACATTTATTTTGTGTTTGGATTAAAAAAAAGTCATATATCCAAATTTGTTTTGTCACAATTTATCTGAAACACTACTACTGTAAAGCACGAGAAGTTATACATTTTCTCGGGTACTGTATCGCATGAATGTTTTATCTTATGTAACTGTTAATCATTGCTCATTGCGCAGCTGGACAGCCGATCGTTTTTCTTCAACATCGCTCCCGGAGCGCAGAGCGCCGCCTCGGGCTTCCTCACCCTGCTGGCGGCCGCCCACGCCCTCCGTAATGTCATTCAAGAGGCCCCGCCCAACCGCACCATCCTCTACGCCTTTTTCCAGGGGGTCCGTCTGTTATTGTTGACGTCCTTCTTTCTTTTTGGTTTTGAAATCCACATAGTAACACTATTTTTTTATTGACCCACAGGAGACCTTTGACTATATCGGCAGTTCCAGGATGGTGTATGACATGGAGAACGAGCAGTTTGTGGTGGACCTGGACAACGTTCACTCTGTGCTGGAGGTTGGACAGGTGTGCACTCACTCACTCACATTTGAAAAATGTACGGGTGTGGTCAGTCATGCCCGCAGGGAAAAGTTAGGGGAGTGGTCCAACAGTCTTGCCGTGCATCGCCGTGACTGCCGTAAATAGGAGGCCGGCTTGCTAGAACGCGCCTTTATGTACGTGCGCTTCGACGTATTGGCAACACCTGAATCACGCGACGAGATGGATGATAGTCTAACGTCTGAAGGGCTTGATAAAAAGCAATACTGGATATTGTACCAAAATGTTCATAAGACGATGCATGTGTGTACACAATGAGCGCTCAAGTAAAAATCAGCTATTCCCTGACCTGCTGGTCTCTGATGATTGTGGCACTAAACGACAGCTCGCTAGTTTTGAGTTCCAACTGGCCGCTTCCATTTATCTGATTTTTTTTTCTTTTTTTCCGTGTGTTAATTCAAGTTTTTTTCTGCATTTTAACATTCCTTGGCCACATATGCGAACTAGTTATTAATCCTTTTGTTTTCAACCGTTTGAGGATTAGACCAAAAAGTCATTTCATTGGGTTGCATCCAGGTGGGCCTGCGTGCCGACTCCCAACTGTGGCTCCACTCTGATCCCGTCTCAAGGCGCAACAGCAGCATCGACGACGAGGTTGGTTCAATTTCCCGTCCTGGCTCGACGTTTTTCCCCCGTAACCTTCCCCCCCTGATTATCCTTTTCGCTTGGTGTGGCAGGTTAAGACGCTAGTGGAGAACGTACAGTCTGCCGTTGGGACTTTAAATGTCTCGGCGAGTGAGCCTGCCTTCTCGCAGCCGCTGCCGCCCTCGTCCTTCCAGCGCTTCCTACGCTCACGGGCCGTCCCGGGCGTCGTCCTCGAAGACCACCAGTCGGAATTTAGGAACAGGTGAACAAGTAATTTGGGGATTGTTGTGTGAGTTTAAAGCCCCACTGTCATGCCTGTAAACATCCGAAAATTGATATTGTAATGAAAAGAACATATAACATTATTCACTTCAATGTCTATAAGAAAAAAATGATATGAGCGGAGAGCGTGTCATCCATGCGAAAAGTTGCGGAAGTCTCAGAACAACAGATTTTCGGATTTTTCCGACGCCCCTTCTGACACGGAAGCTCTTTTCGAAGAAGAGAACATCTCACAATCGAGTGAAGTGACCGGGGCAATATTACCCTATCGTTTTGAGCCATATTTAGATGATATGCGGATCACTTCTAACTAACAACAGACTCCCAGACAGTATGTATGAGCCACCCCGGCCGTAGCCGTGCTCGGCGGAGATGAGGTGCCCCTGAAGCCGTCCGCGGCGCCGACGGGTACATCGACACATTTAGCACCCCTGACTTACGTACGCGGATCTTTTGTCACGTTCTGAGAGGATTACGTCCCCCACCCCCCCAACTATTGTTTTTTTTTTTTTTTTTTAAGTACCTCTATACACACCTACTTGTCATTTGGAACCCACGACGCTCTCGTCTTTTGCACCTTTTGCACCAATCCATTTTTCACAACGAACCGGGTCTTTTGTAAAAGTATAAAGAGTAAATTCATCCTCCCGAGTGTGTGAACAATATCCAGCAAAACAACGAGCCGGCATTTTGGCTAAAGCGAAGTAACAAAGAGCTACCTTCCAGCAGGTAAAACAGGTATAAACACACGAGCCTGCCTGAGTGCGTTGCTGCTGTTAACGTCACTTCCTGCTTCTTCTTATAAACAAATCCCTCGAGAGGATTTTCATGGCAGGAGTTACAAAAAGCCATATTCATCAAAATCGTGTTTTGTGGTGGGGGAAAAAAAATGGACCGGTCCATTCCGGCTGCCTTTTTTTTTCATTAACAACAAACTACAAATCATGCAGTTCATGACAGTGGGGCTTTAAAGAAGACTTATGTTCACGATCTGTTTAGCTGAGGGTCAAGAATTGTAGCATATTTAGCACGTTACAAAAGTGACTGCAATTGTCCACGTTTTCTCTTCTCTCCGGATTTGTAATGTTCATCCTTAAACATGACTGTGGTTCAGAAGTGCTCTTCCAGACTTATTTTCACAATTAGGCAGATTCAAACTTGATTTGGTTGTTTAATTTTACCCTTGATTGGAAGAAAGGCACTCAGACACAACAGTTTGTATACAAGCCATTCAAAAGTCTGCTTCCTTAAAAATGCAGGTTCTACGAGAGCATGTACGATAATGCAGAATACCTGAGCGTGTCGTATCCGCAGAACATGACCGAAGAGGAGCAGCTGCAGTTTGTCACCGACACGGCCAAGGTCTGCCTCACTGCCGTCAGAAGTGCGTGAAATGTCGATTTGCGGTTGTACTGAAGGTTGTGCGTATCTTGTAAGGCTGTGGCCGACGTGGCCACCATGGTCGCCCGAGCTCTGTACAAGCAGGCGGGAGGGGACCAATCTCAGCTGAGCGGCATCAACGCCGACGCCCAAATAGTAAGATGGGTTTATTATATTGTGATTGTGTTGTACTTTGTCTTGTGCATATGTGTGGATGGTTTTTTAAATAATGTATTTGCTGGATTTCTCTCCTCCAGGTGAGCCAGATGCTTTACTCTTTCCTCATTAAGTCAAACAACAGCTGGATGCAGCAGATAGTTCCCGCTGACCTCGCAGACCACCTGAGTGAGTTTTTATATCATTAAATATATATATTTTTTCTCTCTCTCTCAAACAGTACTAATGTGTAAATGAAACCTGCAATAAGTGATTATTCTCAAGTAGAGGGCAGGCATGGCGTGTACTTGGGCCCTTATTTGAGGAAATAAAAACTTAATTTAGAATATCATAATTTCACTAATGCATCGGTGCCAATGAAGACCTTTTTCGTTAGTGCAACTCAATGCTTTACCTTTGATAAACACAATTTCGTCCCTGCAGACGAGCAAATAAACTCATCCAGCCATGATTTGAAAAAATATGATTTGGTCGCTAAATACCAATTGCCCAAGAATTTAAGAAAATAAAAACCCCTGGCAGCAACAAAGTATTTATTTTCTAATACTGTTCTGAACAGACATCTGTGCAAATAAAGCTGTGCTCTCTAATAACTGCTTTACTTTTAATAAACACTAATCATTCTTTGAAGTTAAATATTTATCACCAGACTATTTGAGGTAATAGACTATCTATTCCAGGGGTGTCAAAGTCATTTTTGTCGCGGGCCACATTTTACTTATGGTTCCCTTCGGAGGGCCGTTATGACTGTAAAACCATAAAAAAAATTAACCACCTCACCAAATTTACATCTCGTTTTGGAATCGGAAATCGGGATTAATAGGTTTTTCAGCTACAGTGAATACTCGGTTCTCAAACGTTTCCAATCTCGAAGAAATCGGTTTTCAAACGAAAATTTCGAGGTTTTTTTTTGCTTCTGTTATTGAACGAAAATCGGTACTCGAAAGCCTGCGACAAAACCCGGAAATAACATAACACGCACGACCCGACGAGCTGACCCACGACGCACGTTGTCATTGCGTATAACGCAGCCTCTGTACGGAGGCGTGGGAAATATCAATTCGGTTTTCGAACAAATCGCTTCTCGAACCGCCTTTTGGAACGGATTGTGGTCGAGGACTGAGGTTGTACTGTATTGTTGTTTGGTAACACAAAAATGGTTGTAATATCTCAGCGTAATCATTTATGATGTGACCATTTTAAATTTTGGTATAGATTTGAACAAAAATCATGAAAGTCGATATATGTGATTTGCCTTCGTGGGCCGCATGAAATCACGCGGCTGTCCGGATCTGGCCCCCAGGCTTCAAGTTTATGACACCTGTGGTCTGTTCTTTTAAAACGGTATCTCACAAAAATGCATTTCTATGACGAAAGACCTCCCTCCCCGGTAATAAATGCCTTAAAACCCACCATTCACTCCCCATAGTTATGGAATCATCCCTTAAAAAGCATGCATGCCATTAAAGACCTTCTCTTATAAATTTTACCTTTTAATAAACATTCTCTGTAGTTGAGCATATAACTCACTATTTGACAAAATAATAAACATTACCGTATGTCGTTAACAATTGTAGGATGTGCGATGGTGTGTACTGGATATTGGCAGTCACTTTGAAACTGTTCTTGCATTGCGTACCGCAGAAGACAAAGCCACAAACTTTTACGTCGGCGTGACGCAGCAGCCGAGCGAGCCCACGCACCTGGTACAGCACCTGCTGGCCAACCTGACGGGCAGCGTGGTCAACGTCACGCAGCAGGACTGCCAGAGCCAGCGGACGGACGAGAGCGACACCGAAAGCAAACACGTGAGAGGGGCCGTCACAGCGTCGAGCGCCCCCGATCCGATCAAGAAATATGACAGGCGTTGGTCTTTTTTTTTAACAGATGTACACGTACATGTGGGTTCAAGGCGCGATGCCGCCGAACGCAACCCAGAGGGAGGGCTACTGTGTGCGTTCCACGGTGCGCCTCTCCAAGGCGCTGTCGCCCGCCTTTGACCCGCTACGAGAGTTCACCTCCACCGACTACTCCACATGGACCGAGTCTCGCTGGAAGACCATCAAAGGCCGAATCTTCCTGGTGGCCAGTCACGAGCTGGAGGTATGAACATATTGGATATACTTGTAATGCGTCATATTTTCATCACATCTGTTGGTCAATACACAATGAATCCTTTGTACCACCGTAATTTCCGGCCTGTAAGCTGCGACTTTTGCGGCACGTTGAATCAGCTCGTAAACCGTTGGCCTCACAGTTCTGAGGTACCAGGTTCAATCCCAGACCTGCCTTTGTGGAGTTTGCATGTTCTCCCCGTGCCTGCGTGGGTTTCCTCCGGGTACTCCGGTTTCCTTCCACATCCCAAAAACACGCAACATTAATTGGACACTCTAAATTGCCCCTAGGTGTGATTGTGAGTGGGAATGTTTCTCTCTATGTGCCCTGCGATTGGCTGGCAACCAGTTCAGGGTGTACCCCGCCTCCTGCCCATTAACAGCTGGGATAGGCTCCAGCACTCCCCGCGACCCTCGTGAGGATAAGCAGCAAAAGAAAAAGGATTGATGGAAGCTGCAACTTTTTTCACACGCTTTCAACCCTGTGGTGATGCGGTTCATGTGTGCATTTTTTTCGCAAGGGGGCAGTCAAGTGGAAAAAGTAAGAGTGAGGCTGGTGGAATATATGTGCCGAGGAAGTGACTTTTACCTGTCTGGCCCTGTTAGCGCTGCGGTACCGTGTTAATGCCGTGTGTCAATGATTTTTATTGGTATGTTTTTTGTTTTTTTTAACCGGCCCTGTTAGCGCGGTGCTAGCATTAGCGTGGCGTTAGCGTAGCATTAGCATTAACGCGGCGGCGCTAGCATTAAACTCTCTGTGTAATGTCTTTGTAAATATCTTCTTTCAATCTGGGTTTCAATGTACGCAGCTGCGGCTTTTACACAGCTGCGGCGTATGGATGTACCAAATGGTATTTCCTTTACAAATGTACTGCGTGAGGCTTATAACCAGGTGCGCTCTGTAGGCCGGTGTGAGCGCTCCCCCTGCTGAAAAGTCTCCTTGTGATTAACGCGCATGCGTTACTAACAGGGGAAATCTGGATATGTAGCAGACGCTTACTGGGAAATCACCTGGTCTCGTAGTTCTCCTTCTTCTCCATAGAGGGCGCTAACATATGTTCTAACCTAACCTTAAAACAAAAATTGATAAAAAGATATACACATATGTATGTTCGGTATGTTCGTCTTTCTAAGACGTCCATGGCGAACACGAACGCTCGGCGACAAGTTGTCGAATGGCACGTGTTGAAGCGTGGATGGGGACATTTCAGACTGGCCGGAGGTTTACAAAATATACATACATGCGCATTATTCACAGGGAGACTTTTCAGCACTGGGAGCGCTCAGACCATCACACCGGTAATTCCAGTATATTCATGGAGCAAGAACACGACTTCATTTCTTTTCCTACCAACTAGATGGTGACTCTGGGAGTGGGCGTGGGCGTGCTCCTCACCTCCCTGCTGCTCATCTACGTTCTCAGCTCCAAGGCCGACATCCTGTTTAGTTCGCAGAGGGAACCCACCAACGCCACCTACTGATCACAAGTAGCACAACTACTACGACTACTACCGCTACTCCAATCTACCCGGCTACAGACTCGGACCATGTGGCTTCAATCCAAAACACAAGGAAGTACACGTGCTTCTCGGAGGTTGTTTTAGACCTCAAAATGGTGGCACGTGAGGGTCCCAAATGTGTCTGGTCAGGTACCAGCAGCAGGCCTTGGAAATGATGTGCATATTTCCTTTAAATTAATGTTCTCCCTTTTTATTTTGGTCCGTACGAGCAATGCAAGTACTGTATGCGTTCGAGTGTGTTCTATCTACAGTTTGGGTATACACGAGCAATGATAACGTGTGTGTGTGTGTGTGTGTGTGACAGACGAAAGATTGTCGTGTGCAATAATGTAATCTTTGTTGTAAATAACTGTAATTAATCTCCACTGTTAAGAAACCACTTTTCTTTTGAGTCACGTTGAACAAAAGACTGGCATTGTAGATTAAAAGTCAGCACGTCTTCTAGAACAACGTGCTTTGCACTGCTTGCTTCCTTTTGGTTTGGACTTGTTTTTTTTTTTTGATCATACAATCATAATTTCATCATTTTTGATGTCCGCAGAGGGGGAATCTTTGAATCTCGTGTCATGCCTTGATGAGGAAATAAACACTGCTTTTACACTTTGTACTGTCTTCAATAAAGTACACGAAGTAACAAAAGTGATGGAGTAGTTTTTACTTTTTTACTAAATACTCTCATGGTGCATTTTTAAACTTCTGTACGCTCATTATAACATATTTGAATGTTCTATAGACCTTTCAATTTGTAGTTATTATAATAATGAGAAATCGCTTTAAAACTGGATACGTTTCAGGGAGCCATTGATTTAATTTTTCAAATTTTGAGGCTCGACCTTGGGAACTCGCTGCAGAACAAAGACGAGTAAAAGGTTAACATTTGCGTTATGTTGAAATTTTGGAGGGAGCACAGTGGCTGACCGCTGACTGTTAGAACGTCAACCTCGCAGTTCAGAGGTCATGCGTTCAAATTGAGGCTCTGCCGTTCCCGTGTGGCGTTTGCATGTTCTCCCCGTTTTTGTTTTCAGGAACTCTGGTTCTTCACATTCCAAAAGTATTAATGGTGGGTTGATTGAAAATTCTGAATTGTCTGTAGGTGTGAATGGTTTGTTGTGCTAGCTGGCTGCACACTTGTGACCCTCGTGACGATAAGCGTGACAGGGAATGGGGTGGTTTCAATTTGGGAAATGTTTATTTTTTGTTTTATTTTATTTTTGTGTAAGAAACTTTGAGGCGGGCCGAATCTGGCCCCCCGGGCCTTGAGTTTGACACCTGTGCCCTAACGGGACAAGCCGAAAGGAAAAGAAGAAGAAGCTTATCTCTAATTTTCCGTCAAATGCATTTTAATAATGTGCATATATATTTGTCATAATGTTTTTACAAAAGTATGTCGAATTTTAGGCGGCACGGTGGGTCAGCTGGTACCTCACAGTTCCGAGGTCCCGGGTTCCATCCTGGATCCGCCTGTGTGGAGTTTACATGTTCTCCCCGTGCCTGCGTGGGTTTCCTCCGGGCACTCCGGTTTCCTCCCACATCCCAAAAACATGCAACAATAATTGGACCCTCTAAATTGCCCCAAGGTGTGATTGTGAGTGCGGCTGTTTGTCTCTGTGTGCCCTGCGATTGGCTGGCAACTAGTTCAGGGTGTGCCCCTTGACAGCTGGGATAGGCTCCAGCACTCTCCGCTACCTTTGTGAGGATATGCGGCAAAGAAAATGGATGGATGGATATATAGAATTGTGAAGAAGAAAATAGCTTATGTGTACATTTTTTTCATGCACATTTTATTTTCATTTTTAGATATACATTAAAAATAGCAACAGCTTTATTATTATTATTGTTATTATTATTAAGGATTTATTTTGTGGAAAAATGTAATAGAACAAAGAAAAAAACTGAGTGCAATGTGAGTGTAGTGGATGTGTCTTTTAATAATTTTGAATACTAAACGTTGTCCGGTTGCTGTTTAAACTCGGAGCCTGGCCCCGCCTCTTCCGCCTCCCTTCCCAGCGGGCAGGCGGCGATGGGCGGGGTAAGGTTGGTTGGCTTGTCGGGGGGGGGGGGGGCTTCCACGGCCAAGCGGAAAGAAAGTGGAAAGTGAGACAAATAGCTCCATGGACATTCTGCTATAAGTAAGTACTCGTTTTCGCTTTCAAATGTGTTTAAACCCGAGGGTTGGGGTCGCGTGAGCTGCGCCGGCTCGGGCTTGACGGGAAAGCGTTTGGAAAAGAGGGAAGAAAAGGAGAAAAGGGGCAGGTTAGCTTCGTCGTGGATGGGCTCAACAAACAATGGTGGAGAGGACGCGGTGGTCGCCTCCTTTCTCCCCCCCCCGTCTTGTTCAAACCGTAGCCGAGCAACTTGAGGAGACTCGTTGCTGTCCTCCCCCGCGTAGAGCCACGTAAGCCTGGACTTTTTAAGCCGGGAATGAGGCGACAAAGACTGGGAAGGGGAGGGGGGGTGAAGTCAAAAATTGGGCCGACGCCGGAGGAGAGTTCGGCGGGGGAAGTCATTCATTTTAGCGGGGAGGGGAGCAAACATTTCGGGGTGTGCGGCCCATTGTCTGATAACCGCAAAAGACCTAAAGTACACTATTTTATTATATTTTTTTACCCTCTCATCTCTATTGTGCCTCCACTCTAACACGTAAATGCCAAAATGTCTGGAAACAGCCGTAAAATGTTTACAGGTTGGCATCCCAACATGTATGTTTGGTCGCGTAACGGAGTTTAAAATTCCTCCAGTGGTAGGCTCGACCCCCAAATGCAATATTTCACATTTTATGGTTCATTTTCATGATAGAAAGATCTCAAACCAAAAATGTTTGTCAGTTTAGAAGCATCAGAAAGGGAGCCAGTTGCTGTTACTAATTAATGTTTTTTTTTTAGATATGTTACATTTCCCACTGGGTTTTACCTTGTTACTTGAGTTTTATGTAATGTTCTTTTTTTTTTTTTTTTTCATTTTTAATTCTTCACATTTTAAAGCAGGACGTTATGGTTGATATTTTTATGAAATGTATTTTTGGTTGACTTAACATGCTATTTTCGAATTGTGTATTTATTTATTTTTTTACTCGTTTGACATTGAAACATAGTTTAACATTTTAAGCAATCTGTCGTCTTGTATACAATGTTTGTAATGTAATATTGTTGACAATTGGGTTTTTGTTTGCAACTTAATGTTTTGTTTGTACTTTTTTGACTTTTTGTTTTTTCGAAATTATGTTCTGTTTTTGCGCACTGTGCTTGAGATTTTTATGCAAGCTTGTTTTAAAACATATTTAGTTTTGTTTTGACCTTTTTACCCATTTTGGTAAGTTTCACAATTTTGACCAAGTATGATTTCTGTTTTACATTTTTGTGATTTCCTAAGAAATGTTTTTACATAGTTTTCATTTCCATAATGAGGTTGTGTGGTATGCTCCACATTTTCTTCCTTTTTCTTAACATTTTATTTTTTAATGTTCCTGTGAAATGTTTTATTTTTATGTAAGCTTTATTCTATAACAAAATGGGTTTGCGTCATACGTTTGACATTTTTACACAATAAGCTTGAGATTTGCAAGTTTTTACATAAACTTTTTCTTTTAATTTATTATGCCTGTTTTAATGCAACATATTGTAGTTTTATGGGATATGTTGTTTCCATGCAATTATTATTCATTCTTTTTTTTTGTCACCTAAAGTTCTTTTACTTGATCCCTATAAATGTTGAGGTAATCGTTATTTTCTTTACATTGCTACCAAAAGTAAATGGAGGGGGATTCTGGAGCGTCGTTTGAAAGGCAGGCGGTTGCATGCAAGCGGACAAATCCAAGCCAATGAAAACCTCCCTGGAGGTAATAAAACAGGAACTAGCTCATTTATTGTTGAGATTTACTGACGCGTCTCTCAATGTAGAAGCGGCAATTGTCACTGTATGAAATAACAGGAAGAGCAGTTGAATTTTTGTTGTTAATTTGCTATTGAGTTAAAAAAAAAAAAAAACATATCTTACACAAAAAAAGAAGTATAACAAAGTTTTAATTTGTCTCCAAGCTGACACACTATTGTATATTGACAGTGGTAGCTTACTGGTCTGTTGTGTAGATAGGGTTCACACAAGTAAACCAGACCTAGCCCGCGATTAATTATTTTAAAACAATCAACCAATTTCTCAAGGTTAGTTTAGATGATCCCATAGCTCAGTAGTTAGAGCATTGGTTTGGTAAACCAGGGGTCGTGAGTTTGTACCTCACTGGGGCCTCCACTGCCCAAGAGGGGTTGCGTCAAGAAGGACATCCAGCATGAAAACTGCCAAACAAATATGAGCGTTCATTTGAGATGTCATGCTGTGGCGACCCCCCCAACGGGACAAGCCGAAAGAAACTTAACAATTTCTCGAGTATAATGTGTCCTGAAGTACTGTATAATGCATGCCCCTAAAGTTCATCTAAAAAAATAAATCAGGAAAACCCTTCTACCAATGTACAATCCGCAGCACTAATTTGCTGCTATCCGTATGTCATCATGGCGTTTGTGAGGAAGCATTTTTTTTGGATTCTATTAGTCTTGGTTCCCTTTATTCCTCACTTTGAGGGGAAGGTCCACCGTGCTACCAGCGCAGCCTCATGCCCCCGTTCATCGCAGCTCTTCATAGCATCAGGTCGCAATCAAAATGAGACCTCAAACTACGTTGAAATGAGTGTAATGGGGACTTAAAAAAAAAAAGCGAGCATTTCAATTGTTTGCGCTCTGCCGTTTTTTTGTGTTTAAATGTGCCTTTTACGATCGTACTAAGTAGTTTTGTTAGATAGCTGTTAGCAGATAGCTCACGTTGTTTTGGTTCTGGTTTGGCTGAGTCATCGCCCAGAGTGAGGTCACATTTCTTTTAAAAGTGGCTGCACAACTAGCCCTTGTCGTTGATATTTTTTGTCTTCGTTTAAGTTAAAACAAACTCACGGGCTGTCGTTTCTGATGTTTGGTCCGGTAGAAAAAAATATGTTACGCTAACGATCAAAAAAGGCAGCGCCCTCCACTTCCCCCGAGAAGGTCAGAGTTCAGGTTGGTGGCGCACATTACTGTAATTTATATAAATGCGTGACATAATACATCAAATATCATATCGAAATGTATTTGTATACATTTTTTTCCCCACTCTATGTACCTGTGTATGACTGTATTGATTGTATTTTTTTTTATCTCTCAGCCATACCTAAATATAATGCTCTCTATTGAGTTTTTGAAAATATTTTTGGAAAAAACTGCATTATTTTCGAGAAATTACGATACTTACTAGTTTAGATGATCACACACACACGATACAGCATGAATGGTACCACCCGTCTGTGGTCAAGGATAGACACAGCTGCTGGTGCGCTTTCAATCGCTTTACTAAAACACAGTCACAAAATTATCATGTAATAAGCACATTCATTCACAAGATGATGTAGCCATGACTACACACAGACAGTGAGTCAATAGACAGAACCCAAACTGGCTAACGGTTAGCCAATTAACATCCATTGTTGTTGTTTTCTTCCTTGTTACGGAAAGGAAAGTGAAAAATGGCTTCCGCAAATGACCAAAATCAGCTGTGGAAGCACCACGCTGTCGTTCTAGCCAATGTCAGCCGTAGCGACGTCTCTGACATAGAGAAGAACTACCACACATTTTCAAAACTGCACTGGAGTATAAAGGCAAACTAAAAACGTCAGTGCAGTCGTCGTATCCGCGAGCGTAAAGAGGCCTTTAATCGATGGGATAATCGGTAGAACAAAATTCTCAAAATAGCTTATTCCGGTAGCCCTAATTATAATACGCAGATCTGCTATGGCGTGAATGGTACAATCCGCTCTCCCCCTCCACCAGCCAGCCCACGATTGACTAAACTTTGTAACATGAAGCCTAACAAAGTTGGCACAGTTACAGTTTAACGCGCATATATATATATATATATATATATATATATATATATACACACACACACACACACACATATTTAGGTATTACAATTTGAATGAAATGTTGACACCACTGGAAATTATTGCAAGCTGAGGAGTTATCAAAGATTTGGTCTAATATTGTTTCCATCTACATCACAGGTGTCAAACTCTAGGCCGGGGGGCCAGATCCGGCCCGCCACATGATTTTACGTGGCCCGCGAAGGCAAATCATTTGTCAACTTCCATGATTTTTTTTGTTAAAATTTGTTCCGAAATTTGAACTTGTTATATCATAAAGCATAGTGTTGAGAGGTTTTTGTGTTACCAAACATGAACAATAGTTGAAAAACCCATTACACTTGATTTCTGACTCCAAAACTAGTACATAAATTTTGTGCATGAATATGATGAGTTTGACACCCTTCGTCTCTATAAATGTCTTGGCAGGTAGATGTCTTACTCATATTAACATATCTCATCAAATGTTTTCGTAATCAGTTTTTAACATTGTTGCAACCCTGTATGTTTTCGTTCCGCGCATGGAGGTAAAAGTTTTAATGTCATCAAGACGTGCCGAATGAAGTGGACATTACACACACCTGCTCGGGTGTGCTAGCCATGTGTATGTACATGGGGTGGGGGGTTGGCAGTAGCAGTTGTCTTTCTCTGTTTAATAGTGTCATGGTGGTGGTCTACGGCATGTGTACGCGCACGCACATATGCATATATTTACACAGTTGGTCTTGCAGGACTCTGATGGCCACTGGACGGAGCTGGGCGGCGGACGGCGCTGTTCCCAGAATCCTTTTCTGTCGGGGCAGCTGCCCCCTCGAAATGATTGATTCCTCTCTGGACGCGTCTTGTAACCAGGGACGAAGCATAATTGCGACAATTAGCATTCCGCGCTATACTGGCGACGGACGGATAGCTTCAATAAGTCGAGAAACTTTTTTTTTTTTTGGTCATTTTTGTAAGCTAACGAGGAATCTAATTTGAAATTTTAGTTATGATCTTTGTCGAATTTTATCCTTTTTTTTTGCCTAAGAGATTGAAGGCATTTCTGGATTTAACAAAGTAATAAACGGCAGAAATTCACGCATTTAGTTGTGCTACGAATAGGATGAATGCGGAATTCAGTGCAGAAATATTTTAATATACTATTAATTAAGATCGCCTCTCATTCTACAGTTATTTTTTGAGTCTTGTAATATTTTGTGAAAAATACCATTTAAATTACCTCCAGATAAAATTATGAACTTCTATTTTTAAATAAATATAGTGCAATAAATTCTGTTCAATTTTTTTTTCAAAATGGTATTTTTCGTTGAAGTTAACGAAACAAGAATTTTTTTTAAATTTTAAGATTAGGGTACAAGATTAGTGTAACAACACACAGTTAATGCACACACACAGAAACAAATAGTGTAAATTCCGTTTGGACTTGTAAAAATTACAGATACTGTATGTTTTCATTTTTAAAATCTTAATTTACACATTTACTGTATAGTCAAGCTTTTTTTCCCCCCAAAAAAGGATATAATTTAATTTAAAACTACACTTACAAATTTCCTTTTACATTCACATCCAGGTTTATTCTTTTATTTTCCATAGACAAAGCAGAGTACTTTTAGTGAATAAAAATATATCCAAAATAGCCCAATACCTAGTTTCCCGAATTGCCACAGTGGAGACATTATTTGCACTTTTTTAATGACAAACAAGTTGACCGTTATCCTATCAAATTTCCACCTTGAACATTGATTATGGTGAGCCTGTAGGTCAACTTTCCAAAAGCCTCGTGGCGATTGTCGTGTTTTCAAAACAAACTTATCAAAATGAAGGAATAATAAGTCGTCGTGTTCTTGTAAAGTCCATTTGACATGCAGTCCATTCAATATTTTACAGTAAACATTGCGGTTGTGCTCGTAAATCACCTTAATAGCTTTTTTTTGCCTCTAAAAGCATTTTTATGGGCTTCATAATTGCGTCACTTGTGATAGTTCATGCAGTACATTATCAGCGGCTTGTCTGGTGACCTTCGGGGGTGGTTTTGGCGGTGGGGTAGAGTTTCATCGTCTTGAGTGTTTTTTTTTTTTTTTTTTTTTTTTTTTTATCTGGATCGTTTGCGTCGGAGCCTTTAGCTTTAACATAAACAATGTTTGAAGATTATTCGAAGCACTCGTGGTGTTCATGGATGTGGAGATTGCTGCTTACTTAGTCGGACACGGTGATGAATAGGCAACCCGATCCATACGATCACTGGACCACACCTGTTTGGATCAAATGTTAGGCCGCGTTCTCGCTGACAGTCTTGCCCAGTATTGTCACAATTGTGTGTTTCCAGCATTGTATTAGCCTCTTTGCAGTCAAAAATGTGTTCATATTTGTCTGAAATTACAGACGTGGCGGGACAAAATACAGGGACGGCTCAATAAACGTGAATATCCATCCATCCATGTATTCATTTCATATCGATTTTGTGGTTCCGAGGTTCAGTTTGTTCCATGTTGACTCTTAGGAAAATCAATTATCTTGTACAGTTAAATTCAAATTACGAGAATGAATGCAGGAAGTATGTCCATGCACAACATGATTTATTTTTATTGTGTTATAATTAAATTATCTATGGGCTGTGTTTTGCCACATTTTTTTTCCTAGTGTCACAAATGTACACATTTAATGTACACACTACATTCGGTGTCTCAGTATGCGTAAACGTTAAATATGAATTACAATTGTCTAGAGATTTCTGAGTTCCAGAAGGTTTTCCGCCGAGACGCCTGAAATTGGGTCATTCCAATTTATCGAGCTTAACTATGTCACTAGTGACGATCTTGGCGCCTCCCACATGGAGGCAACTAATCAGAGGAAATGGGGTAGTTTTAACAAAATATGGACAAAGCAGATATAAAACTGGGTCAAACAGAAATAGCTGTGTGTGTGTGGGGGGGGGGGGCTTTTCTGGACACTCAGGAAATGTATTTATTTTTATTATTTTTTTATGAAATTGACACTTTCATACTCGGACTGTGTAGGGGAGCTGAAATTTAGATGTTCACACTCAAACTGAGTAGGGGAGCCATTGTGTGATCTATCCATCCATTTTCTTTGCCGCTTATCCTCATGAGGGTTGCGGGGAGTGCTGGAGCCTATCCCAGCTGTCACCGGGCAGGAGGCGGGGTACACCCTGAACTGGTTGCCAGGCAATTGCAGGGTACATCGAGACAAACAGCCGCACTCACAATCACACCGAGGGGCAATTTGGAGTGTCCAATGAATGTTGCATGTTTTTGGGATGTGGGAGGAAACCAGAGTTCCCGGAGAAAACCCATGCAGGCACGGGGAGAACATGCAAACACCACACAGGCGGGGCCGGGATCGAACCCGGGACCTCAGAACTGTGAGGCCAACGCTTTACCATCGTGCCTTTTTTCATTATTACGATATTATTATTTTCATTATTCTAAATAATGTTACTCTCAGCTGTTCATGTTTTTGTTGATAACCAATAAAGCGGTGGTCTCAAGCATGCGGCCCGTGGGCCATTTGCGGCCCATGAGATTATGTTTTGCGCCCCCCACCTTAATATGAAAGTATAATGGTAGCGTGGCCCTTGAGTTTTATACGGATGGCACTTTTACAGTGTTGTGTGCGCAGCAGATCAATCACGGTGGGTTAGATGGGTGTGTGACATCGGCCGGGGTTGATGCAAGCAGAGAAACAATTTTCGATGAGAAAAGCAGCAGTGTTGCCAAGGAGTTTTTTTTTTGTTTGTTTTTTTTTGTAGTTTTACACACAAGTTGTAAAAACCACCGTCCGTCCATCTTATTTTGTGTTTAAAAAAGATGTTTCAGGAGGTAGGATTGTTTTTAATTTCTAGTTTTAATTCCACATAAGTCCATGTACGGTCTCAGTCAGACTCCGCACCCAGTGGCCCCAAGTTAAATTGAGTTTGAGACCCCTGCATAATTTTGGAAGCTGAAAATTTCATCTCCAAAAAAAAAAAAAAGTTTGGGAACCACTCCTCTAAGACATAGTTCTTGTCTCCAAATGTAGCATCTTCAAAGACATCCATCTGGTAGCTGCCTAAATATTTAGTTTATAGCAAAGCAATGACATAATTCAGGCTCTTCTGTCGTAGCCAAGCATGCTATGTACGCTAAGTGTGTTTTTTTTTTTTTTTTTTTTTTTTTTTTTTTATTTTCCATTTGCGCACACCACCTGGGCCTTTTCGCCTATGCCGGGCCACATGTGTCTCATTATGTGCCGCAATGGCAGCGTGAGGTCATGATTCCAAAAGTATGTGAAAGGGTTTAAGAGGTCACTGCTAAAATTCTAAACGTGAGACGTCCGGATTTCAAGCGGGAAAGGCCAGTTCAGCGGTCATGTGGAATTTTTTTTTTTTATTATTTTTTAAATCGGATGAACGCCATACTGTCAGTGAGTCAGCTTTTTGCATTGCAAGTTGTTCGATTGTCCGAGTGCAAAAACATCACCTGACAGGCTGCAAATTCAATTAAGCCGCCGCCTCGTTGTTGGTCAACCCAGAAAATGACAAGTAGAAATGTGGAGAGAGGGAAAAAAAACCCCGTCATGGTCTAAAACTACAGCCAATGTTCTACATGAATGATGACAATATTTTTCTTGTTTTCTTAGCAAGCATCAAACCTTCCAAAAATGTAAACAGTATTCAAACAAACCTAAACACTTTTTTAAAAAAAAATATATCCTACATAAATTATAAATGTGAACATACGTAATGAGCATTTGACTTTTTTTTTTTTTTTTTTTTACTTTTGTAACCTCACTAATCCAAAAGTGTTATTCCAAAGCATATTAGTTACTTATCAAAGTATATGTGGAAAAAATAGTGTAGACTTCAAATGTTTTAAAATAATTTACACAAATGAGGGAAAATACTGTTCAGTTACCAGATAACCAGTTGTAGCGTCATTACTAATCCATAAATGTTTGTCCAGAGTGAATTAAACAGTCATAGTTTTTTCTTTTTTTCTTTTTTCTTTCAGCTTGTCCCGTTAGGGGTCGAAAGAATATTTGGAAAACATATTTAAAAATATTTTACACAAATGGCAATTATTTTGAAGGTAATTTGTATTTATTTAGCATTCTTTTTGCACCCACACTCACAACTCAAAAACACTCATCTCATAAAGTATAATTCCCCATTGAAATTAACAAAAATGCCATTCATCTGTTCTGTCTCCCCCCCCCCCAAATAAAACATATGTTAATGTTTGTAATGTGGACTTGCAATTGAGCATTTTGTACTTTATAACATAATATATAACAAAATTTAAAGAATTAAATGTGCATATGATCACTTGTTTGAACTCACTGTGTAGGGGGTCTTGACCACCACGGGGAGCAGTATAATATAGACAGATATACTGTACATGTATACTGTAATCTAGTCATGTTAGTTATTTTTCACATATGATAAAGAATATCCCCGTGATGATTGTTTTCTGTCTACGTGTTGCCGCAACATTTGTTTTGCAATATCCATCGCATGAAGGGGTTATAACACGGCAACATCAATGGTATGTGTTAGCCCATCCATGGTGTTTTACATCCTGCGTTAGCGTTAAAATAGTGGACATAAATGGTCTCTCCCTATTGGAGGTTTTCATCGTTAGCGGGTACATCCAGCGACGAATGATGGCATGAGTTTTCTGTATTACACGTATGCTAATCCCAGATGTTAACCAAGAGTGATCATGTTTAAATATTTTTGGGGCACAGGACGAGGATTTTAATAGGCTAATGCAGTCACTCACATTTTGAAAAATGTACGGCTGTGCTCAGTCATGCCCGCAGATATAAAGATACGCGTGTGTGCTGTGTTTGTAATTATGTGTGTACCCCTTTAAGAGCAGAGGGGGGCGGTGTCAGGTAAACTAGGAAGTAGAAGTAGGCTGGGCAGCAGAGACCGTGTGCTTCTGTTTTAAAAAAAAAAAACCGTCAGGCGATGGATCAGTGGCGCAGCTTAGAGGGAACATTGGTTAAGACTACATAAAATAAGCGACGTCTTTCAATATCTATGTTTTTCTCCTCGTGACAAATTTTACCCGTGTGATTTTTCGTGTTCAACTTTGCATATTTGAGAGTGCGATACACAGTGACTGCTAATGTAAGATCAGGCCTTGCTTCTTTCCCTCCAAAAGGCCAATGGCCAACACCCCTGAGCCACACCCACCTTTTTATCCAACAACCAGCGTATTACAGCCTGGCATCCATCATGGCGGCTTTTTTTTATTTTGGTCTATTTTGTGTGTGTGTGTGTCGTGAAGGCGGCGTAGCAGAGGGCGGTGTGAGGTCAAGTCACCGCGGCAACTGTCAACCTGCAACCCCCATTTCGCCCCTCCTCCTTTCATTGCCATGGCTGCGGCGAGGCTCGGTTACCACGGGGACGCCTGAAGCCGTGGAGGGAATGTGAGACGGGGGGGCAAAACGAGTTTTTTGTTTTTGTTTTTGTAAGAATGCCGTAATCCAATATGGCTGCCTTTGTGTCGGAACTAGTAGCGGCGTCGGGAGATGACTAAACGCCGCCAGGAGCGTTTTGGCTAGCGCTCATCGCCAAAAAGGATGTTGTAGTGAGTTAATGTGCCACAACTCTCGCTTTGATTGATGCCGTTTTACTCCACCTGGCGGCCATTTTACACTTCCTTATGAATTCTACCGCATGGTGTCGCTCCTCGAGTCATCTGTGTCCTATCATTCAGCAGTCGGCCAGTTTACATTATACTTTCTTTACTCTCGATGGAGTTTCTATTCAATTTTCATATTTCATATATTTTTACTAGTATTATTTATAACTATTTATGATGACAAATCCTAAAATTCCCAAAAGTTAAATTCAGGGAAACATTTTTTATCTACAGTTTATAAAAAGCAAAATTTAGATGGACCACACAAGTGAATAAAAGATAAATACAAATAAAACACAATGGCCAAATACATAATTCAAAATATCTGGTTTTACATCTTTTCAAGGATTGCATTAAAGTTTAATGAATTAAAAGTAAATACAACGCAGTAAGTACACTGTAACAAAATATTACTATAATATTAAGAGATTAAAAAAATTAGTTGCAAGGTAAATAATGGTATAAAAGAAATTGTATGATAGATGCATCTATGTATGTTTATCGTATCTACTGACTATTTTTTTTAGTTTTTCGCATTATTTCTGTTATGCAAAGTGGTGATTATTCTTAACAGGTGAGAGGAGTTAACGGATTAATCATATTATTGGCTGTTATTAATGATATGAAGATACTGCAAGAACACATTTGCCTGAAAAGGATGTTGACTTGTTCATTCTAGTACAATTTCTCGTGTAGAATATACATTTTTGCAAAAAAAAAAAAAAAGTAAGCATGTTACACGTGGAAAAAATCGTTCAGCCTTAGGATGTAGTATAGACCTATACCGGTAAGTGGGCGTGTTTGACGAAACGTGGGATTGTATTGAGTATTTTCGCTTACTAGATGACAGAAACACTCACCGGTGCCTTTTGAAAAATACCTTCGCCTCGCGTGTACTTAAAATTCTGTACACTAACTAACCTGTTAAAGTACAAGTACGCAGAGCGTACGTTTATTGGGTGCCTGAGCGAAGGTAGGCATTTTTGGTGTAACTGAGAGAATTTTAACGTTTCTTTAAAAAACCCAATTAAATACGAGTTACTATGAGGTTATTGATTCATGTTTTGAGCGTGCATGTCAGTAGTTATGGGCTTTGTGGTGGTTTGACATAATTATCCAAGGCTGATTAACGTAATCCAGATTATTTTTTGTTGTGCCGGATTCCAGGTTTAGTTCCGTGTTTTTCTTTTTAACAATGTGTACATTTTTTATCTGCAGTAACTCGTTCATACGACTGACTCCCTTTATTCTGCACAACAGCTGCGTATTATAAGTAGGTAGAAGGAAAATGCGACTGTGTGAGTGCGATTTTGGGGGCGCCTGTTGTACTCAAGTGAGAAATTATTGTTGTTTGTATTTATATTATGCACTCTGGCAGTTTAAAATGGAAAAAAATAGCATGAGGAGTCATCATAATGATATAAAACGTATATTGCATTCATTTTTTTAACTCTATTGTTTTTTTGTCATTCTGCTGATTTCTATTATGCATGGTGTCTGTTATTGTAGCATCGTGTGATTGTTATTGGTTTGTCTTTCAGATCACGGCCACCTCCGCTCTCCCTGCCTTGACTCTCCTCCCCACCATCCTCTCCCGCCCCTCTCCTCCTCTTCCTCTCCCACTCCCGCCCCCCCTTCTCCCACGGCCCCCTCCTCGACCTCCAAGATAGATTCCCTCAGGAGCAAGGTTGACCTGCTCAAGCTGCCACTGGCCCTCTCAACCAAGTCCATCTCGGAGCGCAAGAGCCAGCTGGGCGGCGTCGGCAAGCCGTGCGGCACGGGCGGAGGAGGAGGAGGAAGCGGGGCTCGCAAAGCCCGCTCGCCGCCCGCCCGAGACATGGACAACGAGTCACAGTATTCGGGATACTCGTACAAGTCTTCCCACTCCCGGAGCTCCCGCAAGCACAGGTGGGGCCGCACCGCACCTACTGAACATTTAGCCTTTCAAAAAGACGGCTTTGCGACTGTGGTGTCAATTATTCACCTATTTCCTAAATCTTCCGCAATAAACGTTGAACAGTGTGTTTTTCAAGCCAAGCTCTATATGTCTATTTGTGTTGATTTTTCTGTCATCATGGGGTGCTGTGTATTAATTTTGTAGCAAGTAACAGTGGTTCATTAATTTTCAAGATGCATTCAGCGCTCAATGTAGGGGATAACCTATACCCGCTACAAATTCAAACATTACAAAATGACGAACTCACTATATAGTGTATAGGGAGGGATTCAGACCGCAGCCTTCCCGCGATGTCATCAACTGGTCCTCTTCATACCTGGCAGGGATCGGCGGGACCGCCATCGCTCCAAAAGCAGAGATGGCAGCAGCCGCGGAGACAAGTCGGTGACAATTCAGACGCCCGGAGAGCCGCTGCTGGACGCAGAATCCACTCGAGGGGATGACCGGGTGAGTGAACGTCACTTTAAACTGCATACACTCGTTAAACCTCGACACCCTTTGCGCAATGGACCTTCCCGATGGCGATCTTAAGCTCTGCCCCCTGAGCCATGTCCGACAAGCTTCCAAAATGGCGATTGTAAAGAGCATGTTTGAAGTTGATTCTCTATCGCGTATTCCAGATAATATTGGGGTATGTTTTTTGCCAAATGCCTCAGACTTGTCCAGGAGAGTTCTACAGAGGTCTCAACTATTTCACAAAATTAATATTTTGGACCGAGCAGGATGCAATGTCACGAATTAAAGCGAAATGTTGGCGAGTGATGCAAAAAAGTTTGACGCCTCACCAACTTCATATTGAAATCCAACAGGATAAAATAGTGGAATCGTACTGCGCATGTAAAGCAGGGTGAATACTATTTACTTGGAAAGATCACGAGTAATATCATTGTAGTCTTTAAAGTCAGTGGGTGTATTCATTTGACTTGGCTCGTAATCGAACCCCAGTGCTCTGTCTTAAAAGTCCGATGTGATACAAATCAGCAAACAGACATTTCTCTTGCATGACATCGCGCATTTACGTGTCCCTAACCTGACTCTTCGGCATTAAACATGACACACTTCCTTCGCCAGGTCAGTGATACACTAACAAAGTGAAAGTTGTCCTCCTGCAATGTATAAAGCACTGATAAAACTTCTCCCTCACTTACCTTCGACCATACAGCCTAATGTTTGCTGATATTGTCCACATTTAGTTGCACATGCGGTCTTCCGCAAGCCTTAATCCATCGAACACACTTTGTCAACTGTGTTTTAGGTTTTGAAAAATGAATCAACCGGGCCCCTTGTAACATAGCGGGATATCTTTCTTCAGAATTGCACGTTCCCCAAGCGCATCTGAGGACCATTTTCTTCATAACATGAACTTTTCTAAGCGCACGCTACTGTCAACCAGCATTGCTAGTGAGACAATAGGGCGAGAGGGGCGTGTCAACCCAGGGGTTAAGACAATACGGCTATCTAATTGGCTATTATCGTATGACTGATTGACAGGTCGGAAAGGTCCATTGTCATTGCACTGAAATATCGCTCCAACGCAGGGGTCACCAACCTTTTTGAGGCTGAGGGCTACTTTGTGAATACCCATCGTATGAAGGGCCTGTTTGCGGCCAAGTTCCAAAATAGCAGAACTCCTTATGTTACTTATATATAAATACTTTATGCTTTAAATTTTTCATTAATGTAAGCACGTCAGATACAAAATTTAAAACACTAATAATAGTTATTATAACAATTTGTGACCTTTGCTATTTTTAGAACATGTTTTGCGGGCGCCTTAAGTGGTCCTCGCGGGCAACCGTGGGCACCACGTTGGTGACCCCTGCTCTAACGGGCATGCTAGAAGACTATCCTTGCACAACTGTGAGTTCCGAGAAAGAAAAAAGCTCCCTGTCAATGGACTGTCTGTTGCGCTTCGTTATTGATAGTTCGTTTCTTCTGTTCTTTGTACTCAACATCTATGTTGGGTGGTACCAACTACCAAAGACAAATTCCTTGTAATTTCCAAATAAAGCTGATTCTGATTCAAGTAATGTACTGTATGTCTACCGTTAAAAAGCATCCAGTAAACGTGCTAATTGATGAACTGTTTCAGAGGCAGAGTTTCAGGAACACAAGATTGTCAGCTTGTTCTGGAAGCTTGACTGTGAAGAGAAAAATATAGTAGAAAACCAAACATGGAGCCCAAGACAAGCAGCTCTCTGGTTTTTGTGTGGGTTACTCCTTAAACTTGGACAGGTTTCATATCATTAACGGGCCCTTCTTATTGTTTGTCAGGATGACAACTGGGGCGAGACCACAACTGTGGTCACGGGGACGTCGGAGCACAGCATCTCTAATGAGGACCTGACACGAGTCACCAAGGACCTGGAAGAGTCAACTCCTCTGGAGTGCAAGCGCTTCTTGGGCCCAGCGCTGGGCGGTTGCCTGAGCTTTTTTGCGCTGGTGACGCCGCTGGCTTTCCTCGTGCTGCCACAAGCGCTGTGGCGGGATGCCCTGGAGCCTTGCGGCACGCCCTGCGAGGGCCTCTATGTCTCACTAGCCTTCAAACTCCTAGTGCTGCTTATCTCTTCGTGGGCCCTCTTCCTCCGGCCTCCGCGCGCCACCCTGCCGCGCTTCTTCGTCTTCCGCTGCCTGCTCATGGTACTGGTCTTCCTCTTTGTGGCATCCTACTGGCTCTTCTACGGTGTGCGTGTGCTGGAGCCCCGTGAGCGCGACTACCGTGGCATCGTGGAGTACGCAGCCTCGCTCGTGGACGCGCTGCTATTCATCCAGTATCTGGCGCTGGTGCTGCTGGAGGTGCGCCACTTGCAGCCCGCCTTCTGCCTAAAAGTGGTGCGCAGCACGGATGGCGCTAGTCGCTTCTACAACGTGGGTCACCTCAGGTTAGTCCCAATACCTGGTCATACATTTTTAATAACCCTTGTTCTCAAAATATTATGGTCAATAGTGGCAGCGCTATGGATTATTTTATATCCTAACACAGAACTATGTGTGGGAGCATTAGTAGTCCCACTAGGCACCAATGTTGTGGGGTTCCACAGGGTTCAATATTAGGGCCACTGCTCTTCTACGTGTATTTGTGTCTGGGTTCCATTTTGAATGCATGGAAATTTCTTCCTTTGCTGTACTGATACAGTAAGGGAAAAATATGCCGTTAAAGTTGCTTTTATGTGGTGAAGACAGTTTGGATGGCCTTGAATTTGTCTTAATGGAAAGACAACCAAAGTGATTGTGGTTGCAAGTCAATTGCAAGGTACATACAGACAAACAATGATTCACACTTATAGACAATTTCAATGAAGCGAACATTACCAGGAAATAATACACACACAGGACGTCCTGAACTGACATTCAAACCTTGAACTTCTCAACCTTGAGGGAGAAGTACGACTAGCTCACCATGCTACCTAATTGAAAAATGTCTTTCAATCCATAACAGAGCCCTGTTCTAAGGTCACCAATTTTTTTAAGGGTCTTCCAAAGCATTATCATCGTCAAAGACCAATGTTAAGCAAAGCTACAGTGTTGTTGGATGCACAGATCAGCATTGACAGCTGTTAAGCTGCACACAAACACACTACAGTACATGTAACCACACGTTAGCAGTCAGAATCGCCAATGCACAGCCGGTAAAACCCGTATGAACATTCTAAACATCCAAAACAGATAAAAGTGACAAAGCCAAGTGCTGTGTGTTCTAGTATCCAGCGGGCAGCTGTGTGGGTGTTGGACCATTACTACAACGACTTTCCCGTCTACAATCCTGCCTTGGTCAACCTGCCAAAGTCTATTCTGTCCAAGAAGATGACAGGCTTCAAAGTCTACTCGCTTGATGGTAAAGATGCCCCCCGCCCACTTTTTAATGTAGAGTAAAACTCACAGAATTTTCCTCTCTTGTATAAGAGCTGTAAACAGATAACCATACTTTCCCTTCAATCAACCTATGCTCCATTGTATTTAAATATACATAATTATAAATATTATATAATACATATGATAGTTTTTAAAATTACTAAAAAAAAAAATTAAATTCAAGTCCACTCCTAAATAATATTTTCTCCAGGTATAATGGCTATGTGTCACAAATGTATTAATTATGTAAAAACAATTGTGTAACAAAAAAATTATAATTCCACAGAAAACCCCGCCAACAATTCAACAGGCCAGTCGCGCGCCATGATCGCCGCAGCCGCCAGGAGGCGAGACAACTCCCACAACGAGTTCTACTACGAGGAGGCGGAGATGGACCGCAGGATCCGCAAACGCAAGGCCAGGTAGTGAGACGCCAACGCAACCAATTTAGCTTTGGCTTGCGTGAAGTGAGTCTAAATGTTCTTTCGGAGGTAGTAAACCCTCATTCCAAATAACTAGATTTATATGAACTGCAAGTTGTCAAGTATGCTTTGTCATTTTGTCTCATACCATGGACACATTCTTTTTTTTTTTTTAATGAATCCTTTTAAATAAGACTCGGACTCAACCTATATTTCTCCATTTTGTATTGAGAGTTGCAAAGGGTTAGCAAATCAGAACATAATCGTTACTCCTTGTACTGTACCAAAATAATAGTCCAACAAATGAAAAATCTGCTTTTGGCTGATCTGTTTTAGCCGCCACATTTCTCACTCTTTTTTTTTTTTTTTTTTTTTTTTTAAATGGCTTACTGTAACCGGAATCCCTTGCAATTCCTCGTCCAAGGGTAGAAGTTTTAGCTGTCGGTGCCCTAATTCTTGCCTTTCCATCTTGTCAGCTACCTGCTTAACCTGCTTCACTACACAGCTCTCGTAATCTTTCACGCCGTGTTGGATAACGTTTCTCAAATTCAAGCTGATGTGGTCGCCAGCTTTGTTTGTGGCACTCTGTTAATACCCGAGGCTCCTGGTGCACAGCTTTTTTTTTTTTTTTTTTTTTGTAAACGTTCGCATTTTGTGGTCTGGTCGTGTAAATTTCTTCTCTTGGTCTTCTTTGAATTGTGGATTGTGATATCTCCCTCCTGACCTGTGGTGGTTGTCAGTGCTGGCTTGGACTCTTTTTTTTTGCAGATCTCACAATGTTTCTATTATCAACTGCTGTCAGCCAAGTGTATGGCTATTTGTCTGTTGCCCAATAAACTAGTACTTAATTTCTTTTTCACGGCACTGTAAATGGTTGTACTGGCTCTGCCTAATGTTGGTGGAATAGCTCTGATTGACTTTCCTTATTGTCTCAGCTTCAAAATGGTTTGCTTTTCTTCCATCGACTGCTCTTTTATGTTTACATAACAGCAAATGCAGTTTTCACAGCTGAAAGCCGAAAACAACCTCTATCTGACGTTTAAGCTTTTACCATAATTTCTGGCCTACAAGCTGCGACTTTTTTCACACGCTTTCAACCCTGCGGTTTATGCGGTGATGCGGCTAATTTGTGCATTTTTTTTTCTCACGGCCGCTAGGGGGCAGAAAAGATAAGAGTGAGACCGGTGTAGTATATGTGCCGAGGAAGTAACTTTTACCAGTCCGGCCCTGTTAGCGCTGTGCTAGCCGTGTCTCAGTGATTTTTATCGGTATGCTTTTTTTTTTTAACCGACCCTGTTAATGAGGCGCTAGCGTTAGCATTAGTACGGCACTAGCGGTAAACTCTTTGTGTACCGTCTTTCTTTGTAAATATCTCGTGTTTCAATGTGTGCACTCGCGGCTTTTACACAGCTGCAGCCTATGTATGTACCAAATAGTATTTCCTTTACAAATGTACTGGGTGACGCTTATAACCAGGTGCGCTCTGTACACCGGGAATTACGGTAATCTGAAAGGCAACACCTGAGCAACTGAATGCCCGTTAGTCACATGCTGTACTACGTTTGCACAGTTGAAAAGTGTGTGGAATCAAACACAAAGTTGTTAAATACATCTAGTTGTGAATACCATGAAATAAAATCTGGGATTTTTGCACATTTGTCTCATCTTTTGATCTGAAACCCAAATGACCTGAATTGACCCACCCGTTCCAGTACTTTTGGAGGGAACTGTATATATC
Source organism: Syngnathoides biaculeatus (assembly GCF_019802595.1). Classification (NCBI taxonomy): domain Eukaryota; kingdom Metazoa; phylum Chordata; class Actinopteri; order Syngnathiformes; family Syngnathidae; genus Syngnathoides; species Syngnathoides biaculeatus. The sequence continues at coordinate 8,174,052 of NC_084652.1, forward strand.
CATCCATTTTCCGTACAGCCTTGTTGTGACAACAGTATCGCCACTAAAAGTCCCTCCGACATTGCAGGCTGGTGGTGGCGGTGGAGGAGGCGTTCACGCACATCAAGCGCCTCCACGAAGACGAGGCGGGATCGACCTCGTCCCCCAAGCACCCCCGCGAGGTGATGGACCCCCGCGAGGCGGCGCAGGCCATCTTCGCCCCCATGGCGCGGGCTATGCAGAAGTACCTGAGGACCACGCGGCAGCAGGCCTTCCACAGCATGGAGAGCATCCTCACGCACCTGCAGTTCTGCATCACGCACAACATGACGCCCAAGGTCAGAAAAATATACACCGGTGATTGCCAGCCTTTATAGAGCCAAGGCACATTTTTTACAGTTGAAAAATCCCACAGCACACCAACAAAAGTAAACGTCACCAAAAATGGATCGATTTAATTACTGTATGTACTTCCTCCCATCTAATAGAAGAGGATTATTTTTGTTCTGTCTGTCATTGTGCCTCACTGGCATAAATATTTGAATGAAGATACATTATTTCTTGGAAATGTTTTTTTTTTTAGCAATTACATAAAATTGGATAACTTCCCACGGCACACTGTTTGGGAATCACTAGTATACACGATATTCATCCTGATGTGAAAATTCCGGTAAATAATAATAATTAGAATAATCTGTCCCCTAGGCGTTCGGGTTAGGGTCACTCGCGCACACTTCACTGCAAATACAAATACTTTATTTTGAATGTTTATTTGTGAGATGGGAATTTAAGTGTACAGCTTTTTCACAACCGCTCGATCACAGGTGTCAAACTCAAGGCCCGGGGGCCAGATCTGGCCCGCCACATAATTTTATGTGGCCCGCAAAGGCAAATCATGTGTTAACTTCCATGATTCTTGCTGAAAATATGCACCAAAATTTCCTATATAAATATAATGATGTGATTAAAGATTTTGATGGTTTCTCAGTCATAACTGAGCTCTGAGGCAAACCGTACCTACAATGTGGCCCGCTACAAAAATGAGTTTGACACCCCTGCTTTAGATGGTGCTTATAAAATGCATTTTTTGGTGTCAATTTTCCCTACACATGTGTACTGTATAATACGACTGACTTTTGACAACTTTTTGAGTAAAAAAATGCATATTACCCCTGAGAAATGACTGTAATATACAGGTATTTATATATGTATTGTACTATTATTATAGTTTATTATTATAAAATAGACTCAGTACCTACAGGCATGTGCAAATCTTAATATAAAAACATTTAATTATATTCTGGGGAAAAAAATTACATATCAAAATCAATATTGGTAGAGTGGCCGATCAAGTGGTCAAAGTTTCCCTGGTTTGACTCCTGGCATCGCATGTCAAACTGTAATTTATAATCATATATTGATTAAAATCGGTTGTTTATATGCATTTAAAAATAATCCCAAATGTCTATTGTTATACATCAGGTTGCTATGCAATTCTTAGATCCCTGCTGTCCCCCACACTGTTCAGGCTTTCCTGGAGCGCTACCTGAGCCCGGGCCCCACCATGCAGTACCAGCAGCACAACGGCAGGGGGCGCCAGTGGACGCTGGTGAGCGAGGAGCCGGTAACGTCGGCGCTGCGCCAAGGCCTGGTCTTCTCCGTGCGCCGCCTCGACTTCTCCCTGGTGGTCACCGTCACGCCGCTTCCCTTCCTGCGCCTCGGCGAGGAGTTCGTGGACCCCAAGAGCCACAAGTTCGTCATGCGGCTCCAGTCCGAGACGTCCGTTTGAAGGCCTGCGCTCTCCCCGAGGATGGGGAGGGGGGGGGGGGGGGACCTTCCATCAACTCCTGATGCCTTGGACTCGTCTTTTCTGTGTTGTTGATGGAACAAGCTGTAAAAAAAGGCATATTTTTTTCTTTTCTCTCTTTTTTTTTTTTTTCAAACAAAGGCGCCTTTTTTTGTTGTAACCACTTGAACTACGTGACCACCACGACGACCGCGATGCCACGTCGCGCCTCAAAAACTGTGACCGCAGCGCACCACCACTGCCCCGCCGCAGCTGGCTCCTGACCTTTTTTTGTACTCTTTTATTGTTTTTATACTCTCGTATGAAGCAGGATTGAGGGCTACACTCACAAAAAAAAAAAAAAAAAAAAAATTCCTAATAGCATACTTGTCAAAGTCATTTTTGGAAAACAACAAATTAAATAAGTTGAGCAAATTCAACATGCAAGAAGCGTCCAGCTGCCTCGATTAAACTTTTGCGGATTACCATCCATGACCTGGATGACCAACAATCTACGCACAGAAAAACTTTTTTCTTGTGTTGATTTTGACTTGGGCAATTATGCAATCGGGGCTATGAAATTGCTTAATATTTTTGTTTTTTAAGCAAAAAAATAATAATAAAAGCGTACTAGAATGAAGTTTTAGTTTTCGAGAATAAAGTCCTATTTTTGGAGGTGAACAGCTCTATCTCCCCCCCATAAATAGGAGAAAAGTGGTAATATTGTGACACCAAAGTTGTGCGTATGAAAACCAGAATTTCACCCCCATAAGAGTGATTAGACTTGTTCTTGGGGGGGATGAAAAAAATTGTGTATTTAAAAAAATGGATTGAAATTGTGATTAGTATCATCAAAATTATAGTTACGAATGTTGCTGCTGACAAATCCCTCCGTCTATTAACGGCCCGCTGAGTCTCAACAGAAACCCGAATTCTGGGGGGAAGTCTTTGATTGACAGCTGGGGGCGGGGTTTCCGGAGTAGTCAGTGACACGCCCACAGCGCCTCGAAGCTCGAAGAATGTCGCAATTCATTTGGAAGCCTGATTTCACATAGTTCTTGTTTTTTTTATTATTATTATTAATTGTCCATGTTTTCATACTTTTTTTTTTTTTTTTTTAGGATACAGGTCTTTTTTTTTGGTTCTTAAACTTCATCCTCATGTGATGACAACATTTCGAGGGCGCAGGGATGAGAACAGCTTTTTTTGTGACTTCTTGAAAAAATTCTATTCTTGGTGGGGGGGATCCAACTGTATTCTTGAACAAATTAACCTTTATTCTCGGAAAAAAATAGCTTTTCAGGCTTTATTTAAAAAATTGGTTTTGGTTCTTGAAAAAAAAAACATGTTGGAAAAATATTTCTTAAAAATCTTAAAAATAACCAGAAAATATGACATAATTGGAAAAGTCAGACTTCATCGAAAAATATGACCTAATACTTGAAAAATACAACTTCATTCTTGAACTCGGGGTTTTTACTCTTGAACTTTTTTTATTTTTCCCCCTTTCAGTGCAGCCCTGATCCTCGTCGGTACTCACGACAGAATGTAGCATCTTGTGCTCAGATAACACTTTTTGAAATATGAGAAGACTGAATTTTCTCTTTGTATGTTCATGCCTTGCCAGTTCACTTTACACAAAAACAACACCTTAACACAAAAAAAATTTGAAAGCGTTCCCTATAACTTTAACTACAGATGACAACATAACCAATTTAGTGCATTTTATTGTTTTTGTCAACTCATTTTTAATAGCTCGTGTGCTTTTGGAAAAATGCTTAGTTCAGCTAATTTATTTTCCTCGAAATGTCAAAATTCTGAGTTTTATTTCGTAACAAACCTATCAGCTTCTCATCCACCATGTCTGTGCTTTAGTTTTATGGTGTTTTATGAAAGTGCATATCAACAAAACATAAACGCAACCTTAACGCCTTAATGGGCTCGATGCTGTGCAAAGCATCTCAAAAGAGTTCTTTAGGGCTCAAATGTAACATTTTTCTAACTTGTCTTACCATTTCTTTAAAGGTGCCTAAATTATGATGCAATTTTCTTTCCTGAATGTTTTTTTCAAGTGGCCTGTAAAAAAAAAAAAAAAAAAAAAACAGAAATGATGGTAATGTAGATTTTTTTTTTTGCGTCTGTATTTTCTTTTTTTTTTTTTAAACATTTGTTAGCGATGTATAAAGTGTTGTTAGTATTTTTCCAACATTAAATCTCTTAGTCTGTATAAAAGGTTGCCTGGTTGCCTTTTTGGTAATGTGTAGAATTTTTAAACATTGTGCCTTTTTTTTTTTAATTTTGAAACATCTTCTTTCTCACATATTTTTTCTCTCTTGAGGATTTTTCTCCACATTTTTTTTTTCAGGGACAGTCCTTATTTGTCATTTAATTCAGACTTTTTTTTTCTGGACAAAAATAAGACTTTTGGAAAAATGCGTTCCAAGGATATGGTTTCAATATGGATATGGATTTTTTTTAATTGACAACCATTTCTCTTGTAAATATTTAGCTATACACAAAAAATTACCCTTTTTTTTTTAAATAAGTGAGTGTAAGACCTGTATTTTTCCAGGTAAAAATCAGTCTCAATAAAAATGCCACCTATTCCCATAAGAATGATTTTTTTCTTCAAATACTTCAAAACAACTTGGAAAAAAATAAAGCTTAAAAAATACTATCAGTAAAGCATTTCTCAAAAATATCGTTATAAACCTTTTAAAATCCCACTATCAATGACAATTTTGTTTTTCAAAATAATTTTTTTCTTAAATATGTTCAATGAAATACAATAAAATACAACCCATAATTTTTTTCCCCTTGAATAAAAAAAAAAAAAAAAAGACTTCATTGTCTCGTAAAGACGCTCTAACTAATTCTGATATATATATTCTTGGAGGGAAAAATACTATTTAAAATTCAATTCTCACCCGATTAAACCATTTTGCTCGAAAACAGTACAACTTAAAATGTTGAGTGGTTTTACTTTCTAAAAATGTTATTATACAGCAGGTAGCACTTTTTTGTTGTTTTGTTACAGCTAATAGAAACAGCAGTTTGACCTTTGACCCCAGGTCGACTCCGAATACAACCCAAAAACGCTTTGCGTTCCGCTCCACTTGTATCGATAAATGCGAGGTGCTCTCTGCAGTCTACCGATTGCTTTTTGCTTCGTCTTTCCGGAATAACCCGACCATCCGCTGTTGTTTTCGACCTTCCAGCGTCTGCGAACTGACTCACCCTTACACACACGCACGTTAAGTAAGCATCTTTGACTTCTTAAGGTTGAATTGGCAGATTGTGTGAATTCAATCTTGAGCAAGACCAAAATCCCAAATTGAATTTCTGTCGTGTGGACCGCAGTATTAACGATGTATAAGTAGTGCGGCCAACGTGATTGCTTTCGAGATCAAGTATCCAACGCAACACGTTCACCGAGTGACATTCAGTTGCAAAACGTGTGTCGACTTGCCCGTGTAAATGAAGTACTACTGTCGAAAAGTAACAATATTCAGACTAGTGACAAATTGTCTGTATATGTGAAGTGCTAATGGAGGATTTTCCCACACATAGGATAAAAGAGGGAAGGACAGTGGGCGTGGGGGGGGGGCACGCCCCCCGGTTCCACTGCCTCTGGACATCTCCATGATGAGTTTTTGCTTCTGCGTTATTTTTTTTTTTTTTTTTTAAAGATCAGGCACAGGTGTGAAACTCAAGGCCCGGGGGCCAGATGCTGACCGCCACATGATTTCATGTGGCCCGTGAAGGCAAATCATGTGTATCGACTTCTGTGATTTTTGTCAAATCTGGACGAAAATTTCAAATTGTCATATCATAAATGATGACGTTGAGATATTGCAAGCATTTTTGTGTTACCAAACATCAACAATAGTTGAAAAACCCATTACCCTTGATTTCTGATTCCAAAACTCGTTGATACTTTTTAATGTGTAATTTAATATGACGGGTCAATTAAAGATTTTCATGGTTCTCACAGTTCTGAGGTTCGGGGTTCAATCCCGGACCCGCCTGTGTTGAGTTTGCATGTTCTCCCTGTGCCTGCATGGGTTTTCTCCGGGCACTCTGGTTTCCCCCCTACATCCCCAAAACATATTCATATATACTCTAAAATGCCCCTAGGTGTGATTGTGAGTGCGGCTCGATTAGCGATTAGCTGGCAACCAGTTCAGGGTGTACCCTGCCTCCTGCCCGTTGACAGCCGGGATAGGCCCCGCGACCCTTGTGAGGATAAGCGTCAAAGAAAATGGATGGATGGTTTCAGTCAAAATGGCCCTCTGACAGGAACCGTAACTACAACGTGGCCAGCAATAGAAACGAGGCCAGTATTTGGGATCTATCTATCTATCTATCTATCTATCTATCTATCTATCTATCTATCTATATCTATCTATCTATCTATCTATCTATCTATCTATCTATCTATCTATCTATCTATCTATCTATCTGTCTGTCTGTCTATCTATCTATCTATCTATCTATCTATCTATCTATCTATCTATCTATCTATCTATCTATCTATCTGTCTGTCTGTCTGTCTGTCTATCTATCTATCAATTCAAGCGTTTCTTGATACTTGCATATCTCATAAAAAGATGATTTTTATTTGTACTTTTCTCCTTTCATTTGTTGTTCTCCTATCGAGTGGCAGTCGAGTCGTGTCAAGGCATTTTCGATTCTGCGGTTTTACACTTTCACAGCGGCACGCGAACGCAGCGCGGCCCTGGAGGCGTGGCTTGCGCGACCCACTCAGCAGCAGGTGCAACCGCGGCAGTCGGGACGTTGCTTTCCGCGTGTCGCCTCGATTTATTTTGCCACTTCACCGGATAGTCAACACTTTCGCTGACTCGTCGGTTGTTCGGCAAGCAGCCGAGGTGGCGAAATCACCCAAAAACGAATTTATTTTGAAGTTTGGGTTTTTTTTTTTTAGTCGTCTGAAAGACGTCGAGGCACCTGGACGAGCGTCCGCGCTCCTACGCCAGTGAACTCACGTTATGGTTGTTTAGGAGTCATGGGAGATATTTTTTGCTTTTGATTTGTTTTTTAAGCAGCCCCGATAAAGGCGGCATCATTTGTGGAAGCATTATGGAAGTTACTCAGCGAAATGCAAACTTTTCGCCGCTGCTCGTCGCTTTGTTAGGTGAGTAGTTGGAGTAGGTTTGTGGTGCCTTCAGGTGCATGACTCTCGAATTGGGCTTTACACAGTATCCTTGTATTTCTGTTCAACTGGAACGAATTTCGCTACACTTGTACTTCTAACCAATATTACGGATAACTGCTTATTCAAAAATCGTACCGCTAAAGATGTTTGTGAAATGGTGCGACAAATATGGCAGGAATTGATAAGAATATTGAGGAATTGGGGCTGCAGTGCAAACATTTGATTTGAAGTGACACACACTGAAGCGTGGGATACAAACACAGCTTCAAGTCAAACATTTGCACTTTGAAACGTGGCCTTTTGTGCTTTCTTTTGGTTCCCCCCCTCCCCCGCTAAACCAGAGAGGTTATTGATTAATGAGCTTGCTGATTAATGATTACATTGCTGATAGGGAACAGTAGCGCAACTATTAAGTGACGAGTTCGCTTGAACGCACCACGGCTTTGCTGCCACACAAGCTTTTCCGGTTCTTAATACAAACATGATTATTAGCACACTCTTGCCTCAAAACCATTAATTATTTTTTTTATTAATTGGCATTGTAATAAGCGTGCACATAACCACCTAGTTGTATCGAGGAAAGAAGAAAAAAAAAACACGTAAAGAAAGAATGTTGCGACATGTTTACGTTGCTGCTAAATGTGCAATCTTGATTAATTTCAAATAGCATGTGGTCATTGGAAATTGTTTTATTTATTTTTTTCAAAATGTAATATACATTTTGTATTTTTGGTCCTTCGAAAGTGTTTCACATCTTTTAAATTGAAAAGTAAAAAAAAAAAAACAAATGGATAAATCTCTACGTTTTTGAAAAGTGAATAATTTACTCCTGGTGGAAGATGACTACTTCAATACATTACAAAAAAAAATAATTTGAAAAAAAGATATTTTAATATCCTTAAAATGCCAATATATTTTACATCAACATTTTTTTTATGGTAACAATTGTTTGAACTTTCAAACTAAGACATTTGATCCTTCGATCGCCTCATCAAAAAAATCTGGACTAGACAGGAAATGGCGGACCAATAAAAATATAAAACGCGATAACCTGTCACCAAGCTTTGTTGGGCAAGAAGTCAAAGAATGCCACATGGCCGCATTCTGTTCTGCCGCATTTTATTTTTTTTCTCCCACTTCATACCTGTTGCAACAGACTCAGCATGCAACACCCTGAACACATTATCAAGGCATCTATTAAGGAAATTATTTTTTTGTCTTTTTCTTTTTTAAAGGCAGTAGTTTCTAATTTACTCTAATAATAATAATTAAAAAAAACCCCACTGGGAACGCATCAGTCGTCTTTCTTGGCAGGCAAAGCCACATTACAATGTATGTACTTTTTTTAATATATATATATATATATATATATATATATATATATATATATATATATATATATATATATATATATATATATTATATATATATATATATAATTTTATTTTTTTTTTTTACCAGTGGCGTGCGCGCACGGCGTCTTCATCGAGCCCCTCCGCGCCGTCACGTCTCAGCGCTCGCTGGCCGAGAGCGCCACTCGGCTGCCGTGTCGCTACCAGGGCGGCGTGGGCGAGAAAGTGGTCCAGGTGACTTGGTACAAGGAACTGCGTGACGGCACCAAGGACCAGATCATCACCGCCCACTTCTCGGAAGGACACACGGGTAGGCAAAGTCGATTCAGCGTTACGGACGATTTGTTATGCAGTTATTACTGTTTTATGTCAGGCCATTCAACAATTTTTGGTCATATTCGCTCACATGGGATGCAAAAATCGCTAATGTTTGAAAATGTACTACAGTATGTGTGTTGTTTCTGAGGGAACCCATGAAGTTGTCAGAATGACCCCATCATGGCCGCTTCAAAACACAATCGTTGACTTCCTGTCTTTTCTGGCATGGCAGTTTCAGGCTTAGGATTTTTTGTTGTTGTTTTTCTATTTCATTTAATACAGCTGTGTTTTACAGCAAAACATCAAAGTCACCTTGTTTCAGCCACACACAAAAATGAAAAGTCAAATGTTGGAGAATTTCACCCCTGTCTAGTACAAAACATTATTAAATTATTTTTGAGGGTCTCCGGGCACTCCAGTTTCCTCCCACATCCCAAAAAACATGCAACATTAATTGGACGCTCTAAATTGCCCCTAGGTGTGATTTTGAGTGCGACTGTTTGTCTCGATGTGCCCTGCGATTGTCTGGGAACCAGTTCAGGGTGTACCCTGCCTCCTGCCCGTTGACAGCTGGGATAGACTCCAGCACTCCTTGCAACCCTTGTGAGGATGAGTGGCTAAGAAAATGGATGGATGCATAGTTTTTGAGGGAACCCCGGAAATTGTCATCATGACCCAAAATTGCCTCTTAACACCAGAATGGCAGACTTCCTGTGTCTTTTTGGGCATGGCGTCTTGAAACTTTTTTTTTTTTTTTCCTGTGAGTCTTCTTCTGATTTCATGTTGGCAAGTGCAGCTGTCTTCTGGATTTGAATTTATATAAAAATAAAAAGTTCAGAGAATATCAGCAAATGTACGATTTCAAAGTATCAACCTTCAAATGCTTCAAACCAAAACGACAAACTTCCTGTATGTTTTCTGCCATGGCTTCTTCAGATTTTTTTTTTTTTTTTTTTTTTTTTGGGGTGGGTATCTTCATGATAGACAAGCCTATCAAATTTCATGTACCGAAGTGAAACTGTTTTAGTGGCATATTTTTTTTTTCTTCCAGTATTAGGGGGAATGCCACTAAAATGTACATTTTTACTAAATTGACCATAAAATGTCCTCTTTGAGCCAGAAAGGTTGACTTCCTCTTTTGTTTTGCCGCAACAGTACTCATGACATTATTAAATGTCATGTCGTTACAAATCCCCCCCCCCCACATGTACTTTGAGACATGTAGGTTTTTTTTTTTTAAATGTGAGATGTTACACTGTGGCGACCCCTAACGGGACAAGCCGAAAGAAACTTACTTACTTACTTTTTACTACTTCCTTCCGACAGAGTTCGGACGCTACGCGGGTCGCGTGAGGTTCGAGAGCGACAAGCCCATCGTCAACTCGGCTCTCCTCATCCCCAACACAGAAGAATCTGACGACGGCACGTACACTTGCCACATTTCCACGTTCCCCAACGGAAACTTTGAGAGGCGCATCACGCTGACCGTGTGGGGTGAGTTTTGAATTTGACATTTTCTTTATATTTATTTATTTTTTTGCTGAATCCAGATGTTACGTGGTTGTCACGTCCTCAAGCAATGGAGGGGTTTTGAAACCCGCGGCCATTAGGTTAACAATATAAAAGTAAACGTATTTGAAACATTAAATAAAGCAGGGAAAATAAAAATGGCAATAAGGATGAGTACCACAAAAAAACAAATCAAAATATTCATATAAAAATGATTACTTTGTATTTTTTCTATTAAAGCAACTAATAACATCGTAAATGCACGAAAAATACAGTTGAAAAATAATTACTATAAATAAAAAAAAATCACAAAATCGTGTATTGACAAAATCCAATAAATAATGAATGGAAAATTAATTAAAAATCTGCAATGAAAAAAGTAATAATGCAAATCCATAATTAAAATCAGCAATACAATAAAAGTAATGAATAATGCGAATCCATAAATAATTAAAATCATACCCTAGTTGATTACAGCTGTAGTTTTTTTAACTATTCTATAAATAAAATGAGTTTTTTTTTTTAATTATGTTATGACATGTCTGGCTTTTTACCCAAATTATCAAAAGCAGCTGGCAGTGTTGCGGGTATAAATTTTATCTTGAGTTTCTGTTGAGTCAGCTGTTTTTTTGTTTTGTTTTTTCCTCCACTTTCTTTGCATCCAAGGCAGAAAGGGCTTGGTTTGTTTTTTTTTTTTTTTTTTTTAATGCTAACTTCCTGTTCAGGGCTGAAAGTTTTAAGACTGCGCGTGAATCATCGTCACGCCGAACCAGTCTGTGATGGAAGAGTAAGCGTGGAAAAATGTTTATCTCCAAACGATACAAGTGACATTCAAGTACGGGACCTCCTTCGTCATCTCGTCAACGTGCAGGCACGTGCACAGATAGACTCTTAGTGGAGATCCAGCACAATATGAGCCATAACCCCCAAGCTGAGATGACAAAGTTGCACAAGTGTGCACACCCTCTGGGGATGTAAAAATGAACCAGTAGCAAAGCTTACATTATGTGCCACTATTTAAAGTGGTTGACGCCAAATAAAGTTCAGATATTCTGGTAGGCTTTTTCTTTAGCAGAAGTCTGAAGGTTTGTTTCTTTAGTGTGGTTTGTTGTTTCATCTGCATTTTATGATTTTTGCTAAGGGTTTTGCTGGCCTTTATTTGGCTTTAGCATCTGTCCCCAAATGTCAGCACGCATGCTGGTGGCGGTCTGAGCACTCCCAGTGCTGAAAGGTCTTCTTCAGGTTAATTTTTGGTATTTTGATGCATTGATGGGGAAGTTTCAGACTGGCATGGAAGTAGAAAAATTCCAAAAATTCTACGTGCATGTGCATTAATCCCAAGGGGACTTTTCAACACGGGGGTGCTCAGACCGTCACGCCGGTCAACATTATTTTAAAAAAAGTTTCGAAAAGCCCTAAAAAAATAATCCTACTCGAAAATAGATGATGTAATTAATTGTTGTTGTTTTCGTTGCCTTGACAGAGGAAACAAAAGCAGCACAAACAGAGAAAAACATTCACTCTTAAGATGAATCATGACTTAATTCCAGCCTCTTATAATCAGGCACTAATTTGTTATTTTAATTGTCGGAGAAACATAACAGTGTGTTGTAGTCGCCCAACTATTGCATGTGTTAAGCTCGAGAAGGGGCCCCGAGTTCATCTAGAACTGAATCTGTAGACGAAACCAAACTGAAGCGCCTTCCCTACTGTAACCGCCGCTTTGCCATTTCCCTCCCAGTCCTTCCCATCTCTTCGCTGGAGCCGGTGGTGCTGGCGGAGGGCCAGTCGTTCCGCGTGGCCGCCTCATGCCGCGCCGTGGGCCGCCCGCCGCCCGCCCTCTCCTGGGACGCCGCCGTGCCGGGCCAGGTCCAGAACCGCACGAGCGAGGGGGGCTCGGTCTCCAGCTACTTCTCGCTGCACCCGCTGCGAAGCATGAACGGGAAGCGGCTGGACTGCTTGGTGCAGCACCCGGGCCTGGAGCGCCCGCGGCGGATCGCTAATCAGCTGGTGGTGCACTGTGAGTACACCCGCGCTGATTAATAGGTCGCTAAAACTAAAATTGTTATATGGCATCCATATTGCAGGTTTACAGTAATAATGGAGGATTGTACTGAATTGCTGTACTTCCTTTTGATCGCCACATTCAACGGAACCACGTCTTGCGACGTTTAATTACATATCACGTTTAATCATCACCCTTGTGTTTTGATCTGCGTCCTGCAGATCCCCCAGACGCCACCATCACGGCCACGACGGACGACTGGTTCTCGGGTCTCGAGCGGGCGGCGCTCACCTGCGACTCCGCCGGCTTCCCCGCGCCCCAAAACTTCACCTGGACGTGGTGGGACTTGCCGGCACACACGCGGTTACAATTAAAAGGAATGTGTCATGATCCTCGGATGACACGCAACGGCAGTTAGGGAAAGATGCAGGCCAGTTTTTTCTCAAGCGCAGGAGCCGATTGCTAAGCGCTTAATCATGATGTCGTGCTTTAACTTGTACCGTCATCGAGTTAAAAACACACATTAGACGCGCACGCCGGCATCAAACGGTCCGTGGTTAATAGATACTGCAGGAACAGAAGTGAATGTGAACAGCATTCAAATCACACTTTACTAAACAGTTAGCATTAGCGATTATCATTAGCGCGCGAGTGAGTGGGAAAAAAAAAAAGAAAAGCTACCTAGTTCTACTGCAAATCACATCTAATAGTGCCTTAAAATCACTTACAGATGCTCCTATGTCATTTTTGCAACATTTATTAGTGGCCCAACAATGGTTCCGTGTATAAAAAAATGTCTGTGTGAAACCCGGTTCAGGGTGGAGCTGTGACGTGTACAAAAGCAGTAAGAATAGTGAGCAGTGCTGTACATGACTAAATATTTTCTGATGATGATAATAGTAGTAGCATATCAACAATAATGTACTTTGTGTGAACATAAACAGCAGCGGAAATAGTCTGCAGCATTATACAGTGAAGAAAATAAGTATTTGAACACACTGCTCTATTGCAAGTCTCCAGGTTAGAAATCATGGAGGGGTCTGAAATTTTTATCGTAGGTGCATGTCTGCTGTGAGAGAGATAATCTAAAAAGAAAAATCCAGAAATCACAATGTATGATTTTTGAACAAATTATTTTTGTGATACAGCTGCAAATAAGTATTTGGACACCTGAGAGAACCAATGTTAATATTTGGTACAGTTGCCTTTGTTTGCTATTACAGAGGTCAAACGTTTCCTGTAGTTGTTCACCAGGATTGCACACACTGCAGGAGGGATTTCGGCCCATTCCCCCACGCAGATCTTCTGTAGGTCAGATCGGTTTCTGGGCTGTCGCCAAGAAACACATAGTTTCAGATCCCTCCAAAGATTTTCTATTGGCTTTAAGTCTGGAGATTGGGTAGGCCATGCCAGAACCGTGATATGCTTCTTACGGAGCCACTCCTCGGTTTTCGTGACTGTGTGCTTCGGGTCATTGTCATGTTGAAAGACCCAGCCACGACCCATCTTCAATGGTCTGACTGAGGGAAAGAGTTTGTTCCCTCAAATCTCACAATAGTGAGTGCAGTCGGCCTGTCCCATGTTCAGAAAAACACCCCCAAAGCATGATGCTACCACCCCCGTGTTTCGCAGTAGGGATGGTGTTCTCGGGATGGAATTCATCATTCATCTTCTGCCAAACACAGTTAGTGGAATTATGACCAAAAAGTTACATTCTGGTCTCATCTGACCACAAACCTTTCTCCCGTGACTCCTCTGTATCATCCAAATGGTCATTGGCAAACTTAAGACGGGCCTTGACATGTACTGGTTCAGGACAATGCACGGAGTGGAGTTGGACTTTTAAAGGCGGACTAACATGTCTTTGAGGGTCAGAATTCTAGCTGATAGACAGGTGTTCAAATACTTATTTGCAGCGGCATCACACAAATATATCGTTAAAAAAGTCATACAGTGATTTCTGGATTTTTCTTTTTAGATTATCTTTCTCACAGTGGACATGCACCTCCGATGAAAATTTCAGACCCCCTCCATGATTTCTAAGTGGGAAAACGTGCAATATAGCAGGGTGTTCAAACACTTATTTTCGTCACCGAATGTAGCACCTTCCTCCATCTTTGTCATTATTATACACAGCAGGCTAGATGGGATTCATCCCCGTGAAACTCAAGCCGGCTCCATTTTGTTCTCGGGTGGGGTTGTTGGCAAAAAAGGGGGAAGGGGGACTATTAAGTGGTGTGTGTGGTGAAACTGGGGGTAACCCGATCCAACAGTCTCCATTGCGTGCGCTTTCATCCCACCGAACCGACACTTAGAGGGGATGGGCTGTGTTTTTACGGCTCAGGAGCAGCCAAATTGGTGGTTACACTCGATCCTTACCAAAATTTAGAATGAAATTAATGAACCCCCTCAAAATGTAATCAAGTAGATGAAGTTATCACGGCGATTGGATGAGCGTCAGAGCAAGTCGGATAGAGGCACTTAAACGTGAAATCGAAGTAATACATGCCGACTGACTTCTGTTCTTGCCTTCTTGATGGCGGCCTACGCAGGAGGGGCGGGGCCCTGCCGGACGGCGTCACGACGTCCGGAGCGCGTCTAATCTTCGACCGGGCCCTGCGGCTGGACGACAGCGGCCTATACCAGTGCGCCGTCGCCAACGAAGTGGGCGTGGCCAAGGCTGACTACTTGATGACTGTGACTGGTGAGTTTCTGTTTTGTTTTGTTTTTTAGCGTTTTGAGTTCCTGTGACAAACAACTGTTGGTTGTTGTGCTGCAACCTGTCCGCCCCCTTGTGGTGTATCTGAGCAATTGTACTCAAACAAGCACTAGGATCTAAAATGACATAAATGGATAAGAATAGTTAGTTCAATTTAAATCCAGAGTCAAAGTGCATCTGTTTGCACTTTGTCTTATTTTTTCCTCATATTTTTTTTACTTTAATCTTTGTTTTGGTGGGGTTGTTTGCTCTGCTATTTATACTATCACGAAGTTGCAGACAAATGTCTACCCCCCACAACTATAAAATGCTAAGTGTCTCTTGAGTGCACATTTTATTTTAATGTTCTGAAATGTTCCACCATAATTAGCTGGTGAGTTAGTGGGATTTTTATTTTCTGTTTAAATGATCATTTTTTTTAAAATGTGATGTTAAGGATTTTTTTTACCAATTGCATTTAAATTCATGGCTATTTTTTGTTTTATTTTATTTCATTACTTATTTAATAGATTGTGATTGGATTTTCATCTTTTCTCAAAGTATTTTTTTTTAATCATGAAGCGTTTTGATTTGTTGATTCAATCATATATCGGTGGATTTTATTATCTAATCGCTTAATTGTATTTTTGTCACATTTTGATTTTGATCACATATGAGTGATTGTGATTTTAAAATATATATATATATTATAAAAACCAAAATAAAAAAATATGATACTGATCGTACCTGTTCATCCGCTAATATTTGGATTATTTAAAAAAATATTTAAAAACCAACAACTTTTAAAAATGACATCCTGGATTCTCACATCAAGAAAATGAATAAAGACAGGAAATTCCCTTATGGTTAAAAACAAAAAAAACAAAATAATAAGATTTATTGAAACGTCTGTGTAATTAGCCTAATCACCCAATTGATCTGAGAGTGTCATCGGAATGTGTGGGTGTACTTAATGAAGTGTCCAGAAAAAAAGTCACCACGTCTGTTAGCTTCTTTCCTCGCAGAGAAGTCCCAGCGCAAGGAGGCGGCGCCGTCCGACTCGTCCACGCTGATCGTCATCATCGGCGCCTCGGCCGCGGCCGCCGTCCTGGTCATGGCCGTCGTCGTCCTGCTGCTCGTGCGCCACCACAGACGCCGCAACAAAAAGCTAGAGAGGCAGCTTAGCGTCAAAACGTAAGACGTGGCTAATAGAAAGACAAGTAAGGTGTTGGAGGTTTTTCGACAAAGCTGTTTTTTTTTTTTTTTTTCCTCGTCTCAGGGAGGAAATCAACACTTTGACCCGCCAGGCTTCCTTTAGGAGGATCAACTCTGTGGGCTCTGACCCACGAGCACAGGTAGCCAAAAACACACACTTGAGTCAGTTATTTGTGGCTTGTTCTGTTTCTGCTGCATGCGCCACATAAACAGACCTGAAAACCTGAATTGGAATGTTGTCCTTATATTTTAAGATTTTAGCAGATTTGACCTTTAGCATTTGAATTTCACGTAGTCCAGTTGATTTGAGACGTTAATTCTTGTACGCTTCTCATCCCCTCACTAACATCTAATTAAGAAGCTTGCACAGTACTACTATGTCAAGTAATTTTTCAGAATAATACATTTCTATGGATGAAGAAAACAAATCCCAAGTGTTACCAACGAAATCCACTTTTCTTGTTTCCAGTCCGAAGACTATTCTCTGCTCAGATCGGACAGCCGCATGAAAAACAGCCAAGGGTCCCTGGTGAGTCGCCCCCCCCCAATTTTTGACTGTTGTTGGAAAAAATATTAGTCATTTTACAATTTCAATGTCCTCTGCCCCGCAGGAGCGACCCAACTACAAAGACAGCCAGTCCACTCTGGGCGGCAGGTGGGCGCCGATGGGGGTGTCGGAGGGTCCGGGCCGCCCCGTCGCCTGGCACGACGAAAGCGACAACTGCGGGTTGGAAGCGGCCGATTTGGAGACGGACGACACCAGGAGGAGGACCGACTCTTACCGGAAGAGCAGCAACATGTCGCTGGTACTGGTCAGCATCTGTTCAAAAACATTATCACCGTGATAATATTTTTTTTTTTTTTTTTTTATTCAGCATATATATCAAACCTTCAAATTAATTTAAAAATAATGATTTTCTAAACAAATTTTTTCCAAAATAGATTTCAATTTTAGTTTGTATTATACTGTATGTATTATTTATTATTATTTCATTTAATGCTGTTAGCTGCATTTAAAATTCTAAAATATTAAAAAGTCCTAAAACATTTACTTGTAATTTGTGGAATTATCCACCGCTGAAAATTTTCAAAAATACAAGGAATTTAAATATATTTATTGTGTTCATATCTACATATTGATCTAAGTATAGTATATCTGTATTTACTGCTATGTGTGTGTGTGTTTACCGTAATTTCCGGCCTATAAGCCGCGACTTTTTTCACACGCTTTAAACCCTGCGGTGATGCGGCTAATTTGTGCATTCTTTCTAACGGCCGCAATGGGGCACTCGTGCGGAAAATGAGTCAGGCCGGTGGAATATATGTGCCGAGGAAGTGACTTTTACCGGCCCTGTTACCGCTGTGTTACTGGCATGTGATATTTACCGGTAAGTTTTATTTTAACCGGCCCTGTTAGCATTAGTGCTAACTTTAGTGCAGCACTGGCATTAGCACTACCATTAGCGCAGCGCTAGAGTTAGTCTTTCTGTGTACTGTATTTCTCTGTAAAGGAAGAAGTGACTTTTACCAGTCTGTCCCTGTTAGTGTTGCGCTAGCGTGTTACTGCCATGTCTCAGTAATTTTTACCAGTATGTTTTTTTTTTTTAACTGGCCCTGTTAGCATGGCACTAGCGTTAGCATGGCTGCGCTAGCGTTAAACTCTCTTTGTACCGTCTTTCTTTGTAAATATCTCGTGTTTCAATGTGAGCAGGTGCGCTCTGTAGGCCATGAATTATGATATATTTCGATATATATGCAATATATTCAGCATGTGTGTACCATCTCCAACATTGTGTGTGTGGAAACTTGCAGGATTCTGGTCTTCCGTCCTCCCTACTTCCTTTGAAAGTGCATTCGGACGACGCGGTTGGACCGAGATCCCCGTCGGAAGTCGGCGAGGTCTCTGTGCCCCCTCCGGAAGAGAATTGGAGTCCGCCACCCCCGGCGGAGAGGCCGGAGGACGAGGAGGATGGCGGCGAATCGTACCAACTGTCCCAAGCGCTCACAAATCACTTTTACTACAGCAACGGCGTGCTCCGACCCCGCCCCCACGCCAACGCCATCCTTCTGCACCCTCACGGTCAGCTCATATAGACAAGTGAGGCAGGTCCACTCAAGGCGGGATTGGTACTCTCACAGTTGCACAGGATCCCGCAAATCAGATCATTAGCGCCAACAATTTCTACCGCAGGAACTTTAACCCACAAAACTTGGAACTTTTGAAAGACCATCGTGTTAACATTTTTCACTGGGGTCATTTATTGGGGGCCTTCTTGCTATGTGGGGGTAGTACAGTACTATGTAGAAGTCCAGAAACCGCGAGAAAAGTTGCTGTGACAGAAAATCTGCCTTTTCCACCGGAAGAACTTTTAACTTGATACTTTTGGACGACTATTGTGAAGTATGCTGTAAATTTTGTTTCTGTTGGTTATAAGGGTAGAAAAGGGTACTTTCGAGAGGTGCAAGAACCAGGAGAATTGCCGCATCGGAGCCAGATCAGAAGATCGATCCTTTCCACCAAAGGATCGTTACCCTAGAACTAGGAACCTTCAGAGGACCTATCTATGTTTGGAGCAAATGTCTACAAAGTGTAATTTATCAGGGGCAAAAGATGAACCTTTCGCAAAGTCCTGGAACTTTTTGGAAAACCGGTGCCATTTCCAGTGTAGGACCTTTGTGATCTATTGTGTAATTTATCATTACGATCTAGAAAAATTGCAGTGACAGAAGATCTGGTATTTCACCCCGGAACTAAGAACTTGGGCTGTTGTGTGGTTCCACTGTAGGAACTATTCCATTCATTCATTTAGTCTTTTGGATCATTTGGCAGACCAGAAGAAGACCCTGCCTGGTGGGATTGTGATTTTCAAAGGTCCAGAAACCTTTGGAAAACTGCCGTGACAGGGGATCCCGTATTAGTTCTCAGAATAACTTTTTTCCCTTTTGGTGGACCACAGAATTTTTGACTTAAGTCACAAAAAGCTCGATTGAGGAATACTGGGAAAACTGCATTTCCACTGTAGGAAGATCAGCACTGGAACGTGCAAGTTTTGGAAGACCATTGAGCGTTTGCACTTACAGGAGTTCGTGAACAAATTCAGTTCTGATCATTTATCGTGGCCCCAAAACAAAAGGATAGTCCACCTGTTATTTTATTGGAACTTTTTAAGTTTCAGGATCTGCATCTACCAATAAGTAAAGGTTCCTAGAACTTGTCTTCCGTGGAAAACAGTTGTCGTACGGCGACGGTTCCCTTCAACATAACAGGATGTGAAAAGAAACGGATGGGCGTTAACCCGATACGACCTCAGAACCGGAAAATTTCCGGATCGACTTTATGATCCTATTACCTATCAGTGCCTTTCGCTTTTGTATTATTAGTATTTTGACCTAGAGAATTCCATGGTTACTGTTTACATTGTTTCTGAGCTACATGTATGAAATGCAGATGGTGGGAGGGGGGTGGGGTCAAGTGGAGACCGGGCCAAAGCTTGAGTTTCATAGCACAGTGTTGATACCTTTCATTGCGTTACGTGCAACAACTCGAACCGTTTACTTGTAAATGTTTATTCATCAAAGCACAGCATCATCATCTTAAAAAGAATTCTTGAATTGTGACGTTTTTTTTACGTAGATCAAACATTTTTGTCAGGCAACGTTTGACGAAATTTGTTTCAAACTACGCTAAGCTAGCCACGCTCAAGAAGCCATGCCTGAAAAACACGGCAAATCTATAATTTGGGTTTGAAGCAGAACTTTTTAGGGGGTCCTGGACAGACATTCTTTACACAAGTGCTTCGTTAAATTTGTTGTGTTTAAGCGTTTTGTAGACTTGCCCGGGAATTCAATCTGACGGAGAAACTTTATTGGCTGTTGACTACGTATTACGTCACAAGACACACAACATGGCTAAAAATGAAAACTGGCTTTCGGACTACAGGAAGGTGACGCAGAACGTCTCTTGATCCGTCACCAAATGCGAGAACTAGCTACAACTTGGCACATGCGCCGAAACGATGCGCAGTAATGGCTTCTTTGTACTCCCCTTGTGCGGCGAGCGCGCTGACATCACTCCGGGCGTAGTTCGCCTTTAAGAAAAATGGCGTCGGCCGTAGACAGACGCTAAAAATGTTCTAATTTTTCAAGTAAATGCAGTGTGGCGGCAGTTGCAGCTCTCGTCAAAATAAAGTAGTACAATATTCTAAGTTCGCTCGTATTGGAGTCCAAAAAGTTTTGATTTGCTTTTCCATCTGACCACAAATTTATGGGGACTCCTACTAATCATGTACTACTACGCTCAGATAATAACTCTTAACATGTTTTTTTTCTTTAAAATTTTGCAACTGCTTCATTTTGTTTCACTTCACTCGAGCAGTGGAAGTCTGAAGCGCACTGGGAACTTGTGCCAGGCGATATGGCCGAAATTTGAGATCACATTTTTTTTTCCTCCTTAATGACCATATTCCATGAGATTTATGTTGTATTCAAATTAATAATCCATAAAACCGGAATAGAGCAAACTGATTTACACTGTAAAACCAGAAGGTTTATTTAGCAATTATTATCTAAAAAATAAATTGGTATCCCCTGCAGGAATTTCAATATATTCAAAAATGAGTTATGCACCGGAATGAAACTTACCCTACAAAAACGAGAAACTTTAGGGCAAAAAAAACTCAAACGCCAGAATATATTATCCATTTATGGCTATAACGTCAGAAAGTCACTTCCAGAACAATTTGTGTGAAATTCCAGTTTGAACATGTCAAGAAAATTACCGCGGAACAGTGATTGCGATATATTATGTAACAGAATAATTCTGCATACTGTTAAATTGTGCAACTACATTTGTAATCAAATATTATGAGTTCCATATTTGTCATTTGAACTTATTTTTAGGCTTTGGTTATTTTGTGGGCGTCTGTCACGTAATCGTGAGGCGGCTCCTGAACACGGCCAAGAAACCAAGACGGCGGCACGTGACGTCATGCGGAACAGATGCGATGCAGCTATTGTAAATAAATCAACTTTAAAAAAATAAAACACAAGACTGATTCTTGAGAATGCCACACAATTCGGACAAAAATGTTTGCTCAGACGGCAACCCCGGGCATTTTGTGTTTAATATCGGCGATCGCTTAAGCAACCAAGCTAGCTACCGGTTGCTAAAGTAAATATTATCATAACATTTTGTACACATTGTGCAGACGGGATTTGTTTCCAAATGACAGATGTGCCCTTTACTTGCTAGTCACCAGCATCTCCTCCAAGTTATTGGCGGAAGTCTGACAGAATAGCGAAAATTACGGAGAATAAAATTTTTTTTTTTTTTTTTTCCTTCCTTTGAGCATTAATAAAATGTTGATTATATCGAGCTTCTCGAGATATCGCCCAGCACTACTCAGGCCGCGATTCATTGCTCACAATTCATAGCAAACCAAATCGTCCGAGTGATTCCTCATGTCTCGAAATATGTTTAAATTGGCGCACTAGTGTGTCTGTCGTAATTTTCAGTTTTTAGCAAATTTGAAGAACTTGTACTCAACCCATGACCTCTAAATTTGATTTTACGTCATTGCGTGTGGGCGGAGCGATGTGGCAAAGTTGATTTTTGTTGTACTAAATGATGTATTTGTGGAAATTTCCGGTCCCCTTGGTTTTCGTAGGGTCACTGAGGCGTTAAGGCGTCCTTGTGCGTACGCTGGTGCGTGCGCAGGTTGCTCCTCTGGGAGAAGGACTTGCCGCACAGGTCACACGTGTACGGCTTCTCGCCTGTGTGGATGCGCTGGTGGATCTCCAGGTGGCTGACGCGGTCGAAGCTCTTGCCGCAGTACGGGCAGATGAACCACTTCTCCTTGACCCGCCGCGCCGTCGCCGCGCTTTTGCCCAGCCTCTGGTCGTCGAAGATGAAGATGCCGTTGTCCAGATTGAACTTCCCCGAGAGGAAGGAGTTCTGCCTCTCGTCCGAATGGCCGGCCCGGTGGGTCGGGCCAAAAGTCACGGGAACCCTCGAGTGGCTGGACGCGGCGTGTCTGGCGTTGGCGAGCAACCTGTCGGAGGAAGTGTCCAGGATGTCCAAAGCGTTCTCAATGAGCAGGATCTCCGAGTCCACGTTCTGGGAATTGGCGGTCAGGAAGTAGTCCGCCTCCTCCGCCGTGTCGCTGTCGCCGACGGAGACGGACGACCACACGCGGCTTTCCTGGTCCTCGGCGGCCTCTTCCGCGCCGCGGCCCGGCGGCCTCTCAGCGGGGGCGATGCCCTCGGCGTCCGTCACATCCGCCACAATCATGACGTCGTTCTCGTCGTCCTCTTGCTTGACTGGGAAATCCCCGTTGGCTCCGTCATCGTCGGGCGTCCGCTCGCTCGCGCTCTCCCGAAGGGCCGGCGTCACTCTCTGATTGGCTGAGGAGTCCGCCTTCTCTGTGGCGCTCTGTTCAGAAGATTTTGGGACACTGTCGGTGGCTAAACCTGGGTTTGATGAAAATACCAAACAGTGAACCTCCATTATAGTCAGAGACCATATACAAACACACTAAAACCACAGCAAAACCACCTGATATGATTTTAAAACACTTTAATCTTATATGAGCACAAAAAAACTGTACAGAGTTCCCAGCATACTTGCTGTTTTAATGCTTAAGACAACATTGTCTAATTGGGATGTCGCACTCCGCCGCCATTTTGTGGCATCAATAGGCAATTATAACGCTTTACGAGGCGTGACTTGACCCAACATTCAATCTTAAATGTCCCTTTGTTCTTTCATGGCTGTCGTCATAAACGCCAATCCGCACTTCGAGCCTGAAATATTACACCGCGGTAGTTTACGACTATTTAATAACGAATTATTAGAACATCCCTGCAATATGTCAAAGTGACTACATAGCAGAAAGTGCGTGTTTCCAAGCACAGCTGATTTGTTTTGTTTATCTTCCGCATTGGCTGACCCAAAAACAACGTATGGTGGCCCTGGATGGACAAAAGTTGTGGTTACGGTGTCATAAAATGCTTTAATCGATTAAATAATTACATTCCACCTATTTTGACTGCATGAAGTCGATTTGAGCGGATGCGCAAGTGCATAATTATCTAAATATAGTTTATTTATTAGTTTTACCATCAGTGGTGGGCGGCGGCTGGTCATGTTGCTGCTCCCCGCCGGAGGGGCGGATTGCGGCGGGCGACACAGTCCAATTGCACCGCTCCTTCTCCAGGAGTTTCCTCTCCAGAGCTTCCACCTCCCGCTCCCGACGGCGGAGCTCGGCGTGGACCAGGGTGAAGGCGTCCTCCCACAGCTGCGCGATCTCCAACACGGCCGCTTGAGCGAGCGTCTCCATGATGGAGGCTAACTTACTCTGGAAAGCCGCGCCGTGAGCCGGTTGCGTCGACATGGCGGATGATCAAGTATATTAAAACACGGAGCTGTTAATATTAGTTCTTCTGTTGTTTCTTTAGTTTAAATTGGCGAGCGGCCTCCCGGAAATTGCCAAAAACGGACCGGAGTGTGTGGAACGCAACAGAAACAGGAAGCACTCGCGGTCACGTGACATGATTCTACGGCGCCGGCGAGGAGACGAAATTCATCAAAACATCACAAACACGTGACGCGTATTGTACTCGGGGACTTGGAAGGATACCAAATGTAATTATACTTTGCTGTAGGGTTCAACCTCGCTTCTAAGTTACACTTTAGTTTCACTTATTGAAGGAAGCGAATCGAGAAGCTCCTACCCATTTAAAGGTACGTAAAGCGATGCTTTCTAGGTTTGTCCACCAGGTGACGTTGTAGTTTCACTGTAAAGCCACCGTTTTTAATAAATTATGTCTGAGGTTTTACAAAGACGCGCTTGGAGGCGAGTATAAATATCCATTTTGAAATTTACATTGCATCATTTTCGATCCTCAATCGGATCCCGGGTAAGATGGAGCTTGTCCCAACTGACTGGGCGAGACATACATCAAAGACTTCTTGTTTTAAAGAAAAAAAAAAACTTTGTTCTTTACCTACATCATCCCGTTAAAAAAATAAGGACTTATAAGAAAGAAAGAAAAAAGACACATTTTTGCAAATTATTATTCATGCGATTGATACAATCAAAAACATGGACTAAAAATATATAGATTTGTTACAGGGTCAAAACGACTTTCTTTTCTCAAATTTTCATGAAAAAATCAAGATTTCTAATTGTTTTTTTAAATAATTTTTTACATTATTATCACTATTGATTCATAATTTGAAAATATTATCGTGAAAAGAAATTTTTAAATGGAGGGAAGACACATTTGGACTTTTGACTGTCGCCGCAGAGGAGTGTGTGAGAGAAGATTTCGATTGGTTAAGCGCCGTGTCAATCAAAGGTGGGCGGTGCCGCTCGTGCACCCAGCGAGTGGGAAGGCGGGTGAGAGACGAGCTGTCAAACTGCAGCCAACGCGCTGAATTGTTGCCGCGGGCGGAGAAAAACAGCGAACATGCCTCCGCTGGTGGGAAGGAGAATGTTTTAGAAAGACGATTTCAACAACGTCGTCATCTTTGGCAAACGGGAGGAGGAGGTTTTTTTTTTTTTTTTTTTTTGGGGGGGGGGACGTTGTTGTAGTTCTCGCGGTGGGCTGGCTAGCTAGCCAACGTCCGCGCTAGCTTGAGTTTTGTTGACAAACGAGCAGAGGCAGCGAGTTAGCGCCCAACACCCACCCACCTCGGACTTCTAACTTGATCAACGCTTCTTATTCCCCCCCCCCTTTCTTTTCCTCTCTACGGAATTACCCAGCATGAACCACCCTCGGCACGTCCAAGCAGGTAACTCACACCGCTGCGAATGCGAGCTGAAACTTTTTATTTCCTGTCTGGCGTCACACAGCGACAACTTTCATACACATTATTGGTGTGGCCGTCGGCCTGACTTCGAGACGTTTTCGGAGGGCCCGCGGTTAATGGGATCGCTTCGAACGGGTGGCCCTTGGCGGGCTCAAGCCGTCTGCGGCATCTCGATAATAAGTCAACTGACCCCCGCGGAGGGGAGGCTGGCCGTTAATGTTGCCGGAGCCCCCGCGGAATGACAGCTATGCGGCGTATCGTTGCACTTTGGAACCAGATGGTCATCGGATAAGCGGCGGGGGCCGCCGCCGCTGCCGCTGCCGCTGCTGCTGCTGCTGCTGCGGTTCGCCCGTTTGAATGTCACCTTGCTCAGGTATCATGCAAGCGTTTGCTCTTAACGCGTTGAGATCAGGGTTTCTCGAGCCTTTTGGGGTCCACGGGGTCGAGAAATGTTGCCAAGAACCCTCGAAAAGGTGCAAAAAGTACTTTGACTCTGTACTTGAGTAATAGTAGAGATGCATGTGTTGAGGGGGAAAAAAGCCCCTATAAAAGTGTAAAGACTGATTCAACTCTGGATAAATTACATTTAAATAGTAAAAAGGGTTTTAGGATACCCATTTTGAGTATTCGCTACACACAAACAGTTCCTCCCGCACTTCTTTACAATCTTTCATATTGCTCAATGTTTGTATGCTATCAAAAGAAAGTCATATTTCTGCTGACGGCAGCTGACCAGAGGTGGAAAATGTACATTATTTTCTTTAAAAGTGCAGGTACTCGTGGAAAAAAAAGGAAAAGAAGTACCGATTCTTCCCCTGTACTGAGTTAAAAGTGAAACCAATGGAAAATAATACTGAAAAAAATATATATTGCTGTCACTTATATGCAGTACATGTTTTTGATAACTTTGCTAAATGGGAAAAGACTTTAATAACGTGCCCATCATGTTGCAATGTTGACAAGTTTTGGCTTGATTTTTATGGCGTCAAAAAATTGTGTTCCCACAGCTTTTGCTGATGTGAACCTACTGTGGCTGCACTTATCGATGTAATTTTAGAATGGAGTATTCTACTGTTTAGCCCTAACCGAGTAATCGGATAAGAAATGATTTTGCATTATTAAACACCAAGCAATTAATTTTCACTCTTGAAAGAAACGTGCAAGTTTTTATTCCAACAACAACTCAGGGCTCCAAAACTAAGCTGGTTTATTGCAGCTTTGCCGTTTAGTGCATTTACAATATAAGTATCAACTCATATTGTAGAAACAAATAACAATACTGTAATATCTACTTACTGTTGAATGTGTATCGCGTCCAAATCTTTGAAATACCAATTAAATAGGGACGGGTATTTGTCTTATGTTAAGAAACAATAGTTGGTATTTCCTGGAGCAAACCATGTGAGAATAATGAAGAAAAAAGTCAAAATAAAAATACAACAATAAATAGACAAGGTGTGGTGGTAAATTACCAGCAAAGAAAGGATGTGCAAAAGTGAAAACACAAGAGATGAGTTTGTGTATGGATTATTATTTTTTTTTTGTAGGTTCTTTCTTAGTCATTCTTTGAGCTGACAACATCAAACAATTCTCGTAAACAGAAGCCATGGATGGAAAGAGCTTGCGTAGACAAATCTGTCGTCGTTATTTTTCTGCGGTTCACATTTTTCCATGTCTCCGCCGTTCGTTCGATTGAGTGCCACCTTGCTCAGGTTGCCTAGAAACATAATTCAAACTCGCATCCCGGGGGGCCGATCTGCCCCGCCATGGCATTTTATGAGGCCCACGATTGCAAATCACTTGGGTGAACTTGTTCAAAATTGTTCCACAGTTTCAAATCCATCCGTTCATTTTCTGAGCCGCTGATCCTCACAAGGGTCGCTGGAGTGCTGGAGTCTATCCCAGCTGTCAACGGGCAGGAGGCGGGGTACACCCTGAACTGGTTCCCAGACAATTGCAGGGCACATCGAGACAAACAGCCGCACTCATAATCACACCGAGGGGCAATTTAGAGTGACCAATTAATGTTGCATGTTTTTGGGATGTGGGAGGAAACCGGAGTGCCCGGAGAAAACCCACGCAGGCACGGGGAAAACATGCAAACCCCACACAGGTGGGGCCAGCATTTGAACCCCGGTCCTCAGAACTATGATGCCAAAGATCTAACCACATGCTCCGCCCTACCGCTAATTTAAAATGACCATATATATAAAATAATAGCGCCGCACAGCTGGTAAAGCATTGCCCTCACAGTTCTGAGGACCCGGGTTCAATCCCGGCCCCGCCTGTGTGGAGTTTGCATGTTCTCCCCGTGCCTGCATGGGTTTTCTCCGGGAACTCTGGTTTCCTCCCACATCCCAAAAACATGCAACATTAATTGGACACACTAAATTGCCCCTAGGTTTGTTTATGTGTGCGACTGTTTGTCTCGATGTGCCCTGCGATTGGCTGGCGACCAGTTCGGGGTGTACCCCGCCTCCTGCTCGTTGACAGCTGGGATAGGCTCCGGCACTCCCCGCGACACTTGTGAGGATAAGTGGCAAAGAAAATGGGTAGATGGATGGATGAAATAATAGATATTGAGATTTTTGTGTTACGACCCCCATTTTTTTCAGTTACTTGAATAGTTGAACAAATATTTCCTTGACTTCTGATTTCTAAAGTAGTTATCCATCAATTTATTCTCTGTCTTTCATAAAATGATAATGTACCATGTTTTTACAGTCACAACGGCTGTTTGAAGGAAACCCAAAGTACAATTTGGGCCACCAAAAAGTGTTTTACACACCTGTCTTAGAGAATTACATCACAGGTTCTCAAAGTTTTTTGTATTTTTTTTAGTCCAGGGAGTCCTTATAAAGGCAGTTATTATTTCTAGTGTGACACAAATCATACACGGGGAGCCAAAGTAATTACACTGTTTACTTTAGTTAGTACAAGTGCAGGTACTTGTGTGTTTAAAAAAAAATAATAAAAATTCCAGGAACCCAGTTTGCGAACCACCGCTTTATTTGAGAGGTTTTGTCACTTATATTTGGACAAACACCCCAAAACAATGTTGTAAATTCCACGGTAACATTCCCGACTGTCTTAATATTATCAATACTGGAAAACAAACTAAACGGTATTATCTTCTTTCGACTAGTACCGTCCATTCCAGTTCCAATAGTCAGCCAACGGAGTCAGAGAAAGTTCAGAAAATGACCCGGAGAGCAAGTGAACCTATGGAACAAATTCCTCACCTCACCCCCCGAATTTGAAGGCAGTCATTTTTGTTGTTCTTCACAATAGCAAGTTCTCACTGGGAGTACTTATTAAACGGCCATACCTGTACGTGAAACACCATTGTGAGTCACGGGAAAGGTTTTAAACAAGAAACGCGTATGAAAATATTGCTGAAAACAAAAAAAAAAATCAGTAAAAAATGCCCCTAGAGCAAGCGATAACTGAAGAGGTCTAACAGCTCATCACCAAGGATGAAATCCTGCGTCTGACGCCCGTCGATGTGTCGCAAAATTCAGGCTGTAATTTACTGTAAAGGATTAACAACCAAGTATTTAAAAAGTCAGTGTTTGATTTATAATTGTTCATTTGCCCCATTTCGCCTGCGGTCCTTCAAAACGTGGGAGGCACATATAAAAATTGCGATTCCTTCGCCGATCACCTGATTAGGATAAAAATAGCCTGAAATTGTGTGACGTGAAAGCACATCGTGTTCATTTTATTTCAAATCTATTACGACGGTGTCTAGAGGCAAAAACATGAGAACTGTGTCCATGTCCCAATATTGACAGTACTGACTATGTTAAAAGTAAAACATGGTGAATTTGTCTCCGCTAACTGGAGTTACTAACTTACATTATGACAAAATGTACAATGAGGAATGGACGCACGGTCATTAAGCAATAAAAATGGGGAAATAGTGCAGCCAGTGATAGCGATCGGCAACAGAATTGCGCAAATGATACAAAGTGACAGAGCGAGATATGGGATGAATGCACTAAGGCGCTCAGAGATATGCAAAATGTTACTTTGAATTCACAAGTCAACTGTTTATAAAATGTTCATGGCAAGGGGGAAAGAAGCTATTGCTAAAATTGGCATTATTTCGCCCTTAAAAAGTGGAAGATAACAAATGGAAATTGTGTTTACTGTAAAACAGAACTTGCGTACCGCAGCAGCTCATGTCGCGTCACCGCCGCAATGTTAGCTAATTGAATACACGGTACCACAACTCGATAGAATGCGTCGTCGTGCCTCTGCAAGCGGTTCACTTTCAATGGCTTTGATGAACAATCGGTAACGAAAAATGACTGAATGAAAGAAATGTAATCCATTCATACACGAGCTGCTATGGTTTGCAGCCGATGCTTATGAGCTCAATGCGCAGATTGGCCCTCTCATTCGCTGGCGCACACGTCACTCACCAGGCCAGACGGACCTGCCTTTTGACGCCACACACATTCAAAGTCACAGATACTACAGCATTGAATATGTGGATGGCGACACCAACTGGACATAAACGATACCCGTGCCTCACATGCATGTTTTGTATTGTTTAAAAATGCAAAATACATTTTCAGTAGATAAAGTGATTGACTAATTCAGGGTAGGGACCGAGTCGTAAAAATGTTAGCTAAAGCTGCTGTACAGTGTAAAAATGTCCAGGCTACACTAGTGTGTAATTAGCCAAAAATATTGCAATTGCAATTTATTGTTTGGTTTTTCAGGAGAAAGTTTTATCTTTTGGAAAGAGGTGAAATAAATTTATCTATACTATGACAAACGCAATTTTGGATATACCGTAGCCAAAAAAAAAAAAAAAAACTTTTCCTGTTGGTGAGTACCTGGAGAAAACCAACGCGGGCACAGGGAAGGCATGCAAACTGCTGAAAATTTTTCAAAAGCAGGACAAAGTGGTCTAAATGATACTGTTGGGGGTGGGGCACATGACCATGTTTGCCTTGGGACCCCAAATGACTAGCGAGTTAAGCCCTGCTTCGACTGAACGCCGCCTCCGGTATGCATGAGAATCAATGTGGGATTGATGAAGAAGGCAGCGAGAACTAACGTGAACCGCAGGACACGTTGCCCATCGACGCTTTAAACGCACGTCGCGGCAATAAATATGCACGGCTTTTGTCTTTGCCTGTGCGCCACTTCCCGCAGCCGGGAAAGCCCATGAGCCTGACTACTTAGCTAGGAGCAGCTGGGCAGTGGAGGGAAGAACTGTATGAAGCAGGGGGAACACTAAACCATTAGCAGCGTTAGCACCCAGTAGAAACAAGGGCCGTTATGACTGAAACCATAAAAATCTTTAACCGCCTCATCAAATTTACATATGAAATTTATGAACTTGGGATCAGAAATTGAGAGTAATTGTTGTTTGGTCACACAATAATGCTTGCAATATCTGTACGTTATCATTTATGGTATGACAGTCAAAAATTTTGGTACACATTTGAACAAAAATTATGAAAGTTGATGCATATGATTTGCCTTCGCGGGGCGCATAAAGTCATGCGGTGGGCTGGATCTGGCCCCCGGGCCTTGAGTTTGACGCCGGTGGTCCAATTTACATATGAAATTTATGAACTTGGGATCAAAAATTGAGAGTAATTGTTGTTTGGTAACACAAAAATGCTTGTAATATCTCAACGTTAATATTTATGATATGACAATTAAAAATTTTGGTACACATTTGAAAAAAAGTCATGAAAGTTGATACATATGACTTGCCTTCCCGGGCCGCATAAAGTCATGCGGTGGGCTGGATCTGGCCCCCGGGCCTTGTGTTTGACACCTGTGGTCAAATTTACATATGAAATTTATGAACTTGGGATCAGAAATTGAGAGTAATTGTTGTTTGGTAACACAAAAATGTTTGTAATATCTCAACGTTAATATTTATGATATGACAATTAAAAATTTTGGTACACATTTGAACAAAAATCATGAAAGTTGATACATATGATTTGCCTTCACGGGCTGGATTAGGCCCCGGGCCTTGAGTTTGACACCTGTGGTGTACATATTTACACCGCACAATGTCGGGAGAAAACAGCAGTCACGGAAAATTACTGAAGGAATTGCATGTGCCAGAATCCATCTTTTTTTACATTGTTTTATCATCTTCGGAGGTCAAAGGAACGAGTCTATTTGACAAAGTAACGAGTAGAAATCTGTTCCGAAATATGCGCTGTAAAAGTGAAAAGTATTTGCACGGATACTCCCCACCACTGCTATTCTTTCTCCAAAAAAATGTAAGATTGTTATCAAAACCCTAAATGCGATCTCTGGGGTCGCCCCTCCAGAACCACTCGTCCCCCCTCCCGTGCTTGTGATTTATTGCTGACAGCCTCTATTAGCGCGTAATTCAGTGGGACACATCTGGGTGGCGTAACTACGGTCTAGTCTACTCTTCCGCACCCCGGGCCGCTCCCTCGGGACGCCCATCTGGTTTGCACTAACAACAGGCCACATTTTACGCCGCGGAAAAAGAAAAATCCCACTCCCTTTTTTTTTTTTCTTTCTCTGCTTCCTGTGGCGTTTTCTCCACATAGAGTATGTACAAAGGGTGTAATTATCGGGAGCAAATATAGAAGGAACACGCGCCTGCTTCGTGTTCAGATAAACATAAAGTAGAACACCCGTTCACACAATTGATAAGGTGAATATTTTAATATTTATATCATGATGACAGAACCAGTAAAACACTTTTTGATAACACAATGACAGATCGCTAGGGAGGCAACTGCTAGCGATCTAACTTGCGGCTAGTGGAGTTAAATCTAATAGTTTTCATTGTTATCTTCTCACGTTCTTCTTTTAACAGTTGGATTCTTCTTCCAGTTGTAAAAAAAAGACAGTTAAAGATAAATATAAAATCAGTTGAACTACAAGTGATGGCAGGATGCTCGCCAGACAACGACTAGCTATATCGCTAGAAGAGTAGTGCTAGCAGCTAACATTAACAGTTGTCATTTTTGTCTCGTCACTTTATTCTTACCATATAAGTCCTTTGTTTTGCAAAAAAAAAAAAACCCACACACATAAAGACAAAAAAATGAACCAAAATAATTTGAAAAATTGCTGCCTTTGGTGTCACGAAGTTAGCCAGTTGGCTAGTAGCTAGTTATAAGCGCTAGCAGTTCAATTCTAAGGTCGTCGTCTTTGATACCCACTGAACGGAGCTTTCATAGGGTATGTGGAAATTTGCCGTGACAAACCAAGTGTTTGTGTGACTTCTGAAGCTTTTTACTGGATTTTTGGGGGGGCCATGAATCATAACGTTGGTTGTAGGGATCTGCGGACGCAAAATGCCCCCGGCACCCCGGCAAAATACAAAGCTACTCGATCGTGGTGCATTTTTGCAGTGCTGCCAGCTGTTTCCAATCAAGCTTAAATTTGAACGGTAATTGCCATTCATCCTCAGCGGCAGCGGCGTTTAAAGCAAGCGCGCCTCCCGACCATCTATTCTCGCCGGTGAAATTAGAGAGCCGAGCTTGAGGGCTGGCACGGGCCACTCGCGTTTTTCTTGGCGCAGCTTTTGTCTCGCCGTTTGAAGCGGGACAGAAAACGAGAGAAAAGGAGGGAAGAAGGAGCGAGGAGCCTTTTAAGGACACGGCGATCTCATGAGTCATTCGGCAGCTTTGATGACATGTTAATGGCCGCTGTTTTTAGGTTGTGATCTTATGACGCCGCAACTTGGCTTCGCTTTAATCAAGATGTCGTTTCTTGACTTTGAGATGTGTTATTTTTAATGCAACTAGAGTGCCCAGCGCTATAAGATACACAATGAGCGTTCATGTGCCCTGGAAAGAACTCCCAGTACTTTCGAATTATGTCAATAACGTTATTGAGTGATAAACATAAAAATCTGACTTTTGGACAAATATGTACGCCATGAGTTTTCTAGGCCTGCATTACACTATTATGGCAGCGGACAGGGGTGTCAAACTCATATTTGTCACAGGCCACATTGTAGTTACAGTTTCCCTCAGAGGGCCATGATGAATGTCCATCCATCCATCCATTCATTTTCTTAGCTGCTTATCCTCACAAGGGTCGCGGGGAGGGCTGAAACCTATCCCAGCTGTCAACGGGCAGGAGGCGGGGTACACCCTGAAGTGGTCGCCACCCAATCACAGGGCACATCGAGACAAACAGCCACATTCACAATCACACCTATGGGCAATTTAGAGTGTCCAATTAATGTTGCACTTTTTTGGGATGTGGGAGGAAACCAGAGTGCCCGTAGAAAATCCACGCAGGGACGGGGAGAACACGCAAACTCCAAACAGGCAGGGCCGGAATCAAACCCGGCACCTCAGAATTCTGAGACTAATGCTTTACCAGCTGATCTACCGTGCCGCCCCGTTATGAACGTGAAACCATGAAAATCTTGCACCTCATCATATGTACAAATTAAATTTATGAGCTAGTTTTCTCATCACAAATCAAGGGTAATGGGTTTTTGAACTATTGTTGTTGTTTGGGCACAGAATATTTCTTGAAATATCGCAATGTTATCATTTGTGATGTGACGATTTGAAACTTTAGCACAGATTTTTTTTTTTTTAAATCATGGAAGTTAATTCTCATAATTTTCCTTCGCAGGCCACATAAAATCACGCGGCGGGTCAGATTTGGCCCCTCGGCCTTGAGTTTGACACCTGTGGTATAGGAAGTCATGGTTGGGTTCTGGTTCCGTTTTGGGTAAAGTTGGAGTTACAAGTTAAGGGGGGTTAGCACGATGTGGATTTGGGGTTAGTTTTGGGTTAGGATGATGTCTCGA
This sequence comes from Syngnathoides biaculeatus, assembly GCF_019802595.1. Lineage (NCBI taxonomy): Eukaryota > Metazoa > Chordata > Actinopteri > Syngnathiformes > Syngnathidae > Syngnathoides > Syngnathoides biaculeatus. The sequence goes on from NC_084652.1 coordinate 8,207,699, forward strand.
GATTTACGGTTGGGGTTTAGGGGCGAGTTTGGGTTTGGGTTCGTGGTTAAGATGACATCTCTGGAGTGTTAGATTGGTGTTTCTGAAAAATTAGGGTTAGGGGTCAGATTGACATCTCTGGGGAGTTCGGGTAAACCCGCGACTCGAGTGAGGATAAGCAGTTCCGAAAACGGACGGGTGGAAAAATAGAGCCATTCGTTGTCGAATTGTCCTAAAGTGTTTCTGATGTTTCCCTTTTTGTGATATAGATATTGCAATGTGTCCTCGATATCTACTGATATTTCCTACTGTGAGATTCCTGCCCTTTAAAATGAGCCAATCATGCATTGATGGTGTCTTAATAAAGTCATAAAGCGATGAAACTTTACGAAGATGTCTTGCCACCGCGTAAGATTCTTTTTAAAAGGCACTCTGCTACATTGTCCATATACCGTAATTATTGTAGTTCTCAAACATGACCTTTAGCGGCGTTTCACTCGGGAAACCTTTTTCCTGTTTACATTCTTCTGGCCAGTAACAGGCGAGCGTAATCTCGTGTCGTTTGACTTGATGCATTTTCATTTCACTTAGATTTTTTTTTTCCCCTTGTGAAATAATTATGGAAAAACATGCTATCAAAGGATTCTATTACGAATATGTCTATTTATGGCTCTCATTTTCATAGAAGTCGTTTTGGGTAAAAGAGAGGCTTAAGGGAAATGTTTGTGAGCAGAGATAAAAGTGACCTTTCACCTTAGCAGATCTTTCTTGTTCGCGTTGTTAAAAAAACAGACGGCGCAAAGGTTCACGTCACTTGCTTGATAAATCTTTTAACAATCACTCACAATTGGAGTTGTTGTGTTTCCAGGCTTTATTCAGCAGTGCTCCATTGATCCACTTGGTATTTCTGGAAAGGATAAACAAGTTAAAGACCTTGAATGGACCTTTCCGATGGCGATCTTAAACTCCCCCCCCCTTAGCCGTGTCCCGCAATCTTTCAAAATGGCTGTTGAACAGAACATGTTTGAACTCGATTCTCTTATCGCGTATTCCAGTTAATATTGGGGTAAGTTTTTTGACAAATGCGTCAGACTTGTCCAAGAGCGTTCTACAGAGAGGTCTTAACTATTTCAAAGAATTAAGATTTTGGATGGAGCGGGACGCAATGTCAGAGTTTAAGCGAAACGTTGGCGATCGATGCAAAAAAAAACTTCATATTGTAATCCAAGAGGATAAAATAGTGGAATCGTACTGCACATGTAAAGCGGGGTGAGTACTTTTTACTTGGGAGGATCACGTGTAATGTCATTGTAGTTTTTAGAAGTGAGTGGGTGAATTCATTTGACTTGCCTCGTAATCGAACCCAGTGCTCTGTCTTTAAAGTCGGTTGTGATATAAATCGGCAAATAGACATATTTCTTAGACGACGTAGTGCATTTACGTATCACTACCGACTCTTTGGCGTAGAACATCCATCGTAGAGACTTCGTCAACTGTGTTTTAGGCTTTGGAAAGTGAATCAACCGGGCCCCTTGTAACCTAGCCGGATATCCTTCATCAGAATTGCACGTTCCCCAAGCGCATCTGAGGACCATTTTCTTCGTAACATTAACTTTTCCAAGCGCACGCTACTGACAACCAGCATTGCCTGTGGGACAATCCGGCGAGAGGGGCGTGTCAAGCCAGGGGTTAAGACAATGCGGCTATCTGATTGGCTATGATTCTACGAGTGATTGACAGGTCGGAAAGGTCAATTTTATCAAATCGTTCTCGGTGATCCTAATATTGTTCTTGAATGAAACGTTATTCATTGAATACTAATGGAATCATTTTTCATTGGCTTTTTACAGTAGCAATTTATTGTCCTTGAATCATTTTCTATGGTCGCATTCAATTATGAATCATTGTTTTAGAATCTGAGGCTGTTGCTGTTTGGGTTTCATACCGACAGACCGGGACACGATCCGTGGTGGAAAAAACCCCACGTTATAATCACTTCATATTGTCCTGTTCTCAAATCAAATCGTAAGCTTCGAAATTGGTATTGCTTTAATAGTTTAAGAGAGGAATACCACTGTACTGATTTTTATTCCTTGAATGGCATCGTGTCACATGATTCATATTTCCTTAATCCTCTCCAGGTCTCTACCGGATCACCGCCCTACCTGTGACAGCCCTTTCGCCCAGCAGAACCCCCGCAGCCCTGAGCCGCAACCACTGAGCCCTCTTCCGCAACTGGAGAACAATCCGGCACTCTTGTCATGTGGGTACAATACAGAAGAAGACTCGCGTTACCCCCACTGGCGTCGCCATCTTTATCGTCATCGTCGTCGTCATGGACCGGAATAAACGCAACTCTATCGCCGCGTTCCCAACGCGACCCGAACGCCTTGCCGAGGACAGAGACGGTGTCGGGGGCCTAGGGGTGTGCGAGATGGGCACGGGGCCACCGTCGCAGGTCAGTCTCTTCAGTTCATTTTCATTTCTTTTCTTGCCTGTTTTATATGTTAAAAAAATAAACATTTTTAGTTTTTATTTCAAACATTTTTTTAACAGAAAAAAATGTGAAACATTTTTCCATTTTTTTTATTAAAAAAATATTTGTAATTGAAAAAAATCAGCAAAATATTTTCAATTGATTTTATTTTTTTTTCCTCCCAATATTTTTTCCTTTCGTTTGGGAGAAAACAAATCTGAAAAGTTTTCATCATCATCTAAAATCTTCTGGATCCATCCATCCATTTATCTCCCAAACCGCTTATCTTTTTATTTATTCCAACAACAACAGCAAAATTCAGAAACATTTGCAGAGTTCATTCTTTTTTGTTAGTGTGGACATCCATAACATGGTAAAAAGGCAAAAGTCAAAAGTCTAAGGTCACTGTTTCCGACTAAAGTGCTGAGCTGTGGAATTTTGCCGCTCTCCTCCAGGTGGGCAGGGTGTGCCCTTCGTCCTACAGAGCCCTCATCAGTGCCTTCTCCTGCCTTACGCGCCTGGACGATTTCACCTGCGAGTGGATTGGCTCTGGTTTCTTCTCCGACGTCTACAAAGTGAGTGGAAGTTTACGGGAAATCACGTCAGGGTTACCCGCTGTCTTAGAGCGTGGAATTGCGTCTTGAGGAATCTCGTGGTCATTTGCGCTTGGTTGTCTCCTCTGTTCTTGGTCTCGGTGATGTTTTGAGGTTAAGATGGACACCAATCACTTCTGAGACATCTGTTAAGGGGTGGGGGGGGGGGGGGTTTTTAATGCTGTCCCTTCCTCGCCTTCGCCACCAGACTTGAGGATGCGAGTCACGCTAGCATGAGGAGCGTGAAATTAGGTTGGCATGTCTATTATGAGTTGAGCCACAATAAAAGTCGGAAGAATCGTCGTCCAAGAAGACTGGCTTGAAGCAGTCATTATAGTGTCATTTTAAACATTTCCTGATGTCCTTAAGAGGATAAGTCCTTCCAATTTTGTCTGATTGCTACCAAATTTGAACATTTTCTACTAGATAGATGAGTCTAAATCCAGACTTCCTTTCCTTTCCTATTTCACCCTCCAAAATGTCGAGATTTTCCATTAAGCCTTATCTTCATTGTACAAGGTATCGTAATTCCCGGCCTGCAGAGCGCACCCGGTTATAAGTCTCACCCAGTAGATTTGTAAAGGAAATACCATTTGGTACATACATACGCCGCAGCTGTGTAAAAGCAGCAGGTGCCCACATTGAAACACGAGATATTTACAAAGACTGTACACAAAAGAATTTAACGCTAGCGCGGCTCTAATGCTAACAGGGCCGGTTAAAATAAAACTTACCGGTAAATATCACTGAGACATGCCAGTAACACAGCAGCAACACGCTAGCGCAGCGCTAACAGGGCCGGTAAAAGTCACTTCCTCGCCACATATATTTCACCGGTCTCATTCTTACCTTTTCCGCTTGAGTGCTCCCTTGCGCCCGTTACAAAAAAATGCACAAATTAGCCACATCACTGCATAAACCGCAGGGCTGGAAGCGTGTGGAAAAAAAATCGCAGCTTGTAGGTCGGAAATTACGGTTGATATCTTAGAAATGCATACTGGTCAGTCTCCTATACTTTTTTTCTCATGAACTGCAAGCTGAGATTGTACATTCAAACAGCAAAATATGTGAGCTAGCTTACAGAGTTGTCGTTTTTGGCTAATGTTAGCATTTTATGAGCACATGGTGGCTCTTCACTTACCTTGATTCAGTTAGCAAGCAGAATGTACAGTATAATGTTTAACAAGGGTTTTTTGTTTTTTACCAATTGACATTTCACTATGACAGGGCGCTGACGCTAGCACCGTGCTAATGCTAGCGCCACGCAAGCATTAAACTCTTTCTGTGTACCGAGGCTTATAACTAGGTGCGTTCTGTAGGAATTACCGTAGATGTTTATTTTTGTTTATTTTTTTTCTATACACTGTTTCAGCCTACTCTGAAAACAGCAAAGGATTACTTGAAGGAGCAGTTACCCCATAATGACAGGGTGGAGAGCAATTTTAGGGTCCAATCCAAAATGTTCAATACAAACATAAAATATGCACGGATTTTCCACAGGGCTTTCTTCACCAGGGTCATGGTTATGCTGGAGCCTATCCCAGCTAACAGCGGGTGAGAGGCAGGATGCGCTCTGAACTGGTGGCCACCCAATCACAGGCCAGATAGAAACAAAAAAAAAAATCATTTAGTAGTAAACTCACGCAGGCACGAGGAGAACATGCAAGCGCCACACAGCTGAGGGAGGATTTGAATCCGGGTCCTCAGAACTGTGAGGGGGATGCGCTAACTAGCTGTCAAGAATGTATGATACTCAGTGTTGAATGGTGAGCAGGAAGAAAAAGATGGGGAGTGTGACAAGGACTTGGAGGGGGGTGGGGTCATTCTGACGAGTGACCATCTGTTCTTCCTGCTGTCCTGTCAAGCAAAGCCCCATCCTTTTTTCCAGTCATGCATGCTCACTTTAAGAATTAAAGCCAAAATGTCTAATCGACTATCCGGCATTTTGAAACTAATTACGATTAAAATGGTGGTTATGACACCACAGTTTAGATCTCGGATTCACAGACTCAATCCCCATTCGCTATTCACATTGAAGAGCAATTTCTTCCCAGTTGAGTTTAAAATGGCTTCTTACTTTAGTCAGTATCCATCACTGAATCATGGCCTTGTTCTGTTTTGTTTCTCTTTGTGCTGTAAATTTAAATCTTTTCATTTCGTCTTGTCCCGTTTGGGGTCTCCATAGCCTGTCATCGTTGTCCATGTAAATATGTAATATCATCCATCCATCCATCCATCCATTAATTTTCTTAGCCGCTTATCCTCACGAGGGTTGCAGGGAGTACTGGAGCTTATCCCAGCTGTGGCAGGAGGCAGGGTACACCCTGAACTGGTCGCCAGACAATCGCAGGGCACATGGAGACAGACAACAATCACACATAGGGGCAATTTAGCGTGTTCAATTAATGTTGCGTGTTTTTGGGATGTGGGAGGAAACCAGAGTGCCAGGAAAAAACCCACGCAGGCACGGGGAGAACAAGCAAACTCCACACAGGCGGGGCCGTGATTGAACCCGGGACCTCAGAACTGTGAGGCCAAAGCTTTACCGGCTGAACCACCGTGCCACCATCTGTAATATCAGTCTCTTAAAATCTGTCCTTCATTTTACACTATTTTTTTTCTTTGATGTAGCCTGTGTAATTTTGGCGTCTCCCACAAATTGGTCCGTTAAATTTAGTGTTTAATATTCAAGCAACCCAATTCTACATGGTTTTATTGTCCACAACTAGTTATTTGTTAAGTCATATGGATCACACCTTCTATTTGTGTAATCATATCAAACATTTTGCATGTATCCCTGAACTTCCTGGTCCACCGTATCATTATGGGGTGACTGTCCCTTTAACAGACCTCCTGATATTTTCAATGGCAACACAATCAGCAATTTCTTTCTTTAATGGAGGCATTTTTTTTTGTTTTGTGTCATAATTTTTATATGTGTAGTTGTATTTAAACAGCATAATGTCTTGTTAATGTAGTGACATTAACAATCTCAACTTTTTGGGGTGATGCAGGCAAGTCTCCAAGGCACCCCGTCGAAGCAGTTCTGTATTTATGGACAGACTATATAGTGAAGTGTTTTGTCACTCAGTAACTGCTCTCGTTGGACTTCCAACCGCAGCTCTAGCCCAACATTTTATGACCGTTGTGTAATGCAGAGATGGTGCGATGCGCATATTAGTGCGTACAACAATAGGCAAGCCTTGCCGGGTTACGTGAGCGTTATCTAAGCGGGCAGCGGTTGGAAAGTAAAATCCCGATGATGTCCAGTCAAGGCGAATTGATCCACTTTTTGTTTTTCCATGATCAGATGGCTGACCTCGCTCGCAGCCGCGCAATGTTTCCAGCGATGGCTAATCAATGGCTTAACGCGTGGCTTCGCAGGTCTGCCACCGGGCGTCGGACCAAGTGATGGCGCTCAAGATGAACAAGCTGAGCAGCAACAGAGCCAACATGCTGAGGGAAGTGCAGCTCATGAACCGGCTCTCGCATCCCAACATACTCAGGTGGGTTCCCGAGTGGTTCCAGCCCCCGGATAAATCAATAACAAATAAAATGTAAATTATCCTAAAATATACAATACATAGAAAACAAATCTTGAATTGAAATGTTCCTCAATATTTGAAAACAACAGTTTTAAATCAATGTATGAGCAAATACAACATGAAAGAAATTAAAAATATATTTAAAAAAAAAAATCATAATCAGTCCTGAAAAAAAAGTACATTTAGGACGATTACTGGCACAAACTAATACAATAAAAGAAAAGACCTTTCCAAAATTCAAAGTGTACTTTTTAAAATAAATTATAAATGAATCATCAAATGAAAAGTGCAAAACATACAAGGCATAATGGAATTAGAATGACACACACTATATTTGAAAAAAATGCAAATTTAACCTGTAAAATATACATTTTTTAAGATTGAACATTTACATTTTATTAAAATCATAATTAAAAATTACAGAAATATTCATGATCTTTTAAATAATAAATACCACAAAAATGGTTTCTGATGATGATATAATACATGAAATACACCTGCAGAGAGAAGACCAAAAAAAATAAAAAGAAAATATAATTGAAATAAATATCAAAATGGAAATAGATCCAATTAAACAGCTTTAATATATACAGGAATTGCAATTTCCTTCATTTTATTAACATTTTTTAAATGACTGAAATTAAAACAAAATAGCCAGATGCATTTCTATGTGAAATAATTGAAGTTTGAAAAGCTTTCATTTCTGATCGTTAAGCTACATCAGTCATGTCGACGCCAACGCATGTGATGGAAGTCGCAGACATTTTCATGTGCCAGTGCGTTGTTTTTTTTTTTTTTTTTTTTTTTTCCTGGATTCAGCATTGTGTGGGTCGGGGCCACGCATGCACGCATAAGTGTGTGTTTGTGTATTGTTTTACAATGGCATCTTTGTGTATGCCTCCCGTTAGCAGGGTGTGTGTTTCTGTGTGGCCTTGCTGTACGCTGAAGGGGCTCTTTGTTTCGCTCCAAACAAGATGACCTTTTCTTTGGCCCGTAGGACGCCGTTGATCATTGTGTTTATTCGCAAGTTGATCGCACACAAAAAAACAAAACAAAAACATACATTATTAACCCTTCCAAATGTGAGAGGAGTGATGTGAATAGGAGGGAGCATCTGGTGGCCCTAAAATATTAAAATAGATTTCAAAAAAAGAAAAATGCACACGTTTCATTGGTGACTATTTCTTTTCCTATTAAGTTAATCAAATAAGACATCAGAATTAAGATTGCTCAGTTGGATAGAATTAGAAATCAAAAATAAACTTTTTAAAAATTATATTTTACAAAAGTGTTGACTTTTGAATTGGAGCCACAAAAAATTTATTTATTTTATCTTTTAGAATGCACTCAAAATGTTTAAAAACATTTGATTAAAAAAAGACCAAACATTAAAAATACACTGTTTGGTCTGTATTGTTTTAATTGTCAGTGGAAAAAAAACATGGGCAATAACGGCTCGAATTTGAATTGAGTCTCAGTTTTGCAAAATGTACAGTACAGTACTTTTAAAAAGCTGATTTAAAAAAAATTCATTAAGTTTTTTGATAAAATAATGTCTTCTTCTTCTTCTTCTTTTCCTTTCGGCTTGTCCCGTTAGGGGTCGCCACAGCGTGTCATCTTTTGCCATCTTAGCCTATCTCCTGCATCTTCCTCTCTAACCCCAACTGCCCTCATGTCTTCCCTCACCACATCCATCAACCTTTTCTTTGGTCGTCCTCTCGCTCTTTTGCCTGGCAGCTCCATCCTCAGCATCCTTCTACCAATATACTCACTCTCTCGCCTCTGAACATGTCCAAACCATCGAAGTCTGCTCTCTCGAATCTTGTCTCCAAAACATCCAGCTTTGGCCGTCCCTCTAATGAGCTCATTTCTAATCCTATCCAACCTGCTAAACTCTGAGCGAGAACCTCAGCATCTTCATTTCTGCCACCTCCAGTTCTGCTTCCTGTTTTCTCTTCAGTGCCACCGCCTCTAATCCGTACATCATGACCGACCTCACCACCGTTTTGTAAACTTTGCCCTTCATCCTAGCAGACACTCTTCTGTCACATAACACACCAGACACCTTTCGCCAGCTGTTCCAACCTGCTTGGACCCGTTTCTTCACTTCCTGACCACACTCTCCATTGCTCTGTATTGTTGACCCCAAGTATTTGAAGTCGTCCACCCTCGCTATCTCTTCTCCCTGTAGCCTCACTCTTCCCCCTCCACTTTTCTCATTCACACACATATATTCTGTTTTACTTCGGCTAATCTTCATTCCTCTCCTTTCCAGTGCATGTCTCCATCTTTCCAATTGTTCCTCTGCATGCTCCCTGCTTTCACTGCATATGACAATATCATCTGCGAACATCATGGTCCAAGGGGATTCCAGTCTAACCTCATCTGTCAGCCTATCCATTACCACTGCAAACAGGAAGGGGCTCAGAGCTGATCCCTGATGCAGTCCCACCTCCACCTTAAATTCCTCTGTCACACCTAAGGCACACCTCACCATTGTTCTGCTACCATCATACATGTCCTGTACTATTTTAACATACTTCTCTGCCACACCAGACTTACGCATGCAGTACCACAGTTCCTCTCTTGGTACTCTGTCATAGGCTTTCTCTAGATCCACAAAGACACAATGTAGCTCCTTCTGACCTTCTCTGTACTTTTCCACGAGCATCCTCAAGGCAAATAATGCATCTGTGGTACTCTTTCTAGGCATGAAACCATACTGTTGCTCGCAGATACTTACTTCTGTCCTGAGTCTAGCCTCCACTACTCTTTCCCATAACTTCATTGTGTGGCTCATCAACTTTATTCCTCTATAGTTCCCACAGCTCTGAACATCCCCTTTGTTCTTAAAAATGGGAACTAGAACACTTTTCCTCCATTCTTCAGGCATCTTTTCGCCCGCTAGTATTCTGTTGAATAAGTTGGTCAAAAACTCCACAGCCATCTCTCCAAATTGCTTCCATACCTCTACCGGTATGTCATCAGGACCAACTGCCTTTCCATTTTTCATCCTTTGTAGTGCCTTTCTGACTTCCCCCTTAGTAATCATTTCCACTTCCTGGTCCTTCACTCTTGCCTCTTCAACTCTTCCTTCTCTCTCATTTTCTTCATTCATCAACTTCTCAAAGTATTCTTTCCATCTATTTAGTACACTACCGGCACCAGTCAACACATTTCCATCTCTATCCTTAATCACCCTTACCTGCTGCACATCCTTCCCATCTCTATCCTGTCTGGCCAACCTGTAGAGATCCTTTTCTCCTTCTTTCGTGTCCAACCTGGTGTACATGTCTTCATATGCCTCTTGTTTAGCCTTTGCCACCTCTACGTTTGCCCTACGTCGCATCTCGATGTACTCCTTTCGCCTCTCCTCAGTCCTCTCAGTATCCCACTTCTTCGCTAATCTCTTTCCTTGTATGACTCCCTGTATTTTGGGGTTCCACCACCAAGTCTCCTTCTCCCCTTTCCTACCAGATGACACACCAAGTACTCTCCTGCCTGTCTCTCTGATCACCTTGGCTGTCGTCGTCCAGTCTTCCGGGAGCTTCGGTTGTCCATCGAGAGCCTGTCTCACCTCTTTCCGGAAGGCCGCACAACATTCTTCCTTTCTCAGCTTCCACCACATGGTTCTCTGCTCTACCTTTGTCTTCTTAATCTTCCTACCCACCACCAGAATCATCCTACATACTACCATCCTATGCTGTCGAGCTACACTCTCCCCTACCACTACTTTACAGTCAGTAACCTCCTTCAGATTACATCGTCTGCACAAAATTTAATCTACCTGCGTGGTTCTACCTCCGCTCTTGTAGGTCACTATATGTTCCTTCCTCTTCTGGAAATAAGTGTTCATTTTGTTAAAATAATGTCAACAGATGAAAAAAAAAAAAAGTATGATTGATTACCGTAATTCCCAGCCTACTGCGCGGACCTGGTTATAAGCCTCACCGTATACATTTGTAAAGGAAATACCATTTGGTACATGGATACGCCACACCTGTATAAAAGCCGCAAGTGCCCACATTGAAACACGATATATTTACAAAGAAAGACTGTACACAGAAAGAATTTAACTAGTGCTAATGCTAGCGCAGCGCTAACAGGGCCAGTAAAAGTCACTGCCTCGGCACATGTATTCGCGATGTGGCCTGAGATTGGCTGGCAACCAGTTCAGGGTGTACCCCACCTCCTGCCCGTTTACAGCTGGGATAGGCTCCAGCACTCCCCATGACCCTTGTGAGGATAAGTGGCCAAGAAAATGGATGGACGGATGTATATTTTGAATTGTAATGTATGTATGAATATCTGGATAAAAAAAAAAATCTTTTTTGTTTGTTTCACATCACCAATTTGACAATGCATTAAAGGGGTCCATACATTAGACAAAAAGATTAAAAAAAAACTCGCCCAAATGGCCGCCTCACACCTCACGATAAGGCAGAGTTGGAGCTTGTTCAAGCATGTTGATGAGGACTCTGCAGAGCACACCTTACAGGCCAGGTGAAGAAGAACTGCAGACCTCCAGGAAGAGTCTCTTGTCTTGTCTGGTCTTGTCTTCTGCTGGAATTCTCTCTTTCGTTGTCTTGCGGACTTGTTTTTTTTTTTTTTTTTTTGGTAATTAGTATTCTGACTTTGTTTTTGTGGAAGTGTACAGGGGTTGACCTATTTTTACTCTTGCATGATACTGAAGAAGCGTAACTCAAGAAGCTTCTTACTGCTGATTTAAAAAGATCCCAGCCACAGGTTAAATGTGAAGTAATGATATAATGTGATGTTTTATGACGTGATAATCATCACTATTTGTGGCTCTTTGCTGCGTTGGTACAGGTTCAAAGGAGTGTGCGTGCACGAGGGCCAACTTCACGCCTTGACGGAGGTAAGAGAACGCGTTTTTACAGCCCCGGCTTTCGTGAAATAGTTCAAGGGGTGTGGACGTTATTCACCGCCCTGGCAGGTAAAACATTTTGCAACAAAAATAGACGCGTCATGAAATAGCCGACGGGACGTGGGAGAGTGTGCGCGGCCCGACTCGGGTGGCGGCCTCAAGTTATTCTGCTGTTTTGTCATCTGACCCTCAATGCGCCCTGAGGGGAGGCGGGGCCCCCCCCGGGCTCCCTCAGATTGAGAATGAAGTCACCGTGTCGGCCGGTCTGGCCCACATGCACACAAACACGAGTATTCCCCATCCCCCATTGTTGTTGTCTTTTCCACTAGTAACTTTCTTCAGACTATTTATTCGCTACAAAAGGTTTAAGGTTGAGGCCTTTAGCGCCACCTGTTGCTTTGGTGTGCTCTTGACATTCCACAATTGCAATCGTTTGGTTACTTTTATTGATGTTATTGGTTTGGGCAGGAATTAAAAAAAAAGTCATAAATATTGTATTTATAATTCATACTAATCGTCATCTTTCTTTATGAGCCAAGAATTGGGATATTTAATGCCTTTGGATTGAACAATAAATATTTTATTTTAGCATTACAATACATATTTTATGATATGGTAATTTCTCTAAATGGGTTTGTTTGTTGTATTTTTGAGCTAACTAATTGTAAGCAGAAAAACAGTCATACATTTTTTTTTTAAGTAGATATATTTTTACTATTTTTATCATTTTAATTTAGAAAGTGAATTGAATGTTTTCATGCATTTGGTATTGACAGCAATACAAACTAAAATATGTAAAAGTATATGTTACTATTATTTATCCACAGCGGTTTATTTTTAAATCCAAGAATTTAGATTTTTAATGCCATTAGCTTGGTAATCCATTGAAGAAAAGAAAGTGTAATATTTGAATATTTTTCATATAATTTTTTAGATTTTTCTACATTTTGAAAACATTTAATTGTAATTTTTTATAAATATTTTGATATTTTCTGTCTTGCTTTAGGTCTATTTTATTTTTTTCCCTTACATTTATGTATTTCCCATCAAATATTTGCGTGTTGTTCTTATTATTTTGTAAATTATTTTTTATCAGAGAATTATTTTTAGAAATTTGTGTATTTTCCAATCTAATATTTGTGATTTTTTTTTTTTTTTCCCATCCAAAAGCAGATTTTTTGGGGGTAGTAATATTTCTGTATTTCCTTGTTAAATGTATTTTTTTTTTCAATTTTGTGTCGTGTTTCAAATATTTTTTATTTTCCAATTTTGCATTTTCTGCCTCATGTTCATTGTTTTAACATTTTCTTGCATTTTTTATGCTTTTTTTCTATTTTTTAAATAATTGTGTCCAGTTTAATTGGATCATATTTTTGTAATTTAAAAAAATCGTTATTTATATCTATATATTTTTATATTTTTTTCCAATATTCTGAATCCACATAGTTTAGTCCTCTAATATACATTTTAATCTATTTTTGCCTAAAAATATTTTTTTCCCCTCAGTTAATTTTGAAATTTTTTTTTCTTTTGCGATGACCTGCCATTAAGATAATTTCCAACAATAATAATATGGGGGACTAACTGCAGGATTACAGCTGCGCGCAAACAACGCTCCTTTGTATCACTCTTAACGCATCCACAAAAAATACTCAAATAATGTACAGTTCTGCAGTACTCAAATAGTTGAGACCCGTTAAACATATTCTGACAGTCACGGTAGGAGGATAGTCGAGCGTTCCAAGCGTCCAATCAGATTTCACTTGTGTGACCCCAGTCGAGTGTCATTTCTTACGCGGAGTTATTTAACAGCATCAGCCCCTTGGCCTAAATCCCAGCCTTGATCCACGTTAACCACTCGCGTTCCGTGACGCCTTTACGTCGGGATTAGTGGGCCTTTATGGCGAGGTCAGCAAAGTTCTTTCGATCAAAGAGCCAGAGAAGCTGGTTGGAGAGCTGCGCTGCTAACGCCACTTCCTGTCAATGCAATCAAAACGCGGTGGCCTGACTGTGAGCCCGGCAGACCTGCGGAGGGTTGCCTGGTAACCGAGAACCACACAGCCCACTCGCCATAGCAGAGAAATTTTGTGTTAGTGTTTGATCCCCATTTCCTTCCAACCACTTCCACTGTGAAATGAGTACCAAGTTCCAAGCATCAGTAGAGCGAGGACCCTGATTCAACTTGATTGAGTTCATCTTATTATTATGCCAAAAGAATTAACTTTTGGGGAGCGTTAAATATCTTCCAAAACTTTCAAAGTTCACACTTGTATTTGAAAGGCACAGATGGACTTTTTAAATCTCGTATTTTTTTTAGTTTGAGGGGATTTCTTTTTGCTTATGGTAATATTTGAATATTTTTCATCAGGAATTTAGACATTTCTACATGTTTATTCAATTTTATTGTAATTTTTTAAAAATATTTAGATGTTTTCCATCTAGTTTTTGGTCCATTTGATTTTTTCCCCTAATATTTATGTATTTTCCATCAAATATATGTGTATATATATATTTTTTTTGTCTTTTTGTAAATTATTTTTATTGGACAATTATTTTTATAAATTTGTCTACTTTCCATCTAATATTTGTGAATTTCTTTACACCCAAATTGATTTTTTGGGGGGAAAGGTAATATTTCTGTATTTCCTTGTTAATTGTTATAATTTTTTTTGTATTTTGTATTTTTTTTTTCAATTTTGTTTCTAACTGTATAGTGTTTCAAATAATTTTTATTTTCCTAATTTGCATTTTCTGCATCATGTTCATTATTTTGACATTCTCTTACATTTTTTATGCTTTTTTCAGTTTTTTAAATGATTGTCTATAGTTTAATTTGATCAGATTTTTGTAATTCCAAGAAATCTCTTTATATCTGTTTTTTATATATTTTTTCCAATATTCAGAATCCACATAGTTTAGTCTCCTAATATAAATCTTAATCTCTATTTGGATGTAAAATGTTGAAGATTGTTGCTTTGGCTTTGCACATTTGTCTTTTGAAACTCCCCTTGAGTAAATTATCAACATGTTCATTTTATCAACATGGACGTTGTGCTGATAGGTCATAATTTGGCCCACTGTCATTATATCAGGTTCAGCATTTGTTTACCTCACATACATATTGTACATGTTTATATTTGTCTCTGTATGTGTGCAGTACATCAACGGCGGCAACCTGGAGCAGCTTCTGGATAGCAACAAGCACCTGAGCTGGGTCGCCAGGATCAAGCTGGCCGGCGACCTCGCCAGCGGTCTGGCCTACCTGCATGCTAAAGGCATCTTCCACAGAGACCTCACCTCCAAGGTGGGTTGGCCCAATAACAGAACTCGACTTGGGCCTGCGTAGCGGTCCTTTATGTGTGTCTCAGTACTGCCCTCTGTTGACTAGAACCTCTCATTCACCTTTACTAAATTGAATTAGGAACAACTTCAAAATCGGCCACGTTTGTAGGTCCCGATGTAGTCGGCATATGATTCATATTGACAGGATGGATAAGTTTGTATTTAATAGTGCCGATTTTGCTGTGATCTCCCGCCAGAACTGTTTGATCAAATGCGACGACAGCAACTACACGGCGGTGGTGGGAGATTTTGGATTGGCTGAGAAGATCCCCGCCAATCTGTACGTGGTACTCGTCCACTCAGCTTCACTGCACACTTTAGTTCATTTCGGAGAAGGTCCGAATATTAGACGCACCCGTCAGTTGGGTGCAAACCACAACCACAAAAGCCCATCCCCCATTCAACATTAAGACCAACACTGCTGAAATCCAGTCTGTTACTAGTTAATCCCACTTTATTGCGTGCTACTAAAAACCTCATTAGTACCACGCAGCACTTTAATGAACAACCGCTCCTAAAACTAGTTAGTTATGGAGGAGGTGAAGCGCTGTGTCCGCCTTCGGGTGTACACCGGGTCCTTGGTGTATGGGGGTCACAACTTTCGGCAAACGACGTGCAAAGTGCTCGTTAAGAATATGCAGTCACACGGCGCAAAAAGGCACACTCAATCACCGTAATTTTCGGCCTATAAACCGCAACTTTTTTCACACGATTTCATCCCTGCGGTTTATGCAATGATGCGGCTAATTTGTGCATTTTTCCTAACGGCCGCAAGTGGCACTCGAGAGGAAAAGGGAAGAGTAAGACCAGTGGAATATATGTGCCGAGGAAGTGACTTTTAACCGTCCGGCGCTGTTAGCGCTGCGCCGGCGTGTTGCTGCCGTGTCTCTGATTTTTACAAGTATGGTTTTTTTTTTAACCGGCCCTGTTAGAGCGGCGCTGTCATTAGCGCAGCGGTGCTAGTGTTAGTGTTAGCTAGCATTAAACTCTTTCTGTGTACTGTCCTTTGTAAATATCTCGTGTTTCAATGTGGGCACCTGCTGCTTTTACACAGCTGCGGCGTATGTATGTAGCAAATGGTATTTCCTTTACAAATGTACTGGGTGACGCTCATAACCAGGTGCGCTCTGTAGGCCGGGAATTACGGTACTAACACACTTTTTGTATTTTTTTTTTTTTTATTAGATTGAGTTTTAAAAGAATATTTTGTCAGCCTAATAGTTTATATGCTTAAATCATTTTAAATCTTTTCAGAAAACAAGGGAAAAAAAGGTATACAGCTAAGAAGATTTGTCCAGTTCCCTTGATTCATCCAGTGGAACAGCATGACTACCGACAAACCATAATTTTACTAGTAATACCTTGGTATTTTTTTATTGCTATTGTGACACTGAGTTACAATGACTTAAGTTATTATTCGTATGACTAGATCTTTTTCCTTTCAGTATTGACGGTAATTAGGACTTTAGTACAGCGTTATTAGAAAGTACGGCACGTTCTGACTTGCGTACAAATTTCAGGTTCTGCCGCCAGAGAAGGAGCAGAACTGTTGTAAAACCCAGTACACGCTGTACTGGGAATAGGAAGTATTACAATCAGTGAGGGATACTGTGTTGTTTAGATGTATAAAAACTACTTTTCGTTATGATTTCTTCATTTTGATCAAATTTTTTAATTCAATATGTGGCATTGTTTTTTTTTTATTTAATCTTGATGTATTAATATCTTCTAATTGCTGTGATAGTGAATTGCAAATTAGAGTTTTAAATTAAGCAGGCTTTTTTTCCAATTTAGTTCTGATAATTTCTCTTTATTTTATTTAAGTAATTTATTTTTACATTTTAATCAAGTGAAATTGTATGTTTCCACTTTAAACACATTTTAATTGGTAGTTGACTGTGGTGAAAATGATTTTAATCACCTTTTTTTTCTCATGAGTAATGTATTATATATATCAACTTTTTTTTAACTAGTGTTTTTCATCACTTTGGCCATGACAACAACAATAATAATAAGAATAATATTAAGTTGTGAATGTATGTGTTTTTGAATGCATTTTCTATGTCCTAAATCCTTTGTGCAATTGGTGTTTTTTGCGCAGCACGGAAGGAGCGAAGCTATCGGTTGTGGGTTCTCCTTTCTGGATGGCTCCCGAGGTCCTCAGGGACGAACCTTACAACGAGAAGGTCCGTGCGCACGGCCACCGGGTCGAGCAAGTCGCAGTGGTTCGGTACCGACTGATTTTTTTTTTTCTCTCTCAGGCTGACGTCTTCTCCTACGGCATCATCCTGTGCGAGATCATCGCCCGGATCCAGGCTGACCCCGACTTTCTCCCACGCACGGAGGTGAGCGGGAAAACTCATCTCAAGCGAGATGGAAAGATGGATGTGGAAAGTTAGAAAAATAATCCCCCCGACACCAATTTTATAATTAACATTAAATTAGATCGATTTGTCCATCATAAGAATGGCCCACTCTGTATCTATGAAATTGTTTTGTCAAATGTCTAATAACATTGCGACTAAGCATACGTTTGTGTTCTGATGGGAATTTCTTTTTTTTCTTTTAGCGCCACCTGTTGCTTTGGTCTGCTCTTGACAGTCCACAATTGCAATCATTTGGTTGCTTTTATTGATATTATTGGTCTGGGCCGCAATTTAAAAAAAAAAAAATCATAAAAAAAGTATTAATAATTTCGTTATGAGCCAAGAATTGGGATATTTTATGCCTTTGGGTGATACAGTAAATAATTTATGTATTATTATTTTAACATTACAATACATATTTTAAAATATGATAATTTTATCTCTGAATGGGTTTGTCTATCCTATTTTTGATATCTAATACTATGCGAAATAATGGTCATAAATTTTTATAAAAAGTAGATACATTTTTACCATTTTTATCATTTTAATCTCCAAAGTAAGTTATTTTATTTTATTTAGTGATTTATTCTTTTCGAAATGTATTTTTCCACTTCAAACAAATTTGTATTGGTAGTTGAGTGAACAACAGTTCTTAAATTTGAACCATCTTTGTCCTTGCCTGCAGAGATACTCAATACTCAGTTATCCCGACTGATTTTGATTTTTATTTCATGGTATCCCCCGCCCCAATTCGCCTATTTACACACGGTTTCTTTGTGCCGTCGAGCAGAACTTCGGGCTGGACTATCACACCTTCCAGCACATGGTGGGCGACTGTCCCCCCGACTTCCTCCAGCTGGCGTTCAACTGCTGCAATGTGAGTTCATCTCCATGCCCTTCGGCAGTCTTCTCTTGAACTTCCTAAAAAGACAAGAGCAGCAATCAGATTATGCCTCTAATCTTATGATCCCCCCCAAAACCTTCACCCCAAATCTCCAGGGGTCTTGCAGCAAGATCTGCATTAGTGAGCTGTTGGTCTTAGATTATTTATAAATGTAATGAAAAGACTAAAGAGGATCATTTAAAGGGATTGACAGGCATTATTTTCTGCCCATGACTGACTTTTTTTTTTTTTTTTTGGTGGGGGGGTGTTGTCCAGATGGACCCCACGCTGCGGCCGTCATTCCCAGACATTGTGCGACACCTGGAAGAGATGCTGGCGCACCTCAAATTGGGCGACACGGAGCACCAGTGCCCCCCACTGGCCGGAGAGGGTGACAAAAAGACGGCTGCCTCCAAAGGTTTGTCTTCTGTTGCTAGTAAAGTGTTATTTTAAAATAAAATTATAAAAGATAAGCAACACACAGCACAGGAGGAGGGATAGGATTATTGAAAACGTTAATTCATTAGCGACACACCAGCTTCATTGTGTAACATCACGAGGAAGTTAAAAGATGAGAATTGTGGACTAGCACAAGTCAGGTTCATCCTTGGGTCAAATTTTTAGAGGTCTGAAGCTTGCTTGTTTGTTTGTTTTTGTTTTGAATTTTTTGTTTGTCCACTCAAAGGGGAAAAGATTCAGGGCTTGAAGCGACTCAACCCGCTGATATTCCCCGACGACAAAATCCCGCCCAAATCGCCGCGCCCCCGCCGCAACATCTGGCTGAGTCGCAGCCAGTCGGACATCTTCTCATGCAAGACTGCGAGGAAGGTGAACGTGCAAGACCCGTACTACGAGCCGCCGGCCTCGCGAAGGGCGGCGAAGGCGCACAAGGTCAACCCCTTCACGGCGCGCGAGGACCTGTGCGGCGGCAACATCAAGTTCTACGACGTGCCCAGCAAATCCGTGTTCTCGCTGGTCTTCGACCTGCGCTCGCCGCCGGGCAGCGCCTTCAGCAACCTGCCGCCGGCGCAAGCCTCGAGCGCCGCTTCTGCGTCCTTCTACTGGCAGCAGCTGCCGGGAAGACAGTGTCACTCCTTGCCGGTGTCACCCCAGTTGTCTCGCTCAGAGTTCCTGCACCACCACCCCCACCACGCCAGCGTCGCAACCGCCTCGGCAGTCAACAACAACAACAACAACGGCCCCCTGCCCTGCAACACGCACCCGTTGGCCTCCACCATGATGCGTGAGTGATCACCAAAATGGCTCTGCCACAAAATAAACTAACCTCTGCTAGCTTTTGCTAATTCAACATGAGAAATTTTAAACGTTTAAAACCTTTATGCAAAACCCTAATTTTGAATTCTTAACGCTTAAGGCTTGAAAGACTCATTTTAAACCACAAACATGATTTGAAACCATAATTGGTAACCCTAACGTGTTTGAAACCCTTATTTGAAACTAACCCTGGTTGTACCGTAATTTCCGGACAATAGAGCACACCTGATTATAACCTCACTCAGTACATTTTTAAAGTGAAAAAGCATTTTGTACATACACAAGCCGTACCTGATTAAAAGTCGCATGTGCTCACATTGAAACATGAGATATTTACAAAGAAAGACGGTACACAGAAAGAGTTTTCAAAGTTTTAAGAATGTACCTTAGCTTTTCTTTCCAAACAGTGCCTGAGACGTGGTAGTAACACAGCAGCAACATGCTCGCACAGCGCTAACAGGGCCAGTTAAAAAATAAAAAAAACATACCGGTAAAAGTCACTGAGACGCGGCAGCAACATGCTAGCACAGCGCTAACAGGGCCGGTTAAGAAAAAAAAAACATACCGGTAAAAGTCACTGAGACGCGGCAATAACACAGCAGCAACATGCTAGCACAGCGCTAACAGGGCCAGTTAAAAATAAACATACTGGTAAAAGTCACAGAGACGCAGCAGTAACACAGCAGCAACAAGTCACTTCCTCGGCACATATATTCCACCGGTCTCACTCTTTCCTTTTCCGCTCGAGTGCCTCCTTGCGGCATTAAGAAAAAATTGCACAAATAAGCCGCATCCCCGCAAGCCGCAGGGTTGAAAGCGTGTGGGGGGGGAAAAAGTTGCGGTTTATAGTCCGGAAATGACGGTACTTTGAAATTCAAATACAGAATTGCGGCTTGAATTCTGAAGCCCTAATATAGAACCTCGTCCCTTGTTTGAAATTCTAAACCTGTTTTTTGTTTTTAATTTTAATAAATCCAGTCTTGAAACCCTAATTTAAAACCCTATCCCTTGTTTGAAACCCTAAACCCTGCCCGTGAAAACCTAATTTGGAACATCAACCCATATTTGAAATTCTACCACACAATTGAAACCACCGAACTCGGCTCAAAACCCAAATTTAAAAATCCGAACCCTAATTTGAAATTTGAACCCAATCTTAAAACCCGAATTTGAAAGCAAGATTCATTCTTAGTTCCAAACTTGAAACCCTAAACCTCTCTTAGTATAATAATTTGGAAACCCTGTTTCCTAACCCAAGCTCGCAGACCCAAAATTTTCTTGAATCCACCTCTCTTTCTTTGAATCCATAACCTTTGTTCGAAAGCCTACCTCCCTGCTTGAAAAGTCTTAGAAGCCCTACATGCCAAAAGTGCAAGTACTGTATGTGGACTTTCGCATTAATTACCCGAAATGTAATTTCCTCCACCCCATATTGCAGTCACTATATATCCAATATTGCAATATTCTCCGTTGATGAGCAAGCGTGCACCTCCTTCCTTCCTCACAGCAGCCGTCCACTGGTCCGAGGCGGGCCTGACGGGAACCGAAGCGAGACACAAAGTGGCGCTGAGCGGTTGGGCCGGGAAATACACAGTCGTTGAGATCCCGCCGTACCGCAGGGCGCAGGCCGGTGACGGGACGGACGGCGGCAGCGGCGAGGACGACGACGACGTGTTTGGCGAGAGCTGGTCTCCGAACGTCCCCCTCGGCGAGGCCATGGACTGCTCCAGCATGTTGGACGACCAACACATGCACGTCGTGCCACCCCAGGACTGAAGGGGGCAATGTGGACTAAAGTCTGAAGGAAGCGCTTTCAAAGCTTTTCTTAACGCAGCCTTGATGCCAGTCGCATTCAAAACGCTGTTAATGCTAATATTGTTTATATTTATTATTATTACAGGATGACTGTGATTGTCTCCCTCGATCCTCCCCCCACAAAGATCATGTTGACGTTTTCGCCTCCAAACGGATCTCGCCAGTAAAAGCGGACATTTGGCCGCTTTGGCTTCTTCGCAATTTCCGACCATGTGCATCTTTGGATCCATTACGGCTTTACTTAGTTTGCCGTACATATTTTTGTCGGACATCTTTAATGATTCAAAGTCAGCTTGATGCACTTTTCACACGCTCACCAGCAATCACGCTGTCTCGAATCTATTAAATGCTAATAAGAGATTATTTAGTTTGCCTCTGTAGGAACTAAAATGCACTGTCATCTTTTCTATGCAAAAAAAAAAGATAATTTCACACTGTTGCGCAGAATCGAGGATATTTGTGGGGAAAAAAAGTCTTACATTTGTATATTTGTGGAAAAAAAAAAGATGTGCGGACTGATTTTGCTTCTAAATAACAAAGCTTCTTCTGAGTCTCATTTCAGTTTCAATAAAAAAAACTCTTTGACTCGGACCCACTTGGCCTTTTTTGTCTCGCAAGAGGATGTAAAGTCTGTAGCACAAGCATAACTTTTTTTTTTTCTTTAAAAAAGAAGACTATTAATTGTTCTCTCCAGTTTCATTTCAGCGTCAATAAAGCTTGCAATTTGGAAGTTGCGCAAGTGTCTCGAAACGCCCGTGGAAGGGAAATGGAGGCCGTGAAGAAGAAGCAGCAGCGGTGAACCCTCTCCACCAATCAAAAGAGTGCGTAGCCGAGGAGACGTTCAGGAAGTGAGCCGAGGGGAAGTTTAGTGGTTTTCTTGCGTCATTTGCGCTTTGTTTATGCCGATGAAGAGTCAAGGTAGGACAGCAAATATTTTTTGGGTCATTTTATGCAAAAACTTGCCCTGTGGAAGCTTTTAAGGTCTGGACTGAAGGGGGAATGTGTCGGGATGTTACAGGGAGGAACTGATGGAGGGTTTCAGTGACTAACTTCAGGGTTTGAAAACTTCCGCTACATCGACAGAGCGGCCTGCTAGCATCTGTGAAAATGTCAGGATAGGGTGGGGGTGTTCATCGGGTCACACAGCTCGACTACCTGTTTTCTGGTTTTCTCTTGTTGAAAGCGGCCCTGACCCAAGAGGGACCGATTCCATGGTTTTGCTTTCTTGAGTTGGACCGGCACGGGTGTGGCCCTTTTTCAAATAAATCAAGTGCATCAGTTTTAAGGAGGGCAGTGGTGAACCGCGTATGCACAACACCTGAACATGGGTTCTCGAGTTTGTTGTGTCCAGGGACCCCTTAAACGAGAGAAGACCCCTTGGTAACCTTAAGGCCAATCAAGCGTTGTGTACCCTGCTTTAAATATTTTTCTTCATGTATTAGTTACTCTTCTATTCATTAAGATATCCAAATGGATACAGCAACTCTCACAATTCAAACTTTTAGACTAAGCCTAAAGCGACAAAATGTCAGAATGTTATTACAGGAAGACAAGTCGAGAGTTACAAGGGCAATAATATTTTATAGTACACCTTTGATTCTTCAGAAGAAAAAAAGCAGGGATGTAAGAGTCAGCCCGAAGATAGCTGGCGTATGTGCCGGCCCGAGTGAGGATAAGCAGTAGAGAAAATGGACGGATGGATAATTTAGGACCCAAGCGCCGGCTCGTGGACCCACAGGGGTTTGGGGGCCCCAGTTTGAGAACCATAGCAACATGAGAAACAAATCTGGGAGACTTATTTGTGTCAAGGGGCCACATTAAAAAAAATTAAAAAAAAAGTATTATTGCATTTGCACAACAGCGCCCGTTATGTACTGTATATTTTTTTAACAACACATTGAATTTGAAATCAGAAGTCATGGAAAATCAAGTATTTTTGCATTCGACCTTAGCGGTGCTTTGACTTTAAGTTCAATTTCTTTATGTGACCAACGTTGGAAGTCAATCTACTTATATATCAAATCCATTTTCCCCAGTGAAATTCCATTAATCTGTCCCCCCCTCCTCCGCACAAATTTTTTTTTTTTTGCTTTTTGATAAACAAAAATCGCTTTGAATAATTTGATTTGATTTCAGATATAAATACAGCTCTTGAGATGAAAGTAAAATTATCAGTTCCTCTGATTTCATTATTCATCAATTTGTTTCAGCAAATTTCACTTTTGGTTTCTTTTTTTAACTACTGAGAGAATATCTACCAAATTTCAAATGTAAATATAAATATTTCAATATTTTATTTGATTTTACCTTATTTTTTGCAGGAAATGAAAAATTGTAAAAACAAAAAGTTTGTTCCATATTTTTTATTTTTTTGTTAGCATAACAACAGGATGTAAAGAAATAAACTGGGTTTTATAGTGTAAAAAAACTGAAAGTCATGATGATCATGATACGACTGCATTGTTCATAAAACCGATTAAAATTAAGTAAACTAATTTTCTGCCAAAAATGGAAGACATCCATTTTGCAAAAAAAAAAAACAGTCCTTCAAAGACAATGTGTTTGCTTTAGTGGGCCACATCAAGTGAAGAGGCAAGCCGGATCTGGGCCCCGAGCCTTGAGTTCAACACCTGTGTGCCTTCCATGATCCTTATTCATACCTTGACAGACCCGAGTGGATCTGGACCACAATGTCCCTGCATTGAGGACAAGGCCTCAATTCGCTTTAGAGTCCAGTCTTACCCCGGGTTCAAAACAGGCCTGGATTGGCGGTGGGGACACAACAGCTGAGAAGCCATGAGGAGAGTTCGGAGAAAAGGGGCCAGCAAAGACAAGGTGTTTGGTTGCGATCTTCTGGAGCACCTGAACGCCTCCGGCCAGGACAGTACGTCGGATGTCCCGGACCACTAAACAACCTGATCTTTTGGGGCTGATTCTTGTAAGTTTGCCCTTGTAGTCCCTCAGGTGTTGCGGTGCTGCAGCCAGTTTGTCGAGGAACGTGGCGTCGTGGATGGCATCTACAGGTTGTCCGGTGTTTCATCCAATATCCAGAAACTCAGGTGAGTTGTTTTCCCACTGACCGTCAATGCGTCCGTCGCACTTGTGACCCGGCTCGTCACCTCCCAAAACAGGAGCGAATTTGAGAGCGATGGGACTCCGGACCTCAGCAAGGAAGTATACCTGCAGGACATCCACTGCGTCAGCTCCCTGTGCAAAGCGTACTTCAGGGAGCTGCCCAACCCGCTGCTCACGTACCAACTTTACGACAAGTTTGCCGTTGAGTAGCATCCGACACTCTGCACGTCTTCCGTCTGTGTTGACCATTTCCTGGTCTCCAGGGTCTTTCTGATGTCACACTCAGAAGAAACTGATCAGATGAGGTCTGACGGAAATATTAATGGCAAGAACACAAATATTTCTTCTGCCTGCTGCAGGAGGCTGTGGCCGTACAACTGGAGGAGGACCGGCTGGTAAAAATCCAAGATGTCCTGAAGGAACTTCCAACGCCGCATTACAGGTTCTCTATGGACACGTCATTTTTTCACGCCGAGAAGCAAATGTCCTCCTACCAACTGTGCGTCAAAATGTTTTCCTGTCTCTCTTCAGGACTCTAGAGTTTCTAATGTGCCACCTCGTCAAAATGGCCTCGTACTCGGCCCAGACCAACATGCATGCCAGGAACTTGGCCATCGTCTGGGCCCCCAATCTGCTTCGGTCTGGACGCCACACTTTTTCACCTGTACGAGGCTGTGCTAAAATTCACGTAATTTGTTAAATCTGCTCGTTAAGGTCAAAGGACATAGAGGTGTCCGGTTTCAATGGCACCGCAGCCTTCATGGAGGTCAGGGTCCAGTCCATCGTAGTGGAGTTCATCCTCACACACGTCCCTCAACTGTTTCCTGAGCCGAGTAAGCGCACCACAAACACTCGTCCTTCGTGTACAGTCTTTTTCCAATTCCGCTTCATTCAGGTGTGGAATGCAGCAGGAGAAAGTCTCTTCCCTCCCCGATCGCCATTTCCGGCCAGGAGGAACTCCTGTTCAAGGCTCAGCCTCCCACCAACTTTGGACACATCAGTCCAGGGGATGGTCCACTCCCAATGAGACCATACCACGCTATCATAGAAGGCACGGACAAGTGAGTGGACTATTTAACAGCGTTAACAGTTCTAGAAGATGTTTTGACAACCACTCAGAGATCCAGAGAGCTTCAAGTGTTTGGTCATATTTGGGTTCAACTTTGTTCACCTCAGGAGGAAGGGCTCCTTCAAAGGAAGGAAATGGATGTCCATTTTCAATATCGGCAGTCGCTTCCATGACCCAAGAAGACGGCATAAACACTCAGCCAAAGGTACTTGGAGTAGAACCACCTACACTCTTATTTCAGTTGGTTGATGAGGCAACATTTTGGTCAAAAGGGGGGTACGAACATACCGATACTGGTCTATAGTTTAGACTTCTCCGTCCCTTGCAATCAAAGTAGGAAAACCTGTTCAATATTTCTGCTTGCAAATGCATCCGGGTGCGGTGAACACAGTTCGCCCGAGCCACGGACTCCGTGGCTAGGACATGAAATGAAATGATAGCCAATCAGGAACCTTGTTTAAGCTAGTTGTCAGGGATCAAGAGAGCTGGAACAACTGGTCGGGCTGAGTCTTTGTAAAATTTGTCTTACAAATCCTTAACAACAATTTAAAAAAATGACAAAGGATGAAATGATGCAAATGTAATGTACGGTAGTTACCAGACAAGCGAAGACTTGGCTTAGCTACTTTTAGTTCTTGTTCGACAACTCCTTTTTCTTCTTTATATCTTTCATCAGTCTGCATGCCCGTGGCCCTGTGCTGCCTCACTCCAAAAGTCTTGGCACCGCAACAAAAATTTGTTTCAGGGGGGCGAGACTTGTAATTGTTGGTGGAGAAATGTGTGGCCATGTGTGACATGTTGGCCATCTTGAATTCACCACACATGATGAGCCTGATTCACTATGAAACCAAAACCGCGTACTAAATTGTATGTTCAGTCAAAGTGGCAGGTTAGTTAGTGGTAGGAGTCTGTGAAACTAAAACTTTAAAACTTGAGACAGCATGGCCTGAAAAACTGCTCTGGGAGGGGCAAGCACCCAACTGTGACAGTACGTTGATATGACCCAGACACAAGGACTTGCAGCGTGAACGGAGTTCAGGCCTCAAATCATTCAGAAGTACCAAAGTTGCATTGCTTGAATAGACCATATTTCACAATTTTCTCTTTGTTTCGACCATTTCAACGTTTACAAAAGCCGAGAAAGTCCGTTCTGTCACGACCAGAACATGGGATTGGACCCAAATGCACAACTCGGGAGACGCAGAGGCGGTTTGGGAAATGGTTTTGAGAACCCAACAGGCAGTCCAAGGAAGCAGCAGTAATGAATTCGTCAGACATGAAGGGCAGGTCACTAGGCAGGCAGGAGTTGGTACACGTGAGAGCAGGAACAGGATCAAGAAAGTGCGGGAACGAGGCACGAGGCAACGACCTGGCAAAGGCCAGACGGTACGTGTGGTCCTGTTTGTATAGGCCGTGATTAAGTGAAACGAGGCGCAGGTGTGTGCCTCCACTGATTGCTGCAGGTGCGTGCCGCGTCGGGGACCGGCACAGCCTGGACTGGGACCGGCAGGGCCATGACACGTTCTCCCCTCGGCCTCTCATTTTGTCTACCTCTCCTCGCCGAGGTTATTGGAAATGCACCTCTGACACGGTATGTTAGACCCAAAATCGCCCTTTGCAATTTGTCTCATGAGCTAAATCACTGAGCATGCTAAAGCGACCTATTTCCATCCCCTCCTAGAAAGGAACTGCGCGACAATTTTGCGGGTTGGGAAGTTGCAATCCTGGTTGCGCCCAGCTCCCACATTTATTTGCATGACTGATTCAAATAAGGGGAGGTTATGTTAAAAAAATCAGCATGTGTTTGCCCATCCTTACTTTACCAAATGGACTCAGAACTGAATCCTGTTTATATCACATCTGCAGTCAATACCGTTTTATGTGTACAGAGAAGGACACACAGGTGTTGCGTCCAGCTCGAAGCATGGACTCACTCAGCATTGCGTCATATTCAAATGAAGGTGCTGCTCTTCTCGACATCATCGTCATCACCAGTATCATCCCCCTGGGAGATTTCTGAATCTCACGGTGTTGGTTTTTCATTATTCCTTTCATTCTAGATTGCATACGTCCTCTGCATACATCCCGTTCCGCTAAAATGTCCGTCTTGGAAGTTGCGTCGTCACCGAGCCCCTTAAGCGGAAGCGAATATGCAGTGACCTACCGCAGGGGAACAGGAGTTGTGAGCGGGGGCACCCAGGGCACCTACACGGCCCTTGACGCCGAAGGCTCGGGAAGCAGAGATGGCGAAACTGTCCAAACCAGGTCGCCGGGACTCTCCACAAAGGGGGGACGGAGAGCTGCCATGCACATCACCGGGCCCACTGTGGTCACGGTGCCGTTACACATCACCTCCAACTTGGCTTTGGGCCTTCTGCAGGGAGGCGGCTCCAACCGGGTAGTCCACCGGGGCAGGGATAAGGAGGGAGGACATAAAGGGGAGAGGAAGGACAATGGAAGAATGGAAATGGAAGTTGAAGAACTTGGGAAAGGTAAAGAAGAGAAGAAAGAGGTGACACACGGAAAGGAAACCGTCACAGACGAAGACGCAAATGCAGTGGTTGACAAGGAAGAAGACGAGAACGAGGAAGCAGTTGGGGGAGACTGCACAATGGAACCAGCAGCAAAAGAAACGTGTGCCAAAAGCCTGATTTACAATGTAGCTGAAGATGTTTGTCAACAAGATTATGAAGGTAATTTCTCCAGGAAAAAAAGTATCATGACGTACGTTAGCTCAACTCTGATTCAAACATCTCAATCGTAGATATGCAAGGAGAGGCATCAGCCGGACCCCAGGAAAACAATGTTTTTGATTCTTCTGAGGTCCTCAACTCCACTCAGCTGGAGCAGGATGACCAGGAGCTGTCGGGCTATGTTCAAGACAACTTTGAATTCCTGGATCACATGGACTGCAGTGTCTCCTGTCAGGTATTTTTCTATGGATGTATTACTGTATGGAAGTGCTGTCCATCTCACGTAAGGAAAATGTTTTCCCAAGTTGGTTATTGTGTAACTAGATCCCCAGGTGGTCTCCAGAGCTTGTAGAGAGAACAACTTGGGTCTTGTTTGAAACTTCCTGAAAGACTTAAGTCTTAACATCCACAAGTCTAGCTAGAAAGTTGAACCTGGAGACCCTTGATTAACATTCTGACTCTTTGAGACTCACACTGACATATGAAGGTCTTGTTCTTGGCTTTGCTAAGACCTAGTCTAGTATTTTATTTTTTGCGGTGGGAGTGGGGGGACCAAAAGAAGAAGTTCTTGCAGGAAAAAATTGACTTATTTGAAAACCTAATCCAGAAGACTAACAACAGATTTTTCCTGAAACTTGAACCCAGTGATTTATCCTTGCTTAAGTCTTGGAAATGTTATCAATGTTAGCTGGCCTTTGATTGGCCCAAGTTGTACCCTGTGTGGATTGTATTTTGGGTTCACAGCTGTTTCAAACTTTTCTTTTCAGATTCCTCTCCACTTCCTGCCGGACTGTGCTTCCCAAGTAAACGAATTCTCCGTAGAACCTCCCGGACATTCCGACGACGAATATGAACTCATGGTACAACCCTCGCATCACGCCGCGGGGCCCGACACCAGCCCGGCCATCAGCCCGGAAATAAACACTCAAAGCCAGCTGAAGTTCCACAGGCCTTGCAGTGTCGATGCGAACGAGAGACACGGGAAATCCCTCAGCTTGCCTCACATGACCTCGCCTGTGTGCGAACCAGGCAAATGTTGCTCTGGCAATGACGACAGTCCGACCGATGACGACACGACTGACTACGGCAGCAGTGACGAAGACGACAGCTTGTTCGTTAAGAGCCTCCCTGCGGACTTCTTTCTAAGCAATTCGTGTGATCTTGAAACAAATGATACGCCAACTGTCACTGTAGATGCCACGCCGCAAGACCACTCGTGTGAAGTTGGAGAATTTAATCCTGAATTCTCTCCTTGTGAGCAACAAAATAATGGCGAGGAGAACCAGGACAACATAGATAGAGAAGAAGAGACGATACCGAGGAATGAGGAGCGAGTGGACCACTCAGACGACAACAGTCTAAGGTGAAAAGTATTTTCTCTAAAAAATTTGCATTTGCGACGTGACGGAGATTGTGATCTAACCCTAAAGCAAGAACTTATTAATCGAAAAGAGATCTCAGTAGATGACAGACTGTATTAACACAAGTGAAACCAACTAGCTACAGCAGCACCTTTACCGAAATCTGCACCATGTTTTCCCTCAGCCATGCCTTGTATATTGGTTAGGTACGTAGCGGTTCTTAACATCTTTAAATGTAAAGAAACGCAAACATTGTGTGTGCTTCTCCGCTTACATTGTGGCATACTCGAGATGACCTACACTAGTACACCACATACAAAATGAGTCTACCAAATGGCTGTCATTGCAGCAAGACTGATCTGGAACAGGCACCATGATGCTACTGGGACATGCAGACTGCCAGAAAATAATACAGAGTACAAGAGTACTGCGGTAGTAGAAGAAAATAGAAGACTCTGGGCTAATGGTTAGCTCGTCTGGTCACTTACGTTGTGGATTGGCAACAGTCTCACCTTCAGCATCTAATTGAGCATTTGGAAATACTGAAACGTTTCATGTTTACGATTGTCAGTTGAGATAATTTTTCCATGGAGGAAAAATCGACAGTCTTAACACATCCCGCATCACCGAATAATCGCTCATGAGAAGCATTTAGAAACTAACAATCTTCTGGTCTTGGTTGATTTTATTCCCAAGACACAGAAAATCCTCAATATTGGCATGATTGTTGGTTTCCGTGTATCCCACGTTAGTGCAGTTCCAGAAAGAGATGGAAAACACAAGCACTTTACCAGGCGTGATTGATTAAACGGGATGTGTGGAAATTACTACAAAGCAAAGAAGCTGAACTCTGAACTATTTTTCTTCTCTGTGCAGAGACGATTTCAAAATCACGGAAGATGGTCCAGGACCTCTCCCCTTAGAAGTGGCATCACACCATTGTGAAGACTTACAAACGCAAGAGCACACGGATGGATCAAGTATTAAGGCCAATGACCATGTAGAGGTCGAAAAGGTCAAACAGGAAGAGGATGAAGAAGTCCATCACTTCTCCATCCCTGGTGGTGCTCACAATGAAACAACCCAAGAACAGGAACTCCTGGATGTTTCTGAAGAGACGATAGAGGATTTTAAGACGGACCAGGATGATGGAGAAAAGGAAAAGGGTAAAGGGACTGAAGATGTGATTCCTGAAATTATAATAAGCACGCTGGAAAATGTCTCAACAGAAGATGGCAAGGAACCGAGTTTGGGAAGGACACAGGAGGAGAGCTTGGGGATGGACGACACCGTAGTGAAAATCTGGGACGAGCTGGAGGAGGTTGTGTGTGAAGTGATCGAGGACGAGGAAAGAAAGACGGTGGAGGTCCGTCATAGCGGCGAGGACAACAAGACGGTGACAACTTGGGGAAAGAACCCTGAGGATACGGAGATCAACTTACCAGAGAGGTGTGGCCAAGATGGAGAAGTT
This sequence comes from Syngnathoides biaculeatus, assembly GCF_019802595.1. Lineage (NCBI taxonomy): Eukaryota > Metazoa > Chordata > Actinopteri > Syngnathiformes > Syngnathidae > Syngnathoides > Syngnathoides biaculeatus. The sequence goes on from NC_084652.1 coordinate 8,238,530, forward strand.
ATTGAAACATTAGTATCTAAAGAAGATGAACCAATACTTGAGGAAGTGACAGAAATGCCAAGTCTTAGAAGTATAGCTCTAAAAGCGATCAAGTCTGAAATTCCAGAGTCCAGAGAAGGTGTGAGTGTTGACGAGCGAGGACCAGAGAGGTATGTACAAGAACTAGTTACAGAATTGCTGGTGCCCAAAGACAAAGTCATACTTGAGGAAGTGACAGTGAACCGAAGTCTGAGAAATACATCCCTTAAGGAGGTCAGGTCTGATGTACCAGACTCCGGAGGAGGCATGATGCTTGAGGCCGGAATCCCAGAGAGGTATGAACAAGAAGATACAGTTACAGAAAAGTTGGTACACGAAGAAGAACACATTTCTGAGGAAGTGGCAGTGATGCCAAATCTTAGAGCTACATCCTTGAAAGAGGTCAAGTCTAACATCCTGGACTCCAGGGAAGGCATGAGGTTTGACAACGGAGGCCCAGAGAGGTCTGAACAGGTAGGTACCATTACAGAAAACTTGGCGCACAAGGAAAACAAAGATATTTCTGAGGAAGAGACAATGAGACCAAGTCTTAGCGATACACTCCTGAAAGAGGTGAGGTCCGACGTTCCAGAATCCAGGGAAGAGTTCAGATTTGAAGAGCAAGGAACAGAGAGGTGTGAGCAAGAAGGTACTGTTAAAGAATTGTTTGTGGCCATGGTTAGCGATCCACCCCTGGAAGAGGACAGGCCTGATGTTCCAAAATCCTCGAAAGGGTTGAGATTTGAAGAACAAGGAACAAAGAGGTGTGAACAAAAAGACCGAGGAATAGGAAGGAAGCTAGTCATCTCCAAGATGCCCAATGTTTACCAAGTGAAAGCGGTGCCAGTTGTGCCACCCAAGCCCCAACACTGTATGCTCGCCGCCAGGACCCTCCGACAACAGCAGCAGCAGCGAGAAAAGAGGGACCCCGACGGGCCAGACGACGTTGGCCCCATCCGGGACTCGCCCCGGAACAGCCCTGTCAGCATCTGCTTCGACGAGGCTGTCGCCATCGCCACCATGAGGCGAGAAAAAGAGCGCGGAAGCGAGCGAGAGCGGCAACGGGACTGGATGGGTGAAGTCCAGTGACGGTCCGAAGCGACACTACTCGCTAAAAGTCCATGATATTGGACTTCCGGGTGAAATTTCAGGGTGAACCTTTAATGTAGTAAAGCCTTTGAAGGGGAATTTAAAGAAAGTGACCAGAAAATTGTATTGTAAATATGACACACCGCAGAGAAGAGTATTATTGACAACGTCGCAGCCCCAATACCGTTGCAGTGGACCGCTGGAAGCTATTCTAGTTGCCGGCAGGCTAGCCCGGGGCGGCAGAGCACCACTTGACACCAGTGACGTTGTAGCCAAAATAACTTCAGGGAACATCTACTTTTCAAGTTGCAAGCATAGCTTTGGATGTAGAAATGTGCCGTGTCCGATCTCAATAATTCAGAACGAAAGCGTTCTGTGATGTTCTCTCAGCTGACCGATAAAAATTCTCGCATAACTGGTCCTACTACAACAAAGGGCGGACTAGTTACGTGGACCTCGAGCTGGATGTCAAGCATACCGAACACCAATTGTATGCAAATAAAGCAGGAAATAAATGTATTGGTCGAATCTTGGCTCAAACACTTGTTGTGAATTTTGCCATTCAGCCCCTCGTTAGATAAGAGCAAATTATGGAGGAAAAAAAAAAAAAACACTTAACATTGTGAACAACTGAACGTGGTCCATTCCAAAGTTGAAAGGTCACCTGTTAAGTTTGTTGTGCGTTTTTTAGTTCATCCTGAAATTTCCCCCGAAGGCCCAATATCACTGTTTTGATTGAGTAGTAGCTTTTGATTCAACATTTCCTCTGGGCATGAAAATGGGAACAAATGGGCCAACAAAGGTTGGGACATTTTGGGGTGGGGGGGGGGGGGGTTGGCGGAGTGGGGGGGTCTTTCACAGCCAAGTACTTAGATATCAGTTAGTCTTTGAAACTTCGAAAATTGTGCTCACTTCTATTAGCTAACCATGAATATGTAATTTTTTTTTTAAATATGAATTGCACACCTAATCTTCGATTACCCATCTACCACTTTTTAAAATTCATATTTAAGGTGTAAATTTCCATCTGCCATTGTCTGAAATGTATTTCAAAATTTTTCAATCGGCTTCTGCTATTTAAAAGAAATCCTGGTGTCAGTTGCTACCTTGCATAAAAAATACAATTAAATATTTCAGTTCAGAAAATTGAACTATTTTTATTTTAAAAAAAAAATAAGGTGTTAGTGTTTTGCATTCTTAAAATTGAAAGTCTTATGAATAAAAAAGAGTCCATTTGTATGCCAAGCATTATTATGTGGGATCTTTTGTGTAGATTAACGGAATAAAGTATGGTACATTTTTTTAAATAACATTTTTAATCTTCCAATTTAAAAAAATCCCTAAAGTAAAATTTGAATCCCAAATATTTGTTTCCATAGTGATGATAGTTGAAAAACCTTGTAAATAAATTAAACACAATTTTGTATCAGTATTGGCACAAAATTTATTTGCACAATCAGACAACCAACACCAGACTTGTATAAAAATGTCAGTGGTAAACATAACAAGCCAAAATAGCATCTTTAATAATAAGTTATTTAATATTTATAATAGTGTAACTAAAAACATGAACATTTTCTACTCACATGTTTGGCTAAAAGATCAGGACCAAAGTACCAAGATCTTTTTTTGGCCTTTGACCAAAAAAGCTAGTGCTGTTCAAGAAGATGGCTGCCGACTTTGGCCAGAACACTAGTACCAAAACGTCACTGCCATGCTTCAGAGCTGGACCTAAAGACAGTGTAGGTCTGGATTTAAAATTGGTCAGAAAGGCCTTGGTCTGGTAAAAGATGTTGGCCAAAAGCCAAAATACGATCTTCAAACTTAGAAAAACATAGCCACATCTGAAGCTTGTCCCCGGAATACCTAGATGCTTCCAAGAATTTGGCCCAAGGACTAGGACCAAATGACATTTATTTGAATGGGTCTTACTTTAAGGTCGAGGTCTGGCTTCAGGTCTGTGTCCAAAAGACAGTAGTATAAAGACACTGGCCAGAAGACTAGCAGCAACACACCTTAACACTTAGACTAAAAGACTGAGGTCTATCTTGAGACTAGATGTGCAGATTGAGACATTAACCAGAATAGTACAACCTAAAACCAAGATCTTACTCAGGTCTTTGACCTAAAGAATAGGACAAAAACACAGCCGTGGCTCTTACTTTGAGATCAGACAGCGATAGCCCGGACTGGCTTTTGTGTTGCCTCAAAAATACACAGTAGCACGTTTTTGAAACGTTGCCCAGAAGTTTGGAACCAAAAGGTCTTGCTTAGGACTTTGAGCCGAAGAACTGGACCAAAAGAATTCTTTTCAAGAAGTCTTGATTTAAGGTCAGACAGAAAAACCCTCACCTAGCTTCTCCCAAGAAGTCATTTTTTCACAAACTACAGTGCATTACTTTTTGTCCAGAATCCTACCAAGAACAGGACCAGTATTTAGAACTCATTAAATGTGATCAATTGTGTAAAACCAATTTTTAAAACACCAAAGTGCTAAATCTAAATATAGAGGCCATCATCTCGCAGGACGCTGGAACGATGAGAACTTTGACGACTTTGTTTGTGCTCTCTGTCACTTCCTCTCCTTTCTCGATCACTTCCTGTCTTGTCCTTGTCACTTGCTCTCCTCTCCCAGTTACTTCCTGCCTCGCCTCTGTCACTTCCTCTCCTGTGACTCTCGGTGCTCCCTCGATGCTTCTCCTCGTCCTTGCCGCCTTTCTCAAACTTGTACCGAGCGCTCTCGAGTCGGCTCCTTCGTGTCTCGTCACCACGTACTTCCTCTTCCACTGACCTCCTGTGGTGACTCCTCTGGCTGGCTGCAATCTTCTCCTCCATGGAGTCATCCGCATACGATTCATGACTCCGGTCTGAAAACCTCCTTTCGTCACGTCTTCTGTGACTGTCTCCACTCATCCTTTTCTCCCTGTCCCATCCCCTGCTATCGGTACCTTCTGACTTCCAGTCCTTTTCTTGAGTCCTGTCTGTTGTGTTGCTTTCGTTTTTGGAGGATCTGTTGCTTCGTCTCTCATGACTGACCCGCTCATTGATCGCCTGTGTTAGTTCGGGATTCCCAGTCATCGCTCTGTCTTGTCGGTAGCTTCTCTCATGTTCTTCCTTCCTTCTGGAGTCCTCCATTGGACCCAGTGGTTCTTTGCCCCCGTGTTCTCTGTGGCTGCTCTCCAATTCTGGCTTACCTCTGGAGTCTCCTGTCCTTGGTGGTTCTTTCCCAGTGTTGGCCTTCTCTTTTGCCTTCTCATCCACTTTTTTACACAAATCCAGTTTTTTACACAATGCTGATTCCCCTTTCTTATGAGTCTCCTTAGAAGCTGCAATCCGGTTCTCATTTTCCTTATCCAGTTTATCCTTCTTCCTTGTCCCATCTGTTTTCTCCTTGGACTCACTTTCCTTCTCTGTGTTTTTGCCTTCCTCGATCCTTTTGTCCAGTTTCTCCTCTAATAGGTCCAGCTCCTGCTCCAGCGCAGCCAGCTTCTTGGGATCGGACTCCAGGTCGTCATCCACCTCTACCTCCACTTCCTCGATCTCCTCATACTCCTCCACTTCGATCCCGTCCATGGTCTTCTGCAGCTGCGTTTTAACCTTGTTGAGCTCCAGGAGGCCATTCTGCAATTCCTTGCACACGTCCCTGATCTTGGAGGCGAACTTTGTCTTGGCGCCTTTGCGCAGCTCATGGGAGTCCTTTGCAAGGAAGAAGACGTCGAGGGCCAGGAAGAGTGCCGACATGACCCCAGTAGTGACGCTGATGGCCTGGGCCGCCTTGGCCGCCCCGGCCCCTGCGCCCAGAACCTGCACGGTGCTGATTAACTTGTCAGTGTTGATCATCAGGGCTTTCCCTGCCCGGCCTCCTTCTTTCACGACATGCTTTATGTTGTGGTTCAGCGCCTTCTTTGCGGCACTCTGCGAGTACTTCTCGAAGTCCCACTCTTGCAGGGTGTCTATGCCCTCCTGCACGAAATCCATGCATTCGCGGATATCTTTGATCTGCTCCTGGTAGTCCTGGATCATCTTCTCCACCTTCTTGCGGTCCATGTTGGAGTGGACGGCGTCGGTGATGTTGGCCGTAGCCGAGGTGATGCTCCCCGCCGTGGCCACGCTGATGCCCACCGCCGTGACGATGATGGAGGCGCCAAAGGTGAATGGCGCCAGGATGAGCCCAGTGATGGTGGCCAGGCTGCCGGCCACGCTGGCCACGCCGCCGCCCACCGCCGCCGACACCGTCTTCTTGTGGAACTGGTCGGCGGCATCGGCGATGGCCAGCAGCTCCAGGATGCTCTGTTGCAACGACGCCCCCCGCTGGTTGAAGAGCCGCACGAACAGGCGCGCCGCCATGTAGACACGGTCGGCAGCCTCCTCCATCGCACTGCGGACACAATCATGAAGTGATTCTTACCAGACACTTCATTAGGTTACATTTAATCTTCCAGAAACACCACCTGATATTGAATATTTTCTTTCGATGCATCCTCCGACCATCTACAGTCTAGCTAGCCGGCAAAAAAAGCCGTCCATCGAACAATCCATCAATGTCTCACCAATCCATTCATCTGGCATCCATGCATCCACCTACCAATCAGTCTCTCGCTATCCATCCATCAAGCATCAATCCAAACGTCTAGCATCATCTATCCATCCATTCATCCAACCATCTAGCGATCCGTCCAGCTATCATCCGTCCGTCACCCATCAGACCAACATCAGTCATTCATCTATCCATCAATGAGAAATCCATCATCTATCAGTTCATCCATCTAACACCCATTTGTCCCACAATTAATCAATCTATCTGACTCTTCATCGATCACCAAATCATTAATAAATAAACAATAAAACAGAGCTCATACATTCCCTCCTCATCTTCTTGGAAATTGGCCGCCTCGTTCCACTCGGCCCAGCCTGCGGAGACGGAAAGTCGAGACCGACCACATCAGACTCGCACACGAAGACTGAAAACCTTTTCAAGGCAAAACTGTTTGACGTCACGCTTGCCTTCGACGTTTTTCCACCATTCCAACAGGCCGTCGTTCTCCTGCAGGAAAAGAAAAACATCAACTTTGACCGGTATGTTGTCATGTGATGTTGAAGGATGGCGCCGGCATTCGCGTACGCACCTCCTCCGATTCCAGGGGGTTTCCCTCGGTCGGGTAGGCTGCCAACTCCAGCGGCTGGACTTCCACTGTGCTCTCCTGGAAAAAAAAAATAAAATAAACAAACACCCAAAAAAACCTTTATCGCACTGCTAAGGTCATTGGCGACTGGCAACCTCCGGTGTACACGGAGTTACGCGAGGAGTGATAAGGAACAAGAAGAAACCAACCTCGGTTGGGATCATCTCCTGCATCTCCACACTTTCCTCAATGAGGGGCATTTTTTCCTGGGCCTGAGGAGCGAAAAGTGAGAGAATGACCGTCACAGGAAGGGAAAACTCATTCTCGGCAATTTAGTCTTGTCCATCTGCTTGTACGACTCAAACTTGGTAGCAGTTCTTGGGAACCAGGAAAACTGAACCCAAAAAAGTTCAAAAGAAGCATTCTTTGCTGTAAAATTTCCCGTTACCTGTGACGACGCCATGATTTTTGGCATCCTGGGAAGCGTCGTCTTGACTCTGAAGGACACGACCTGGAGGAGATGAAAGAGTTAAGATGACATTTTGCGCGTCGCTGCTTAGCAACACAAAACACTGACTCTTCTTTTCCTCTTGATGGTCCTCCTGCGTCTCAGCCCGCCGCCGCCAGGAGGCGCACCGTCCTCCTTGTCGCCGCCGTCGTTCTGCGAGCATCGAGGGCGGATTAGCGCGCGCTAACTTATCTACGGTTGTCAAATGAAGCGCACCCTAACCTCTTTGTCCACAGTTTTGGGGGTCCTCTTGAACATGCTCGTAAAGACTCCTTTTTTCTCCTGCTCCACATAAATATTTTGTCATATACTGCAGATAGTATTGTATATGCCTGTCAATCATTGTGACAAGAGTTCCTAATATTTGGCCCCTAAAGACATCCATATACATTATGTACGTACGCAAATAGACGATGTAGCGTGCTTACCTTCGCGGTGCCAGCGACAAGATTGACAGAACTGCCTGACAGTTCGTCTCCTGACAAGTCATCCTAGCGGGAAGAAAAAAAATATAATTACTAAGATATAAAATAAAATAATAATCACATCAGGGATCGTTGGAAATGCAGTTTTCCCCTCATGTGATCGCTAGCATCAAAAAGAAATAATGAGGAGCGCGGCTCCAAATTTGAAACATAAAAACAACAATAATTTTTGAAATAAAATAAAAAATGCAATTCAACATTTAAAATGTAATTCGAAAAAAAGTGATTTGAAAATGTTAAACTAAAAAGGTAATTAGACTGTACATACATGTATATTAAGTACCCATAAGATGTTGGGCGAGTGGAAACCATGGCCTAGTGGCCTAGTATTCCTTAGCTTAGCTAGCTAACAACGAGACGCGTCTGTGATCAATTCATGGATGTTGAAGAAACATCGAACGTGAGCAAATTCATAACTTGAACGACGAGGGCCGTGAGGCCTTATCTTAGTACATCTTAGTACACAAATTGGCGCCGTATCGTTCGCGTTGAAGCTCCTCGGCTTAGGTTAGCCTAGCGCGCTAACAAGATTACCTATGTAGAGTATACAGCGAAGACCAAACATCGTACATGGACTCAACCAGCTACTAGAGTGAGAACCATTGTGGTTTGAATCCATGAATTATTTGAATCCAATCCTTGAATCCATACATGGATACTAATATTAGAAAAAGACGCATACAAATAAAAAAAAATATCAGTCAAATGTACGTCAAAATAAAAATACAACTCAACATTTTAAATGTAATTGTAAAAAAAGTGATTTCAAAATGAATAAATTGAATAAATTAAAACAATGAGGAAATATTAATATTTCAAAAATAATAATTTCAAAATATCTGTCGGTCACTCATTGGTTTGGGGTTGTCTTCAGGGAGAGAAAAATGAAGGAATTTTGATGTGAAATAAAAAAAGAATTTAAAAAATAAGAATAAAATAAAATAGAAAGTGAAATATCAGTTCAAAAATAATATTTTTGCTATAAAATATATGATACAACGTTACTTTTAAGTCTTTTTAAATGCGAGCATTACATAAAAAAAAAAAAAAAGAAACAAAAAACGTTTTAACTAAGGCTATAAATTTGATGCGTTCATCAACTGAGGAGCAGTTTTTCCTCGTAGTTTGGCAGTACCGCAAGTTCACCTTGACACTTTCCGCCTCCCTGTCGTCACTGAGAGGATCCTGAAAGCCACGAAAGTCGCGTTACTTTTTAGTCCCCGTTCGAGAAAAAGCCCAAAAGGGCGAGAGGAGAAGATCCGCCGACCTTGGTGGCGATGGAGCGCGGCGCCGGTTGGGGCGACTTTTTGAACATTCCCGCTAAACCTCCCGATTTTTCCTGGGAACAAAAGTAATGTCAGAAAGGAAGGGGGAGGGGGTGGGGGGGGTCGTTTGGGGTGGGGGGCGAGTGAAGGGCGCGCCAACATCATTTGCACCTTTGCTGTGTTTTCTTCTGTCAGATTTTCATCGCTGGCCAATAATTTCTTCTCCTCGCCGCCTTTCGAGTCCTGCACAGCAACGACGGCGATAAATAAAAATTGTGATGATGACGACGACGATGATCATCTTTCGTGTCGTCACCTCATCCACAACGGCCTCGTCGGCTAATTTTGGAGCTTTCTTGAATATGCCGCTGAAAATGCTTTTCTCTTTGTCCTTGAAAAGAGAGAGAAAAAAATTATAAAATCATATACTGTGGACATTTGCATTTAATTTGAGAATTTAACTCATTCATGCAAAGTATTTAAAAATAGGCTTAGTAATAAATAAAAACTTTTTTTTTTACAATTTGAAATAAAATGTCAATGTTAATAGAAAATAAATCTTAAAATGAGTACAATACTAATTTGAAAATGAATAAAGTTACATTTTAACATAAAAATGTAAAAACTTGACAAACTTAGGTGTTATTCACAGTTAAATGAAAACTAATTACTATAAATATGTATATTAAAAGACCAAACGAATTAGAAAAAAAGGAAGTGCAATTCATTAAATATTCATAGATTATATAGATACCAGTGAGTGTTAATTTTCCCCATTTTGAAGATATTACATATTTTGAAACGTCTGTTTTCAGTACCTTGGCGTTGGCATTTTCCAACAAATTGTCGTTACTCGCCGACTTCTCCTTGTCCTGGAACGACAAGGACGCAACAAGCAAGTCAACCAAAACCGCAGGACGCCTCGACTCCATTTGCGACTTTCTACTTTTGCAAAGCGAAGTTTTACACGACGACGCCGATTAAAATGTGATTTTGTAGCAGGGCGGCCGTCATTTAAGTAACGCGTCAATGGCTCCATTACCCCAAGATGGGACAGGCCCAGAGCCAATTCCATCTACCGTAATTCGCGGCCTACAGAGCGCACCAGGTTATAAGCCTCGGTACACAGAAAGAGTTTAACGCTAGCACGGGGCTCGCATTAGCGGGGTGCTAGAGTTAAACTCTGAACTGAGGCTTATAACCAGGTGCGGTAACGCTAGCGCCGTGTTAACCCTAACGCTAGTGCCACGCTAATGCTAGAGCCGCATAATCGCATAAACCGTGTGACAAAAGTCGCGGCTTGTAGGCCAGAAATAACGGTAGGAAAGAGTAGTGGAGGGTAGACTCAGGACAGAAGTAAGTATCTGCGAGCAACAGTATGGTTTCATGCCTAGAAAGAGTACCACAGATGCGTTATTTGCCTTGAGGATGCTCGTGGAAAAGTACAGAGAAGGTCAGAAGGAGCTACGTTGTGTCTTTGTGGATCTAGAGAAAGCCTGTGACAGAGTACCAAGAGAGGAACTGTGGTACTGCATGGGGAAGTCTGATGTGCTGGAGAAGTACGTTAAAATAGTACAGGACACGTATGATGGCAGCAGAACAATGGTGAGGTGTGCCGTCGGTGTGACAGAGGAATTTAAGGTGGAGGTGGGACTGCATCAGGGATCAGCTCTGAGCCCCTTCCTGTTTGGAGTGGTAATGGATAAGCTGACAGATGAGGTTAGACTGGAATCCCCTTGGACCATGATGTTCGCATATGATAGATATTGTGATATGCAGTGAAAGCAGGGAGCAGGCGGAGGAAAGATTAGAAAGATGGAGACGTGCAGTGGAAAGGAGAGGAATGAAGATGAGCCGAAGTAAAGCAGAATATATGTGCGTGAATGAGAAAAGTGGAGGGGGAAGAGTGAGGCTACAGGGAGAAGAGATAGCGAGGGTCGACGACTTCAAATACTTGGGGTCAACAATACAGAGCAATGGAGAGTGTGGTCAGGAAGTGAAGAAACGGGTCCAAGCAGGTTGGAACAGCTGGCGAAAGGTGTCTGGTGTGTTATGTGACAGAAGAGTGTCTGCTAGGATGAAGGGCAAAGTTTACAAAACGGTGGTGAGGTCGGTCATGATGTACGGATTAGAGACGGTGGCACTGAAGAGAAAACAGGAAGCAGAACTGGATGTGGCAGAAATGAAGATGCTGAGGTTCTCGCTCAGAGTTTAGCAGGTTGGATAGGATTAGAAATGAGCTCATTCGAGGGACAGCCAAAGTTGGATGTTTTGGAGACAGGGTTAGAGAGACCAGACTTTGATAGACATGTCCAGAGGCGAGAGAGTGAGTATATTGGTAGAAGGATGCTGAGGATGGAGCTCCCAGGCAAAAGAGCGAGAGGAAGACCAAAGAGAAGGTTTATGGATGTGGTGAGGGAAGACATGAGGGCAGTTGGGGTTAGAGAGGAAGATCCAGAAGACAGGCTAAGATGGAAAAAGATGACACGCTGTGGCGACCCCTAACGGGACAAGCCGAAAAGAAAAGAATAGTGGATGTTAAAAGGACAAATGAAACTTTTTTTTTTTAAGGTGGGGGGGATATAATAGAAATAAGACTAAGCTCAATCTTTGTTTTAAATCCACCATTAATGTGACCTATGACCTAAACAGCTCAATTGAAGACAACATCTTTTTCAAGAAAATGAATAAAATGAAAGCGAGTTCATGTTTTTGTGCAAGCGCGTTCAGCCTCAGTTGAGCGGTATGTGGCTCATTCCAGAATTGCCCAATCCTGAAATTTACACCAAGCAGGGTTAGCACGCAGCAGTCCGTCCGCCATTTTGCGTTCCCTTGACGAACTTCGTGATTTGCGTTTAACACAGTTCAAAGTATATACCGTAATTTCCGGCCTATAAGCCGCGACTTTTTTCATGCACTTTTAACCCTGCGGTTTATGCATCTAATTTGTGCATTTTTTTCCTAACGGCCGCAAGGGGGCACTGGAGCGGACAAGGTAAGCATGAGACCGGTGGAATACTTGTGCCGAGGAAGTGACTTTTACCGGTCCAGCCCTGTTAGTGGTGCGCTCGTGTGTTACTTCTGTGTCTCAGTGATTTTTACTGGTATGGTTTTTTTTTTTTAACCCTGTATGCGCGGCGCTAGCGTTAGCACAAAAAAGCGACGCTAACCTCGTCCACCAGTTTGTCGCTGCTGTAGGTTCTTTTGAAGATGCCGGCCAGGCCTCCTTTTTTCCCCTAAAAAGAAATTTCCAGGTCAAATGAAAGAACAATCAATCGCGAGTGTCACGTCGAAGATTCTCTAGACCTTGGGGACGTTTTCCGGCAGGTTCTCTGAGCTCCCGGATGTTGGCCCTTCACTCTTTAGCTCCGCCTCCTGAAAAGGGCCACACCCGTAAATTGATTGACATCGTTCATTAAAGCGTTTGCGGCAGGAAACATTTCAAGGAGGCACCTTGTCGCCCTCTGCAGGCTTCGGAGGCTTCTTGAACATGTTGCTGAAAAGGTTTTTGTCCTGAGGTGGAGAAAGAAAAAAATTAAAAAAAACGTTTTGAACACACACAACTAATAACACATATTGACACAACCGGTATTTTTATTCATTTATTTTTTTGTGGAATTAAAAGAAAATCAATTCAAATTGAATTTTTTTTTTGTGAAATTTCAGTGTCATTTAATTTAGACTATTTTATCATTTATTTTGTATTATATTATTATATTTATGTACTTTTATATAAATAAAGTACTAATGAATTAAATATGGGTTTTTGTTGAGAGATTCAAATGAGCACAACAAACAAAGCAAATTATTTGGAATATTTGCAAAATTCATTGAAAAATAAATAAAACAAAATGATTTTAAATTAATTCAAACTCATTTTAAAAAGAAATATAAATGAAAGTAATATTCCACTAATATAGATTATATATGAAATGTGTAGTTTAAAAATAAAATTGAATATGCAAACTATACAACATATAATTATGTACTTTTATTACATAAATTTACATAAAAAGGCTAAAGCAACTTCTGAAAGAAGGCAATTTATTAAGATCTTTTAAAAATGAATGAATATAAAACTAAATAAATACTCAACGGGGCGATGTAATTGACAAAATAAAACAACCAAGACGAGTCTGCACAACTGATAAAAATTGACTTTCACATTGAATTTAAGTTAATATTTCTCAAGAGATAAGTGATTTTTTGGGGCCCCCCCCCCCACTTCGGCTCACCTTGTTGGCGGTCTTGGGGGCGTCATCGTCGTCGCCTTTCGCTCCCGCTGCCGCCGGCTGCTCGTCATCCTCCTCACCATCCTGAAATCACAACGGTGACGAGTTAGGATTGATTCAAACAAAAATTCTGTTTAAAAAAAAAAAAAAAAAAAAAGCAGAATGATAAATCAAAAATAAAAAATAAAAACACCCACTGATGATTCAAGCCTGTCTCCTTTGGGAGTCTTTTTGAAGAAGCCCCCAAAACGGGCTCGATCTTTCTCCTGGTTCGCAGCACAAACACACACACACACACAAAATTAAAAATACACAAACACGTTGCGAAAGCAAACACACAAAATATGGATAGATTGGTAAATATGAAATTTTGCGCTGCCTACCGCTTTCCCCTCGGCTAAATTCTCGCTGCTGGCTGACAACTTTTTAGGCTCGCTCTCGTCCTGCAAGTGAGGAAGTGGAAAAAAAATAAAATCAAATATAGTAAAACAACTAACATTCAAGTAATATTTTAAATGAAATGATTATTAGTTTAAATAAAACAACTAATATTCCACATAAACAAAATTCAATTGTGGGTTAAATTAGTCATATTAATTCAGTGAAAATCTATATTAAAATGTATTTAAATGTAAAAAATGCAATATTTTTTTAAAATTCCAATACATTAAGGCAATAAATACATTTGGAAGTTTAAATTAAACAAATTCCATTAATATCAAAAATTAAAGATTTGGGGTTCAAATGAGTAAAAACTAAAAATGTGAAAACGAATATACTTGAGTGAGTGAAGGTAAAAAGTACAACAAATGAAACAATTTGTAAACATTTTACACGAACGTGATATTTCTTGTGGGATTTAAAGTACAAATGAAATTAAATAAATAATACAATCCACAGACAATTCAAGTACTACAGTATTAAATATTCTTGTCCCATCATAGTCACTTGAGTGAAATATTTTGATTTTTTTTTTCTTTTACCTGCTCGGACTGTGGCGCTTTGGCGGCCTTCTTGAAGAATCCAGCAAAAATTCCTCCTTTTTCCTAAAACACATTTGTCAGCCATCAATGTACACAAATTTCCTTCACGCTGAGGAAAAAATTATTAAATAAAATACAATTAAAAAAAATAATAAAATCACCTTATTTTCCTCGGAGGCGCCGTCGCCGCCCACCGAGCGCTCGTCGTCTTGTGGCTGTTGGATGGGGAAAATCAGAAAAGATTATTTTGGTGGATGTTATCATCGACTATATTTGATTTCTCATTTCATTTCATTTTACGCCTTATCTCAAATATCTCATTTGACGTCATCTCGTAACGTCGCATTTCGTGGTAAATTTACAAAAGCATCCTCACTTCCTCTGAGTCGGCCGGTCGGGGCGACTTCTTGAACATTCCGCCGAATGCGCTTCCTTTCTCCTGAAACAGAAACAGCGCAATAAACGTGTGCATTTAAAAAAAAAATTTAAAAAAGAAGAAAGCGGGGGAAAGGGGGCAGAACTCACTTTAGCCTTTGGGGCATCAGACAGGCTGTCATCGCTCGCTGACATTTCTTTCTGTGCGAGCGTGCTCTCCTGAAAATTAAAAAAAAAAAAAAAAAAAAAAACATATAATAAATAAAAAAAATATTTTTAAAAAATTAAAAAAAAAAAAAAAAAAAAAAAAAAGAAATCAGCCTTTAGAGCACTTATGATCAAGATGATGGAAAATAGTGAAGAGGGAGCCCAAAGTTTCACCTCAGCGCCGACTTTGGGAGTCTTCTTGAGGAATCCGCTAAACAAACCTCCTTTCTCCTGCACAAACGACACCCATCGAGATGATTGGAATATAAAACAATTACATGAATTCAAAAATAAATACAAATATGCAAAAGACAATTAACAAAACTAAAATCAATATTATTCTCTATACCCTTTTACTGAATAAATAAAAAAATAAACAAAAGAAAAAGAATTTTAAAAAAAGATGAAAATGCTTTCAAAAAAATTAAAAAAATAAAACAAAAACCTTCACCTTATTCTCCGACAGGCTGTCCGAGCTGCCCGAGAGATTGCCGCGGAGCTCCTCGGCATCCTATGAAGAAAATAGAAAAGATCTGTGCCCCCTTCCTATAAAAGGGTTCTCATCAAATATTGTGCATTGCTTGCCTGCTCGGCCGGCGTCTCTTTTGGAATCTTGGGAGATTTTCGGAGAATCCCGCCGAAGAATCCTCCTTTTTCCTGCAAAGCAAATTCACATCACCGATGACGACGACGATAATAACGATAACGACGTAATGCCGCCGATTCACCTCCGACGAAGACTTCTGCGACAGATTGTCGCCGCTGTCGGGCTGCTCCTGGAGAAAAAACATACGACAGCACCATTTGAGATGATTGGTAGCGCTTCGCTTTGGAAAACCTTTTAAAAATGTTACAACTTTGCTTCAAAATTCTATAACATCATTTTTCATCAGAATCCGGCACGCACCCCACAAGAGCATGAAAAACATTTTTCTTTTGCTAATGTATATAAAAGAAATTAAAAACTATAATGAATTGTTTTAAGAAATAATAACAAAACTGTAAAATTATTTTTTTTTTTTCCAATTTAAAATTGACCTCATCCGGCTGAGGCCCTTCTGCAGGTTTCTTCTTGAAGATCCCGTTGAAAATCCCTCCAGCATTTGATCGTTCTGACGGTTTCTCGTCGTCTTCGTTCGCCTCGGAATCGCTGTCCACGTTACCGACCTGACCCCAAAAAAATAAAAAAAAAACAAAAAGGATGAGGACGGATGCCAAGCACTAAACAAAAATGAGTCCAAAAAAAAAAAAAAAACGACATTACCGTCACTACGGGAGGTTTCCGGAACATTCCTGTGAGCAGACTGCCAAATTCCTACAAAATATCAAAAAGAAATAAATAATACAACAAATACATACATTGAAAAATATTCTCCTGAAGCAACGGAAATAGGTGGAAATAAAAAAAATTGAATAAAATTATACATTAAAAAATGTCAATTTATGTTTTCCTGATGGGATACAATTTTTTAAACATTACAATTATAGTTTAAAAAAATGCGTAACAAATTATTATAACAAAATAAAATATTGCTCTTATGATAAAGATTTTTTTTGTACAGGTAAAAACATGAATGAATTAACAAAAAATGTTAAATATCTATCATTAGTTTAATCATGCTATTAAAACAATAAAATACCACAATATAAAAATATTGTTTTAGAAAAGTATAAAATCATGCTTTTTATCTGAGAAAAAGTTAAAAATAAACACTCTATTAGAATAAAAGTAAAGTAAAAAAATGTAAATGTAAAAAAAAAAGTTAACTGTTTAAAATTACAATAAACCTAAAAAAAATAACATGATATAAGTATTTAAATATAAAAATTATTAGAGAAAAATAAACGTTCACATCATGCCTTTGGATACGAAAGGCAACATGTTGACGTCTTATTGCGCATAAAATGTCGAGCATGTGTTGGCGTCTTTTGTTGTTAACGCGCGCACGTAACCCGACCCGACAAAGACGACCAGCATCCGTGCGCGTTGCTTACTTGTTTGGATTCGGAACTTTTGTCGTGTTTGGCCTTGTCGCCGGCCGGCCGTTCCTTTTCCGAGGCCGCGTCGTCCTTGTCGGCCTCGGGAGCCGCCTCGCCTCCGGCGACCTGCGGGGGGAGACAAACGTCAACGTCGGCAAACGCGATGACGTCATCATCGTCATCGTACCTTGGGCCCGGACCTCAAGTGCTTCATCACGCCTTTCAGGACACCCTGCCGAGCGCAAGTCACATGACGTCACGTCACACAAACACACACAAGTACGCAGACAAAGAGACGGTACCGGTTTGTTGGCGCTGGCCCGTTTGTCCGGAGCGTCGTCACCTCTGTCCTGGTCGTCAGTCACGTGACTCTGAAGCGAACAAGCCAAGTGTGCGTCACACGGCGCACAAAAACCGGTTTTGTGCGCGAGTGGCGCGCACGTGACCACGCCCACACGCTCCCAGAAACCAGTTTACCCTGAGGCCCCGCATTTGACAAGTCGATCTCACACCGTGGACAACATGGCCGCCGCGTATATTTGCTACCGATCTTTGGGTGGGCAAAATTGACAAGAAATAGCGACCGAATATGAAACTCAACTCCGGCGGCCATCTTGTGTAATTGAAATCAGTTAGCAGGAAAAAACTGTACCACAGCTCAGATCACGTGACAATTTGGAGCCATGAAGATGAATTTACTACATAATGCAAGCATTTGTGCTTTAGCGTATTAAAAACCAGTCACCTTGTGCCAACATATTCGAATTAGTGTTCATCTTTGAACATTTTCAAAACTAATAGCATTGTTGCTTTACCAGGATTCAAAATAATTATTTTTTTTTGCCTTGACGTGTTCAAAAATCAACAGTTTCTCGCTCAAAATAATAATAAAAAAATGCTGTTGAAAGGTAGAGAGGTGAAAAGAAGCTTTAGAAGATTCCATTAATTGTCGTATATTCATCAGGTGAGTAGATTAGCATAATTAGCATCGTTAGCATTTAGCACACATGGAGCTTACGATAAACGTGGGTTTTTTGTCTTTCAGGCTTTTTTGCAACTTGGCCGTGAGGCGGGACGGACGCGTCTGGGTGCGAGACAAACCAACCACGTTAAGAAAAAAAACGTTTTGTCCGACATTCGGGTGACAAACCTGCTTCGGGTCATCGGATGCATCTGACTGGGCGCTTCCCGCGGAAATCTGAATAAAGGAGACGACCGAGCGTTAGTGGCGGACGGCAAGATGGCGTCCCAAGATGGCGTACCCGCTTGTCGTCGCTGTCGCGCTGGCTGTGTCTGCTCGTCCGGTTCCTCTCCTGCGCGTGGGAACAAAACCCGAAATGAGCGTCGTGTGCCCGAGCTGCTGGACAGCGTTGGTACTGTACCTGCTCCGCCCGTCTCGGCGCCGGCACCGGAGGTTCGGGCTTTTTTTCCTTCGTCTCCGTTTGACTCACGGTTGGGCCGGCCTGAAGAAGAAAAAACAAAAATTACGTAGAAATCAGGAAACATATTCATCCATCCATCCAGCCATCTATTTGCTTCAGCGCTTATCCTCACAAGGGTCGTGGAGATTGCTGGATCCTATAATATTCAACTTGGGGTTTTTTTTTTGGGGGGGGGGGGGGTTAAGGGTCAACATTTTTATGCCTACTAACAACCACAATGTTTGCACTTGCTCCTGGGTCGTTTTCCAAAGCTTTTCAATTAAAAAAAAAAAGAATTTCCATTTTTAAAATCATCATTTTTTTTTTTTAAACATGGACAAAAACAGTTTTGGTCAACTTTTTGGACTAAATAAAACATGTCAAACGTGAAACGTCCGCCTCACCTCGCCGTTCGTCTCTAATCTTTTTAGGCGATATTGGGTTTGGCTCAGTTCCTGCAAAGGAAAAAAACATTATAAAAACCTATATTATAAAAATCATAAGAATGCCATCAGAGCAGCACCGAACAACGGTTTCCACGGAAGTGATCAAACACTGTTCCCGTTAGCTTCACAGTACTACAATATTTTGCACATACGTTGTACTTGGGGCGCGGCGGCACAACGGGAGTGGGCTTTTCCAATATCTCTGCCTCATTTTTGGAAGTCTGTAAACAAACCAAAAGTGATATTTTTTTTATGCTACCCTGATGATCCACCGAAGTAAATGCTCGGTTTCCGGGCGGATTAAGCACCTCGGGAGGCCAGGGAGGCAATTTGGACTGCGGAGGCAGACAAAATATGACACCAAATATTAGAAATAGGACTTGGAAATGTCATGAACGTTTATTTTAGATGTTTCTCTGTGTTTTCACAACCTTGGTTTTCTTCTTCTCTTCAGGCTTCATCATGCATGACTCCATCCTGCCTAAAAAATATAAATGAATTAAAAACTCTCATTCATATTTCCCCATTGGAACACTGTTCCAGCCTCCCCACCAAAAAAAACAAAACAAAACAAAACTGTATACTGGGAAAAATGTAAAAATGTGGACGGTTACCGGATCATTACCAAGGGGCAGTTTATTAAATGCAGATACGTTGCAAGTAATTTTTGCCAATGAAACAATGAAGACAAGCGTCAATAACGAAGCTGCAATAATAATAATAATAATAATAATAATAATATGGTAGTTTTTTTTCTTTTTCAGAGGATACAGAAAATGAGCTTGGGACGTTGCGAATGTGTCGTATATATATATATATTGTGTAAAGGTTCAGATGGTTGATGTTTCACTCGCCCGTCTATGGCATTCTGCACTTTGAATCAAACTAGTGAACTTTTGTAAAGTTAACGTAGTTTGTTTAAATGCAAAATGAGCAAGTCTTTCCTTGAAACCATTTTTGTTTCCTAACCAAAAAATATTCAATATCTGAGCAATGACCTGTGTCACGAAAAACTCGTAAGTCGAAGTATCCCCATAGAGCTCTTAAATTAATGAAGAATCTCCTCTTTTTTTATTTTATTTTTTTTTACATTTTGGACATATTCGCATTGGGAATATTGAACAGAGTGAGACCTCATCTTGAGTTTTTGGGTATTTCTTTTTTTTTTTTTTTTTTAATGTACCAGGAAGTGCTTCTTAATCCCATTTTAATCGTGAAAGTACACACAGCTGTTTGATAGAGAAAAGGCACATTTCCTCACCGATCACGTGGTTCCTCTGAGGAACTGGAGTATTTAAACAACCCCCCCCCCAAAAAAAAAAAAAAAAAAAAAAAGTGCACCAAAATATACATTTATGTCTCGATAAAGCGGTCAAACGTGTGCGATGTTACCGAGAGCAGGCAAACGCGTCACATTTCAACAAACTTTCCCACAACTTGAAATCCACCTACGATGATAATTGAGTGTGTAAAGGGGCTCGGCTCACCTCGCTGGCATCCAAACACACGCAGACAGGAAACAGCCACACAAGGTGAGTGCTCGTCGAGAACTTTTCCCAAAATTGTCACCACACCCCGCAAGGCATCTGCAGCCGCGGGGACGTTCAAGGGCGCCTGCGCAGCTGCGGAATTTCGAGCTTCGAAAGCGAATGGGAGACAAGTCTTAAAAAAGAAAGAGAGAGAGAATCAAGTAAAAGATTCAATATATATTTTTTTTTAAATCAAACAAAAATACTTTTCAATTAAAACGGTTAAACAATTAAAAATAAGCTATATCAATTCTTACGGAAGAGTATTGCTGATACAAAAAAAAAAAGGTTTTCAGGGTATTTTCTCTGTTTTTTGGACGATTATTATCCCCTTGTTTTCGTAATTTTACAAATAAAAATGTCTTATTTTCAAGAATATATATATATATATAACTGTGGGGCTTTAAAAATAAAAATATGGAATGTGGGTTGTTAAATAAATTGTATATAGGAAAATAAGACACATCAAGTAATACAATAACACTTTTTGATTTAGATTTATTTGATTTAATTACAGTACTTTATATTCACGTGTAAATGTTTAAAAGCTAATCTATCAATAATTCAAATGAAAAATATAAAAACAAATATTTTTAATGAAACATCTAAAAACTATACTGTCAATTATTAGCATTGCCATCATTGCTCTCAATTTTGAAAATAAATATAAAAATATTTCAATCAATAGAATAATCATTTTACAATGTCACTTTGAAAGTATGTAATTTTTTTATATTTATTTATTTATTTAGCATTCTAAAATGTTTTATTTATTAATTTTAACAGATAAGATTAAAAAAATAAACACATTTACAAAATAAGACATTTCAAAGCATTTTAAACATAACAAATACAAACAAAAAGTATTTAATAAAAGATACAAAATTCAGAAGCATAACGTTTTTTGTTTGGTTTTTAGTTCCATAAATATTTTCCATGATCAGTCTTCATGCACACATAATGCAGCAATTTATCCACCACGATTGTTTTTGTTTTGTTTTGTCTTAGTGTACTTTTAGGCAATGGCATGCCGGGTATGATGCTGCCATTACGGGGACTATATTTGATTTTCTAAATATAATCCTTTCGGATGCTGTTGCCCGTGTGTGCATGTTCCTGCTTGTTGGGACTTTCTGGCAAAGTCTCAAAAGATCTTCTACCGCATAGAGATGTCCTGATGGAATATCGGCAGGAATGTATGGGAGGAAACCAGACTACCAAAAGTAAAGACACACAACACATGAGAGAACATGCAAAGCCCACAGAGGAAGGCCGGACTCGAGCCCAGGACTTTAGAACTGTGAGGCAGAGGCCCGAACCACTGTATTCCTCACCTTGGCCTAGTTTCTGTTTACTGAAGACAACCACGCACACACGCACGCTTGCAGCAGCATCATCATCATTATCATCGTGTGCCAGGCTGATAAATGCGAAGATCTCACCTGCCGATGATGTCGTCGAAACCTTTTTGTTTTGGTTCCTTTGTTTGTGACTCACCTGGGGAGAGAGGAAGAGGAGGAAGAGCAGGAGGAGGAGGAGGAGGAGGAAAGAGGAAGAGGCGGGGCGTAACACACCTGTGTTTGGGTCTCGGCAGCTTTGACTCATCGGTTTCGACCTCAAATCTGGAGGCGGAGGAGGAGGGGCAAAACTGTCCCCCCCCCTCCCGAAAATAAAGTGACAGCAATGTTAGCCAATGAATGAAAAAAAAAGGGCTGAGCAATGATTATCAATAATCTATGTTTATGAATAGTTAATTAATTTTGTACGATTAATTCACCGTTTTGTATTAATAAAACCCATCCATCCCTTTTCTGAGCCGCTTATCCTCACAAGGGTCACGGGAGTGCTGGAGCATATACCAGCTATCTTTCGGCAGGAACTGGGGTACACCCAGAATCATTTGCCAGAAATCGCAGGGTGCATCAAAACAAACAACCACTCCCACCTAGGGACAATTTAGAGCAGGGGTCTCAAACTGGCAGCCCGGGGGCCTTTTGTGGCCCATGAGATAATGCTTTGTGGCCCCCACCTCAACATGAAAGTTTAATGTTAGTGCGGCCCTCGAGTCGTAGTGTATATTTTTACACTTTTACAGTGTTGTGTACGGCACTGACGAGCCCACCGATCAGGGTATTTGGCTCTCGGGCGCGTGACATCGACCGGTGTGACGGTCTGAGCGCTCCCGGTGCTGAAAAGTTTCCTTGTGATTAACGCACATGCGCGTATATTTTGTAAACTTCCGACCAGTCTGGAACGTCTCCACTCACGCTTCAACGTGCGCCATTCGACGACTTGTCGCCGAGTGTTCACGTTCGCAGAAAGACGAACACACCGAACGGACATACATGTGTGTATCTTTTTATCGATTTTTGTTTTAAGGTTAGGGTTAGGGTCGGGATATAACGTATGTAAGCTCCCGCTATGTAGAAGAAGGGGAACTATGAGACCGGGGGATTTTCCAGTAAGCGAATTCCCCTGTTAGTAATGCATGCGTATTAATCACAAGGAGACTTTTCAGCACGGGGGAGCGCTCAGACCGTCGCTCCGGGCTTAATGCAAGTAGAGAAACATTTTTCAATGAGTGAAATTTACAACGTTGCCACGGAGGGTTTTATTCGTAGTTTTGCACGCAATTTTGTTTACACCAAGGTCCTTTCTGATCTTATTTTGTGTTAAAAAAAAAAAAAAAGAAATACAGTTGAGATTTTTTTTTTTTTTTTATTTCTAATTGCATCTGCGGCCAGCGTCAAGTCAGATTTTGGCTCCAGCGGGCCCAACGTGAATCGAGTTTGATGCCCCTGATTTCGAGTCGCCAATGAATGCATGTTTTTGGGATGTTGGTAGACCGGAGTGCCCGGAGAAAACACACGCAGTCACGGGGACAACATGCAAACTCCACACTGGCAGTGCCGGGATTTGAACCCTGGTCTATATATATATATATATATATATATATATATATATGTCATATTTTGATAAATTTATGTAAATGCGTGCATATGTTTATTTTCTTATTGGCGTAGAGTATAAAATGGTTTGTACAGTTTTACAAACACAACCAAATAATCATCAGATGTAGAATCTTTATTATAATTGCAGCGCACTCTTACGTTCGCCTTCACTTATAACACATTTATTGCACATCCACCGACAAGACAACTTCTAATAAATAAGTTCATGAAACAAAACAGCTTTGCCCGTTTATCCAGTTAAAAAGTTTGCACTCGATGCAGTACCATTTTCTAGTGAGCAAACGTGACAAAAGTTTCCCAGAAGGTTCTCCACAGATAATATTTTCAACATGTCGACGTTACATCCAGTCCAGTGAACATTAACGCTAACGTTGGCCAGCTAGCATGTCGTCTTTATTACAAGGCACTTGTCTCTTGTGATTAAAAAACAAAAGAAAAACTAAAACATTACTGTCATATCAAAAAGTTTTGTTATTAGCACAATCATTGCCTCTCCGAAGAGGGAAAAAAATGCAATCTAGTCCTCAAAATACAGATAGCACGAGTTAGCTTAAAAAAAATTTTTGGCAACCAAAAACAAGTACCACATAAATTTAACTCATCAAAATAGTAAATATGTCCAATCTTATTATAAAATCACATTTTTAGCATTTTTACAGGTCTACGACTAAAGAAACAACAAACCCGTGATGTCATCATTGTGCGACCAAATGACAGCTTGGTTCGAACTTTGATCTTCTACTTAAGTGCACGACAAACTTTTAAATCCCTCAAAAGGCATACATATAAATAGTATCATAATTTTATTACTACGCAATGTTCCTTTACGATGCAGACGAGGGCTGTGGAGGTTGAATATTTGTGGGACCTCATAAGAGTTCCTTAAATGGCCAGCGACGGGCGGTCTCGAGTCACACGTACTCCCTGTTGTCGAGATCCTTCTTGATGGCTTTCTTAATGCGGTCGATCTCGTCTTCTTCCGAGCTGTCGTAGTCGAAGCCCCCCTTTTTCTTCTTCTTCTCCTCCTCCTCCTCCTTCTCCTTCCTTTGGTCCTCGTCCAGCGGCGCGCTGGTGGACTGCAGCTCCTCGCGTATGGTGTTGAGCTCCACCAGGCCTTCGTGCAGCTGCGTGGCCACCTCGCGAATCTTGGCGGCGAACTCGGACTTGGCGCCCTTCTTGAGCTCCTTGGAGTCCTTGGCCACGAAGTAGATGTCCATGCCCACGAAGAGGCCCGTGAGGACGCCGGTGGCCATGCTGGCGATCTGAACGGCGCGCGCCGCCGTGCTGCCCGCCACGTTGGCGATCTGCACCACGCGCATGATCTCGTTGGCGTTGATGAGGATGGCCTTGCCCGCCATGGCGCCGTCCTCGTAGAAGCTGGAGCTGAGCACGGGGAAGTCGCGGTTGTACGCGTTGTTTTTCATCTTGATGAGGTCGAAGCGCCGCAAGTTCTCGATTCCCTGCTTGATGAACTTGAGGCACTTGTTGAGGTCCGCTATCTTCTCCTGGTAGTCCTCCACGATCTTCTCCACCTTCTTGCGGTCCATGGAGTTGTTGACCTGGTTGGAGATGCCGGCGCCCGCCGAGGTGAGGCCCCCGGCCGTGGCCACGCCCAGCCCCACGGCCGTCACGATCAGCGAGGTGCCCAGGGTGACGGGGGCCAGGGCCAGGCCGGCGATGGTGGCCACGCCGCCGATGGCGCTGGTCGAGCCGCCGGTGATCTGGGCGATCTTGGTGTTCTTGTTGAACTTGTCCAGGGCGTCGGCCATGCTGTTCAGGTCGATGACGTGCTGCCACAGGCTCTCGGCGCGCTCCGAGAACAACTTGTTGAACACGCGGATGCCCTTCTGAACCTTATCCGCCGTCAAGGCGAAGGCCCTGACGGCAAGAAAGAAAAGTTTTTTTTTTTTTTTTTTTTAAAACATCCCAATCCTGGAGACCAACACACTCAATTACAAAGGAACTAACAATCAACCGCTGTGACCAATCAGAATTTAGTACTCAAAGTAACTCACTCACTCACTCACCAACTCACAACAAATTGATATTATCCAACAACGTTTAGAGCCCAACTAACTAATTAACTAAATAACGTACTACTAATCAGAGTTGAGTGTTTAGTGTAATCAACACCAACTGATACAAATTAGTGTTTTTTTTTTTTTTAAATTAAAAACTAGCTAACAGACTACTACTGTAGTCATACCAATAAAAAGTTTACCGGTAAAGTTCGGATGATCCTACTTACATTAAAATAATGCTACCAATCAAGGTTTAGTGGTAAATTTTGGATACTCCTACTCATTTACTCATTCACCCACTACAAACTTATACTACCAAGCAAAGTTTAGCGTTAGCATTTATAAAATCCTACAGACTAACTCTACAAACCAGAGTTTCGAGGGAAATTCAGCAAAAATACTACTAAGCGATTTAAGATTCGTGGCAATTTTTGCATCCGATTGATAAACAACCAACCGACAGACTTACGCAACCCATTCCTGTTAAGTGGTAACTTTTGCACAATCCGAGTAGTCACCTGATGGACGAACAGCCCAACTAACCCACCGACAGACTCGTGTGACCTATAAAGGTTTAGTGATAATCCTATTTAGTAACCAAACAACTGATGGAACAGGCCAAGTGATTGACAACGTTGATTGGACAGATGATTATCTAACTAGCAATTAGAAAGATGGAGGCGCACGCACTGGAAAGGAGAGGAATGAAGATTAGCCAAAGTAAAACAGAATAAATGTGCATGAATGAGAGGGGTGGAAGGGGAATAGTGATTCTCCATGGAGACGAGATGGCGAGGGTGGATGACTTCAAATACTTGGGGTCAACAATACAGAGCAATGGAGAGTGTGGTCAGGAAGTGAAGAAACGGGTCCAAGCAGGTTGGAACAGCTGGCAGAAGGTGTCTGGTGTGTTATGTGACAGAAGAGTGTCTGCTAGGATGAAGGGCAAAGTTTATAAAACAGTGGTGAGGCCGGCCATGGTGTACGGATTAGAGACGGTGGCACTGAAGAAACAACAGGAAGCCGAACTGGAGGTGGCAAAAATGAAGATGTTGAGGTTCTCGCTCGGTGTGACCAGGTTGGATACGATTAGAAATGAGCTCATTAGAGGGACAGCCAAAGTTGGATGTTTTGGAGAGAGCAGACTTGGATGGTTTGGACATGTTCAGAGGCGAGAGAGAGAGTATATTGGTAGAAAAGTGCTGAGGATGGAGGTGCCAGGCAAAAGAGCGAAAGGAAGACCAAAGAAAAGGTTGATGGATGTGGTGAGGGAGGACACGGGGACAGTGGGTGTTAGAGAGGAGGATGCACGAGATAGGCTTAGATGGAAAAAGACAGCACGCTGTGGCGACCCCTAACGGGACAAACCGAAAGGAAAAGAAGAAGATGATTATCTAACTACGCCGACAAACATGAACTAACTAAATTGACCAACTCACTAACCGACTTCACCAACTAGGCTGAGCAAATACTTAACTGGCAAACAATCGACAAAATTCTATGGCTAAAAATGAGTGTAAGAATGAATAAATGATGAAGGCCAACTTGAGTGCACTACGTGACGTCATCCACATCAATGGAGACAACCAGGGCACAACTCTTACAGCCAATAATTATCCAGCCATAAATACCTATAATATCTTGATTTAAAAAAAAAAACAATAAATAAACGAGCAATTTCTGGAATATCCATCCCAAAGTCATCCGACACTCACTTGGCTTCTTCTTTCTCCGTCATGTCGTCATTCTGAGGCGTATCCTCCCAAGCTGGGGAAGAGCACATTTAAAAATAAAGAAATAAAAACACAAATTGTTCATAAATGCATCCTTTTGAACGATATAACGACCACGATTTGACAAACTTTTGTCTTCAAACTTTTCACCGTTGCTGTCCACTTCATTTGAGTAATGAATATTCTGTTGTGGTTTTATTGTAACTTACATTCCACAGTGTTCCACCACTCCATAAGCCCGTCCATGTCCTGGAAGAAGATAATAAAATAATAAATAAAAATAAAGACGAGATTGCTCAGGTGGTGAACAAGGAAAACGGACCTGTCTGTCTTCGGGCTGCGCCGGATCAATGCGGAACTCCTCCAGCTGGTCGAACAAACTCCTGTTTCCGCCCTCGTTCTGAAACGCAAGTCGGAAGTACCGGTAGTTACAGTACTTGTTACGGTCCGCTTGCACCGGGGGGGTCAAAGGTTAGCAGGCGCACAAAAAGCGGGACACGTTTACCAACTGCATTATTGTTTGCTTGCTAAGTGCAAGTGGAAAAATTATGTCCGTTCTAGAGATTGCCAAATGCTATTAAATATGGCTGAAAGAATTATAACAATTATTAAATACTGTTATGTTACATTGCCATGCTGTTTCTGTTTTCTCTCTTTTTTTTTTTTTGGTTTGGTGATAAAATAATAAATAAGAAATTGTGTAATTAAAAAAACATGCCATTTCAAAATAAACTGAATTAGAATAGAAAGAAATAATTAAAACAAGAAAATACAACTACATTTAATTAGAATGAACTAGCCAAATAACTAAAATGTTATGCTTAAAGTACTTGAATCCCAATCAATGTCGAATTAAAAGTATATTCAAATAAATTAAACTACCGTAATTTCCGGCCTACAAGCCGCGACTTTTTTCCCCACACGCTTTCAACCCTGCGGTTTATGTGGAGATGCGGCTAATTTGTGCATTTTTTCCTAACGGCCGCAAGGGGGTACTCGAGCGAGAAAGATAGGAGCGAGACCGGTGGAATATATGTGCCGAGGAAGTGACTTTTACTGGCCCTGTTAGCGCTGCACTAGCGTTAGCGCTGTGGTAGCGTGTTGCTGCGGTGTTCCTGGTATGTCTCAGTGATATTTACCAGGAAGTTTTATTTTAACGTTAGCACTAGCACGGCGCTAGCGTTAGCACCAGCTTTAGTGCGGCGCTAGCGTTAAACTCTTTCTGTGTACCGTCTTTCTTTGTAAATATCTCGTGTTTCAATATGGGCACTTGCGACTTTTACACAGCTGTACGTATGTACCAAATTGTATTTCCTTTACATTTATAACAAGGTGCTCTGTAAGCCGGGAATTACGATTGATCAGAATAAAAAGAAATTGAATTACAACAAAATGGAATACAAAAAAAATGCAACAAAACACAAAATAATTAACTAAATTCTACGTGGATAACAATAAATGAGAAGAAAATACATTCAGAGAATAATAAAATGCAAATAAATATCACAAAACAATTCTATGCTTAATTAGATCATGATGATGATTATATAATATTTAATTAAAAACAAAAAAATAGGAAAATAAATCCTACTGACATAAGGTATAGCAAAGAAGTAAATTAGAACAAAATAGACAAAAATAAAAAAACAAACATTTAATTGAAACCAAATCAAAATGAAAAAATGGGAATTACACTATATTGAAATTGTGGAAGTGGTTATTGCGTTTTACATTAGAGGCCCGTTTGTGTACTATGTGTCACGAAAGCAAGTGTTCCTCTTGGATGCTGAAGAGGAGGAGGAAGTGATTCTTTTATGTTTTTGCAGAAGTCGAGACTCCCGCGAGAGAAAGCAGACAAACAAGTCAGGACACATTGAAGCGGCCTCAGCTCGTCTTACGTGCCTTCGACTTTTGTTTTGGAATCCAAAGGGGGCCCCAAAAACATACGAGAAAACAGAAAACAGATGCTGCCGAAAAGCGTTCTCCTCTAGGGCACGACGGGGGGGAAACTCACGTGACCGAAACGGGCCTTTGATTGTGTCATTGTGTGGGAAGAAAGCAGCGACTGGGCGGAACCAGATTGACATCATTGAAAACGAAAAGTCATTCTTTGCTCCCCGGGAGAGGAAGGGTCGTATACTTTACTGTATGAGACGGGACAAAACAAAAACACGTACACTGTGACTGAAAAAAATACAGATATTTAAAAAGGGGCACAAAAACAACTTCCTTTCTGTACAACAGCATTAGTATTAATTTCCTTAATTTTTTGGTTTGTTTGCTTTTGTCAATGCTGTCTGTTGCTCTGTTAAATAATTTGCCTGCGGAACTTTTTATTTGCTTTTGTTTGCTGGGGGGGAAAAAATGTTGGGTGAAAATGTGGAGTTATTCAGATACATTATGCATAATCAAGCATTACTTTAAAATGAAAAAAAAAAGGTATAAAAATGAATGAAAATTATCAATCCATCCATTAATTAAGCCGCTTATCGTCACACGGGGCAGGATTTGAATCCCGGTCCTCGGAACTGTGAGGCAGAGGTGCTAACCGGTCATCTACCATACAGCCTGACAACTACATAAGAAAAAAAAAAGTAATATATACATATAAAAATAAAAAAATATATAATATACCTTTGATTAGAACAAAATAATAGAAGGTTACATATGAATAAATACAATTCAAAATAAACCAAAAATAAAAACATTTAAACAAAATGCAAAAAAAGTATTGAAAAATAAAAATGAAGTCTACATTAAAAAAAATTAATTAGAATAAAATGAAAAAATGTCAGACAAAATAAATACCAAAAAACATGGAATTTTTAAACAAAAACATAAAATAAAATTCAATTCAAATGAACGTGAAATGCAAATACATTTTATCAGGACAAAATAACTAAATGTGAATAAATTACATGAAAATAAAATAATTTTAAACTAAATCATAAGAAATTAAATGAAAACAAAATCCAATAAAAACAAAAAAAAAGTTTACCTCTGCATCTGCCTCCCGTCTTTGTGCTATTTTATTCTGCAACACACACAAAATAAAGTCAATTACAACACTTGCACTATAGGAAATATACAATTCACTCAGTGAACTTGTTTGACCACAATTTCAAACTGTAGATAAACAAATGACATCTGTTAACACCTCCATAACTCACACTTGACACCTATTCAGTTGTTGAATGTTACCTTGACGCGAGGCATGAAGGGATTGTGCCTCTTCGGCTTCTTGACTTTCACCTTAAAATGACAAAACAAAAAATTGAAACAATGATAGGGAACAATTTATCTTGTAAGGAAGCGAGACAAAAAAAAAAAAAAAGACCTCTTCTGGTATGCTGGTGCCATCCTCCTTCTTTTTATCCTCTTTGGACTGCTCCTGATCATTTTCTTCTTCGTCATCATCATCATCTTTCAGCCCTTCGTCGTCTGATGCCGGCTGCTTTCACGAAACGCAATGAAGTGCTAAACATCGCCAAAGTGCAATATGAAAACATGCCATTCATGTACCTTGGCAGCAGCACGTGGCATAAATGGGTTGTATCGCTTTGGTTTCTTCTTGTTCTGGAAAAGTGACAAGCGGAGGGACAGTTAAGCCTTCGTCCATCGTTCGTGAACGTTCTATCGAAGGTTTTTGTGAGCATTTACAGTACAGTATGTAGAAAAGTATGAGGAGTGAACGTAACAATTTGGAGCAAGTAGCCTTTGGTTCTTATTTGGCAAAGTGTGCACGACAGAGCGATACTGACACGAAAGTGATGTTATATGGTCGTCTCCCATTTCTTGAGAGTGAGCAAGAATGGGCGCAAAGAAATACTTAGCAAAAAAAATGCTTTTCTAAGTTGTTTATATACATTCAGTTCCCCCTATCACGCTGCTCAGTTACCTTATTGTTTTATTTCTTACATTATTTGAGAGGATTCCGCTCAAAAGTAATGATATGCTCTTTTTATATCACAGAGTTTCACCTATCATGGGTGAATCTGGAATGTATCCTCCCATGAGAAATATGTGTGTGTGTGTGTGTGTGTTTCGGGCGGGCGATATGAAAGCATTTGCACTTGCTGGTCACAATATTAGGTACACGTGGGCCTCACCGCTTTGTTCTCCGCCGGGGTCGCAGCCTCTACCTCGACGTCTTCTTTCAGCAACTCGCCTTCTGATCGGTTCTGTGAAAGAACGACCTCGTTAATACAGTCGCACTGCGGCTCCGTGTCACACGATGTACGTTAACGACCTGATGTTGGTTCTCCTGCTTTGGCACTTGCGCGTTGGCAGCTCGGCTCCTCAGCTCCTGAAATCCAGTAGCAGTGTGCAAGAAGCAGGTCAAGCAAACACACTTTGTAGGTGTCACATGCAACACTGACTGTGTTTTAGGCACATTCTAGGACTTCTTTGGTCCGGTCCAGGAACCCTTTCTGACTGCCTTTGGAAAATTTTTGCAGTGTCATTTCAGAACCCTTTGTGACCTCTTTTAGACAATGTAAACATTTTGTCTATTTTAGAACATTAGCTGACTTTTTTTGGACAGAGATAAACTATTCTAGAGGCTCCACCTACCTCCTGTGAAGGCTTTCGCGGGGGAACTTTGGGAGGTTCCTTGTCTGTCCTCTGTTGGGACGTCATGTCCTTGTTGTCCTAGAGGAGGTAAGCACATCCTACTTGTATAATCACAGTATAAAAGAAACCTGGCAGCAGGCAGTCCGGGTATGAGTCAGTAAGTAGTACCTTTGCGTCTTCAGACGCTTTCTCCTTGGCTTTGTCCTGAACCTGCGTCCCGCTCTTCTCCTGTGAACACGTAAAAGTGACACCAAGTCAAAGCGGACGTTTCACCACGAGAGCACCGAGTGGACCCAAACTGCCGGCAAACCTCTTGGGCGGGTCGACGTGGAAGTGGCGGCGTCTCACTTCTCTGCTTTCTCTCTCTGTCAATGGCGTTGTTTTTGAGCTGGCCAGGATGACACACAGGAAGAGTTTAAAGGGGCGTGTGTTTGTCCGTGGTGACAGAATACGCATGATAATGAAAATATAGTACTTTCTGTTTCCCCTCCACTTGTCTGTCTGCTTCTTTGAGCGTCTCATTGTCTTCTGTGTCTTTCTGTGCAAAGGAGATAAGTCAAGCACGAGTTAAAACCCTTTAGTTTGGTGTTAAAACTTTCGAAGGTCGACAAAAACATTTGGCGCGGCTCTTAGCGAAGAATGCAGGGCCTCCAAAGGGACCTAATCTCCCAGGCGTTTTTTGGGCTTATCAAAAATGCAGCACGGGACTGTTTGACTTGGGGTGATGGCGAGAGGTGAGGTCAGTGCTGCATTCTGGAATCCTACAAACTTGTCCTCAAGACCTAAAGACTCTCAAAATTGTCTGCACTTTCAATTTTAAATTGCTCTACAACACAGTGTTGCATTCAACACCCAAAAAAGTGCAATTTTTACACAAAAGCAGTTAGTAAGGGCTTTAAAATTGTTACCACAGATGTTTATGAGTTGTCCTGAAATGGTGAGTGTTGCTTTCAAAGCCAAAATAGAAAAGGTTGTCCTTAAGAACAGATGGCATAAACATGCAACCCCAAAGTAGTCCTAAAATTAACTTAAAAACACATTCAGTCTTTTGTTCAAATACCAAATGGCTACTTAAATGTACTAAAAACTCCAAACAGGGTTGCCAAGTGGTTATAAAACAGTCAGTGTTGCGTTCAGAAGCAAAGGGGTCTCAGGTTTGCCCTCAGTCAGTCAGTTTTTCTAAGCCAAAATAGGCAAAAACCTCTTATACACTGAGCATATATGCATATTCGAAACATAAAAGGTCTTTAAAATAACTTAGTTCAAATGCCAAACAACTACGCAAAATTCATTAAAACAAAAAGCGTTATGAAAAGGACATAAAATGGTCTTTTTTGCATTAAAAACCATAAAAGTCCTGCAATTGGCCCAAAAACAGTGAGAAATGGGTTAAAGACTGAAAGAGCACAGCTAAGAAGAATAAACTCAAGATCCCATCACCAGCCAGGCTCCACGCCTAGCAAGGAGGAAAAAAAAAGAAACAATGTCATTAAGTTACTTTATTGGCAGCCTTGAATGGGTTCAGTTTGGACATGGCACCCTTCACGCCGTTCTGTGGGAGGCGAGGACACATTAAGACGGACGCCACACAGGACAAATGTTACGTTTGACATTGTAGGAAGGTATTGACCTGTTTGTGGCCGGACGACTTTTCGCCGGCGCTTGGAGTGTCCTCGTCGCTGGAGTCGCTCTGCTTCTCCTTTCCGGATCGGAATGGATTCAGCATGTTGAGCTTGCTCTGAAAAGACATGTTTAAGAAAAAAAACAACAACAAAAAAACCCGACATGAATTAATAAACTGAGAGAAGACAATATTTCCTCAAAACAACTTGCAGAACCTGTTTGTGAGCAGCCTGGTTCTCGCTGTTGTCCGTTGTCTCCTTGCTAACATCAGCATCTGTGTTCTCCTTCTCCTAAACAACCGCACACACATCAACAACATTCATATTTTTACATCTTTTCATGGGGAAAAAGAAGAAACAGACAAGCGCACCTGTTTCTCAGAGTAGAAGGCGTTCTTCATCATGGCGCTGAAGCCGTTCTGGAGCCACACAAACACACGTTTATGTGGAAATTGTTCATATTCATGTTCATATTTTTGATGTGCTTTGTTGATTACCTGCTTGACTTTGGGCTTCTCCGACAGATTTTCTTTGGATCCTTGCGACTTTTCCTTAGACTTCTCCGCGAGACTGTCGCTGCTGTCGGAGAGCTCGCTGGCCGCCGTCAAGTCCTCCTAAAACGGAAGCGAGTGTGAGCGTTCAAGAACAACAAAGACTCCTGAAATTGCCAGACAAGTTCTAAAATTGCCTGATAGTAGAATGAGTTGCATTCAATATCAAATATTGACTTAGAAACAGTTTGTAGTGCATTTAAGACAGAAAAACAAATGCTTAAAAAGTCAGTTTCCACCAAAAAAAAAAAAAAAAAAAAGTTATGAAATGGTAATAAATCCATCTGGAATTCAAAATCAAAACTGTGCTGAAATTGTCCTAAAATGGTCAAACACGATTCTCATATGGTCATAAAATGTTGTCAGACACGTGTACTTGTAAGCCTTAAATATCATCTTGAATGCAGTCAAGACCACAACCGTGTTAAAATTCTCTTTTGATGGCGTCACATAAATGATTCTTAAAGAATGTCCACACAAGGTCAAATGTTGTGCTCAAGACCAAGAATTCTGACAGCCATCCTAAAACAGTTAAAAATGTTTTGAAAAAAATTCCAGAATCGGATTTGTGGACTAAACTTGCTTTCACTAAAATTGTCCTGCATTCAAGAGCGTTTGTAAAACTTGCCCTTAAACACAGTTGACCTCAGATTAAGGACAAAAAGACTTGGGGAAAAAAAACCCTAAACGATTCAGGTATTGCATTTGAGAGCAAAAGAGTTATAAAATTGTCCTAAAACCATCAAAAATCCTGCGAAACGGTTCTCAAAACACATTGAGACTTGCGTAGAAGACCCAAAAAAGTCCTACAATTGCACTTAGACACAGTTTATGTTGCGTTCAATAAAATAGTGTCAAAATGGTCTGTTAATGCAGCACGTTTTACATGACAAAAACAAAAGATCCTTGACAAAAGCTGAAAAAGCATTTAAAACCAAGTCATAGGTGACTATCAGACCTGAGACAGAGTTCTGGTTGCGGCGGGATGTTTGTGTTTTTTGAACACGCCGCTGAAAAGGCCTCCCTTCTCCTGTGGAAACAAAACCAAATGACAGCTTTGTGGTCGTCACGGTAACACGAAAAGCGTTTTGCGTGGCCCTGACCTTGGCCCCCCCCTCAGAGAGGTTTTCACTGCTGGCCGACAACTCGCTGGATTGAGACAAATCATCCTGGAGCAGTGCGGAAAAATTGGATAGTGTTGATAAATCAATAAAACTGCTAAATATTGAAATTGGCTTTCCTGGCGCTCACCTGAGACTTTGTCTTTTCTTTAAGCGGCTTTGGTGATTTTTTAAACATTCCACCAAACATGCCAGCTGACTCCTGGGAAAGACCACGCGTTAGCTATGGATGTTAGCATTATTCACGCTATAGAAAAGCAACGTTCACCTTAGCATTGCTATTGACGGCAGGGTTGTTGCTGCTTCCCGACTGCTCGTCGTTTTCAAACAAATTGTCCTGGAAAGGAAGTCGATTGTTGTCCAATGCAGGATGACTCATACATAAACATTTGGGGCGGGGCATGTCTCACCTGAGATTGTGTTCTTTTAGGAGCTTTTTTAAACATCCCGCTGAACATTCCGCCGCTCTCCTACAGGAAAAAACGTACATAGCGTGCAATAAATGGCAAATAACACATACACGCGTAGTTTTAACAGTTCTATATACAGGCTGTGTGTTCCACAACAACAAAAAGTCCTGAAACAGTACTAAAACAAGTATAGTTTTGTGTTCAAGAGCAAATACAGCTTTCAAATGGTCCTAAAACTCCTTTAGCAAAAGAACTGTAAAAATGCCCAACACCCAACGTTGCATTCAATGTCTAAAATGCAGCCTCCGTTATGTTCATGACGGAAAGAATCATCAGTGTTGCGTTCAAGATTGGGAAAAAAAAGCCCTAGAATCATTCAAAAACAATCAATGCTGCATTTAAGGACAAATGAGCACTACAAGTAGACAAAGACAATGTTGCGTTCAATACCAAGAGTCCTGAAATTGTTGTAGTCACTTAACTGTCCTGAAAAAAATCAACCATTTGGCCTTGCAGTGTTGCATTCAAGTCAAAAAGAGTCCTGAAAATGCCTTCAAAACTCAACCCACAGTAAATTCTCCACCAAAATATTCCTGGAATTGTCCAGCCTGTGAGGCATTCAAAACCAGAGGAGCCCTAAAAATATCCTGAAAAAAAAAAGCCAGTATTGCATTCAAGACCAAAAGAGTCCTGAAATGGTCTGCAAACACAATTCAAGATGAATTTGTATGAAAACACAGGGTTGCGTCGAAGACCAAAAGAGTCTTGAGATCGTCCTAAAACATGCTAGCCCAAAGACTAAAACACCTTAAAAGACCTGATCATTGTGAAATATATAAATATTCACCTTGGTGTTTTCATTCATATTGTTGCTTGCAGACATGTCGATGTCTAGAAGATCCTAAAAGAACACAACACGATCATTTACTACACTTTTGATGCATGGTTTAATCTTAGTACGGTGGGTCACCTGTGAGGGCCTGCGTGCATGTCCCCGTCTGGGAGGTTTTTTCAGAATCCCGCCCAGCATTCCCGATTTGTCCTGCGAAGAACAGGAGAGTTTAGCGTCAATGCTAAGTGGCGTAAGCTAACGGTACAGGGGAGCCCTCACCTTGGATGACTTGCTGTCGTCTAAACTGTCTGAAAGCTCTGGATTGTGTTGCGAGAGCGCCACCTACAACAAATAAACCTGTTTTTCAAAACAACTCCCGCAGCATCACGTTCAGGACCAAAAGCGTCCTAAAAATGTCCAAAAGCAGTTCAAAAGTATTCTGAAACTCATCTAAAATACATTCAATTGTTGCATTCAAGGGCGGCACGGTGGGTCAGCTGGAAAGCGTTGGCCTCACAGTTCTGTGGACCCAGGTTCAATCCCAGGCTTGCCTGTGTGGATTTAGCATGTTCACCCCGTGCCTGTGTGGGTTTCCTCTGGGCACTCCGGTTTCCTCCCACATCCCAAAAACATGCAACATTAATTGGACACCCTAAATTGCCCCAAGGTGTGATTGGGATTGCAGCCGTTCGTCTCGATGTGCTCTGTGATTGGCTGGCAACCAGTTCAGGGTGTACCCCGCCTCCTGGCCATTGACAGCTGGGATAGGCTCCAGCACTCCCCACGACCCTCGTGAGGATAAGCGGCGAAGAAAATGGATGGATGGATGGATGGATGGATGTTGCGTTCAAAGTCAAAGGATTTCAAAAGGTAACCTTAAGGACAGTCTTTGTTGCATTCAAGACCAAAAGACTATAAATTGTGAACAACAGCAAACCTGCTGTGGCTCTTTGGACGATTTCGGCTGCTTCTTGAACATGCCCTTAAACATACCTCCTTTGTCCTGGAATTTAGATTAAAAAAAAAAAAAATAATAGTTTAAAAAAAAAATATTTGAACGTCTTCATTAACCTGATGGACGTCACGGAAAAACAAGGAAATTAGAAACCTTGGCGCTGTCGTTCAGACTGTCGTTGCTCTTTGACAGTTCACTGCTGACTGACAAGTTGTCCTGCGTTGTAAACATTCATAAGGAAATAAAGAAAACTCAAAATTGCAAGTTGATTAGTATTAAAATTATTAGTTACAGCGTTGTAGTACCTGTGCTTCCACCAGTTTGGAGGATTTCTTGAAGATGCCACCAAACAAGGTCGCCTTTTGCTGTCACGCAAGAGAAAAATAATTTTATTGTGTTCATGTTTGACATCAAGTGCACATAGCAATGACAAATAATTGTACTTACTACCAGTTTATATTTTGGTTTCATGAAGATATAATATCTCAGTATTGATACAGTAGAAGCATCAACATGTTAGCATCACATATCGGTCTTGTCACCAAATTGTGTCTCTTGATCACATAAAAA
Organism: Syngnathoides biaculeatus; assembly: GCF_019802595.1. NCBI lineage: Eukaryota > Metazoa > Chordata > Actinopteri > Syngnathiformes > Syngnathidae > Syngnathoides > Syngnathoides biaculeatus. The sequence goes on from NC_084652.1 coordinate 8,275,550, forward strand.
AATCATTTATTCGACACATATGCTTTTGGTAATATTTTAAAAAGTGGATTTTGGCAGACATTTTTTATTTAGATACATACTTCCATACTAGCTGTGTATTTAAATAGATACATATTTTATTGGATAGTTATGCGAAGGCAGGTTACGCAGTGTAAAAATGTTTACAAATAACCCATGTATGTACAAAATATACTGTATCCGTACATTTTTGCCCTCCAGGCCCAAGGACACCAGCGTGAATAAAACTCCAAAAGTCATAACATTGCTATGAATATCATGGAATTGTGTTGCGTTTGTAGGCCAGCTTTAGGGTAGGAAATCACCTTTAAAACAAAACCAACCCATATTATCGTCATTAAATGGCACTGATGGATAAAATTATTCCTCACCGCGACGTCTCCTCCATCATCACACTCCAAATCAAGGTCCAGGTCACCGTATCGATCCTGCACGAACATGTTGAACGTGGTAAATACTTTTCATAACCACAACAACAACACCGTGTGTGTGTGTGTCTGGTGAGGATCCTCTCTCACCATTTTGAGTTTCGGCTTAAATCCGTGACGCAAACTGCTTAAGACGTTTACGTCCTTTTCTCCGGTTTCGCGAAGTAACTTTCCGGACGTCTGAGCTAAAAAAAAAAAAAAAAAAAAAAAAAGTCCGCCCACCGCTCCTCAATTGAAGGGGTAAAAAAAAGAAGGAAAAAGAACCTTCACCCAGTTCTTTGAGACGGGGTTTAAATAACCTGCCGGTCCGGTTCCACTAGCTTACTAGTCATTAGCATGGTGGGGGCGTGGCCTGTCTCACCTGCCAGGACCAAAAGGGTGAGACGTTGAGGGCTGCTCGGAAATCTCAATATGCTTTTCGAAATCCCAAAGGCTTGGCAGAATTCAAGTAGGCGGCGAAAAGAAATTGACACGCAGACATTTTCACGAACCTGTCATGTTAATTTAAAGTTATCATTAAACGCCAGTAAAAACGATTGCACGACTTTTAACACTTTTTGAGGAATGTTAAAATAAAAAGTACAGTAGGTATTTTTGTACAGCATCCCATCTCTTTGTAACGATAAATATGAATAGATTCAAATATGAAATACCTTATCACATACTTTCCTTATCAGAATCAAATGGTCAAGTGTGTAGAACACACAAGGAATTTTTCTCCAGCAGGTGGTGCTGCCCTTGTACGACATACAGAACAGAAAACAAGGAACGGCATAGCAACAAGAACAAAAGACATTTCTGTTAATGGGAATTATTACTTATAAGACGTGCAAGATGTGAAATCTATAAAGTATCTAAACAATGTCAATTGTGCAAAGGGAGCAGTTTAATATTTCAATACTTTGTGCACCCTATTTATTTTATGGCCAGACTTGAAACATTAATTTGCAAAATACATACAATTATGATTTCAAATTGTTTCACAGCCTGTCTCAGAATATGAAGTTTAAAAAAATGCATTCAATCTATATATAAAATTTAGTAATATAATTTATAATAGCAATAGAATTATCTGTGCAGTATATGGATTTAACATCCAATCTAACTTTCATTTTGTGACTTAATTAAAACTTTATCTTTTTGCAGAAAATTGATAAGACTCAAAATTGAAATTATAGAACTATCCGATGACACACACAGGCACTCAAACACCCCTCATTGTGTACAACTAATATCACTGATGAATTGAGAATATTTTTAAATATATGAAAATGTTTGTCATGTGTTTTAAAGTACAACAAATAAGAGCAGATTGAAATGGAATTTATTTTTCCCAGCTGTAAAAAGATGAGAGACTTTTCATATATGCCATCTTTAATGACTTTCAAACAAATTTCGCCCACACATGAGAAGATCATGGATAACATACGGTATAAGTCTGCTGTGTAAACCAAAGGCACATGTGAGCATGCCAACATAAAGCTCTCTTCAAAACTAATATTACACATAAGTGTCTTATTGCTATTGCACAATATACAGAAGCTTTGGTTAATTAGTGCCATGCGTGTTCCTATTCCCTCCAGGATAGGAAGTAAACCTTTCCCAGCGCATCGCCGCACACCATCTCTGAGGGCTTTTCCGGGTTCACCTCCAGCAAGACCACGGGACCGCCGCACACAAACATTCCCACCTGCAAAAGAGACAGCGAGGGAAGGAAACCCAAATGTGACAAGAGAAAAGCGTGACACAAAGCGATGCTGGTGACTGACTTGTTTCTTGGTGCTTCTGTCCCACAGTTTCACTGTACGGTCGAAGGAGGCTGAGATGATGAGGCTGCGGGTGAGCCTCAGCACACTGATCTTGTCATGGTGGGCCTGGGTGGCGGTACAAGAGCGTACAATCCACTTCAATATCGGTGTGTTTAAGGGCCCACTGTCACGAAATGCATGATTTTTAGTATGTTATTAATGGGGAAAAAAAGACAGCCGGAATGGACCCATCTATTTTTTCACCACACAACATGATTTTGACGTATATGTCTTTTTGTCACTCCCGCCATGAAAATCTTCGAGGGATTTGTTTTTGAGAAGAAGCAGGAAATGATGTTAGTAGCAGACGCCCACTTAGGCGGTCTCGTCTGTTTCTACCAGTTTTACCTGCTCGTTGTTCCTTCTTGTTAGCCAAAATGCCAGCTCGTTGTATTGCTGGATATTGTTCGAACACTCGGGAGGATGGATTTACTCTTCATACTTTTAAAAAAGACCCGATTTGTCGTGAAAAATGGATGGCACGGGTGCAAAGGACGAGAGCTTCGTGGGTTCCAAATGACAGGTAGGTGTGTACAGACCTACAAAAAAAAAATAAATAAAAGTGCGGGGGGGGGGGCATAATCCTCTCAGAATGTAACAAAAGATCCGCGTACGTAAGTCAGGGGTGCTAAATGTGTCGATGTGCACATCGGACGGCTTCCGCGCAGCAGCAGCCGCGGAAGGATAGACTCCGCACGGCCTTGTGGATCGCCGCCAGCCTTGTTGACATGGTCGCGTGTGGGAGGAGAAAGGAGCTACCACCCCCCCCCTGCTCAGCATGGGTCCTCCTGAGTATGCTACAAACTCTCTGTGAGGCTGTTGTTAGTTAGAAGTGAACCGCGTATCATCAAAAAAAGGCTCGAAATGATAGGGGAATATTGCCCGGTCTTCGAAAAGAGCTTCAGTGTTCCATAGCATGTTGCCCCTACGTGTTTTCAATGGGAATGTCCCGGTGTAACATCTGATGATGACGTTGCAGGCAATATGGCGACCGCTTGGATGTTGAACGAGACTTCCGCAACTTTGCGCATGGATGGCACGCTCTCCGCTCATATTTATTTTTTTGTATAAACATTGAAGTGAATGATGTTCTATGTATTTTTCATTACAATATCTATTTTAGAGTGTTTATAAACATGACAGTGGAGCTTTAAAAACGTGCATGAACGCATCCCTTTAACCGCTCAACACATTTGCTGTGTGACCTTTACCATCCCGGCATGGACCCGTAAACAACAATCTCCAACATCCCAACACAATTGCAATTAATCAAATGAAGCAATACAAATTAAAATCGTGCAATTCAAATTGAGTTTTTTTTTTTTAAATCCAAGTATTAATTATTAATTGTCGAGTTATACTTTATGGTGACTTACTGGCTTCCTGCTGGTCCATGAGAATTTTTCTGAAGGTTGGTTGAACCACATTTTCCCTGTCACGTCTCCACACACCACAAATTCTGGAAAAGCACAGGTTAGACAAAAACTGAGGAGAGGCAGCAGTGGGCAATTTGTTTGCTTGTTAGCACCTTGGTCCATCGTCACGGCTGTCATCAAGTCGCCTTTCTCCTCATCCGAGGTCTCCAGAGTCATGGAGCTGAAAGATGAATTAATAGTATTCTCTGGGCCCATGGCGAACTGAAAGCAAAGACATAAGACTTTTATGTCAACATGAACGAAAACACCGGATAATATATTACAGCATGTCGTAGCAAGGAGGTGTGGAAATCGGACTCAGGTATAATACGGTCTCGATACCAACTCTGTATTTTCAACTCGCGTGGCCTGAACAAAACCCAGGTTGTCCTCTCCATGCAAATGTGTTAAAAACGGCAATTCTATCATTAGACACCGTGGCGTCGGCAGTGGACGTAAAACTCACGATAAAGCCGACGTGGACCTTTGTTTCCGACTCTCCCACCAACCAGATGCTTTTCTCGTCATTTCGGATGAGTCCCAGAATGCCGACTTGAAAGTTCCAACTGTGTGAAATCATTAACACAAACATACACAAAGGGCGAGTCACCTAACACTTCCAAACTGTTCAGGTCTCATTTGATTGTTTTGACTTTCAAAAGCAAAGACACTCGAAAACATCCAACCTTCACCATGAAATTTTGACTTTTACAAAAGGAGCCAAAAATTTAAATCTTAAACGTCATTCTTTACTACAAGTGCTACAATATTTGTAGCATAATTTACGCCCTATAGGCCGCGACTTTTTTCCCCACACGCTTTCAACCCTGCGGCTGATGCGGTGATCCGGCTAATTTGTGCATTCTGTTTTTATAACGGCCACAAGGGGGCACTCGAGCGGAAAAGGTAAGAGTGAGACCGGTGGAACATATGTGCCGAGGAAGTGACGTTTACCTGTCGGGCCCTCTTAGCGCTGCGCTAGTGTGTTACTGCTGTGTCTCAGTGAATTTTACCAGTGTTTTTTTTTTGTTTTTTTTTAACCGGCCCCGTTAGCGCAGGGCTAGCATTAAACTCTCTGTGTACTGTCGTTCTTTGTAAATATCTTGTGTTTCAATGTGGGCATTTGCGGCTTTTACACGTCTGCGGCTTATGTATGGAAGTTTTGTTTCGGCTTGTCCCGTTAGGGGTCGCCACAGCGAGCCATCTCAGATGAACGCTCATGTTTGTTTAGAAGAGTTTTTACGCCGGACGCCCTTCCTGATGCAACCCCTCTTGGGGAGTAGAGGCCCCAGTGAGATATGAACTCATACCAAATGGTATTTCCTTTACAAATGTACTGGGTGAGCCTTATAACCAGGTGCGGGCTGTAGGCCGGAAATTACAGTATATATTTAAGCTGTTGTAGCTTAAATCGGATTCATGCTTATTAAATTTGGTTTTGGCTTTAGCATTGTTTAAAATCAAGGAAAACCGTGCAAATGAAATCTTGAAACTGTTAAGTTTACATATGATTGTATTTCTTATGGTATGGTGGTAACAGTTAAACAGGGTGCTTGAAACATTCCAGAGATGTATCTTTGTACCATATTTGGACAGGTTTCCTGCATAAACATGCACCTGTCGGTCTTTGAAGGGCCATGGGGGGCTCTTGAAACAGTGTAGGGGTCCAAGTCATGCATTGTCTTACAAGACAGTGAACATTGTCTTTACAGGGAGATTTCAGAATGTCTGTCTGTACACTTGTTGGTCTTACACAGACCTTGTGGGAATTCCGAAAAAGTGATAGAGTAAAACGAAAAAACAATTAGCGTACATAATGAAACATAAGGAGATTTACATTCATCTCAGACATTTGGGAAAGGTCCGAGGTTCATAATTTAATGAGGATATTCTTGAATCAGGTGAAAATTGACATCCTGTGTGCATGAAAAATTAACAGCATTCAAGGGGAGAGTAGACAAAATGAAACTGCCCTGAAATAAGATGGAGGACAACGCTAATTACCTGTTGACCATCATTGACCACTGCTTGCGTTCGTCGATGCAGGTCACGTCGAAAATCAAACTGCTCCTGGACACGCCGATGAGAACGGAGCAGTACGCCAGGTGTGCCATTTGCTCCTTCACCTCGTGCGACCTCACCTTGACTAAACTACAACACACAAAAGTCCTTAAAAAAATGAGCTCGATATACAAGTTAGGGTTTATTTTACAAACACAAAATTGTACAAATCTTAATTGGTTTATATTAATACAAACTGAATGAAAACAATGTAGAAAAATTAACACCCTCTAAAAATAAATTGTAAGCATGAAACATCTAAAAAATACCGTACATATTAGTCCATGTGCCTTAAAAAGGTGGGGGGTGGTGAAGTACTGTCTGACATTGACGAATTTGCATGAGTATCTGGGTGTGAGCTGTCGCCGACAGCAACTCTTGCATGTGTGTGCTCACATTAGTGTTTTTCTGTTCTCGAGGCATTTGATAAATATCCATCCATCCATTTTCTGAGCCACCTTATCCTCACAAGGGTCACGGGAGTGCTGCAGCCAATCCTAGGTATCTTCGGGCATGAGGCGGGGTACACGCTGAGCTGCTTGTCAACCATTCACACTCAAAAAATTACACCTATGGACATTTTAGTCTCTCTAATTACTGCATGTTTTGGCGATGTGGGAGGAAACCAGAGCGCCTGGAGAAAACCCCCAGAGGCATGCAGGGAACATGCAAACTCCACAAGGTTGGAGGCAGGATTTAAACCCTGGTTCTCTGAACTGTGACGCTCTAACCAATCTGCCACCGTGCCACCCATTTCATAAATACTTATGAGGCTATTCTAGTGAGTTTAAGTTCTTCAAATATGCTGCCTGTTAAATGAAGTGATAAATAGGTAACGTCAAATACACAAATAAACAATGGAAACAAGGAGCATGGAGCAGACGATACAGAACTAAATATGTCTCTGCATCTCCTCACTCAGCAGGCCACACCCCTTAAAGACAAAACTTTGTCTTTTAGCTTCATTACACTTTATAAAATAACTTTATTTACCCACATTCTCTTTCATTGTGATTTAACAGTCAAGTTTTACAGTACAATTTTCCTTCACAAAGACATTTTGGGGGCTATAACGGATTAAGTGCATTTTAATTAATTCCAATGAGGAAAAATTATGAGTAAAACGAAAGAATAACAGAACAGATTTCATGTATTTGTCAACATACCATTGCATACTGTAAATACCCATAAAAAAAACAAAAAGTGATACAGGAGGTGCATGAACGAAAATACTTTAGCTGAGCTTTACAGCGCTCAGTACAGGTCAATGTTGTTGGATGTTTACATTCAAAACTTATTTTTTTTTCATCTGTTTACCTGGCATTGCTGTGCTCCTGATTCCACGTAACTTTCCAAACATCTACGTAACAGCCCACATAGCTGACAGCAAAGCAGCCGTGAGGCATGGAACAGATGGCTATGACAGCGTTGTTTGAAGCCTGCACACATCAAGTTAGTGGAAGGGTGATGACATCATCAACGTGGCTAGCGTGTCCTCACCTGTATGCATCCGACCGCTTGGCTGCTCAGCCACACCTCCAGCAGGCCCGACTCGTAGCCGGCAAGAAGCACACGGTCGTCCCCATCGGAGAAGCAGAGCGCGGTGACGGCGCCCCGCAGGCTCGGGGGGCGTTCTATACAGACAACAAAGGCGGCGAGCTTGTTACGTGGAGCACCAGACGGTGCCACGCCAGACCAAAATCGCGTAAAAGCAAAATCTCAATCCATGGAGAAAAGAACTACATAAGAACAGCTACCAAAGATAACATTATAAATTGTGCCTATTGTGAGTTCATCAGACTTTACCGGTTTGCCAAGTCCAACTTCGCAAGGAGCGATCTTCTGACACGGTGAGAAACTCTGGGATGTTTCCCTCGCGAGCGATGCTGCGAATGCCACCGCTGTGACCAAGGAGGGTACTGAAGTGCTCCACCTGTACACCACCAAGAACCCCTCCGTCATAGTACAGTGTGTTCCAATTTATTATGAACAGGATTTAACTTGTTGACATGGTGGTGCAGCTGGTTAGAGCATTGGCCTCACAGCATACAAATTTGAAGCACTGTATTTTCATCATCATGATGTTTTGTCACTGTAAACCGCACTGACTCTTTGGGAAAATTAATGAAGACTGCATTTGCTTTATATCCATCCATCCATCCATTTTCCTTGCCGCTAATCCTCACAAGGGCCGCAGGGAGTGCTGGAGCCTATCCCAGCTGTCAATGGGCAGGAGGCGGGGTAGACCCTGAGCTGGTTGCCAGCCAATCGCAGGGCACATAAAGACAAACAGCCGCACTCACAATCACACCTAGGGGCAATTTAGAGTGTCCAATTAATGTTGCATGTTTTTGTGATGTGGGAGGAAACTGGAGTGCGTTTGCCTTATAGTTTGGAACAAATTATCACGTAAACACTTTGCCGCAATTATGTAAACTATTATTTATAAACATAGTGGATCCACCTGGAAGGGCTTCCAGAATTTCACAGTTCCATCTTGGGCAGCAGTCAAAACCGTGAGATTCTCTGGGTTCTTTTCTTTTTCTAGAGAGAAAGAACGTATGAATAAATACAAACAATCAGAAAAAGATCATCACTTGAGGTTTACCCGCTTCAGGGACAATGGAGCAGGCGTGGATCCATCCCTCGTGGCCGGGAATGTGGCAGATTTCCACGCCGGTCTCCCATTTCCACACGTGCAGGTTGCCGTCAGCGCAACCGGCCGCCACGTAAGGCCCCTGCGTGTCCACACGCAACCAATAAGATGCCTGCAGGGTCACGTTAATGTGGGAGGAGGCTCACCAGGCTGCAGACGGCTGTGAGAGGACTCGTCCATGTGATCTCACGCAGGCTCTGAGCGGCCTCGATGTCCCATAAGGAAAGTCTGCCATCACTGGATGAGCTTATCTGTCAATCAACAACATAATTAACATATTTTTTAAGGAAAAGCGATGTGACAATGAGAAAGGTTTTCTGGTTACAAATTCAAGCACTATAAAAGTACTTTACCCCTGTGATGACGGAACATGAAGATTCAAGTGTTTTCATTAGTGTTGATCAATTTTGTGATATTTAAAAACAACTAATAGTAATAAAAATAAATGTAATAAAATTCAAAATACACAAAAATAAAAAAACAAGCTAACATGAATGAATAAAGAAATTGTATAAATACAAGTAAAATGAATATTCAAATAATTAAATGATAAAGTGTAAATGTAATAGAAAGTAATAAAATAAGTCACAAAATATAATAAAAAGACACCAAAAATTAGTTAAATTTGTGTATCATACAAATTGAATTTGTTCAATAAACATGCAAATATATGATAAAATACAAACATTTTAAAAATTGTGTGTGTAATTACAGAAATCAATAAATACACTTAAATGAAAAAAAAATACAAAAACCATTACCACAAGTAACAGTCCATTATTCAACTGGTAAGGAGCAGTCTTTTCCTACTTAGTAAATAAAAATAATCCATTAAGTTGCTCCAGGTTCCTTTTTCCTCGTGTTGATTCATTATATTGTTACTAAATTGATTTGGAATATTATTTAGATTTCTCTCAAAATTCATGACAAGTGGAAAAAAAAAAATGGAAGGCCCACCACACAGTCGGAAGTCCAAACACAACCGGTGATCCAATCTCTGTGGAAGGCTGGGAGGACTTTGGAAAGACCAGGAGACGTTGAGGTCATGTCCCACACCACCAGAGTCTGCAAAACAAACAAAGAAACAAACACACATTTACTTAATGCCCGAAAAGCTGTCATTTTTTATTTATCGAGGATTGTACTTGAAACACATTCATACTTTGTCTTTTCCACCAGAAAGCAGCTTTGCACCGTCGGGGCTGAAGGCCAGGCAGGTGACTGCCCCACTGTGACCTTTGAGCAGGCCAGCAGGTGGCTCCGAATGGCACTTGTCACTCAGCTCGCTGAGCAGCCACAGCAATATGGTGGAGTCATCTATTAAGCAGATAAACATGTTAAGAAATAAAAGCTGTAAGCAAAGATGAAAGTAAGCTGCCACCACCAAGCTCACCAGGGTCCCAGAGGACTTGATGTGAGTAAACACCCATTTTATCATTACATTGTAGACGGTATAGGGGAGCTATTAATCATCTTATCACGCATCTTTGTGGATTTGAGTGATTATAATTTCATTATTTATGGTGAGTCATCAAACTTTGCTGCATAATGACAAAAATGTAAATGCTCCACCATTTTGCAAATTTGCACACTTTACTTATGATAACATGCCCGATGCTCATGTACAATATTTGTTGAGTCTAGTCGCTTCTCACCCGAAGCAGTGGCCAGGTAAGTGGCATTGTGCGCCACGGCGAGGATGACGCCAAACTGGCTGCCGAACATTTCCTTCATCTCCAGTCCCGTCAGCTCTCCGTTGTCCCCGAGAGTTCCCTGCCACAGCCGCACAAGCTTGTCGTGGCCCGTGGACAACAGCAGCGGTGATGGGTTGCCCGACAAGGAGTCCGCACAAATCCACAGCAGGGACGGCACAGAGAAGCGGAAAAGGCCTGACTCCCAAATCATCTCACCTGCCAAAAGAGAAGAAAACCACATGCAATTCCAAGACATCTACTAGATGGCCCTATTAGAAAAAAAAAAAAAGATAAAACTGCATCCTTCCGAAGAAACACAGGTTATCCTAAATCCGGTGAATTGATGCTCCCATTAAAATCAATTGAAATAAATCAACTTTCCATCCATCGATTTTCTTCGCCACTTATCCTCACAAGGGTCGCGGGGAGTGCTGGAGCCTATCCCAGCTGTTAATGGGCAGGAGGCGGGTTACACCCTGAACTGGTTGCCAGCCAATTGCAGGGCACATTGAGACAAACAGACGCACTCACAATCACACCTAGGGGCAATTTAGAGTGTCCAATTAATGCAATAACTATCCTACGTAATAATACAACGAAGTCTATTGTATTGCATCCTTACATATTTTGTTAACTTGTCAAATTGTCATGCTATTTAAGAGCTTTTCATGGATTTCCGTGATGCCCTGAGCTCATGTCCGAAATCATATTTGGTTCAATTTTCTGTCTGGCAGTCAGTGCACGTTCTGGCATGTAATACCCACCCGAGCTGAAGCGGAAGAGTTTAAATCCATCACCATGGTAACCCACGGCGACGTAGTCCCCACTGACGGCCGCACAGAGGCCGCCGGCCTCAGTGGACATGCCACGCTTGCTCTTCTTGTGAGGAGGCTCCTGCACATCCTGAAGGAAACATGGAACAAAGGAGTGAAGCTATAGATTTTCTACATTAGCTTCTGTGGGAGTAGTTGATATGACTCGAAACCAGACTCTGTATGGAGAAAGGACTTTTTAGGTTTGGATTTTCTGCAACAGTAACATTTTGTCACTAAGCTGTTGACTACTTTTTGTGAAGAATAGTTCTTTGTCAAATTGCTGCTTGTTGTGAAGTTCACTTCCACCATTTGAACACTAATCTCATTATTTTTCTTTACAAAAAAAAAATAAAAATTAAAAAGGGCAGAGCAACAGCTCGTATATTGAAAAACTCATAAGCTGAGGAAATGCTGTACTTACCCAGTGTTTCTTTAATGTAGCTATTGAGCGTCCAACTCCACCTGACCACAGCTGAAGCTATTTAAAAAAAAAAAAATAAATAAAAATAAAAAAAAAAAAAGCAAACTGTTACTGTCTTTTGGATGTTGGTTGAAAAAAACAAACTGACCCAGTGGCCATTTTGATGTGCCCACCATCTGATCGGAGCCAGCGGTCAACAGCAAACGGCCCCGGTCGAGGAAGGAGAGGGCGTCGGTGGCCCCAGTGTGCGCCTGGAAGCATCCCACGCAGGTGGAGGCGTCCACAGACCACACGCGTACCTCCCCGGACACCGACCCCGAGCACAACGTGGACGACGACGACGGCGAGAAAGAGATGCTGCGCACTGAGCGGCTGTGACCGCACAGCCGCTGCCGTTACGGAACACAAAGACATTCAAAGGTACCGCTGTTACAAATCCTTTTATGGACACTTTGATCAATTGTAAGTATTTTTGAGCACACAATCAATTCTACCAGATTTTCAGACACCCGGTTAAAGATCTATCTGTTAATCTGAAAGGAGCTGCAGTATTGAGGCAGTTCCAGCAGCGACTCACCACTTGGGCGTTATCCTGAAGCCACTTCCACACGATGACCTTCCCATCCCAGCAGCCGGCAGCCACCAGGCGATCCTCGGAGTCGAAGGTAACGCAGTTCAGAGGGCTGTCGCTGTCCAGATGGGCTACCTCTTGACCTTTGACTGAAGACCACACCTGAGGAGCGTAAGATCTTCGATCGGTGATAGCGCAGAGATAGATGACCAGAAGTCATGGTAACTCGCTAACTTTCAGCGTGAAGTCCAGTGAGGCCGTGGCCATGTGCTTCTTGTCAGCGGTGATGTCGCTGGCTGTTATCACGTTAGCGTGGCCCTTAACGAGAGACGTCCTGCGAATGGCCGAGCGGATTGAGATTAACCAATGCCGTCGTTCTTTGAAGATGTACGATAACAGAGGTCGCTTACCGACATCCGTTGACGGCGTCCCAGATCTCGATTCGGCCATCGAAAGAGGTCGTGGCGAGGTGTCCATCCTTCAGGACGACACAGCTGGAGATGCCGTCGCAGCTGCTCACCAAAGACTTCATTTCCTGTTCAGGTGTGACACAGGAAGCAAGGGTTAACTGTTTTAAATTGAAAAAAAAAAAAAAAAAAAAAAAGTTACATTTAAAAATACATAAAACCCTACTTGACTGCTTGAATTTCATTAAACTTCATTCAGATTTGTACATTTTACGATGTATCCTGCTTAATCATTTATATATATCAGGATTGGGGATACTGTCTACATAACTAGGTTCTTGATATGACATCACAAAAGTACTCAATCAAATGATCACGTTTAATGACTCAATAATTCATTTACCTGATGTACTAAAATGTACAGGTATTGTTAACACAGGTCCTGTATTTAGCCATCTACCTTAATAACAGCTACAAAAAAAAAATATTACATTTAATGACGCATCCACCTTAATTATTACAAAGGATCAGCAGTTAGGATGTCCCTGTAGCTACTTGCTGTGTTGGATCACAAAAACAAAAATCAAGAAAGTTAAATCAGCTTTACCAATTTTAAAAAGTATCAGTATTGGTATCAGCCATCCTACCCCTGTATCTACAATTGGTATCAGATCACTAAAACACGCAAAAAAAATGGCGCATGTGATGAGCACATTCTTTGCAAATAATTCATATTTACGAAATTAGTTTTTAGGATTTTGTACCTGTCCGGTGTTTGCGTTGACGAAGTGCAAAGTTCCTTGTCCAGTCCCAACAATCATCTGTCTTTCATTGCCCACCGCTATGCAAGTGGGCTCGAATGTGAAGGTGGATACCAGCTGGCTACGACACAAACAACAGACAGATCCAAATAAAAAAAGAGCCAAAAACATTTGGACTCAAACGTTTGATATATCTCTGGATGGCAAACATAGCTTCAAAACTCGATTGGCTTCAGCGAACAGAGTGAAATGTCAGCTGTACCTGCTCTCCATAACTGTTTGATTATCGTTGTTGAGCCATTCCACCGCCCGCACGCATCCGCTCGCCAGCAGGCCACGGGCCCAGGTGCTAGCGGGGCTCTCGGGAGGTTCGTTGAGGGCCTGTTGGACGAAGAGCGCCGGCCATTGGGACAGCACTGCCGCATGGCGCTGCAGAAAAGCTCGGCAGTCGTTGATGCTGGCCCGCTGGTCGGCGGTTAATGTGGATGACTTTTTATCTGGGGGGGCAGGACAGAAAAACAACCAAAAATACTTAATTTTATGTCATTAGGTCCGGCAAGCATCACACACACTGATGTCCTACCATACTCATTGTAAGTGTCCAGTAGGTGGCGCAGCAAGTTGTGACGCACATTGGCGTACAGGAAGTAATAGTTGGACAACAGGGTACGTAGCACCTCCAGCTCATCACTTTGTATCTAAGAAGTGAAATAAAACTTTCAAAAGATCTGACAACTTTTTTCCCTTTAAAAAAAAAAAAAAAAATCTATGAAAACAAATATTTTGTTCTAGAAAATTACTACAAATACTTGAAATTTTCTTTTTTTGTTTTTTCTGCTAAAAAATTGACCCAAAAAACTATCTTAAAAAAAAAACCAAAAACTTAAAAACTGCATTTTTCTATTTTGGAAGAAAAAAAAAAAAAAAAAAAATATATATATATATATATATATATATATATATATATATATATATATATTTTTTTTTTTTTTCCCCTCAAAGAAAAATATTCATAAAAAACAAAGAAAATATAAAACATGACTTTCTAAAAATGGTTGTTCAGAAGTTGACCAACCAAACTCGCAGGAAGATGCTGGAGAGCATCCACCTCTCCGTGTAGAAAAGTATCAGCACCCTGAGCGTCAGCCCTCAGCCACAGGTGACCTACAGGGGAGCCGGAGAGAGGATAACAAACCAGTGAAACTTTTAAATAGGGAAAAAAAAAAAAATTCACGTTTTTTGTTACCCGCCAACACAAGGTGAGCTCTTCTTCTGTGGTCTTTTGAGGTGAGGAGGACATCTTCAAAGGCTCGCCTCACGTCGGGGTTAGACAGAGCCAGCACGTAGTCTGTGTTGTGGCACTGAGACGGAATCATCATACTGCAAAACACAATCCATTTAAGATACCGGCGACAAGCGAAAAAGCAGAAACACAACACTTGTTGGCCAAATGGTAAATGTGTGGCTGAAGAATTTTTGTTTTCACTTTGTTGTTATAGTCGTCGGTGCTAAGCAGGGCAGTGACCTACCACTTAGATCTTCTGTGAATGGTCTTATGCATTAATGTCCATCTCTCAAACTCAAAATGTAGACTGCTTTGTTCAGAATTCATGGTAGCCACCAGCCAGCTGACTTATTAGTTGCCAGATGTTTGTCATTTGAGGTCAAGGACACTGATGAACTCTAAAGATGCTTCAACATCATTTTTAAGGCCACTTTGACCAGATTTAACCTTTCTAAGGTTAAACTAATCAAATGTAACGCTTTCTAAGGTCATTGATAAACTGACATTTTGAGTGAGCATTCCGGCAACACATGAGTCGCCAGTTTTAGCGGTCAAAAAAGGTTTCCGAATAGTTTGCCTCTATTACAAGCGTTCCATAAACAATCAGTTGCTCATAGTTTATCGGTTTTAAGCCCCTCTCAATCAACATTTGACATACCTTCGTAAGCTTTGCACAACCTGGGTAAATGCCGCCATGGGAACACGTCCTCTGGGGGTCCTGCACAGTGGCAGCAGTTCCTGCCATGTGACCTGTCCTTTGACCGAGCATAGGTCGTTGCACACGTTCAGTAATGAGTACAAGTCTCGTTCTCTAAGGCCTGGACATGAAGAGAAGAAGATGGTTAGTAATGAGGCAAAACCAGATTAACCAATATCAGTTGTTCGTCATACCGGAGGTGCTGATTGTGAGTGCTGTCAGAGCCAACTGGAGTCCCAGCATACTTCTGTGGTCTGAACAAAGTCTCTTCAGGCAGTACTGGACCAGCATATTGAGGGACTGCGGCAAAGCTTGGAGGTTCTCATTCAGCTAAGGCACAAAGACACCAATTCAAAGTTTTATTAATATGCTATCTGGGGATTAATAGGACATGCTGCAACGGGACAAAATATTGCCTCATATCTCTGAATGTAAGTGAAAGTGAACCTTGTCAAAAGTAGCAAAGTTCCTCAGCTCTTCACATGCCATGTGGAGGTAGAGAGGACACTCTGCCCCTTTCTTCATGATCAGCATCTGCAGCTGTAGCAAACACCAGAATCTGTCACCAAGAACGAATCAAATGTTGGAAAATGACAACGAAAGACGAGAGGGAACCTGGTTATTGAAGGTGGAGTCACTAAGTTTCTTCCCTAAGGCATCCAATTCCTTCCGAATGATTTCCTTTCGCTCGGTCACTGTGAGCAGCGGCAGAGTGAAGAGCAGTGTCGAGCTCTTCTTGGACAGCGCGTGCAACAGCGATGAGGTGGATGTGGCACTGGTCACCAAACAAACACCCTGAAAGGCAAAATAACCTGGCTTATGATAACGGGATTCAAAACTTTGTCATTCGTGGAATTAGATGCACTGATGAGGATATGGTCGGACAATATATATATATATATATATATATATATATATATATACACACACACACACACACACACACCACACACACACACACACACACAAAAACGAAACATTTTACCAAGAGAATAAAGTAAATCATATCAGAATAAAGTTATATATTTATGAAAAATATATATTTATATATAATTTTACATTTTCAAAGTGAAACGTATTTTGTCAAGAAAAAGGTTTCACACTTTTAAGAGATACAGTATAAGGCTTGATTTTTTTTTTTTTTTTTTTTTAAAGAGAAAGTTCTACATTTCCAAGAAAATATTTTCTTTTCCAGGTTAAGAAGAATAAAGTTGTTCTCATGAGGAGAAAAAAAGCATTTTTGAGGGCAGGGGATAGCATTTAAGATAACTTTTTAATTTCCATCGATCAATTTTTGAGGAAAGTTGAAGCGTCACCCAAAAAAAATACTCTTAGGAACAATTTATTTCTGAGAATTAAAAAAAAAAAAAAAAGTTTACTTCTTGGAGGAATAAGTCCAAAAAAAAGATTTCGTTACAGACCTGGGGTAGATACTGCGGTATCCAACCAGAGCTGAGCTGATCCCAGTCATCACGCACAAGATCGGCCCCATCCACCACCAGCACAAGAGGCTTGTCCCTCTTCATCTCTTTCAAAGTAGTGTGAAACTCTGATAGCAAATCCCTTTAAAGATTTCAGGAAACATCCTCGCATCACACACACAAACAAACTTCACTGTAAGTTGATGTGAACACACTTGTATGTGATGGGAAGAGGCGATTCCTCCTCTTTCAGCCGCCTCAAACAGCAGACGAGACAGTGCAGGAGGTTGACCACGGAGCAAGATGATTGGCTTGCTGCTGTCGAGTATGAGATGACGTCACATGCCAGGTTTTTCTTGGACTCGGTGCTGCTTCTGAGGGCCTCAGCTAGCGCAGCCTTCCATCCAAGAAAAGTTGAAATTGTGCGTTATGAAACATTTTTTTTTTTCTTTTAAATAAATAGAAAAACAAAATGTTCTGTTGTCACCAAGTGCAGTTTCCGGGGTGGAATGATTTACCATGAAGATCGTCTTGCCCTGCCCAGGCGGTCCCTCCACCACCACAGTCCCTCCTTTGGCCTGCGTTTGCTCCACCATCTCCACGGCGGCCGACAGGAGCTTGGCCCGGCTGAGAAACTGCCTTTGCAGCGACTCCTGGTGAACTTCTTGCTCCAACACTGCAGATTCTGTGCTGGCCTCGTCCTCGTCATCCTCCTGAGAAGAAAACAAAATAAACAAAATGTTCAATTTGGCAGCTCGGATGAGACGTTGCCGTTGAAGCGCTCACGTTGACAAATTGCTGGACGACGGCCTCCCAAATGTCCTCCAGCACTGCTTTGGCAAAGTTCTCCAGGTTCTTCAAGTAGGGTTTGCCCTCCACGACACCGCCCCACTCGCTCGTGTAACTGGCACGGAGAGACACACACTCCATTCATTTCTTGTAATGGCAGGTTGTCTCAATACTTTTCCATTTGAAATGGAGCAATAAATTAATGCAATATCACGGAACAAACACAGTAATGCCTCGGTTCGTGACCACAATCCGTTCCAGAAAACGGTTCGAGAAGTGATTTGTTCGAAAACGAATCAATGTTTCCCAGTACAATGAATGGAAAAAAATTATCTGTTCCAAGTCTAAAAAAATTAGGGTTTTTTTAAAGCATTTTTTGTTAGCTTTTCCTGATAAACTGCACAGTAGAAATACATGTATAGTTTAAATACTTTATACAATAAAATAATTTAAGACATTTATTTTTTGCTTAAAATGTATGCTTTAGTAGTAGAGTAAACTAGGCTGGGAGTGGATTGTCGTATCTGTTGCGACTCAGCCCCCAGCCTTGTAAACACTTTTTTTTTTTTAATTAACAAAAGTGCAGAATAACTTTAAACCAGCAATAATGAGGGGACAAAAAGCATTTTTTTATTTTTACAAAAAGTAACAAAAACATTCGTAACTCGAGTTAAATTAAATTTTTCGTTCGAAAACAGATTTGTACTAAAACAGGGACGTTTGAAAACCGAGGTACAAGTGGACTAGAATTTTGGTTGGAAGTGTAGGTCTGTCAGTACTTCTGATAATGTTAAGGCCAGCGGTGATTTCTGTTAAATTTCTACTCCACCAACATTACGTACATTTTGAAAGCCCTCCAAAGAACTCACTTGTTGGTGACCTTCATCTTGTGGACTTGGATCCATTGCTTCAGACTTTCCATTTTGGACTCGGCCTCCTTTGATTCAGGGGCAAAGTCGGACTTCCAAGCCACAGGTACCGTTCTGAAGAGGAAAAAAAAAAAAAAAAAAGTTTTTTTCCGCCTCCATCGGATTTTGATGTATGAGGAAAAATACAAAATACTTGATGACGCCAGGGTCCCTGAAATAGCACAACATCCGCTGCCTTGCCGCATGACCGTGGAGAGCCTGAAAGTGACGGATCTCCATGTCTGTAATTGACAGGCCCTCGGGGCCCGATGCCAGCTAGGACACAAAAACAAACATTTGACAAGCGACCAATTCATGGAGACAGGGAACATACAGCGCATGGCAACATTTTAAGATGTATTTTTCTTACCCATTTGTACTGCGGAAGATCCGGTAGAGAGGGTGCGTCCGGCACGAGGCCGTACCTCTGTCCCAGGATCACCACCATCATCTGACTGCGGCCCACCTCCGCCAGGCACAGCGCTGCGGCTCGGTCCGATTCCTCCTCGGTCACGCCCCAGCGCAGCTCCACCTCCTGCAGGTGGAGGTGGTGCGGTGCAGCACGGCGGCGCAGCTCCGGGAAGACACTGCGCACCAGGATGTCGCGCTCGGCGTGCATGTCGCGGAAGGTGGATGAGATGAAGACGCGCACGTCACGCCACCTGTGGACGGACGAGACCATCACAGAGAATTATCGAATGCGAAACAATTCCAGTCTATATATTTATATAACATTAACTGCGTCCTTCATTTTTAATTCTCAACTTAAATTTTGAATTACCTTTATATTTTACTCACAAAAAACTACTGATAGTTATTCAACTAACAATTTTACTAAATTAATAACATATTTAGCATTTTTTTCCCCCCAAAGGGTTCCCGGAGCGTTCCCGAGCAAGCAGAGAGAATTTAAATTAACTTATTATATTTACAGTATGTACCTTTTATATTTTGAATTAAATGGCTTGATTAAATGGCGGCACGGTGGAAACTGGTTAGAGCGTTGGCCTCACACTTCTGAGGACGGGGATTCAAATCCCAGCCCCACATGTGTGGAATTTGCATGTTCTCCCTCGCGCCTTTTTGTGTTTTCTCCGGGCATTAATATTTTGTGACTATGAGTGCGACTGTTGTCTCTCTCTACGTCCCCTGCGATTGGGTGGCAACCAGTTCAGGGTGTATCCTGCCTACTGCCCGATGATAGCTGGGACCCTTGTGAGGATAAGTGGCTCAGAAAATGGATGGATGGCTTGATTAAAATTGTTTGGCATTATAATCAAGTGATCAATTTTACATTTTTAATACCTTATTCAGCAGTGATTCATCTTATTTTTAATGCTTTCAAAATGACATTTTTTTATTAATTTTTTCAAAAATTACCTTCTCTATTTTAGTCTCATTTTAAAAATGACCTTATGTATTCCTTTTTTTTTTGTATTACCTTAACTTTGGGGTGATGGGAATTGAGGCCAGGCTGTTGGTCATCTCGGGATCTTTGGCTCCTTCTGGCGCTGGGACGTTGTACACTTTGTCCAAATGCTCCACGTGGTTGAGCAGCCTGGTCGAGCCTCGCTCAGCCACAAATCTGGTTTAAACATGGACGCATACAAATGTATGAAGGTTGACCTTTTTCATGATTGACTGTAAAATGCAGCCATTCATCCATTTTGGTGTATCAAAGATTTCTTGCCTCAATTATGTTTTTAGTGTAGTTTTGTTTTTGTTTTTTTTTAATTGAATTTACTTAAAATTGTTATATTTGTAGACACGATTGTGTATACATCTAAATTTTTTGTTATTTCTGGTTTCATTATATATATATATATATATATATATATATATATATATATATATATATATATATATACACACACACACACACACACACACACTTTTCAAATCTTTCCCATTCTGTATTTAATATTTTATTTTGTATTTTGTCTATTCTGTAATATATTGGTATTTCCATGTAAATTCATGTTATTTTCCAAACAGCTTGGGGATTTTGCCACATATTTGTGTAGCTTTCATCTAATAGTTTTGCATTTTTTTTTTAAACATACAGTTTTCAAATTTTCCCCATTCTGTATTTAAGATTTTCTTTTGTATAATAATTTCTTTGAATCTTTTCACAATATTTGTCTATTCTTTAATATATTGGTATATTATAGTCAGGTATATTATACTCAGGTTATTTTCCAAACAGTTTGGTGATTTTGCCACATATTTGTGTAGCTTTCATCTAATAGTTTTGCATTTTCAGTCAAGTATTTTTTTCTAGTTTGTATTTTCTCAAATGTTTGGCATAACATTTGCTGCACTTGATTTAAACATTGTTCACTTCTTTCCTCTGATTTGTGATGTTTGAAGACATTTTCGTGAACTGCCCATCCAAAATCCCATTTTAGCATGGACTGAAACTGATGTTTTACCTCAGCATTTGTTCGCTGAAGCCCCGCAGAAACACGTGGTTCGGGTCGCAGGTTTTGGACTCATACACTCTACAAAAACACCAAGCCCCCACCAAAAAAATATGTTTTAAATTGAGGGACTCTTACCATTTGTCCTTTGCTAAAAGCATTAAGCCTTACGTGCTCGACATGGCGATTTCAAGAAAAAGGCATCTGTTCCTACATTCCTTCCTGTAGCTTTTGATGGCCCATGCCACCTCGTTGCTTGTCCAGTTCTCAGTCAGCATGATGATGTTGTCTGCCTGAGGGAGCAAACGTTTGTGACAAAGATAACTGGGACATTGACGTGAAACGAACCAACACTTTTAAACCCGCATAATATGGCCAGGACTTATAGTCTGAAATTTGCACAGATAAAGTTGCATCCCCCTCCCCTTAAAAATAAATAAATAAAATAATTTTTTAATAAAGTTTTTAAATTTTATCAGCATAAGATGGTATTTTTCTTATTTTTCTTTTAGGAAAAGATTCAAGTTATAAGAATATAGTCATTTACCCAAGAATAATGTAGGATGAATATGAAGTATTTTTATGAAGATAAACGTCACAATGTTAAAAGTTGCATTTTTTCAAGAAAGAAACAAATATCACAATGCTACATGAATGACAAAAATCATAAAAAAAAATTGTCGTGAAAAAAAGTTGTATATCAAGAGTAAACCATTTTTTAAAAAGTTCATTAAATTGTTTTTTTTCCCCCCCAAAGAAAAGGTCATGAATAGTTTTCTGTATTCATGAGATAAATTGTGACTAAAGCTGCATGTTCTTTTCCCAAAAATATTACTTTATACAGAAGTCACATGTAAGAACAAATAAGTCATAATATTAGGATAATAGTCATTTATTTTTTAAATATATTAGTTACAATGCTATGACAAAGTTGAATTTCAGGGAGGAAAGTCTGAAATATGGGAATGAAGTCGTATCTTTCCAAGAAAGAAAAAAAAACCCAAAACATCTGACTTTTATGAGAAATAAATGTAACTTTTTTTTTTGAGAAGTCAACTGGGATAGTCTCCAGCACGCCTGTGACCCCAATGATGATAGCGGTTCAGAAAATGGATGGATGTTTTAATGCTTTCAGAAGTCTTATTTTTGAGAAAAAGTCCTCAAATAAAGTGATATCGTAACATTCCGACAAAGTCACTCAGCCCCTTAAGAGGCCAACGTACGTACAAGCAATTAATGAAGTCCCTTTTATATAATATGTCGCCTTCAATTGAATTGACAGCTTGACAAATGAACAAACCTTGTTTTGCCGGAGGATCTTGTGGCAGTAAGAGCTCAATTCGGCCCGTTTGTCTCTCGTCACTTTTGTCAACGCCTGCGAGGACAGCCAGCGGGTCAGTCAGTCTGCGTCATATTTATCTATACTTGCGCATCTTCTAAGAGTTTGTTGTGCCTTGATTTGCCGCATCACGCTCTGCACATTTTCCAAAAGCAAGTCGGACTCCAGCTGCGCGTCTGCATATTGGTAATAGTCCACCAAGCAGACGTGGGCATCCTCGCAGCTGCTGGCGATCATAAGTGAGAGCAGAATAGTCACCTCCAGCATCTGAAAAGAATGACCAAAAGTCACCTTATGAGGACAAATTGATTTTATTCTCACAATTTAATAAAATACTTTCCCCCTCAAGAATATGACTTCATTTTCCTTGTAATTTTTTTCCGCCCGAGAAATATCAATTTCCAAAATGTTAGTATTTTTCTACTAGACTATTACTTTACTCTTATACTTTGGTCTATTAGAAAAACAAGGTTTTATTGCAGTTGCATTATATTTTTTTTTATTTTAAACAGACCTATTCTTATAATCCTATATCTTTTCATAAATGTGAAAATGTGGTACGCTTAAACTTACTTCTTTATTAGAAAAAAAAAATTACTCGTTTTATGACTTTTTTTTAGGGAAGGTTTAACTGTTCCTGTAAAAGAACATTAAAAAAAAAAAAAAGTTTTACTTTCATAACATTTAACAATTTTCTCATAAAAGTTAGACATAAAGAAGTCCTGTTTCAAATTTTAAAAAAAGGCAACATTTGTGGAATAATCTATTTTCACTAAGTCTAAAAATTACATGAATAGATTTTTTTAAGGTTGCAACAATAGGAGAACGGTCGTTTCTTAAAGAAAAAAAAAGTTATATTTTCCAAGAAAAGTGGTGTATGTTTACAAAATTATAACAGCAGTTTTAAATTTAAAAAAAAAATGAAAATTTGCTGCCTGATAAGAAAATATTATCTTACAGAAGGAGAGAGCTTGTCCGCTTCACTCTTTCTTTTCTTCCTGTTATCAAATAGTTGCATCTCCTCTTCCTCATCCTCACTGAGCTCCGTGTTGGGTGGAAGGCAGAAGTCCAGTTCTTTGTTCCAGGACCGCGTGTAATTCATTTGGTAGTTGATAAAGATGACTGTGCGTCCCGGAAGGGGCGGGATATTGTAGCGGCAGGAGATCTGCACCGCTGTTTCCAGGGCTTGCCGGTAACGGTCCAGCAAGTTGATGGTGTACACCCTCCGACTGTGCATCATTTCATAATAATACATTTTTAAATTTTCACTACAAATGTAAATGTCAAAATAAAGTATACTGTATTAACATTCCAAAAATAAGATACAGTGATGGGATAAAAATGACAGGAGGTTGGGGACCACTGCCTTAAACATTTGAACACAAATGGTGGAGCAACAAAAGTTGACTGACAATACTCAGAGGAATCCATTAATTATCCTCTGAAAAATGGGTAATACTACAGTAGCTTACTTTCAGCCGAAAAGCACGTTTTCGTACATCTCTCTATTTTTGTATTATATTCCTCCAAGGTGGCGCACACACCAAAAGAAGCACCACAATGTCCAATGACTTAAAGCAAAAATGTGTCAAAATGTCCCCCCCCCACCATTGTATTTAATCATATTATTACTGTTCTCATAAATTATATTCTACATGGATATTTTTCTTATTAAAAGTTTTTCCTGGATGCTGGAACAATTAATGACGTTTCAATTAATTTTACGGGGAAAAGATGATTTAAGAGTATTTTGATTTTAAAGAATGGCCACAGGATGTACTCTATTTGTACATTATTATTATTGATCTATTTAATAAATTACATTTAAACAATTAGAAATAGTATTTTAATACTATTCGAGTTAGGAATTCTTTAGTTCAAATGATGACATTTGTTGTCATACTTGGCTTTGAAGAGTTGGTCCTTTTTAGTGCGGTATATACGGTAGACAAAGGGCACACCGAGCGCCACCCGCAGTCGCTTCTTGCTGGCCGACTCCCAGTCCAGGCGACGGAAGCGCTTGCTCTTTGGGAGTTGGTTGAGGATATTCTTCAGGATCACTTGGTTGGTAGGGGCCTCTTGTGGTGATGCTGTGGGGGGGGGGGTGACATTATATACCAAATATGTCTGTGTACTGTATGTATACAGAGTATATGTATGATATGTAATGTGGAAAAAAAAATAATTAACCTATTACTGTTTCTTCAATTTCTTATGTGAATGCCTGCATGCTAGCACTGAAGATATTTTACCTGAAGAATACATAATCTCATTTGCATTAATAAATATGATTTGGGTTATTATTAAAAAAAAAAAAACACAGAAAATGGTTGGCTATCAACTGAAACTATTTTGAGCCATTTTCCTTGTCATCTTTGCTGTTGTTAAAACAACTGTACCTTTATTTCTTTCTCCCCCCCAAACACCAGTACTATAAAAAACTGTCACTGTGTCATTGTTTACATCAAAATGCACGAGTTCAGGAATTGGTACTTGGTGTTACACTAATCGCATCCATATTTCAGTCAGCAGTGATTTCACAGTCTCCACTTGACTACAGCATATCACAGACATAACTCAATCTCTATTTTGCTGCTGTATTATTTCTCAGTTTCCACTCAGCTTGGTGTCACAGTTGTTTAATAACGAGTCTCGGTTTTCGCAGTCTCCAGCTATACCAGAAGCGGAAAACAGACGTCCCCGAACAGAGAAGGAGCCGAGACGGGAAGGCACAGTGGAAAACTACCACAATAGTGCTGCATTCTCTGCTCCCCCTCTGTGGTCATGAAAAATAAAAAATATGGATGACTCACCAAGACTGCGAAGCTCCATGACAACTTTGTAGGCAGACAGGAAGCGGAAGGGAAACTGACGGCTCTGAAGAACTGCTTTCTGTTAACAAAACATAATAGCCGACTCTTACCTATATGAATATGAACCCAAGGATCCAAATTTTTGTGCTAAGATGAATTTGAGCGTCTCACCTTATTCGTGAGCCTGCTGATGATCTTCTGGTGATGCTTTGCACTAATACCCTGGTAGATCATGTTCCTCAGGTTCCTCAGCATAGCCATAAAGGGCAGAGAATTATTGTCTGGACGCAAGACACGCACTTGTTAAATTATATTAAGTGAGCAGCATTATATAAATGGCTAAAAAGAACAACAAAAGTATCTGGGCATATTAATTGTATTTTCCACCGAATTTTAATTGTTATAATATCACATTCAGATCTATCTTGTTTGACACTGCACATTCCTGATCCTGTATAAGCTTCATATTCGATAATGGACTAATAGGAGGATTTTTTAACATTGTTGCCCAGTGATAAATTTAGTAGTGTAATAATTTTAGACAATGTGTCTTTTCAATACAAACTTTATTTAAATTAGATTAAGAGCTGAACAACGTTGTTTACTGCCTGATTTTTTGCTGAACCTTTTTTTTTTTTTTTAGTCAAGGTGTGCTAACACTATTAATATTATATGGATTAATTCATCCATTCATTAATAAAATGTTTTGGACAATACGAATACTGCATGATATAATAGATCTTGGAAAATGGAACGAGTTATTTTATAAATTATTATTGGAGCCAATACCTAAAATTTTAATTAACAATCTATGATGAAAATGAGAATGAAAAAAAAAACATTTGGGGGAGGGGGAATTAATTTCATGGATAAAAACAAGTCTGGTGGAGGTTAAAAACAAAAAAATGTACCAATCAGTTTCTCCCAGGTGGCGGCCTTGTTGCCCTCGAGACTAAGCAGACGTTCCCATGTTTCTACGTTCTTGAGCTTCATCCTTTGACCCGCCCTCTCCCGCTCCCACGAGCCCTCCAATCCGCTGTGGTTGAACGCTTTCAGGTCGGCGGGATACCTGCGAGCAGGAAAAAAGCGAAGATGAAGACAGCCACTCCGTGTCATTTGCGTAATTCTGCAGTGTTTATTTTACTTTCGTCCCAGGATGGCCATGACGTGCTCGGCTGGTTCTTTGATGTGCAGCTTCTTGATCATCTTCTTCATGTTGAATTCGCTTTGCTTTTTGTCTACCGTCTTTTTGGGCTTTACTTCTAGCTACACACAGACAAGTCACCGTTATTCACCCTCAAAATGGATGTTCAGAATCAACGTCAAAATTGGATTGATTATTTTTTTTCCCCCTCTTCCCCACACACATATTTCTGCAGCATTGATGTGTCAGATCGCAGCATGTTGGCCCATTTTTCCATATCCTCGCTGGTTGGTTTCTGCAGAAAATTAAAAGACATGAGAATATTAAGACAATACAGGGTGTTTACTTACAGTACCGTAATTTCCGGCCTACAGAGCGCATCTGATTATAAGCCTCACCAAGTACACTTGTAAAGGAAATACCATTTGGTACATAAATAAGCCGCACCTGTGTAAAAGCCGCAAGTGCCCACTTTGAAACACGAGATTATTATTATTATGATTTACAAAAAAGGACAGTACACAGAAAGAGCTTTCAAAGTTGTAATACCTTAGCTTAACATGGCAACAACACGGTAGCACAAACAGGACCGGTTTAAAAAAAAAAAAAAAAAAAAAAAAAAGCCGTGGCAGCTACAGTACAAACACGGTAGGACAACACTAACAGGGCCAGTGTTTAAAAAAAAAAACCACTTAAATCACTGAGACGCAGCACTAACAGGGTCGGTTTAAAAAAAAAAAAAAATCCACTTCAACACGACGGCAGTAACACGCTAGCGCAGCGCTAAGAGGGCCGGTTAAAAAAAAAAATTAAAAAAAAAAAAAACGGTAAAAGTCACTTCCCTGGCACATATATTCCACCGCCGTCACTCTTACCTTTTCCCCTCGAGTGCCACCTTGCGGCCGTTAGAAAAACATGCACAAATTAGCCGCATCACTGCATAAGTTGCAGGGTTGAAAGGGTGTGAAAAAAGCCGCGGCTTATAGGCCGGTGTGATGGTCTGAGCGCTCCTGGTGCTGAAAAGTCTCCTTGTGATTAACGCGTATGTACGTATATTTTGTAGACTTCCGGCCAATCTGAAACATGTTCGCCATGGACGTCTCAGAAAGACAAACAAAGCGAACGTACTTGTGTATATCTTTTTTTTTTTTTTTTTTTTAAATCAACTTTTGTTTTAAGGTTAGGGTATAGCGTATGTTAGCTACCTCTATGTAGAAGAAGGGGAACTATGAGACTGGGGGATTTCCCAGTAAGTGTCTGCTATGTAATCAGAGCTCCCCTGTTAGTAACGCATGCGCATTAATCACATGGAGACTTTTCAGCACAGGGGAGCGCTCAGACCGTCACACCGGAGATTACGGTAATCATTTCAAAGGAAGGGACCCTTAAAGACTGCAATTCTGTATTAGCAATATTTTATAAAAAGGTGCGTCATCCATTAGAACTGAGGCTAACCATATTTGAAAATGTACAGAAGTATTGTCTGTGCCCGATGAATCCAGCTAAATGTAATAGTTTCCATAAGAAAACAAACATGACAATAAGATGCAATGAGAGTAAATAGCATACCTTTTTGTTGCACTTGTTGCGGTTGCTCTTACAGCGGTGTTTCCGTGTGTTGTACTTGGCCAGCTGATACTCGCTAAACTGCTTGAACTTGTCAGTCATGGCCTTTTTCAGGCACATGGGCAGCGAGCGGCTGAAGCACTGCAAGCAGATTTTAAAGCATAGGATGAGATGGAGGTCGGCCATGACAGAAGCGGTGCGGTGCTGATGCGTTATGACAGGATTGTGGTCTACATACTGTACTGTAGATGCGCACCACCTCAAGCCAGTCGGACGGCAGCTGGACAGCGGCGCAGAAATAGCGGCGCACGTGCGACTTGGTGGCAGGGTGATTGGCGGCCAGAGCCAGCAGGAAGTTGGCGGTGATGCGGATGTTCAATTCTTGTCTTGTGTACAGCGCCACCTAAATGGAGTGAAGCCCAGTGTCCATCACTGACACAAAAAGGGGGATTACACACACAGATAAGACTAATTGGAATCCCCAAATCAGTTTTGATTATTGGATATCTTTAGAGATGATCACCTGTTGAATAAGCACTGCATATATGAACCATACACCACCATGAAGTATGCATTATTGCCACCTACAGGACTGGAGTGGAACATTAATATGAACATGTTTGGGATTCCACTGATTTACCCCGGGCGGCACAGTTCTGAGGACCCGGGTTCGATCCCGGCCCCCCCCCCTGTGTGGAGTTTACATGTTCTCCCTTTGCCTGTGTGGGTTTTCTCCGAGCACTCCGGTTTCCTCTCCCATCCCAAAAACATGCAACATTAATTGGACACTCTAAATTGCCCATAGGTGTGATTGTGAGTGTGACTGTTTGTCTCCATGTCCCCGGCGATTGGGTGGCAACCAGTTCAGGGTGTACCCTGCCTGCGGACAGCTGGGATAGGCTCCAGGACTCCCCGTGACCCTCGTGAGGATAAGCGGCAAAGAAAATGGATGGATGACTTACCTAGAAGCAGTTTTTGCATAAATGTGTCATCATGCATGTGCTGATATTTGATATGTTCTGTTTGTCTCATTTGTTTATTTTTTTCCCTCCAGTATTCTGTACCTTGAGAATAAATTGGGGGTCAGATATGGCAATGTCCTGCACCAGCTTGGTGATTCTGGACCACACACTGTCCTCGGCATCCCAGTCCTTCTGACCCGGCGCGGTGCTCTTGTTGACCAGGGAGAGGCACACGGCATTCAGCAGGAGATACTGAGGGGACATGGCGTAAAAAAAGTAGCAGGTTGTAGAACTATTAAGATGGATGGATGGATGCATCCAACTCGTATTTTTGCCTTGCACCCAGTGGTTCTAGGTTTTAATTACTGCATCTTTCAGTGCGGAACAGCTGATACATAACAAAAGGCCACAATTTTATTCTCTTAACAAATACAAGTGTAGCTCAGCTTCAGGCTAGCAAAAGTAACTTCTAGCTCATTTGAACAGCCTCTATCAGGCTCTTCAGACGAATCCATACCACAAATAAATGTAATGTGTGTTTATATTTGGTATTTCCTCTTTACCTTCTTATTCTTTAGCTCCTCTTCGATCTGCTGCTTGTTACGGTCCACCTCTGCAAATTGCTCCAGCCTCCTGACCACTGTTTGCTCTTTCTCCCGATGATCTGGTACGGAGACTTCCATGGGTTCGGGAGCAAACACACCCTCCTCGGATGACATTTGATCATCCTCATCTGAATACATCTGAAGCAGAAAACATAAAAAGCAAAAAATAAATAAACTACCTGGGCATTGTTGGTCTCGTTACACACAAAGGGGACAAATACTTTTTTAAGGCAATGTATTTGCATTGTGAATTTTGCAATTCAGCTACTTAGAGAATAGAAAATTGTGCAAGAAGTACTGAAACACTGAATATGTGCATTAACAGATTTAGAGATGGCCAAACTAAATTAATCTCTTCCACCGCGAAGTCTAATTTCCCAGACTCTTTAGTGAGAAGTTTGAGAACGTGATGAGACGTTCACTTACGCTTGTTTCTTCGAAAGAGCACAGCTGCGCTTCCGATACTTCCTCTCCGACTTCATCATGTTTCTTCTGCTCTTCTTCTCGTGGAAGGAAAGAAGATGGGAGGGACAAATGAGAGAGGAGAGCATCGCCTGATAAAGAGGAGGAGAGGAGAGGGTTGACAGTGGACGGAGTCAAAGAGGTGAGATGGGAGGAGTTCAGAAGCGTGTTGTTGGTGCTGAGGAGCGATGAAGAGACTGAGGACAAGAGGGCGGAGGAGGTGGCGGTCAGGCTGGAGGGCTGCAGGGAGGTGCTCTGTAACGAGGACGACGTCTGCACCAGGAGCTTGTTCTCCAGGCAGGGCGGGACGTAGTTGGAGGACAAGCTCCATCCGCTCGTGGAGGAGGCCATGTTTGTTTGCAAATCCAGCGCACTCATGCCTGAAAGGTGATTAATCAATTAAGTGGACAAAAGATGGCAGACAAGTGGTACAAACATTGGACGACTAAAGAGACGGGGCTGTTGATAACGTAGGGCAGAGACAGCCATAAAGAGGGAACAAAGTCTGCAAAAGCTTGGCTCAAACACAAGAACAAGAGCCAATGCAACGCAAAGGGTAAATCATACAAACACATAGCGCATTTTAAAATAATCATTGAGACATGAAAACCAACTATAAATAACATTTAAGTCGCAAATAACCAATATATGGAGCCACGTATTTAAAAAAAAAAAAGTTATTTTAGGATTCTTCCGATACTGTTTTGAAAACCCTATGATTGAATTAAAGTTTACTGACTCGTTTGTTTGTTTCAAAAACAGCTTAAACTGGTTAATCATGAAGAGGCGCAGATAACAAGCCAACACTAAGTTTTTTTGCTAATGCTGTGGGGGTGTGACGGCGGCTTAACAGTGAGCAGCTCCTTCGTATGAAGGCAAACTCAAGCGAAAAAAATATCGACAATATTCTCATAAAGCGCACCTGTTTTACGTTAACGTGTGCTGCCAGCGTTTACTGTCAGGTTCTGTCATTTGTTCGCGGAGATAGTTCAAGCAGGCGAGACACAAACTCGTCTACGTTTCCTGTAAATGCTCTAACGCACCCCAGCTGCTTCTCTTAAGGGCGCCGATTGGCTGACATCGGCCAGCTGTTTCTGTCGAAGGCGATGATTGGCCAGGATGTCGCATGGCTTAATATACCCCCGCGTTGATTGGTTGACACAGTGCCCGTTTTTACCGTAATTCTTCACCTCCACGCCCCCAATCTTTCTGAAAATCACCTCAAATAGCCTTAAATGAAAACGATTATATCAATGCGCTGAGTTGAAATGTCTGTGTATAAAAACGGGAGGAGGCAGTGACTTCACAGGAGTTGTTAAAAGGTTAAAATGGCAAAGTCGTAGCGAAACACGGTGGCGTTACCGTAACAGTTTGTAGACAGTTCAAAGCAGGAAACGAGGGCGCTCTATTTCCGCTGCAGCAACGAGAACCACTACGTCATAAAAGAAAGGAAAATGTGGACTGGAAGGGCAAACTAAGGCCAGGACAAGAAACCCGAGTCCACCTTAAGTCGCTCCTCTGCGTCGGTTGTCATTTTCCAGTCCAGTACACAGCGACTGAAAGGATCGAGTCGAGGTCGTTGTCGGAGTTTTGTGAACGTTCCAAGCTAGCCAAGCTCTATTAGCCCGCCCGCTCGCTAGCGATGGGCACGAGAGCGAGTCGCCTCCAGGAAGACCCGGTGGTGCCGTCCACTCTCGGGAAGGATGGCACTGCCAAGCGGGATTCGTACCGGCGGCCCCGTTGCGCCAGGCCCACAAGCCTCATGGTGGACTTCTCTGGCAGTTTCGAGGACACCGAAGTGAACCGGAGCCGTTCGGAGGAGGGCAGCGACTCTGACCTCGGACAGCATGGCGCGAGCGCCGACGGAAGCCCGGCCGACCACCACGGGATCCCGGCTAGCATGAGCCAAGCGTCCCCGGCGGACGACAACCACAGCGAGGGCAAGGCGGAGGAGGACGGCAGCACAAGCCCGGAGGCTCCAGCCAACGCCGAACACCAACCCGCGGAGGAAACAGGCCGCACGCCCCACCGCACTTTTTCCGAGCGGCTGCCCGGAAATCGACACAACGGGGGCCGTAGCGTCGGCGCCAGGTCGGCCCGGGTTAGGGGCACTCACCAGCGGCCGGTGTCTGAGGCTTGGATCGGCCTTTACCGCGTTAACAACCGCCATGGCAGTAAGTCTAGACGTGACCACTCAAAATTTCAATGTCGTGTTTAAGTCAAATAAATAGAAACCACTGACGTAGCGACTGATTTGATAGACGTTACGCATTGGTTTTAAGAATAGCAACCAGTCGACTGTACGAAATTATGCGGATTTTCGATTGATTTTGGATTTACCAGTGTGTTGAGTCATTGAAAATTGTTGGTCTTTAAACTGAAAGTGTACATGCCAGAAAAGTATTTGTTTATAGGAGAAGGTGCTCAAAACATTCCCGAGAACTGTGGATTTCCACCACGTTTCTACAGAAACTCTGCTTTAACCTCAAGATTTTTGGGCGGCCGAGCCGCTGGTTTAAAAAAAAAAAAAAAAAGACAACAGATCACCAATCTGATTTAAGGATGGAGCAATGTGTATTTCAAAGACTTGGTCATTTACAGTATACAGTACTAAGTATCTTCAAAAATATCTTGTCACCCCATGTATTCCAATCATTCTGGTCAAATCAACAATAGAACATGACATAAATAATGTGCTAGCCTACTGCAACAAACTTACTTTATTGTATATAAAATAGGCGGCATGCTGAAACAGCAGATAAAGCGTTGGCCACACAATTCTGAGGACCCAGGTTCAAACCCGGCCTCACCTGTGTGCCGTTTGCATGTTCTCCCCGTGCCTGTGTTGGGTTTTCTCCAGGCACTCCGGTTTCCTCCCGCATCCCAAAAACATGAAACATTAATTGAACACTCGAAATAGCCCCTAGGTGTGATTGTGAGTGCGGCTGTTTGTCTCTATGTGCCCTGCGATTGGCTGGCAAACAGTTCAGGGTGTACCCCACTTACTGCCCGTTGACAGCTGGAATGGGCTCCAACACTCCCCGTGCCCCCCGTGAGGATAAGCGGCAAACAAAATGGATGGATGTATATAAGTTACTTCACACAGAACCAAACTTTAGAGCACGATTCAACGAACTGTGCACTAATTTGCTAGGCTACATTATGTTTCTTTGCCTGCTTGCTAGCCGTATTGTAAGTCTTGAATGAACGTTCTCTGCTCACCACCTGCACACCTTTTCCCCCATTGTGGTCTTGTAATACACGCAACTCTATCACTTGTTGTTGCCGTGGTAACGAGTGTATCCGCTCCCCTTTGATTTGGCAAAATAAAGGTCAGTGATTGTAAAACATAGGATGTGGCGGTACTTGAGTGCAAGATTTTATTGCAGTAGTCTGACATAGTGAGAGACCAAATTTGTGTTGTAGTCTGATGCAGCCATTACGTATTGTCTGTCCCACACCATATATTTTTTTAATAACTGCATTGGTTATCAGAATGATAGGGGGCTACGTCAAAAGACACATCAAGGCAAAAAATAAGCCTGCATTTTGGGTTCAAATATTGTACACTATGGCAAAGTGGAGTCTTTGCTGTTGGGATTGGCAAATTGAGATTAAAGCCAATCAGACGATCATCATAAAATGCTAATCAGCGGCCAGTACCGATTAGATCGGTGTAAAGTCCAGCAGAATCATAAGTCTCTCTTTGTCTCCGTTTTTATATGGCACAGTGCCGCTGGTGTTTAGAGGGAAGTTTGAAACAGGCTTTATCTCCAACACGTTTTGGACAGAAAGAGACACCTGTCTGTTTTTAAAGGGTCGCGGAGGATTTTTAAGCTATAAAGGTGTAAAACAGCTCAAGCCTCATGAATACTCATAGAACAGAAGTTATCCAGAGGTCAGAGGGTGCGTTGACACAGGCGCAAGGTCTGTTCCTGCAAAAATACACTTTCCCTTTTCTCTGAAACATTGACTGTTGGTTAAATGTCCATTTCATTCATGTCAGACACGCTACAGCTACAATTTGAAAAGATCTGCTGTTCATCATTTGAATTAGACATTTTTCAAATCATGATTTTCCTTTCTTGAATCAAAATTGACTCAGAACATAGTCTTGTTGAGGGGGCGACAATGTAATTGTTACCTTTCATCTACATCAACCTATTTGAGTCTCAGTTCACATTAGTTTTAAGAATTAACTCGCAAGCACACTAAAATGACTTAGGCCTGTCAAGATAATTACTACGTAACTTAAGCTTATTGGTCGATAAATTAAATGAACATTTTTTTTTCCCGGACTCGATAGATTGTCATTGTGGTGAGGCGGCGGCGCGCTGATCCCACACAGTTGGACGGGTATGTCGTTAGCTGTGCTAGTGGGCTTTTGGAATGCCGGTGGACCCTCTTCCCAATGTTGGCTTGGTCCAATACTCCATAGCCTTTTTTTTTTTTTGTTTGTTTCTCAGTTTCAGATGACTGAAGGTTAACTCTTTATAAAGTCCGCCAACCCGAAAGCTAACAGGCTCGCGGTTTAAGGAGCTAAACGGCTCACTCCACTGTGACAATGTCGTTTAAAATGTTAGCGTCTCTCCATTTTGTGTGTGTGTTCATCCCCAATTAACATAATCACGGGTAAGTCTATTTATTAAGCATAACCTCACTGAGAAAATAAATTCAGGCCGGAGTAGGGTTTTCTGTCATGGATTGTGCTGCACTTCTGGCAAAATATTTATGCCACTTCAGGTACTTCTGAATCCCACAAGCTGTCATTGTTGGATTTTATAAGTGCTTTCTGCCAATCAATGCAACGGGAAGATCCTGAAGTAAAATAAAACGAGTCAAGGTTGAGTGACTAAAAACCTCTTCTGTGGAAAAAGTCCTTGTGTTGAGGATTCGCCAGTATTAATTAGCCCATGTGAACGGCAGCTTCACGCCAGCTCTGAGCTAGGAGGAGAACTTTTATGGTTACAATTGTGTAAATATTATGAGAATGAAAAATATTGCTGACTTGGAGCCAGTCAGTCACAAAGGGTAGAGCCAAGCTATGAGTTCACATGAGTATGACATAACTCTTAAAACTCCTGCAACACTGTGCTTTTTCCGAGTGTACATGCTGTCCCAAGATTTACAGATGTTTAAAATAAAACAATGACTTGTGCGGCTGTCCGCTTTCACCAAAGGTCAATTTTTTTTTTTTTTTTTTTTGCTAGCCTTACACAATGAATGTTCAGCATGTGGGAGGGGGGCTTCTGCCTGCTGTCTTCCTTGCGGTCCCTAATCAAGTGGCCAGCCTCACAGATTAAAAACAAAACAAAACTGCTTGCTACTTGAAATCACCATGAAAGAAAATATGTTGATGAAATTTGCTTTGCTTAAAGATGTTCGGAAAATGTCAATGATTGTGTCACCTCTTGTCGTTCTGACCAAACAATGAGAGGGCTCTAGTGAGCTAACATTATCTATGCTAGCTACGCAATAGATGATCATGAGTCTTTAATGAACTCAAGTATTGAGTGTATACGTTGTTGTATGCATTTTAATGCTGTGACTCGTTCGTTCGGCAACGTGTGCTTTTGGCGTGGAGATTAACAGACCCGGAGAGGCGTGGAACGGTCAGTCTTTAAAACCGGAATTGAAATAAATAAGCGCCCTTGACGACAGCGAATTTAAAGATGTATTTGATTGACAGGTGAAGCGGAACAACCCCAGTTTGAGGGTGGCCTTATTTTCCATAATGGGACAAGCCGAAAGAAATATATACATATACAGTCTCCAAAAAATAATTGTGGCAAAACTGTAATAATTGTTGACCATGTGTAAATGACAGTTGCAAATGCTGACAGTTTTAACTTTGTCACAGTCAAGCAGCAAGACTGTTGTCCACCATAAATGTGTGAAAGCGAAACTGATTTGAGGAATTCGCATTCTTCTGCGGATAATCTTGTGCATTTATAATAAGTATCATCTGAGGCAACATTGTGTAAACTGAGCTACGAGCATAAGGAATGGAATGACATGCAGAACTACCCTCCAATCATGTCCCAGAGCGGTGCGGACAGTTGTCACAGTGGAGGCCTTGTGACTGAAAGAGAAAGCAGACATGTTTCTTTGATGAAAGCCTAGGTTCACTTTCAGCAGAGTCGGGACTAGATGGGACAAAGTTACCATCAGGCATTTGGGCTTTTCCCGGGCAGGCCCTCCAGCCAATGTGATGGGGAATTGGGGTCACAAGGAAATGCTGGCGTGGAAGAATGTAGGCCAGGAGGGAACGCTTTGGACCATCTGCGTCGTCCACGGATGGTCGTGCGCATAACTGGAACTTGTGGACTTGATTTTATTTAAAAAAAAAAAAAAAAAATGAGGATCTATCACAGACGGCGCCTGCAAACTATCCACATCATAATTGTAACAGATAATCTGGCTCAGACTCCCAACTATTAAATGTTTTTAGAATCAAGTGTTTTTACTGATTATCCAGTTGAGTGATCTTGCATTATTAAGTACAATAAGACATGTCAGTGCGGCTGTTTGTACCTTTTGGGTTGGGCATCACGTCTACTGTAGCATCTGACTAATTGTGTAATGCTGTTAAAAGGTGGGGCCTGGTGAGTGACGTGGGCGTCAGCAAACGAGAGTGCAGTGTTGACCGGCAGTCAATTGGCTAATCCGTCAGCCAGTTCATGTCTTGGGTTTGAGGCATTTTTCTGCAACATTTTTTTTTTTATTTGATTACTCGTTGCAGCTGTCAGACATTATTTTTACATTTTACATCAAACCTGGGGTAAAACCTGTGCTTTAACACACTGATGCAGCATTTTGCAATCAGGTTGTGAAAAGACATCAGCGTCTGGACTGCATGTAAAATAGTTTCCTGAGAGCGATAAAAAGGAAAGTGAGTGTCTGGTGTTAAACGTTTCTGGCATTCCCCTACAGTGCAGGCAACGTCTCGCCTCCTTTACGTCCCAAGGCTGTGCTCTCGCAAAAAAAAAGAAAAAATCGCCTCAGATTTTGTAGCTGAAAGTCAGGTTTTTCCGCTTGTGTCTTTCACGCAGATGATATTCCCACAAGCATTACTGCTTTTTACAAAGCGATGCAATCAGATGGCAGTGCGTCTGGTGTGATAAATGAATTAAATTGCTCTCCGACAACGACATTTTGCTTTTGACGCACCCGGGCGGGCAGAGTTGAGCGCCGGGTGTTGAGCGTCGCACCCTATTCCCGCCTCTCTGGGATTACCAAACATAGAAGCAACGTCTTTCCTTTTGATGCCGACATCCTGTAAAATGTTACACATCTGAGAAATAACAGGAGGGTGTTGTCACATCAGAATTCTGACTTTTATTCTTCAGTACTGTGAATAAATCTTTTCCCTTTTGAAATTCTTATTCTTGCATAGTTTCCACATATGAGGAAAATATAACCAAATTGAGCGTGAAATGCTGTTTTTAAATGATTTCATTTAAGGAAAAAAAGGAAACGTACCTGGCCCTCTATGGAAAAGAAAAATGACCCCCCCCCCCTGTTTATCTTAAAGGTCCGGTGTCATGAAATCCATGGTTTTAGTATGTTATCAATAAAAGGCATCTGTTTTTTTTTCAACACAAAGCAAGATTTTGACGTATGGCTTTTTGTAACTCCCGCCATGAAAAACCTTTTGGAGGGATTTGTTTTTGAGGAGAAGTAGGAAGTAACGTTAACAGCAGCAGCAAACTCAGCTGGCTCGTGTGCTTCTACTAGTTTTACCTGCTGGAAGGTAGCACATTGTTCCTTCGTGTTAGCCAAAATGCCGGCTTGTTGTTTTTCTGGATATTGTTCAAGCACTCGGGAGGATGGATTTACTCTTCCTACTTTAAAAAAAGACCCGGTTTATCGGCTCGCTGGCGACTGCTTCCACGTTGGCCCTGATGCGGAGATAGTTTGGCCCCGTGTGGGAGGAGAAAGGAGACCTTCCCCCTCCCTTGGCATGGGGGCATCCTTCTGAGTATGCTACATACTGTCAGGGATTCTGTTGTTACTTAGATGTGATCCGCGTATCATCAAAATATGGCTCGAAATGATAGGGTAATATTGGCCAGGTCATGTCACTCGATTTGTGAGATGTTCTCTTCTTCGAAAAGAGCTTCCATGCTCCATAGCAAGTTGCCACTACGTGTTTTCAATGGCGAATGTCCCGGTGTAACATCTGCTGATGATGTTGCAGGCAATATGGTGACCGCTTGGATGTTGAATGAGACTTCCGCAACTTTGCGCGTGGATGACACTCTCCGCTCATATTTATTTTTTCGTATAGACATTGAAGTGAATAATGTTATGTATTTTTTTTTTATTACAATATCTATTTAAGAATGTTTATAGGCATGACAGTGGAGCTTTAAAGTGGCACTAAGCAAGCCCGTAAATTTGACACACCACAGAGGAGTTATCTTAACAATTCTGTCAATTTTAATGAATTAAAAAAATCACTTAAATACATGTAGTCAGGTTTCAAAACCTTAATAATACGAACCATCTCTCAACTCGCACATGCTGTTGGAGTGTCAAATGGATGCCCTCAAAAGAAACGATGTAAAATCACGTGAGGAGGCTCAACTTCAAATCTGAATCGGTATTGCGGACAATTTAAAAAAAAAAAAAAAAAAAAAGCAACCTCGTTGTTTGGTGACACAATGTCGAACACGGCACCTGAGGACAGCGGCACGTTTTGGAGGCTCCGAGGAATTTTTCTTCGTCTGGCCCGGTCAGTTACGCAATCTGCACTGCATCATCCACTAGACCTTGCGTTGATTCTTATCGGCCTGATCGGAATCAGACGATAATTGGCTTTTTTTTTTTTTTTTTTTAGCTGATCGACTGATCGGTTTTAATGCGTTTTCACCACTTCAAACATATTTTAAAACAAAACGCATATGTTAGAGCCTCTTTAAAGTGGGGAAAACTATGCAAAAAATATTAGAATTTGAAAAGGGTGGGGGACATTTTTCATGGCACTGGATATTTGCCTAAAGCACATCTGATATTGAAATGGTGGGGCAAAAAAAAAACCAAAAGTCAAAGCAGTGGAGTTGTCGTTAAAACATGGAACTTGAAATCCTTCACCTCAAAGATAAAATAGCTGAGAAGAAATAAAGATCTTGCATTATCTTTTTGCATTTTACAAAGAATGCAATGAACGTGGAGTAATGCCGGAACTATTGATGTACCGATTAGTAGTATCAGTGCTCATGCTGGACGTTTCGGACTTTAAAAATTTTCTGGTACTATTCCACTGATATCTCAAGGTCACGACAGATAACTTATTTATTTTGATTAAAAAAATTTTTTTAGCTGACTCCATATTCCGCCCTGTGAAATGAATGAACTTGCCACCAATTCCAGCAACAAACGTCGGGCAAGCAGCAACTTTCTTAAGCTCCGTTGCGCACTCCTGTTGCGAAGCCTCTGAAGTGCTGCACCTCAAATGAAAAGTTGTCCTTTGAATGTTTTGTTTGACAATTTAAGCATTCTCAGGAAGCGGCCCTGTAT
Source organism: Syngnathoides biaculeatus (assembly GCF_019802595.1). Taxonomy (NCBI): domain Eukaryota; kingdom Metazoa; phylum Chordata; class Actinopteri; order Syngnathiformes; family Syngnathidae; genus Syngnathoides; species Syngnathoides biaculeatus. The sequence goes on from NC_084652.1 coordinate 8,314,538, forward strand.
TTATTTTTAGTATCTTTTATTTTGTAGTTGACTCACTGCAGGAACATGTCACCCATATTCCTACTTGTACATTCTTTTTTTGTCTGCTGTATCTACTAGTTTTATTTAGTTTTCAGACAAAATGCTTGTGATCCTGGTTACATTTTAAGTAAGATTTATGGCAAGATTGTTAGGAAAGTTACACAATTTGAAGAGTATGCTGCTAATGTCGAGTTGCTACTCCAAAGTTTTTTTTTTTGTTGTTTTTTTTTTTTTTTTTTTAACCTGATTTGAGATGTCCATACATCCATTTTCTACCGCGGTCAGATAGTGGGGGAAGTAGCTTCAGCAGGGAGACTCAGACTTCCCTTTCCCCAGCCACTTCTTCCAGGTCTTCCAGAGGGATCCCGGGGCGTTCCCAATCCAGTCAAGAGACATAGTCTCTCCAGCATGTCCTGGGTCGTCTCAGCAGTCTCTTTCTGGTGGGACATGGACACCTCACCAGGGAGACGTCCGGGAGGCATCCGAATCAGATGCCCCAGCCACCTCATCTGGCTCCTCTCAATGGGGAGGAGCAGCAGCTCGACCCTGACCCCCCCCCATCTCTAAGAGAGAGACAGGACACCATGCGGAGGAAACCCATTTTGGCTGCTTGTATCCGGGATCTCGTTGTTTCGGTCACAACCCGCAGCTCGTGCCCATAGGTGAGGGTAGGAACGTAGATCGACTGGCAAATTGAGAGCTTTGCCTTTCGACTTAGCTCCCTCTCTACCACAGTGGACCGATACAAAGTCCGCATCACTGCAGACGCTGCACCGATCCGTCTGTCGATGTCCCGCTTCATTCTTCCCTCACTCGTGAACAAGACCCCAAGATACTTGAACTACTCCACTTGGGGCAGGATCTCATCCCCCGGCAAGCCACCCTTTTCCGACTGAGGACCATAGTCTCGGATTTGGAGGTGCTAATTCTCATCCCAGCTGCTTCACACACTGCTCCGAATCGCTCCAGTGAGAGCTGGAGATCACGGCTTGATGAAGCCAACAGCACCACATCATCTGCAAAGAGCAGAGATGCGATGTTGGGGGCCACCAAACCGGACACCCTCTACGCCTCGGCTGCGCCTAGAAATTCTGTCCATAAAAGTTAAATGTACTTGTCCTACAGTGGTATCTATGTATTCTTAGCCACAACAGTTTGCGCGTTCTGAGAGCGACAAATAATTCGGGGACAGCGGTGTTTGTATAAAGCAGTTGTACTTTGACACATTCCTTGGACGGACCACATCCATTGTGTGTATGCGTGTGTGTGTGTGTCTGCAGACATCCGCTGTCCTTTTTGCTCCAAACTGTTCCCGGGGGGTCGCATCGAAGATCACCTGTTGAGCTGCCTCACCTCTCCGCCGCTTCCCTACAACAGTAAGTGTGTCCGCGCGCGCTTTCAGGAAATCCCCTCGGCAATAAGAATCACCGATGACTGACTAAGTTTCTGTGCATCACTGCATCCGTCCAGCGGATTTGCTGAGCAAAGACAGCGGCGAGTGCTCCATCTGTCTGGAGGATCTGGTACAGGGCGAGACCATTGCCAGGCTGGCGTGCCTCTGCGTCTACCACAAGAGGTAATGACCCGCCACTCTACTTGGAACTGGAATCAATATCACACGTCGGCGCCCGAGGTCATCTGATACGTTGCCGCGCTGTTAAAGTTAGCCGAGGTTCCCCCGCTTGCATCAAAAAACACCCACTGGACATTTCATTGATGAAATGCTGACTTTTAAGATTGTCGGGTGTAGTTTGACTCGTTTTTATGGGTCGTTTGTTGAAAGTACAAAGTCAAAAGAATTGTGAATTAAATATTTTGAAAAAGCAGAGCTTTTTTTTTTTTTTTTTTCCTGCCTTTGGAGTCTCAACATTTTCAATGAGTGACGCACAAATAGGGAAATGGTCATTTGAATTAAACCAAATTAATGAATAAAATAGAAAAAAAAATAGTGGCAGTTTTTTTAAAAAGTAAAATTTATTTATTTAATTCAAATGTATTTGCAAACCAATAGAATTGTTTAAAAGAAAAACAAGTATTTTCACTTTTTGTTTTTAAGAATAACAAAATAACCATTTTATTGTACATTTTTTCCAAGGTCGTGAATTAAAAGTTTTACTTTAACTTATAAAAATTTACCAATATAAAACACCGTCCCCCTCCCCCATATTTATTCATTCAAACTTTTATTTTCAATTTCTTTACTGATCAGGAGGAATCGCTTTCTCTTTTCAACTGGCTTTTAGTAGTCAGTCATTTGGAGTCCATTTGGAGTTCAAGTTGGTTCGTGTCATTCCTTGTTTTGCTTTCAACATTACAAAAACATGTTTGGGGGTAGAAGTTTGCAAACTGCAGCTTGTAAAAGTGTTTGCTTGGTTTTTATTTGGCCTTTGTGAGCTTGTAGTTTGCCTCCTGTCATGGGAGTGCAGGAAATGTTTATGCGGTTAGGCAACGCACATGTTGCACATCAGGCGTGGTTACGTCACGTGAGGCTGACATCAGTGCGCGCAGATGTGAGGTTTCCGTGCAAGTCTTGCTAATTTCCTTCTTTGACAAAGGGCAGGTTGAGAGGTGTGGTCCCTTTTTGGCTCCTCGCGCCGAAATACAGATACACCCAGCAGCCGGCTGACGTTCGAAACGTGGCCACGGCACGCCCTATCTCTTTCTCATGTGCACACGGACGTTTTTATTCACTTTCTTTCTCAAATTGTCACCGTCACTCACGTCCAATCTCTGTCGTAACGCACGCTCACTGTAAATCTCTTGCTCGAGTCTCACGCCATCACTCAAATTCCGTCACTCATTTCCAGTTTGTCCCTCGCTGGCGCTCGCGGCCGTTCTCACTCAAAGCCACTCTTGATTTCTGTCGCCATCACACTGAGTCTATTGCACGTTCGCCCGCTGGGAAGGGGAAGGTCAAGGGGAGCAGTTGGGAGATAATTTTTTTTACTTTAATGTGAAGGTGTCACATGCACTTTTTTGTGTGTTTGTTTTTAATGTAGAGTAATTAACGGCCTACAGAAAGCACCTGATTATAAGCCTCACCCACTACATTTGTAAAGGAAATACCATTTAGTATATACATATGCCACAACTGTGTAAAAGCTGCAAGTGCTAACAGGGCCAGTTTAAAAAAAAAAACAAAAAAAAACATACTGGTAAAAATCACTCAGACACGGCAGGAACACGCTGGCACAGCGCTAACAGTGCTGGACCGGTAAAATTCACTTCCTCGGCAAATATGTTCCTTTTTTTATTTTTAGCAAAGTTATTTTTTAAGACAATCAGTTGTTTTGAAATATTTTTGTAAAGAAATTTCAACAGGTTTTCTTTTGAAACTGAATTTTATGAGAAGGATTTTTTTTCCTTCCCCAAGAAAAATGTTTTGTCGTGTAAAAAAGATTTAGAATTTTTTTTTTTTTTTTTTAAGCTCAGCTGTCCCACCTGGAAGCGTCGTAGTGATGCATCCCAAGCGTGACCTTGACGCGATGAAGGTCGTGTCCATTATGTCTGCAACGGGGTGGGGGGCTCGCTCTACTAAATAATTGAACAGCAGCGGTGAGCTCCTCTCGCTGGGGATGCGACGGTCTCACTCACCTTTCCCGCTCGAGTGCCCCGTTGCGGACGTTGGAAAAAATGCACAAATTAGCCGCATCACCGCAATAAACCGCAGGGTTGAAAGCGTGTGAAAAAAGTCGCGACTTATAGGCCGGAAATTCCGGTACTTTTATCCACTAGAGTTGAAGCAGCTGTACCGACAAGATTTATCATTTTGACAGACTGCCATTTTGGGGCAATCTTGTCACGATGCTAATAACTCTCTCGCTAAGTCACACTTCCTGACTGAGAACTTCTCACCCAGTCGCCGTCACACTTTTCCCGTCACTTCCTTTCACTTTCGCTTGCTGTCCATTGATAAGAATCAACCCTAAGATTAGGATCCGCGTGTCCATGAATGTGTTCCGCTCGCGTCCGTTTAGCTTGAAACGTGGCATAGTTTGTCCTTGTGCCGCAAATGAGACGGCGGCCATCATCGTAGCTTGAACGGAATCTGAAACTGTGCTCACCCGCAGCTGCATCGACGCGTGGGCCAAGGTGAAGCCCTGCTGCCCCGAGCACCCCTCGGACTGACTCCCAGGTCACATGACTCCCCCCCCCCCCCCGCGACGACTCAGGTGGGCTCACTGATTTTTCTCGACGTTTTACGGCGGTACCTTGACTTGCGAAGTAGCATGACGACGAATCTATGAGCTAATGCATCGACGAATGGTTGTGAGACCTCGTTTAACATCAAACAGTAAGTTGTTATAATGAATCCTTATGAAAAACAAAACTAATTATTCTTTATGAAACTGTAAATATTAATATTATTTTGGAAATAAAGCAGGTGTTTGTTTCATCAAAATGAGGTATTTACAAACTGAGTAGTTGATAGATGCCACACAGTGGTGTTTATCTTAATGAAGTTCCTCAACTGACTTCAACCGCGGCGAAAAACATTTCAAGGTACAGCTCTGTCCTAAACGCCAATGACGTGTTTTCCCGTCAGCCTCACCTCGGCACTTCTATTCCCCCCCCCTCCCCCTCTGGGCTCCTCACAGGAGACCACATGCCACCACTTTCTCCTTCTGAAGATTGAAATCCATAAAGAAGCTCCCGGCAGCGTGGACCTCCTCGTATTGGTCCAGACCATTTCACCACAAACTGTCAACTTCCAAACCAACCGAAAAGGACGGCGATGGCTGCTTTTGGTTTTAACCCCTCGCAGGTTGGTTGTCTTGACGATGTAACACCCCACTCCCGCCCCGTCCTCCTCTTCCCCCAACTTGAGGAGGCGGGACGTTTGCCTCCCATGTAGCCGGCAGGCAGCAGGGCGGGTGTCGTTGTCACCGGGTGTTTAGCATTTTTAAGAGGGACGAGGTGGTTAATGTGCCGTTCTGTGCTGGTGTTTGGACCCATTTGAGCACTTTTACAATTTTTTTTTTCTTTCTCCCCCCCGCCCCTTTCCTGATTCAGTTGCTATGGCGCGCAGAGGATGCGGAGTTAGTGTTTGTTGTGAATTACCCACAATTCTTTGTTTTTTTTCCCATCATGTTACATGTGGCAACGGTACTGCTTTTTGAGCCCCATCATCATCATCATCCCTCCCCCGGCTCCCCCCCACTTCTCCGAAGTCTCCTTTTTTTTCCCCGCCATTTCCGCCTTAAAGGGACAGCGCTACCTTTTTGTAATGGTATTTTAAAATATATCATAACGAAAGTGATTATAGCTCAACATATGGCCTCCATTTCGAGCCTGTGTGCGCGCGCTGCCTTTGCTTGGTCAGTGTTTGTTTTTTTGTTTGTTTTTTTTGAGCTGTCAGAAATCAAATAAGTGATGGAAGCCCCGGGCCCCCCTTTGCAATCGTCCCCATTTAGTTTGGAACACCGTTGGAACATTTATCCTATACTGTTGATATCCAGCTCAAGTCCCCAAACTAGTAGGCTCTGTTTTTCCCACTAATAGTGCCACTTTTGGCTTACTAGTTCACAGTCCAAATAAATGCTGAAACGTTTTGCCATCGAGCCGTTTGCGCATTTATTCCATATGCAGATGTCCATGTACTAGTATGCTCTTTGTCCACACTAGTAAGACACTTCAGCACATTAGTACAATGACTAGAGTACACTAGTAGAATGCGTTTAATACAAGTTACATTTCCCTCCACTACTTTTGCAACTTTACAAGTACACAACAGGATTAAATATTCATAATTGCCCTAATGTTTTTTTTCTTAAAGTTGTACTAGTGTACTATATGATTTACCAGCGAGGTCAAAGAACATACTAGTACACGGATATGGAATAAATGGCCAAGCGGCTTTCCATTTTCTGGTCTTTGCTGAGGTGCTACGACTCGTCCTGCCACTAGGGGGCAGGCCTGTGCATGTTAAAAAAAAAAACAAAACAAAAGAATGCCAAATTGTGCGTGTGTCGAAGCTCATTTGATGTAAAACTTGTTGTGGTGATAATTTATGATGTGTACTCTTGAGGTGTGTGCGTGTGTGTTTTCAATAAAGTGGGGGGGGAGGGGCGCAAATCTCGCCAGCCCTCATGTAATTCCCTCTCCAGCTGCGTCGTGCAATACCTCAAATTTTTACCAATGCTAACTAGAAAAGCTCGCTCTGTGTGCGTGTGTGCGTGTGTGTGTACTCAACCAAGGATGGGATTTTGTATAAATAGCCCTCCACCCCACCCCAACCCAGATCTGGTCCCTTCGCGTGCGTCCCGGGCAGACGACACAGCTTTCATCCCAGCATATTAACAAACTCATCTGGAAAAGTAGAAAAAGAGAGAGAGAGAGAGGAAAATATACAGCAGAGGCGTCATTTTATTTATTGAATTGTAAATATGTAATGCAGTTATAAAAGGAAACGGCTGGTCTTTGTCTGTTGGATATACTGTTTCTAAAGCTCCAATCTTTTGTATGTCTCAGAAATTGTTTTTATATGTATTTTTTACAATAAATGTGTGAAGAGGAAAGTCCCCGTTGGTTCATTTACATTTTTTTTTCCTTTTTTGATGATTTCTTTTTTTTTTTCCAAGTCAATTTTTGACCCCCAAAACATTGGGAAGAAATGTTCAGTTGAATCGTGTTCAAAGAATTACAAATCTAAATAAATCCTGAAAGGAGATGGTTTTTAAAAGTATATTTTAACTTTGTGTGTGGTCCATCTCTACATACAGCTACAGCTAAAAAAAATAAAATATGGTTTAAAAAAATACAAATTTTAGTTTTGACACCTAAGCTTCCTAAAACTGACACTTTTTCAAATTTCTACATGAAAAAAAAAATTCATTTTTAATCATTTCTCAAGGTGGGCAATGTGAGTCTTTTTAGCGCTCTGTAAAGTTCTGATTTTTCACACAAAACTGCAGTCTTATTCCAAATCGAAATGTGAAAAATTTATTTTAATTTAGCTACCAATACTTTTTCTGTTTTTAAGAATTAAGGAAATTTTTAGTTTTTTAAGAAAATCAAAATTAGGTTATTTTGAAATCTTTACAGAAATATTTGTAATTTTTTTTAACAGATTTTCCCAGAGGAAGTTTTTTTTTTTTTTTTTTTTAAGAAAAGCTATTTTTTAAGAGTCAAAATTAGGTTGTTTTGAAATATTTACAGAAATGTTTAATTTTTTAAACAGATTTTCCCAGAGGAAATGTTTTTTTTAAGACAATCAAAATTAGGTTATTTTGAAATATTTACAGCAATATTTGTATTTTTTTAAACAGAGTTTCCCAGAGGATTTTTTTAAGAAAAGCTATTTTTTAAGAAAATCAAAATTAAGTTGTTTTGAAATATTTACAGAAATATTTGTAATTTTTTTAAACATTTTCTCAGAATAATTTCTTTTTAAAGAAAAGCTATTTTTTTAAGAAAATAAAACTTAAGTTGTTTTGAAATATTTACGGCAATATTTGTATTTTTTTAAACAGATTTTCCCAGAGGATTTTTTTTAAGAAAAGCTATTTTTTATGAAAATCAAAATTAAGTTGTTTTGAAATATTTACAGAAATATTTGTAATTTTTTTAAAACATTTTCTCAGAGGAAATTTTTCTTTTTAAAGAAAAGCTATTTTTTTTAAGAAAATCAAAATTATGGTGGTTTGAAATCTTTACAGAAATATTTCTATTTTTTTTAACAAATTTTCCCAGAGGAAGTCTTTTTTTTTTTTTAAAGAGGCTATTTTTTAAGACAATTTAAATTAGGTTGTTTTGAAATAACAGAAATGTTTAATTTAAATGAAACAGAATTTTATGAGGTGTTTATTTTTATTTTTTTTTTACTTCCCCAAGAAGGTTTTGTCGTGTAAAAAGATTTTAAAAAAGATTTGCTTGAAGATTTTTCGCTCTGCTGTCATAGTGATACATCCCGAGCGTGACCTTGATGCAATGAAGGTCGCGTCCATTATTGCCGCGGCGGGAGGGGGGTGTGCCTCGCTCTACTAAATAATTGAAGAGCGGCGCTGTGCTCCTCTCGCTGGGGATGCGACGAAGGGTCCGCTCCCAGCATGCAACTTTGCAGCTGAATAATTAATGGCGGTAACTTAAGCTTTAAAAAAAAATCTAAATCACGTGAAGATTTTGTCTCGCTTTTAAGCAACGAACGCCATCGTTTTTGTCAACTGCGCAAACCTTCTCCTGCAGAACTAATATCATCCACCCTCTCGTCACTGTTACATAATGAGATTTACAACCTCTACCTGGAACTTCAAAAAAAAATGTACTTGCAAGTACCATGAAAATGACCAATGATCAAATTCTTGTAGTATTGTAGTTGAGTTTTTTTTTGTTTTTTTTTTTTGAATACATTTTTGGGGGGTTGGGTTGGGACAAGTGGGGGAAAAAAAACTTTATGATTTGATCTAAGTGGCTATGGGCATAAATGTTTGACAACAAACATTTTAAAAGGTAGATGCAAATGTTTTGGACTTGAATGTTGAAGACAACTGATTCAATTTAATTTTAACTCCGAGAAACATAGCATGACTAAAACCACAAGAATAAAATATTTTTGACAAAAATATTTTGACAGTTTCTAACAAAAAAAAAATTTCAAGCAAAAATTTCTTGCCCCCCCCCTCCCCGCAACCCAAAAGAAGACGCACAAGCTTTTTTGGTGATAAGCAGTATGGAAAAAGAATAAATCCTAACCTCACGATGTTTTTTTTTTTTAGTTTTTGAGGTGATGAAAATGCTTTTTTTTTTTTTTCTCTCTGCCCAAACGGACTTTTTTTTTTTTACTTTTTCTGAGAAGAGAAGCTGGATTTTTTTTTCCTGAAACACCCCTCCGCCCAAAAAAATATTGAGGGGAAAAAAAAGTATTGCTTTTGGTGTTTCTTTTTTTCTCCCAAGGAAAGAAATTCTAATTAAAAAAACAAAAAGCCAGTCTTTTTTTCAAGAAGGAATTTTTTTCTGAATATTTTCTGTTTTTTTTTTTTTTTTAAAAAAAAGTACTGTAATATTTCTAAAAGAAATTTTAAAATCAGTTTGGTCATGAAAGCCAATGTGAGGCAGCGCTGTTGTAAATACACATTCATGTTTAATGACATTTACCCGACTATTTACACAAGAGTACATTTTTCACATAAGATTCTCAGCTAAAACATTCTTTATTTTTCTGTTTGTTTTCTTTTGAAACTGAACACATTCTGATCGGACGCACAACGAAGACACGTTGACGAGTGCAGCGGTCCACACGATAGAAAAACAACAACAAACAAAACAAAAACAAAAAAAACCGAGAAACCGTTCATTGTAACAGTGACGAGCGTTCATTTTGTACGTGCACTAAAGTGCTAGTGTCATGCAAATATTGGACCGATAACACAGAAGATGCATAATTCCTCGTTCTCTTCACCCGTGTTGTTTTATATTTTTAGGAAAAAAAAAAAACAACAAAATACACAAAAGACAACGTTTTGCGTCAGGAGATGGAAAAATGACATCACGTGTCTCCGCTTCGCACCACAGAAGCAGAAAAAGTTCGGGTTTGGAATTGACGCATTTCAAAATGGGAGTGGAAAAACTCGAGAGGTGAAGAACGGGAACTCGACAGTACCGTCAACAAGAACCCAAGATGGATTGAAATATTACGTCAAGCGGGTGCTATTTGGGCCACACGCAAAAGAAACTGAAACATTTTTCTGCGGGGGAAGGTTGTTGGGGATCATATTTTTCAATAATTTTTTTTATTTTTTTACTGAAACAGTTCTAGATTTTTTGGGGGGACCTTTGAGCAAAAAGTCTGAAAATTTGAGAAAATAAATTGCACTTTCCAACAAAATCATTTGCAAGAAAAAATACAAACGAATCATTCATAAAATTAATCTTTGAATGAGTGGCAAAGTCGGATTTTGGGTGACAATAATATTCGTTATTTGTTTAGTCAAACAGGTTTTTTTTTTTACAAGTAATCTTATAAAAAAACATTTTTCATTTAATGTGTGGGATCAAGAAGTTATTTTTCATGAAGTCAAATTTTAGAAAATAGTTTCAATCAAAAAAAGTAAAAATTAGGAAAAATAAATGTTTTGTCAAGAAAAGAATAATTTTCCAAAATAAATTGCAATTTTAGAAAAAAAGCTTTAGTTTTTTTTAAGCTTTTTTTTATTTTGAAAATTCAGATAATCCCCATGAAAAAAAATTCAATAAAGTAAAAAAATGAAATTGGTAAAAAAAAAAAAAATCCAGAAAAAAAGTAATCCCATGAAAATGAAATGTACAAAAAAAATTGGGGAATGTATTTTTAGATACCCTGTAAAGTTTTTCAAGAATATGTTTTTGTTTGGGGAGAAGGATGAGGAAAATGTAAAGTGTGAAAAGTGTAGAAATTTGAGAAAATAAATCAGAGGTTTTATGAAAATATCTTCAGGAAAATGTGTGATGAAAAACATTTTTCCAAGAAGTTCCAACCGATTATTTTGACATTCATCTAATTGTCCAATTTGGGTTTTTTTTTCTTCTTCGTGTGGCCCAAATACTCCCTCATCTGAAATATGAAATGATGATGACAAAAAAGACGCAGAACTCAAGTGTGACAGGCACCTTTGATGCTTAGCGACGTTTACAGTACATTTGAAGAACTTGTTGTTGTTGTTGTTGTCGTTCCCCTGAGGGGTCAGCTGGTGTTTCTCAGGTGACCAATGAGCTTCTCAGTCATATTTGGGGGGAATGGATGGATGAATGAATGAATGAGAGAGTTGTTTTTTTTGGGGGGGGGGTGACGTCAGAGGTAGAGGACGAGCATCAACCCGGCGCGTCACCTTCCGGGACGCTCGCGCACCGTCCAACGGTCACCGGGAAGGTGAAGGTGAACCTCCCCCCAGGTGCGGAGGTGGCGGGCGGCGAGAGGTTGGCCCAGCGCGACGGTGGCCGGCGGTTGGCCGGCCGGGCTGGCCGCAGGAAACGCCGGTCCAGGGGCGGAGCCACGGGAGAGCGGGGCAGGTCCTGTCCGTGACAAACACAAAAGTTATTGGCCGTGAGAGGACGGCACCGGTTCCGGTTCCGCTCCCGGCTCGCTACTGGACCTGCCATCGGGGCATCGCCACACGTCGACGTGGTGGACTCTTGAGTCCAAATTGTGGAAATGCCCCAAAGTCAAACCGCAGCCGTCAGGAAACTTTATTAATCAACATTAAGATGAAATGTCACACAATATTGTCACGTAAATATTAATTTTACTTGGCAAAGCAAATACTGTAGCGTTTCCTGATCTGTGGTCGTCATCGTGCTTTTGAGGAAATACTCAATTTTTTGTAAAAAAATAAATAAATAGATATATACATAAAATGTTCGCTTCTTCGCCGATTCGCCTGAGCCACAAATTCATGCGACGCTGATTGGCATATGGTGGGAAATATATTTGTTACAGTTGTTGGTTGTACGTTACAGATATTGTATTTCCTCAAAAGCATATATATATTTTTTTTTTCAACAAAATATTGTTTTAAGTAATATTTTCCCACGTAAAGTTCCAATTATTTTACAGTTTAAAAAAACTATGAGAAAAGTAAGAAGATAAAAAGTACAATTTAACTAAAAAAAAATTACCCCAAAAAACCCAACATTTATATTAAAAACATTGTTGTGAGATTTTTTTTTTGCCTATTTTTCAAGTCACCATTATTTTTGAAAAGATTCAAAAACAGTCTTAAAAAAATCAATTACTTAAATATTTGTTAAAATAATATTTTTTGGGTGGAAACAGAAAAAATAATAATTTCCATTCGTGGAAAACTCCCACTTTCCACTAAAACCCCGCAGGATTTATTGCTTTAAAATCAAAGCTAATGTACAATTCCCCGAACGCGCTTGGTGTGATTTGACTTCCGAGCTTCCCGGCTACAGTTTAAAATTGATCGCCATGAGTAACAAGAGACAAAAAAAGTTTCATGTGTGCTAACAAAATAAAAGCGATGGGCTTCTCATGCAACAAACGACAGTCACGGAAGATACAAAGATCAAACCATACAGGGGGGATGGGAAAAATCCACCTTAAATAACCTTTAGCAGTGAATCAAACTTCGTCTTTAGACCATATTTTGTCCATAAATAAACGATTTGAATTATAAATGGACTTTGCTTCTAAAGGAAGTCCATCGGTCTGTCTTAAAGTGGGCTTTCTCCCAACCCCGGTTGTTCAGTTCAACGACAAGCAAGCGACAACAAGATGGATGCGCTCCACGGTCTCCGTCGTCGTGTCCTTAATGTGGCGTAAAAGGAATGGAACCTTGTGAGGATAAGCGGCTTGGACTGGAAGAGGAAATGTGTGGTGGTAAAAGGGGGGGGGGCAGGAATAAAGTTACTTAAAAAAATAAAACTCAACCTGTCGTGAAATGGCGAGAAATACTCCAAAGTACTTCGTTTGGAGTGTTTTCGTCACATGAAGTTTGAAAGGTACTGCGGAAATGAGCATGTAAATAGGTTGCAGCGCGATGTTTTAAACTCCAGAGGGCGCCAATGAGCTGCCCAGGAGAAACTGCAGCACAGCAACTCAATGACATGACCTGAAAAATTTATTTTAAGGCAAACTTTTTTTCTAGGGTAAAAAAAATGGTGGGATTGGGGAGGAATCTTATGATCCATATTTTCAGAAGAATCCCTATTTTTTTTAAGAGTAAGGTAAAACATTTATAAAGACGGAAAAGCAACATTTTAAGAGAAAAAAGTAAACTCAAGAAATACTAATGTGCATTCACAAGAAAATCACGAATAATATTTCTCTCAAATATGTATAATTAATAAGTATTAAGTCCCTTTGATTCTTGAAAATATTATTCCAAGGAGATAAGTGATATTTGTGGTCTTTTTTTCCCCGAGAGAAACAATTCAATCGCACAACAATAAAAGTTGTATCTTTAAAAAAAAAAGGAACATTATTCTTAAAAATATTTAATTCACATTTTTTACGAAACAAGTTCTATTTTTGGGTCCAGGTTAAAAAAAAATTCTTATGCCTTTTACAACATTTCCACTTTAAAATGATCTTTCCTGCACTGTACACACTTTTGATTGTATTTTTTTTCTCTTTATTCTAAATGTTTATAAACTCTTTTCAAATGCTTTTCATCATGTAAAGCACAATGAGTTACCTTGTGAAAGAAATGATCTGTATAAATAAATACATATTTTTAAAAAGCCTTAATTTTGGGTGTTTAAAAAGCCATATTTAAGAATTCTTCTTATAAGAATACATTATTTTTCTCTTTTTTCCAAAATAAAATGGCATGTGCCAAAGTAACAAATCTTTTTTAAGAAAGTATTTTTTTATATATATAAGAAAAACCTGTATTTTTCCAAGGAAAATGTGATATTCAAGAAAAAAAGATTTTCAAAATAAGAATTTTTTTTCAAAGAAAAACAGTGTTTCTTGCGAAAGTCATTGAAAAGTATTTCCTTGGATAAAAGTTACTGTTTTTAAGTAGAACACTTTAGAATGCTATTTTTCATATTTTTAGGGATACTGGAATGAATTATTGTCATTTTCCTTCATTTCAAAGGAGGAAGCTGTTTGAGCGATACGAACAAATCAATAAAAACTCATAAGTCATGGTGACACTAGTACATTTAACACTCTACAACTGCCCCCCCCCCCGAAAAAAAAATCATACATGGTTTAGAATGAATTTGAACACTCTGAGACACGTTCACATGACGTTTACATGATCCTTGAAATGGCGACTGACAGTACACGAGAACCTTTGCCAACATTTCGCCCGGCATGCGTTCAAGACCGACGGGCGATCCGCGACGGGGTGAGGAGGAAGGGGGGGCGATGGCCCGGAAGGAGGAACTTACATCGTGGACAACTTACAGTCCCCATGGAGTTGTTAGTATGACAGTGTGCTTCTGGAGCAAACACGGGGAGGAGAGGGCGGGACAGACAAACCAGGAAAGGTTAAGTCGAGGAAGACCAGAGGGGGACCTGGGGATCAAAATAACAGGATGTGCCGGCGAGCCGGGGTGCAGTACGACCGCCCGCCGTGTTGGATCGGGGCGAATCGTTACGCTGTAAAAGAGTCAGTGGCGTTAGAAAGAGCGCAAGAGGAAAACAAATCGCTGAGGGGACGATCTCGGGGACACGTGCTGCAAAAGACACTAAATACACGGAGGCTGCGTTCACACCGGATGCAAATTGAACTATTCGTGCTACGTGATTAAAAATGTGAAGTCAACGCAAACGTGTGAAGAAGCGTAAAGTCGTGCCACGTGACGCGAAAGACGCGTTTGACACGAAATGAGTCTGGCCGACGCAAAGAAAAAGTTCACTTCATCGCCGATTCGCCTGACCACAAATTCATGCGACGCTGATTGGCATGTGGTGGGAAATATATTTGTTACTTTTTTACAGTTGTTGGTTGTACACACACCTGCAACTTTATATCTGCGGGCATGACTGGTGGACCACACCCGTAACTCTACATCGGCAGGCATGACAGGTGGACCACAGCCGTAACTTTATATCTGCGGGGATGACAGGTAGAACACACCCATAACTTTATATATGCGGGTATGACTGTTGGACCACACCCATAACTTAATACCTGCCGGCATGACTGGTGATCCACACCCGTGACTTTATATCTGCGGGCATAACTGGTGGATCACACCCGTAACTCTACATCGGCAGGCATGACAGGTGGACCACATTCAGAACTTTATATCTGCGGGCATGACTGACCACACCCGTACATTTTTCAAATGTGAGTGACTGCTTTACTATTGACCAAGCTAGCAATAGCATCGCACTCTCTCTCTCTCTCGCTCTCTCTGTCTCTCTCTCTCTTTCTCTCTCCAATGCAGTATCTCTTGGGAAATATTACAAAATGGAAAGTCCCCCCCTCTTCTCTGGTACGAGTTAATTCCCATTTGGTGTACAGTATACACAACTCGGACGAAAGAACTCAAGTAACGTAAGGCGAAAGTTGAATTCGCATCCCGTGTGAACGCAGTTTAAAGCGTTTGTGGAAGATTGTTTTCTCAGAGGCATGCCCCAAAAAAAAAAAAGTCTTTCTTTGTTCTTCTCTTGTTAGAGCGGACACTAGCTTGTGTTTGAATCGTCTCATTTAATCGTATCTATTATTATTCTTATCCCGCTTGTCCTCTCTCTCTTGTCCGCTACACCGCTACCATTTTCCCCCTGACAATTGCCTGTGTAATTTAGCCAAACATAATAGCTACCCTGCTAGCTAACATACTCGCTGCAGCGCGCTTCAGTATTCATGTCAAAAGAGCTTAACCAAGCGGCCAAAAAAAGTCATTTAATTAGCCAGCCCCTCAATGATTGTGTTAATTCTATCATGCGTCAAGTCTATGACGAAAAGTGTCGATAAGCCACGCTTGAAAAGACGCAAGAACTCTGCTATGTTGGCTTGAAGAGACCAATTAAAAAAATATATATATATTTTCCAATTTGGTGGGGCCGTCAAACACAAAGACATTTTGTTTGCTATCAAATTTGAACCACACTTTAAAAACACGAATGATGAAGTGACCGTGATTATTCCCCCACAGCTTTTCAAATTGTGATTTCTTTCTTTCTTTTTTTTTTTTTTGCTTTGGTGACGATTGATTCTTATTAAGAGGATTATCTGCAACTTTACCAGAAATAATCTTCGGCTAATCCCGAATTACGATGAACGGTTCCGCTCATTTGCGCGCATGATCCGTTTGCGTCGCTTTCGTTTGGTCAAGAGAAATTCCAGCATTTCCATTAAAGAGAAACTTGAAGCTTAGAATTAACGTTCCCTAATCAAACTGAAATCAGACAAAAATAAGATCATCGTTGTGGCCCAAAGGGGTGGGGGGTGGGGTCTTAATTTCTGTACAGCAAATCATGAACATCTGGGTGAATACTGTATGTATAGATATCCGTTCATTTGTGTATTAGTAAGAATCAATACTAAGTCTATTTACCTCCATGCATCCGGGCTGTGCTCTCTCCGGGTCGGCCATCTTGCCTCCCACTCCTCCCGCCTGAAGCCTCCTCTCGTCTTGGAGTTTTTTGTTGAGGATGCGGGCGGCGTTCTCGGCCAGCGTGTACCCCGGGGGCGCCGACAGGTCCTGCCGAATGCTCACCACCTCGGCGTTGCGGTCCCCTTCCGTTTCCACTATCAGCTGCACGGGGCTGGGCGAGCGGCCCCTGGCGCTCTTGGGGTCGGGGCCGGGCTCGGCGGCGGTCGCGGGGCGGGAGTGGCTGGGGGACTTGTTGAACTTCTGCATGGCGTCGTAGACGACGGGCGTGTGGTCGATGATGTTGAAGAGGCTGGAGAGGCCGTCGTTGATGGTGGTGTGGACTGGGCTGTCCCGCGTGGTGGTGGAGCGCGCCCACGCCGACTCGCTGTTGCCCTTCTGAGGAGTGGTGGGGGTGGCGGCACGGCTGGTGTTGGGTATCTCCGCCTTGTTGGACGAGGACATCTTGCGCTGAAGTTTGGGCGAGCCGTACTTCGGAGAGCAGCAAGGCCGCTCGAACTTATTCTGGATGACCGGTGAGTACTGGACCTTCCGGGTATTCCGCGACGGAGACGAGATGGGGGTGCCACCCCCTTTCGGGGTGAGGCAGCGGTGGGGGCTGCTGGTCAGGTTCCTCAACAGGTCCGTCTGCAGACCCACGCTTATGGTCTGCGTGGTCTGAGTTCCTCGCGTGGTAAAGCCGTTGGTTTGGCAGGCCGTGTCCCGGACCACGGGTCCAGTCGGGGAGCAGATGGCTTTCCTCACCGAAATGGCCACCTCCTTCATGTCATCGCTCATGTTCCGAGAGAGCTGGAGCCCCAAGGAGGAGGCGTAACCCACTGTGGGGCAAATGGGGGACTGGTTCGGCGAAGTCCTTAATCCCCCAGATTCCAGAAGGCCACACGGCCACCTGCCGCCAGTGAACACCTCATCGGACCCGCTGGGCGCCTCCCCGTCGCCCCTTGCCTTGCTCCCCTTTGTGTAAAGGAGGTCAGACTCTGGTTCTGGTTCAGATCTGGTGGGGCTGTGGAGGATGTGGACCCCAAAGGCGTCCGCTCCCACGCCCGCCCTGCTGTTGAGGGTGCTGGTGGTGGTCAGGCTGGCGCTGGTGGTTAAGAACCAGGAGGGCGGTTGAAGGGACTCCCTGACCGGGTCCGCTGAGGGCTTATCAACCCACGCCACTCGAGCGGAGCCCGGGTCGTCGGTGGCGGATGATGGGAAGTCCCAGCCCTTGTTGTTGAACTCCTCAATGTACTTGAGGTCATCCGGCGAAAGGGGCGGGGTGACGTCGTCTTGGCCGCGCTCACCGTGGCGAGTTTTATCGGGGAGGAACGGTGAACTGTCCATCAGACGTTGGAAATCGCTCATGGAGCACACCGACTTGGCTCTGGATGGGATGCACAAGCGAAATGGCTCACCAAGACTTAAGATCAAATCAAATACATTCCTTTTTAGCAGTCTTCAGACATTAAATGCAACACAAAGTGCTTCATTTAAAGGGATAAAACCATAAAAATACAAAAATCCACACCACCCGTCCCTACATTGTAAATGCAAACGCACCCATGCACACGTGGCCGCGTGACCAAACACACCCACACGCAGCACATTTTGACTAACGGGTCAAATTGCGGCAAGGCACTCAGCGTCCAAGTGAGGAAAGACAACTCGTGGGAGTCTTTCACACTACGAGGTGCCACAGACACCACCACAACCCGAGTAGACTGGGGTGAATGCTCCACGTTGAGCAGAGCCCCCCCACAGTCTGGGAAAACTGCAGGACGACATCCTCGTGGGCAGACCGAACACACCTCCCGGCATGGAGCCGCCCACAAGGAGACACTGGAGTAAAACCATTTCCACCTCAAGGTCACTTTTAGAATATAGAATTCTTGGCACTTGCAGTTCCAGGAACTAAACGTTTCTAGTCACTGTAGACCTAAAGATTCCTGGACCCCTGGAAGTACTACCCTCCAAGCAGGGCCTTATTTTGCCCCCCAATGAAGTACCCCAGAATGGAAATGCACGATAAGTTGTCTTGGCATGGGGTCAAGTCTGTCAGTTTTTACGTGAATCTTGCAGCCGCAAGCTCACCTGAGCAAACTTCCCCCGCCCATCTCCTCATCAGGATACAACTCCGCACCGCCTTCCCTCTCGGATATCACGTTGAGGGCCTGAAAGAAAGAAAAAGTGTCATCACTTGTTTGTGGAGGATTTGTCCTCCTCACAAAGAAAGAGCGTTTTTTTTTTCATCTGCACATTCATTTTCGACCACTTAATCCTGGACTCACTTTGGACTGGTTGCCAGCCATTCGCAGGACACATTCACACCTAAGGTCACTGAGCAAAAACTGAAGACAAAATCCCAGCAAGTTTTACCTCCTGCATGCAGGGGAACCTCTTCTCACCCTCCAGCCTGCAGGGCGGGGGGACCTCCAGGCCGCCGAGGGGATCCAGAGACAGAGCGTCCAAGAAGGGACTCTCAGATGGGCTTCTCAGTTTCGTGGAGGCAGCCCCACCTTGCTCCGCTAGCACGGCGTCCGAGTCAGAGAGGGAGCGGACGGGCGGCGCCGGGGCCCGCGGGGAGCGCGGTGAGCGGGCGCCGGTGCATGAGCCGCCGTCCTCGGCGCCCTCGGCTCGACGGTAGTTCAGCTCTCTCTGGAGCTGACACGTGGACACAAGTATTGGGACACTTTTTGTTTTTTTTTTTTTCCCCAGTTTGGTCTGTTGGGTTCTTGAATTTCCTTTTCTCAATATTAGTTATTAGTAATTTAAGTTACTAGCACATTGCTTAGTAATTGTAAAAAAAAAAAAAAAAAGTCAAAACGTTCTGTTAATTTTTCTTTTTTTGTTCAAATATTTTTCCCATTCGTCCCCATGCATACTGGTCATATAATAATGAGTTTTGACTATATTTGAACAGGATAATATATGTTTTTTAATTCTATACATTTCAAATTAAAAAATTCTTTAATATATGTATTTCAATTTTTTACAAGTTTGTTATTTTATAAGTTTTATATTACAGTGTATTAGATATTTTTACACATTTTAAATCAAATATCTTTTCAAAATGGTGAAAATATTATGACATTATACAATAATTAAATCAGATTTTTTTTTAATTACCCTCCAAAAAACAACTGAGGAACAAGTAAAAAAAAAAAAAAAAAAAAGTCTCGCTACGTAGTAATTGTTTTTAGAAATGAAATGAAATCCTGCCCGAGTGCTCACCCTGTCCACCACGTGGTGGAGTTGGCGGGTGCCCCCGTCCCACTCCTGCCTCTGGCGCTCAAAATGCTCCAGCAGCTCGGCCCTCTCGCGGCTCCACCGCTTCTCGCCGTGCTGCAGCCGCCAGCGGAGGTCCAGCGAGGCGCCGTGGCTCTCGGCCAGCAGGCGCCGGTGCTCCTCGCGCTCCCGGGACGACACCTCTCCTTCGCCCCCCTGAGCTTGGCTTGGCGTTCTCCCCCGCGCCTCCTCCTCCACCTGCACAACCATTTGGATGGAGTTATGGATGTATGTTATGTATCTAACGCGTGGTAGATCGGGGACTCCCAAAATGCGGTGTGCGCAACCTCATTATTGTAAATCAGACATTTATATGCGCGCTGCTGTGAGCGCCATTCGTGGGGTGGGGGGCGTGTGAGATTCAAAGTGAAACGCTGGTCTCATATCATAATTAGACATTTGCATTGTCTCACAATTACGTTGTGTGACCTTTTCGTGCACCAACTAACGGCGTCGTGTTTGCCAGCTAACAATTCCCATTACTCATGGCTTAAAGGATCCTTCCGACCAAACTGCACCAGGAAACAGGATGCGATCAGAGCCGGAGCCGTCAATTAGCTCCCACGGAGGCGCTCATTGACCCCGCCGTGGCTCCGTGCAAGGATATGGATCGTGCAAAAAAAAAAAAAAAAAAAAAAGCAAAGATTAAAATCCAGCCTGGACGGATAATCGCCCTCCCGAAAATCCCCCAGAAAAAAAAAAACTTGCATAATTGGTTCCCACTGCTGTGTGCTATTCAGCAAGCTCTGAGAAAAGTTGTGTGTATTTGTGTGTGTGTGTTTTATGATGTCATTAAAAAAACACATAGATGACATCAGAGCGGCGATATGAATTGATACATCACAGTTGGAAAGTAACAAGCGCATCTTGGTGGAATTTTCTACAAAAAAAAGCACTTCAAACATCTAAAATCCTTCATAACAAATAAGTGAATAAATTATTATCTTTTTTATATTATTAATATTAATAATTAATTTGTAATGGGAAAATATACATTTGATGACTTATCCTCACAAGGGTGGCGGGTAGTGCTGGAGCCTATCCCAGCCGTCAACAGGCAGGAGGCGGGGTACTCCCTGAACTGGTTGCCAGCCAATCACAAGGAAAACAGAGACAAACAGTCACACACACAATCACACCTAGGGGCAATTTAAAGTGTCCAATTAATGTTGCATCTTTTTGGAATGTGGGAAAAAACGCAGGCACGGAGAGAACATGCAAACTCCACACAGGCGGGTCCGGGATCGAACCCGGGACCTGTGAGGCCAACGCTTTACCAACTGACCCACCGTGCCACCCTGCTTACATTTATTGTAATAATACACACACAAACACACACTATATAAATATAGATATACTGTGTATATATATGCAATAAAAGAAGCCTGATAATATTGTAAAAAACAATTTTAAAAATCCTAAATATTTCTTTAAAAACATGAAATGGTAATTATTATAATGATTTATTTTTCAAAGATAAAAAAACCCCTTTCTATCATCATTATTTTTTTATAATATTGATGTGAGTGAGGAGATTCTACTACTTCCACCCCCACCGCACAAAGTGCAACACGTTGGCTGCGGGCCCTTTTAAGGTGGCACGAGCTGCGCGGCCATCTGCGCGTACCTGAGCGAGCCGGCACTTCATCGCCGCCCATTTCACCTCCCAGGCGGCTTTGTCGTTGGCGTAGGCCTGCTGCAGTTGGCAGCGCCGCGTGTCCTCCTCGCGCAGCTCCTCGCGGAACTGCTCGAGCAGCGTGCGCAGCGCCTGCAGCATTCGACGGTTCTCCACAAACTGTGAACACGATGGGTGTAAGTGATCATTAAAAAAATAAAAATAAATGTTTTCTGATCATTTTGGCATGGTTAAAAGAAGCTTACAAGTAGCCGTTTCTGCCTTTATGAGTACTAACATTGACAAGTTTGTAAAAAAAAAAAAAAAGTCATTTTTTTAAAAAACAATTATTGATAATTATTAAGAGATTATTAACATTGTAATAATAAATTGTTAACATGGAGTGCCTTTGGATATTCTTCACCAGTTGTTAAGATAAAAAAATATATATATAAACCTAAAAAAATAAATAAAATAAAACACATTTAAAATGATTTAAAACTATGTAATATATTTGAATCAAATTTAAAAAAATAATTACAACTTCAGAAATAATTGTTATTTTGAAAAATATATATTTTTTAATATTTATTTATAAAAACAAACAATTAATTAATTAATTAACAATTAATGATCCCCATACAGAGAAACCCCCCCAAAAAATCATATAAAAAAAAAAAATTCAAATTGTTTTTTAAGTAAGACTGTAAATATAGTATCCATCTTAAGTATAATAATTTTTCGTTATTTCTTTTAAACTATGTCAGGCCAATGAAAAACATCTGCGGTTTATCATAACTCTCAGTTCAGTACAAAAAAAAAACAGAATGAGGTGGGGCGTTCGTGCTCAGCCGCTTTTCCCGTCTCATCCTGTTTTGGTGCTGATTCTGGATTTTTGGTTCATTTTAAGAGCGTATTTTCCATCCGCTGGATCGGTGCAAGATCCAGACAACGGGATTACCTGTTGCTGGTACTGCAGGTGTCCATCGGGCGACACGGACGGGAGAACGGACCCTCCGTTGCCCTCAGTCTGCTGCATCATCCCGCCCAGCTCGGGGACGCCTTCCAACTTTTCCACCTGGACAGAGCAAAAATGGCATCGCCTTCAATCGCAGGACTTACACAGTTGAGATCCCGCAAAAGAAGACACACTTGCTCTCCTTTATGATAAATAATGATCTGAAGTTTATCCCCCTCCATGCTCACTAAGATGAAGTCCGACAATATCTGCTGACCTCAGGCTGCACGCCGTCGTCGGGAGTTGCGCCGTCCCTGCTTCCGAGCCTCCAGCGCACCAGGATGGACTTGAGCTTCATGTAGAAGATGGCCGTGTTGCGTCGGAACAGCCGAATTTCTTGCTGCAGGGACGCTCGCTCCTGGGCCCAGCAAGCCTCCGGACCCTGGAGGAGGCCCGGCAGCTCCAGATGCTGGCGCTGGGGCTCCGAACGTGAACGTTCGTCTTCCTGTGAAAACAAAGACGTTGGGGATCAAAACATAAATAAAATAATCGCACTCCACTAATAGGAAGTCAGGGGGATTTATTAACTCAACTACAGATGCGGGAAGGTGTCGACTGAAGGATGGCTTTATATATAAAAGCTTTTCTTGCAGTCTTGGCTGTATATTACAATTTATATCATGTGAAAGTGGATTTTAAAACAGAAACGGCACAAAAACACGGACACAATATTACAGCGTGACGACACAGTCAGTCTACTGGAACTCAACTTGTCGATAAAGTCAAAGGGAGAGATAACGGCTAACTGCAGATGGTAACTAGTAAAGGGTAAACTGAAAAAACCCTACATACTAATGACAAATGCTCCTGTTTTGGTTAGCAACTGCGTACAAAAGGGCTCCAGACTTATTTTTAAACTGAGGTCGACTGAGCAAAACAAGTAAGTGGCGGAACATAAACACGAAGGTAAACGAAACTGCACAGCGACCACGTGCTAAAGCCTAAAGAGAGACTAAATACTAACGACACTGCTGTTTTGGTTAGCAACAGTGCTCAATTAGGCTCAGCAATGAACTTTTTCAATCACGTAATTCCCGGCCTACAGAGTGCACCTAGTTACAAGCCTCACCGAGTACATTTGTAAAGGAAATACCATTTGGTACATACATATGCCACGGCCGTGTAAAAGCCGCAAGTACCCACATTGAAACATGAGATATTTACAAAGTAAGACGGTACACAGAAAAAGTTTAACACTAGCGCCGCGCTAATGCTAGTGCTAACGCAAGGACGAACCAGTAAATATCACTGAGACACGCCAGTAACACAGCAGCAACATGCTAGCACAGCGCTGACGCTAGCGTACCGCTAACAGGGCCGGTAAAAGTCCCGTCCTCGGCACATATATTCCAACGGTCTCATTCTTACCTTTTCTGCTCGAGTGCCCTCTTGTGGCCGTTAGAAAAAAATGCACAAATTAACTGGATCACCGCATAAACCGCAGGGTTAAAACCGTGTGAAAAAAGTTGCGGTAGTTTTATTTGAGAAAATATAATTGAAATAATTTTTTTTTTCCATGTCATTAATTCTCATACCTGAGGCAAGGAGACAACTGTAGAGTCGCGTTCGTCCGGCGCGATTTTCATCCGTTCCGGACGAAGGTGGACGTCGAGGGGAGGCCCCTCCCGCAGCTGCGCGCATCATAAGTGAGACATTACTTTTTTTCATATGAAAGCAAAACGAGCATTTTGAAAAAGGCACTCAACTCTCTAATATTACAGGTTTTAAATTGTAAGAGAAAAAATATTTGGGACAAATATTAACACATGACACTCCCAATTTTACACACAAACAGCAGAGATAGATTTTTTTTTGTGTGTGCATATTTTCCATAAACATGCAACAAGAGACATTAACAACATTTTTTTTTTTTGGGGTGTAGCGGAGAAAGAAACATGACAGGAGAGTCAAGGAAACAAAACGGATAACAAACGTACGCTCGTGTTAAAGGTTCTGGAACGGCACAATTGGACCTGGCCTGCCGGTCAAACGTTTGCGCTAATCCCGCCTCATTCCCTCGCCACCTCTCGGATTATGCAAGGAACGCACGCAGATGTGCTGTAATAGTTACATCACATTCAAACTATTGTACACTTGAGCTGACCGTGTGTGTGGTTACGTTACTGACGCAAAAAGGAGACCTGAATCGCGATTCTTTTTTTAAAAATTGTTATTATTAGTTTTTAAATCAATTTGAGCAAGAAGGCAAGCAAATTGAAGGGGGAGGCGGCAGTGGGGAGTGAAAATAGCGGCATAAATACATGAGGTTTTGTAGTCCGGTGTTCAGAAAACTACTTTTCAAAAAATATTAAAAATGCATGTATTATTCCAAATTTAGTAGTAGTAGTTACCATATTTTCTGATATCGAGACGCAGGTGGATGGTTATTACTTAACTGCAGAAGGTACACGGCATCTGTTACTAGTGAAGCATTAGTAGAGGGGCAGGCTTTAATTTCTACAAATGCATTTAAAATGACAATATAATAGCTGTTGCTGTATTGCTAAAGTTTGTGACATTTATAACTTTATATATATATATATATATATATATATATATATGTCTTCTACCAAGAGAGGTAACTTTTCCTTTTTTAAAATATTTTTTGGATGATTTCAATGCAATTCTGTCCAGTGAATTAAAGAACTTGATGATATTTTGTAGGCGTATTTAAGGAAATAATAACTGGGTTCCAATTGTCCACACAGTCCTACAGGTAGAAGGGAGGGATAGAGCATGTAGGGGAGAGGGGGTGGGCAAGTTGTGGGGTGTGGGCGTCACTGACCTCTCCTCTTAAAAGCAGGGGTCTGTGGTACCTAGCGAGTCCCGCGGCACCTCCCCTGCTCTGGCTGCGGGCCTCCACGCATCGCTCCTGTCCTACTCGCCACTCCAGCTCATCCCTCTGACCGGACTGTGAGTGAGGAAGGGTGGGCGGGTGGGGGTCCGGGAAGTGGACAGTGGGTGGGGAGGGTGTGGAGGGTGGTGGTGGAGGAGATTGTGGTGATGTGGCATCGAGGACAAAAAGACAAGAGGACAACAAGGCGGGTGAGGAAGAAAGAACGCGAGCGGGAAACAAAGAAAAAAGAATGAATGGCTCATGAGTACAAGCAAAAAAGAAGGGATTTCACGGCGGGGGGAAGACGGGGGGTAACTAAAAAGACAACAACAGGCTAGAGTAGAAAAAACAGCGCAAAGAGGAAGACCAACTTAAAGATGACGGCATATGACAGAGATGAGAAGAGGACAAGAATGAGGATGAACAAAATGGCGGGCTGGAACATCTGAAGGGGGCGGGAGGGGGTGAGAGAGAGTGTGTGTGGGGGGGGGGGGTTCAAGGTGGTTTGGGGGGGAGGTGGAAAGAATGCAAAAGACTCGTTATGAAGCGCATGCAATGACGGACATGTGAGTCCAAACCAAAGCAGCTGGCTTGAAAAGTAATCATGGCAAAAAAAAAAAAAAAAAAAAAAAAAGGTGCAGTGCGATAAGCGAGCCCCTAAAAAGGTGGTCAGGAGCAACAAAATGGCCGCTCAACATGCTCGCGCAGGAAGAAAGTTAGCATCAAACTCAATTTATTTTAACTACCAACTTAGATGTAGAATAAACCTCCGCCTAGCCGGCATTCACCGTTTGCAAACTCACCTCAGATTTTTTTTTTTCCCATGGACTCTAACTAGCAACTATTCGTTCCACCAATTCCTGCCTATCAGCGTATTTTTTTTCTCTTTCTGTAACGTCCTAAACACCCTGCCGCTTAGTAGCTAGCTAGCTAGCCTAGCTTGACGGTAAACAGTAGCGTGATGGAAGATTCCACTTGAAGTCAAGTGATGGACAGGAAACGCTATTTAAGGCGTTGACACCAGAAAAAAGCAGGGTGGTAAACTTCTCAAGGAGATGAAGAGAAAGGTTCGGATCGCATTTCTCAGTGGTAGACGTTAACGGATAGATAATCAACAAAAAATGAAGCGTAATATGCAATATCCACGTAAAATAGTGCTGAATTTTTCAAATCAAAATGGATTGTAGATAGTGTACTGAATAGATTTTTTAAAAATGATTTTCTTTAAAAATCGCGATCGACACATTGAGCACCCCTGATATAGTATTTTTCTGGTTTAAACTAATATAAAACATATTTTAGGACGTTCATTTAGTGGATGTGCGCCAAAAAAATGATACGGTCCTGCAGAACCCAGAGGACTGCTAGCAGACAAAAGAGCTGACCCTTTTTTTATTTTTTGCTTTGAAGAAATAACTGACAATGTACTATTACCCCCGCCTAAGAATTAAAAATAGTACGGTTCCATGACGTCAACCTGGGATGGCGACCCTAACACAACAAATCAGTAGCCTGCTAGCTAACATAGGGATGGAGCATCAAAAGAGCCTCACTTCTGAGAAATTTTGTCTGTTTTACGTTTGAGTCGTGACAGAATCGCGCCCCCTACAGCAGGAGTCCTACATCCTTACCTCATTCTCCGTAAGACATGTAGTATGAAAGTAGCCTGATAGCTAGCAAACAGACAAACAAGCAAACACAAACAATATCTTGCTACAAGATTTCATTTCTCTTCTTGACTTTTGAGTCTCCATGCAACCACCCCCGACCCAGTACGCAATTTAGAGAGTCCTACGTCTTTACATCATTCTCTCCATTAGCCAGGAAGGAACCTGCGGGCTAACAAATATGCAGACATAAGACGTAAAACAAAGTCATTTCCACGATGTAAATAATTTCCGGTTTTTGACATTTGAGTCATGATGTACCCGTCCCCCTAGTCAGCCCCCTCAAATACCAGGACACAAATTACGGTAGAGTTATACGACCCTACGTCATTGCTATGAACCAGGAAGTAGCCCGCTAGCTAACAAACAGACGGACAAGAAAAGACCCATTTTTGTCCCCACCGCAAAAGACAAATGGTGGCATTCTATGTCCTATGACCCAGAAAGGTACCTGCTAGCTAACAAATTAAATTACTCCACAATTACTTCACTTTGATTTGAGGATTTTTGTTGTTGTTTAACTCATAATGGAATTTTAACCCTTGGCCAAGAAAAAAAAAAATGGCACGGTCCCACGGTCTTGTGTCCTTTTTTTTAAACCAGGCGTACCCCTGCTGCAATATGGACAAGCAAGCGAGGAAATATGTTGAATACCCATCCCAGTTTTGTTCAACCCCCGGTGGAGATCAGACCGTCTAAAGGCCCGACCACTTCAAACTTGTGAGAGCTGCGAGTGCAGAATCCACCCAGCTCCGTCGGGACTCAGCCAGTGAGCTCTGCAGGAAGAGGAGGACGAGGGGGTGGGGGGAGGGATGAAGGCAGCTTCCCTACTCAGCCCGCACGGGCGGTCGGAGAACATTCCCGAAAGCCGACGAGCTCCCTCCGTCATGCAACCCCGCGTTACAGCCTTTTTGTTTGCCGACACACAACGTGACGTTCGTCTCCTCGGCGACAACGTACAACACAAAACAGAGCCGCAGACATAAGAGGCAGGCCTGTTCAGAAGCCATCCGCCATGCAGTCAAGTCAAAAGACGCTCGGGATCGCGGCCAAGCGGGCGACGCGTGCGGGCGGCAAGCGAGGGGGCATGTGCATGTGCATGGAGATGTTGATGGCAATGCGGCGGTGGCGGGAAGTGATGGCGGCGGGGTAAGGGGTGGGCGGCGGTGCCAATGTGGTAGAGCTGGGTGGCTCCCGACAGGCGTCCAAACATTCTTCTTCTCAAGAATTCAAAGCTAACTGAACGCTACACTTTTCCAATTTTAGGAAGTCAAGTAAGTCAATTCAATGAAATTAATCAGATCTCAAAAGTCAAGATGTCAATATGTCAAGTTTCTGTTGATCTTTTTTTGTATAAATGTAAATGGTGTACTGCATCACTCCATCACTTCTTCTGGTGTTTTGCGACTACGTCATGATAGCTTAGTAAATTAGCATTGTTTCTCCATCTTTCTGCTGTTAATTTTTCTTTGTCCTTCTTTCGTGATGACGACACTTGTCATTAGGTCACCTTTTGGCTGTCGGGAAAGTGACAATTAAGTGGCTTATGCTTGGTTAAAACGGGGTGAACTTTCACCTTAGCGGATCGGTGTTTAGCCGCTAGCCAGCAAAGCTAACCAGTAAAGCTAACCAGTACAGCTCATAGCTAGCTGGGGCACCACAGTGGAAAGCGGAGAGATTCCGTGACTGTTCAATGATTACTTTTTTTTTTTTTTTTTTTTTTTTTACAATTTGGTGTTTGGTTCATTAAATCCATTCATGAAATTCGTGTCAGCTAGCGTCTGAAGCGCCTTGGTGGCCCAACGCCACGCTGTACAGGCCCCGGGGCGCGGTTAATGTGGGACGCTGGATTTTTGTTTTTTTTTAAATATCCGGAACAATCAGCGTGATGGGCATAACGAGTTATCCTCCGGTGATTTGTGTAATTAAAAAAAAACGATTACAGCCCTGTAAACCGAATTGTCCAATTTCCGGTTCAATTACATTGCACACGCTCTTGAGACTTCCTGATGTGTTCTGTTATCAATTTCGTGCCAGTCTGTCCAAACTGGCGTCAGGGCCCAATTTTTTTCAAACTTTCCAGCAGGCTACATGAGTGAGTTTTGCATGATTGTGTTTGGCACTCCTAAAATAAACACATTTTTACCAGGTGCTGGTCAATTTTCATACACGCCGAGGCCCCCAAAAAGAGTTTGCATCACTTGCTTACAGGTTAAATTCGCACACCGCACACCACAATCGTTGAGCTATGGTGTCACGCTATTTACGAGACAGAAATTGCCATTCCGCAAATGCAACCCTGATAAAGATTGTAGATCAAAATAACCCTGCAGCCAACTAAAATGAACTTTACAGTTCGGTGGAAACTGTAGCTCCTTCGATAGTTTAGGATACTCTCAGCCTGTCAACAATATTCCATCTATTATCAAAATGGAGTTGCTCATTTATTTGATTTACAGTTGCAGTAGTCTCATCATTCTGCATTATTTCCTTGTCTGTTGTCGGCTAATGCTGGCCACTTGAGAACTCTCTGCACCATTGGCACAATTGTCGCTGTTCCAGATTATCGCACTACTAGTCACTTTAAATTGCATAGATTTCTAGAGGAGTCTACACTACTTGCACAGGTGGAACTGAACCAGATTATCCCACTAAGTATCCCCTCAAACTACTATAAATTGCTGAAGGACTCTATGTCCCAAAATTGTATTTCGTTACACTTACGGTTCAATGACCGAGACAAATCCCTTGTTTTTGACGTACTTGATAAAGATGATTCTGATTCTGATCTGGTGTGCCTCCTTCTGAGCTGACTTAACGAGGAATACTGGTGACCTGTTGGCCCGACCACAGAAAAACTTTGAACTTAGATCTCACTTATTCTAGATGGAAATGTACACCGGCTTGCCCTTTTCTATATTTCCTCCTGCTTAGGGTTAACTGGAGCCTAACCCCCGTTGGCTTTGTGTGAGAAGTGGTTTACACCCCAAACTGTATGCCAGGCAGTCCCATGGCAAAGTCGAAGCTGACATTTAAAGATACAGTACTGGAACAGTACACGTACGGTGGCGTATGTCGCATCTGGAAGGGCAAAGAACGGCCAACTGAAATTACCTGGAAGTCCGTCATCAGGTCTCTCCCGAAGGTGCCTATGGGAGAATCCCGCGACATTGAGGTGACCGTAGACAGGAAACTGCTGGACTCTGTGAGGTTTGGCATCGGGGACAGGTCATCTGTCCTGTCCTTCAGTCCATCACCAACATGTTCCAGTTTCTCCACGAAGATGTGTAGCTCGGTGCGGAAAGCTTTCATGCAGGTATTGATGGTGTCCAGGACTTGGGGATCGCCTCCTCCCTGCGGACCCTCTGCCGTCGTCACCAGGAGTTTGCCCTCGAGGATCAGACTGTCCGTGTCAGTGATTAGACGGTCCACAGACTTCCCAAGTCTATCTGCCTCTCTTTTCAAATTGGCAAAGGATTCCCGTTCCTCCCTGCGGCGGTTGGCGTGCTCAGCAGGGCTAAGCTCGATGCCATCTGAGGGCCGGATGCTTCCGAACCCCGAGGTGGTGGTTTTCTCAAAGAGGTCTTCAGAATCGCTCTCCCCGCCAATAGGACCCTCCCTCTTGGGTTGGAGGAGAAGTAGTCGCCCTGCCTCCTCGTCCTCAGTCGCTTCCCGCCGACCGGCGTCACTGTCGGCGTCGCTGTCTCTCGGGCTGCCGGTTCTCAGGCCCAAATGTGCCGCCAGGTCGCAACGCTGGACGTTAGATAGGAGAACCCGGTTCTCGTACTGGAGCTTCATCACTTTTCCGCTTAACTCGTTTATCTGCATCCTAGCAGATTTCAGCTCCTCCATCATCATCCCTCCGCTGGAGCCATTAGTGGGTTTAAATAATCCCCCTTCACCACTGTCCTCGCCTTCCGGGCCAGAACTGAATTTGAAGCGATTGAGCTCAGAGGTAAGCTGCCTGTTGTGGTCCTCAATCTCTGTGATGGAGCGACGGAGCAGCTCCGCTTCCTCCTCCACAAACTGAAGGTGACGGCGGAGCTCACCGGCCGACTCAAGTACGTCGCCGCCGTAGGGGGACGAGGGCATGCTGGAGAAGGGCTCCCGGCCGAAGCAGTCTCGCTCGTACTGGCAGCGGATGTCGTCGTTCTCTGCCCTCAGGCTGCGATTCTCCACTTCCAACTCCACGATCTTCCTCCCCAGAATGTTGGCTTCCTCCTCCACCAGCTTGAGGCGCAGTCGAAGCTCTGCCTCGCGAGTGGAATGGGGGCCGCCGCCTGAGCACTCGGCCAAGGGAAGAGGACTGTCCACATCCCCATAGACCGACTTGTACTTCTGCAGTTCTTGCTCCAGTTCGTCCTTCTCCCGGCCCAGCTTGGCCATTTTTTTACGCATAAGCCCCGACTCCTCCTTAGCGAATTGGAGCTGGCACCTGAGGTCAGAGCTGTCCTCCTAGTGGTGAGACACTTTGTTAAAATAATACTTCTTTCACCCAGAGATCGGAAAAATAAACGAATTAGAACCGCAAGAAAAGATTTGGAATTGACTTATCTTTCACACAGAACCTGGAAAAATACAGGTGACAAAACACTATAACAAGGCATCCCGGTATCTAATAAGTCGATATCATTAGCGCCGGCGACAACTGCTTTCAACACAATAGGATTTCTAGGTTTAATAGCTTTCTGCTATTTTTGTCTAGTTTCGTGTCGTTTATGGTTCTGAAACTAACTCAGAAAACTGGAAGGTGAGGTTGCCCTCCTCAGGTGAATAAATGAAGTTAACGTCTAAAAATAGCAAAAAAACGTTTCAAAAAATATTAAATTAATGAAGAAAAGAGCCATCCATTTTCCAAGCCGCTAATCCTCACAAAGGTCGCAGGTGTGCTGGATCCTATCCCAAGCTAACTTCGGGCGAAGGGTGGGCTACACCCTGAACTGGTCGCCAGTCAGTCAGAGGGCACATATCGACACTGTGACTCAGTGGGAATTGAACTGACGCTACGTGCACCGAAGCAAATAAAATTCAATCTTTGGTTTTAAAATAATTTAGCCTTTACCTGGCTGGTGGATTTCTTGTCTTTAAATGAGCCCCCGCGTCGTCTCAGGGCAGTCTGTAAAATAGCAACAAAACGACAACAACGTAATTAGGACATATTTTATCTTATTCTGGTATCGACAGCAGAGGAGACGTAAAATGAGAGCAGAAGATGACGTTCAGGAGCGGAGATCCGCTCGAGATTTTATCGATAATTATCCGTAAAAGATGGAGGCAGCAGAACATTAATCCTCGATCAGAGAGCTTGCGTAGCGTGAAACATTTCCGTCGTCAGGTCAACGTCTCATGACGGATGGAAGTCTTTCAAGTGTTGAAGGCAGACCGGAGATCAGATGGCGGCCATGTTCGGAGCTCGCATTAACTTTTTAGATTAGTCTTTTAGGCCCCGTGAGGAACATCCGGATGAGTATTGGGGAGATTCCGTTCTTATTACTATCATATTCAGTTCCTCTGGGGGCCTGGATCGGCCGTCTGAGACCTAAAATCTCACGAACACGCCTGTTTAAAAGTGTGAATGACAATAAAGTTGATTGTTCCTCATCTTTAGTCATGTCGAAGAATTGGTGAAAGGCCAACAGGAGGGTTTTGTTCCCAATGAGTCATCCAAAAGAAGTCCAAAAGTAGACCTTGACTCAGTCGCTGGCTCAGAGACGGCAAAGAAACGCCCACTTAGCAACACCACCAAAACATTAACGTAAACTGTGTGGGAATGCGGCTTTATTTTCCCGTGATACTTCAATTTTAATTTTATCGAGCTCCACAAGAGTGTTACTCCCTCTGGTTGAATGTCCATCATCATATGCTGTATATTTATCCATCATCCATTACTGCCAAAAACAATTATCTCAGCTTGGTTGTGGTTTAACTGACGAAGGTTTTGGCTTCAATTGGACTGCGGTCATCTGAAGACATTGCTAGATATAACTGTCATAGTCATATTCAATGTGGAGTTCAGTTTTTCTCCACTTGGTCTTCATTCCTACACTTTGATTTAGAGCTCTTGACCATCATTCTGCTCCTCCACGCCGATCTGGGTCGCCTCAAGATTGTCTTGGTTTTAGTCAGAGCAACAGCATTCGTGACATTTGGAATTTTACAAGCGAATTCATCCAAAAGCGCAGCAATCGCATTCACAAGTTTGCGGCACAGCTATGGTCTCCAGAAATCAATCAACCATTCATCGTCAGTATCACCTACCCTTCTTTCTCTCCATCATTCTATCATCTTTTCATTCACCTCCACAACGAACATTCTGGTGAAGACGTCTTGGCCACACGGTCCAAGGCGGCTCGCATCCCCTCACTTTGGCGCCCGCTGAGCGTCTACAAACACAACTGCTGTTCTCATTCCTTGCCATGGTGACAGCTAATCTGTCTGTCTGGGGAGATGCCGGATTAGACGAAGCCTCTCGAGACCCCTGACGACCGCCGGTGACGAGATCATGGTTTGCTGTAATATACTACAAAGGTTTCAAATCAATTGCGCCCTTGCTCTGAACGCATCATAACCCTGAAGGTTGACGACAGTGGTCTGAAATGTCACTTGCACAGCGGTGAGCTGGGACATCCACCGATACTTGGGTTGCAATAACGTGATAATCGCAGCTATTTCTACAGATAAAACAGGCGTTGCAGACGACATCACCATGGAAACGTCCACAGACCCACGTGTAAGCGGCGAGCGCCGGATGTTTTCTGCCCACTTTAATTCACTCGATGATGTCTCCAAAGCTAGATATGTACACAAGATCAAACTCTGTGAAGATATCGATCTGTATACTCTCCACGACCACGTACTTTCAAAGGATCTGAAAGACTTCCCTGAAGTAGAATATCGGGACAGTACAAATACACATGCATGATCAGAACAGACTTTCAAATAACCATTTGCCTTGTGTACTCGAGCTTCGTTCAGATCTCTACGTCGTATATTTGCAAGCCGCTTTTGATGCCGTTTCTTCGATAACTCCAATTGTATCTCCTCCTTCATTCAATCTAATCTTTGGAACACGGAAAAATCGCTTCCCAATGTCTCTGTTTCCGCGATTTCGACATCCGTAGGCGCAACAAAAATCTGGCATGATGGACGACGGACACCTGACAACTTGTCTGCAACAATGGCCGTCAAGTACCCGGATGAACGAGCGTGACGTCACGTGGAACCCAGCCCTTTGACCCCTGGCATTAGCTACAGCTCCCATACTGTGACAAAAGTCATTAAAATGGATTTTAAAGCTCAATAGGGAATTAAATTTGCACGCCTCCAAGAAATGCCAGAATGTACGTGAACTACAACTTTCCTGAGACTGTAGCACTTTCCGTCCAAGCTACCACTGTGATTAAAAAAAAAAAAAAATCATAACGCTCGTTTAAAAAGGCATAGAACATCTGAAAGTTTGAAGACAAGTAGAGAAGTGCCAAAGAACAGGTGCTACTTTTGACAAGTACTTACTAAGAAGCTTCAAAGAGAGTGTAGCATACAAGCTGCCAAGTAGCATGGTTAGCATCACCGCCAGCTAGCTTGGCAGGTTTTGCCTCCAAATGCGGGTGGAGGACGACGGAGAAGGAGGACACTGCGGCGGCAAGACTGGTGTCGTCGCGCTCCACTAATAGGATTTAATGGGGGGCTGGGGTGTTAAGGGGGGAGGGGGAGCAGTCCCCGAAAGGGGGCGGGATGGAGGCACAAAAGGAGCTTTTGAGGGCAGCTGGATTCAGATAAAGCCATCTCTAAGACTCGCACACAACAACGGAATAAATGTCGCTATAAACGGTTGCCGGGCCGATTAGAAGTGTCGGATGCGGACGCTAATCCATTTCAGTGGATTCATTAACAGCGCGCACGCACCCCAAGTGGATGTTAACACTACGTAGATAATTAGGGTCCAAGCATGCGGTGGGGATGTTTCGTTTTTATTATCAGTGGCCAAGCAAAATGCCAATTGATAAAAGGAAGATTAACGCTAATAGTTAAGTGTATCATAACTAGAATCACCGAAAAGGCCATTTGAAGAATTCTGGACTGATTTGGTCCATTTTGCTCGATTGCAACCAAATGAGGCTACTAAGTCGCCCTCGTCCTGTTTTGTGGAATGCGGAAGTTGGCTGCGTGTAACACCTCGAATGAAGAATTTTAGGTTTCGTCCTGTGGGCGGACGTGAAAGACTTTCCACAATGCGGGGAGACGATGATGTGGAGCCCCTGCATACTTTGCACGGATCACACTGATCTATTTTCGGGTTGCGGCACTCGCAGTAAAAGACTACAGCAGACACACACACATTTTGTATTTTATATATATATATGACACAAACACACCACCTAAATATAATGTATAGTCCATCAGGCAAAAGATGCAGCGTGATGGAAATGCGATGTTGTTGATGCAATGAGCACAAGTGCAAGAAAGCAGCAGGCTGCGTATAAAATTAATGTAAATAGGTCACACAAGCAAAGATTTCAACAACCTAAAATTAAGGTAATCGTTATTAACGGCTTTTCTTTTGGGTTAAGGACGACCCGTAAAAAAAGTGCAAGGATTTGTTCTTTCTTCATAATCCTGCAAGTTAACAAAATCCCTAAATAAAGTCAGTGAGTAACAGACTTGAATGCTAAGTGGCTAGCAAACTGATAACCAAACTGACAAACTACCTGATGACCTAATTAACAGCGTGACCCACAAGACAACTGATGAGCTAAACAACTGACTAACAAAGTGACTGGCTATCTAACCGACGGACTGAATAATGTACTACGCAACTGACGAACCAACTGACTCACAAATTACCGTAATTTCCGGCCTATAAACCACGACTTTTTTCACACCCTTTCAACCCCTGCGGTTTATGCGGTGATGCGGATAATTTGTGAATTTTTGCTAACGGCCGCAAGGGGGCACTTGAGCGGAAAAGGTAAGAGTGAGACCGGTGGAATATATGTGCCGAGGAAGTGACTTTTACCGGTCCGGTGTGACGGTCTGAGCGCTCCCCCGTGCTGAAAAGTCTCCTTGTGATTAATGCGCATGGTTACTAACGGGGGAACTCTGGGTACGTAGCAGACGCTTACTGGGAAATCACCCGGCGTAATAGTTGCCCTTCTTCTACATAGAGGGAGCTAACATACGTTATAACACTAACTCTAACCTAACCTTAAAACAAATGTTAATAAAATGATATACACATATATGTACATTCGTTGTGTTTGTCTTTCTGAGACGTCCATAGCGAACATGAACACTTGCCGACAAGTTGTCGAATGGCACATGTTGAATCATGGGTGGAGACGTTTTAGACTGGGGGACGTTTACAAAATATACTTGCATTTGCATTAATCGCAAGGGGATTTTTCCGCACCTGGAGCGCTCCGACCATCACACTGGCCCTGTTAACGCTGCGCCAGCTGTTAATGCCGTGTCTCAGTGATTTTTACCGGTATGTTTGTTTTTTTTAACCGGCCCTGTTAGCGTGGCAGTGCTAGTGTTAGCATTAGCGTGGTGGTGCTAGCATTAGTGCGTCGGCGCTAGCTCTAACTCTTTCTGTGTACCGTCTTTCTTTGTAACTATCTCGTATTTCAATGTCGGTTTCAATGTGGGCACTTTCGGCTTTTACACAGCTGCGGCGTATGTATGTACCAAATGGTATTTCCTTTACAAATGTACTGGGTGAGGCTTAACCGGGTGCGCTCTGTAGGCCGGGAATTACGGTAACTGACTGGATAGCTAACTATCTAGCTAGCCAAATGACCAATTCACCGACTGACTACCTGAGAAAATAACTAAACTGACTAAAAAAATGGAGTAACCAACTAATAATTTATGAGTAACTAGCTGATGTCTTGAAAGTGTCATCACTAAAGTCAAGATAGCGCACATGAACGCGGGCCGTTCGTGTATGTGCGCCCGTGCACGTGTGTGTGGTGCTAACGCCATCACAAGAGGCAACATTTGTCAGCGAGACAGGCGGGATGCGGCATTCCCCGAGGTCGCGTCAAGGTCAGGCCTCCCCCCAATCCCCCATCCCCAGAGGAGGAGGCGAGCGTCTCGTAAACAACACAGTCCTGTCGCGGATGAAACACAAAGACGTGAATTTGACGTGACATCAGACAAGGAAAAAAATAACGCAAGAAGCTCTTTTTCTTTTGTTGTTGTTCTTGCAGTACGCTTGGAGGAGGCGGCGAGTGACTGAAGTCATTCCGGATGATAAACGTCCACCAGGTTCACAAGCGCAGCCGTGAAACCGTGACAACGCACGCTGTTAGTGTGATGAATAAGTAAGCTGTTCTGTGTGAGCCGCCCAAGGGAAAAACTCGCCCGCCGCGCCCGCCGCCTCTCCTAGCTAAGCCGCCGCTGACCCCGGCCGGGGAGCCGACACGCAACGGAGGCTGGCACAATGGCGCTTTAATGGGTCGTGTCGGTGTACGTGCAGCGGCACCCAAAGCTGATGAAGTTGCCCACGCCGCACTAAAACAAGGCGGCAAGCGGCGCGTGAAAAACGCAACCAGCAACACCGGCCGGGGCAGTGAAGTTTTCGATCACGTATCGTCGAGGCGGTAAAATACTTTTCTGGGACTCGGTCAAGATAGAATCGGGAAAAGTTTCGGAGTGATCGGTGTCTTAAAAGTTGAGAGAAACGAAGGATTAAAAATAAAAAGTGAAGTAGCGGACTAAGTTTATCAGGATAAGAGCGAACCAGAGAGATAAATGAGTCCTCTTATTTAATAATGTCTTAATGTCTGCACTATTCATATCCTCTCCATATTCCGGCAATTACTTTCGTGCAATGAGAAGCAGTCTTACGTTCGAGCTTGAAAGCGTGAAACTTTGGAGAAGATTCTTCGAGGACCGGGACTACTCAAGCTAAAAAAAAAAAACGAATCATACTACTGCCATTTTGTTTATTTTGTGACGTGATAAAAATGTGACACGAATCCCAAGAGGGAAGGACAAAAGCTGAAAGAAGCAGAACCACAACTGCGACCAACGTTCCCTCTAATTTTCGACGTGTCTGAGCAAACGCGCTACGCCCGTGAGCGCCCCCTTTGACCACTGTGAGCAACATCCGGCGCATGCACTGCGGTCAGATCGGTTTTATCCATTGAAGTTACATACATCATTAAAAGATTCAGATTACAGCATTTACAATACCATCAGAAAATTTTAAGAACGATTTTTTTGTGTTTTTGCAAACTTGAACAATGAAAATGTCAACAAACAAAAAAATAAATTGCTAACCAAACAAGCCAACTATGAACTGTAAATTTGAAATGTCGTCTCCAACTTTGTTTGATTCCTTTATTTTGAAACCACAATTATATCCTCGTCTGTTTTTCTTGGTGTAAAAATCAATTATTGCTTGCAGAAGATCTTCAGCAATGCATGTTGAAAGCCGAATGATGCTACCAAACAGTTTTTAGATTAATGTTATGTTGCCTCCTATTTTTAAAATACAGAATTCGCTTTTTGGGCAATGTATCGTCTGTGCTTTCATCCTCTATCAGGCTGCGCCAAGGTAGAATTTTAACATTATACACCATCTCATCCTGTACTTTCTACGTTGGCTTCAGACCAACATTCATTAAAGCAACAGCATTTTTTTTTTATTACTATCTCGAGTAAACATAAGCAGCATGTCTAAGTCGTCTTTGCTCTACGTTTCTACGCTTTGGACCAGACCTTTTTTACTCAAAAAAGAGAAAATCTCCTCCAGTTTCACCACTTTTCTTCATTATTATTATTATTTATTATTATTATTATTCACATACTCTGACATTCATTAAAGCAACAGCATTGTTTTTTTTAGTTTTGCCATTATTATCTAGAGTAAACATAAGCAGCATGTCTAACACGTCTTTGCTCTACGTTGCCCAGACTGTGCTTCTAACTAAAGCACGGGTGGTGGGCGGTGTTTGTAATTATGAGTGCACCCCTTTAAGAGCGGGAGGTGGGCGGTGTCAGGTAAACAATGAAGTAGAGTGTGTGGCGTGGTTCACTGCACTGCATCGGTTTTCATGTGCGCTACAAGTGCGCAATTGCACAGGTGCGCAACTTCGAGGGAACATTGGCTGTTACCTGTGGAATCGTGTCTCGGGATTATCGATCGCCTCGTTGGCCGGACAATAATCGTCTGCTGGACTCGAAAATCTTTTGTGAATTGGCTGACAGGACCATGAGGTGCCAAAAACGTGCGATTAACGATGAGTTGAAACATCTCACGCCGACGCCCAGTAGTAAAGTTGACTCATTTGATGAATCGTTTCAACCCCGACTCACACACCGACCGGAATTCAGTCCGACTCAAAACAAGAAGTGAAAGGCCTTTTTAGTCAACAAGAAAGCACAGATAAACCTCCGGAAAAAAGGGGGCGTGGGGGGCAAACGGAGATAAGGGGGTACTCATTAAATGAAGCTCCACCCCCGCAAAAGTCTGCTTTCAGTGTTTGCATGTGTGTAAAATGGCCAAACAAAAAGACTACGAATGAACGCCAGACAACAGAAGGTTACTTGTGCAGGGGGGGGCTTCAAATTGAAGGGGTAAGGGGGGTGGGGGGCATCCAGCTGGTTCATAATGAGGCCGCCCTCGTGCCCCCTCCGCACGCCTCTCGTGCGTGTCCCACGGCTCGCAATTAGTCGCTAACGATGGGGGAGGGGCGGAGAGCGTCGACTGCGTGTCGTTATCGCCACCCGACAGACAACGCGGGGCGGCGAGATTAGCGCTACGGGAAACACGGGGGGCTGGGGGGGATGGATTGTCTGGGCAAAGTGCATTGAACGCATCACTCAGAACCAGACCCGCAAAGTCAAAGGGTCTTCTATGTGGGTGAACTTTGATATATTTCGCGTTGATGGACAATACGTGAAATTGCAGACTTTGGAGTACGACCGCGTACAAGCTAGTCTCGCGCTTCCGTTAGCATGTAGCGAGTATCTCCTGCGACTCGGCTGCCAAAACGGCGCGTCCAAAACATTCCTGTGATTTCACCGCTGCTGATGTCTGCGACTCGGACGCCACTGCTCGTTCGCTATAACGCGTTACGATGTACAAACGAGAGTTCGAGGAACAGGCTGTCACCTCCCGGCATTCGGGTGCACTTTACGAGACAAAACATGATATCGTCGATCCGGAGAAACGTTGTGGTCCCGGTTGTGGATCTCGGCTTTTAAAGCGAGGAGACAGTTTCTCGCCGTACCCGCGTGTCATTGTGTCGACGGAACTCGGCGTTATCCCGCGACGACAACGCGAATCCCACACGTTAATCCCGATTTACGTCTACCGCGGGCGACAGGATCGTGTCGCGTAAACCGGTTGCTGCCGGTTCGAGGAAAGTTAACGGCGCCATGATGTGGCGCTGCGCTGAATTATAGATGGTCGGCGTGTATTTATGTTCAAAGGGAGGATGCATGCGGTGGATGTGTGCCACTGCGGCAGCGAGTCTCCTCACTCATTGGCGGAGACGCGCACAAATGCAGCAGCGGCACATGTTAACTGGGTCAGTGAGATTCCCTCACGCGCTTCTCCCGGCTTGTGATCAGCAACACGTACTCGAATGTTCGGCGAAGTTGCCCACGCGGGGCTTGCGCGTCTGCTGCATGCGCCACATGCAAGGATCGACGACACCGGTGGGGGGGGGGGGGGGGGGGAATGGCCCAGCAAGCAGTCACGTGATCACGAATACTGTGATAACCGTTGCGGTGATGCTACATCCACGAGGGTGGGGTGGGGGTGGGGGGGTGTTTAGGGTTAATTAATGAATCATCCTCATCAGTCATTAGCAGTCTGGATGCGGAGGGGTGAACATCCGCCGCTCTGGAAGGAATTTCCGTCTTCAGAAATTGCTAGATCTGTTTCGGGTCGATTTGGGCGCCACGGTGGGGGAGCTGGTAAAGCGTTGGCCTCACAGTTCGGAGGTCCCGGGTTCGATCCCGGCCCAGCCTCGTGTGGAGTTTGCATGTTCTCCCCGTCCCTGCCTCTAGCTGTGATTGTTTGTCTAGATGTGCCCTGCGATTGGCTGACGACCAGATTGGAGTGTACCCCGCCGCCTCCTGCCCGTTGGCATTTGGGATAGGCTCCTCGTGAGGATAAGTGCCAAAGAAAATGGATGGATGGATGTTTTCAGTCGATTTGTTGAAAAATAGTCACTCGAGGGGTGTGGAGTCTGAGTAACCGCTAGCTTCGTCGCAACGCCCTAGTTTTTCATAAATTGCTCATGCACCAATAACCGAGCTTGTTGCTAGGGAAAGATTCATTGGGCAAAATCTTTTGTGCCTGCAAGGCTCCCCCTCCAAAAAAGATTAAAAAACAAATCCACACCAACATAGTTCCATGGCTTTGTGTACATAATGACTTGTTGGTCACTGGTTAAATTAAGACTTCCTGGTACATGCCGACCCTCACTGTCCTTCATCCATCCATCCATTCATTTTCTTTTCCGCTTATCCTCACGAGGGTCGCGGGGAGTGCAGTAGCCTATCTTGGCTGTCAACGGGTAGGAGGCGGGGTACACCCTGAACTGGTTTCCAGCCAATCGCAGGGCACATAGAGACAAATAGTCGTACTCACAATCACACCTTGGGGCAATTTAGAGCCTCCAATTAATGTTGCATGTTTTTGGGATGTGGGAGGAAACCGGAGTGCCCAGAGAAAACCCACGAAGGCACGGGAAGAACATGCAAACTCCACACGGGCGGGCGCCGGGATCGAACCCAGGTCCTCGGAACTGTGAACTTTACCAGCTGACCCACCGTGCCGCCCCTCCCTGTCCTTTGTCCTCATTTTGTTAATATAACAGCATGACTAGCCTGCTGTATGTCAATTATTTATTTTTTATTTTTAATCGCGAACTGAAGCGGTTTCATTTCTGCCGACCGACCTCTTTGGCCCGCTCCAGCTCGTTGTGCAGCGCCTGCTTGGAGATCTCCACCTCGATGATCCTCTGGCGCAGCTGCTCGTTCTCGTCCTCGGCCCGGCTGCGCTTGTCCTCCACGCTCTCCAGCTCGTTGTGGAGACGCACCGACACGTCTTTGGCCACCTGCGGCGGGGGGACGGGCACACGCTCAGCGAGACGCACGCGTCCGGACTCGGCCGGACGGACGCGAGAGACACCTTGAGGTCTTGCTCGAGGGCGCGCAGCATCTCGCCGTCCACGTGACCCGTCTGGGCCGCTCGCAGGCCCTTCTGCTCGGCCTTCCTCAGGCGGTACTGCAGGATGCGGCAGTTCTTGTTGGAGCGCTCCAGCTCGCGCCGCAGCTCCTGCAGCTGGTACACCTCCTCGTCCATGTAGGTGTCGCGCAGCTCCTCCATCTCCGCCCGCAGCTCTTCCGCCTCATCCTGCGAAGAAGCGCAAGGGCTTTTCTAGTGAATACAGAGCGGCGATCGACTTGGGAAATGCGACGCTGTTCGCGCTTCACTTCATGACGAAAACAAAAGCTGCGTATACCAACAGGATCGGATCGGATCGGGATGCCACGTATAGTGTAACTATGTGTACAAATTTAATACGGAGCAATAGAATGATTTCAAATATCATCTGAGTTTTTGGAATCATTTTTTGTCTTTTTGGGGGGGGAGGGGGGACTATTAACTGGGGTGCAATCAATGATTCACAGATTTCATGAGAAAAATATCAATATTGGCGGCACGGGTTCAATCCCGGACCCCCTGTGTGGAGTTTGCGTATTCTCCCCATGCCTGCGTGGGTTTCCTCCGGGTCCTCCGGTTTCCTCCCACATCCCCAAAACACGCAACAATAATTGGACCCTCTAAATTGCCACTAGGTGTGATTGTGAGTGCGGCGGTTTGTCTCAATGTGCCCTCCGATTGGCTGGCAACCAATTCAGGGTGTACCCCGCCTCCTGCCTGTTGACAGCTGGGATAGGCTCCAGCACTCCCCGTGACCATCGTGAGGATAAGCGGCAAAGAAAATGGATGGATGGATGGAAATTGCCGCTAGGTGTGATTGTGAGTGTGGCTGTTTGTCCCGATGTGACCTGCGATTGGGTGCCAACCAGTTCGGGGATAGGCTCCAGCACTCCCCAAGACCCTTGTGAGGATAAGCAGCAAAGACAATGGATGGATGGATGGATAATAACCGGGTTGCGATAATTGATTCACAGATTTCATGAGGAAATATCCATATTGGCGGCACGGTGGCGCAGCTGGAAAGCATTGGTCTCACAGTTCTGAGGTCCCGGGTTCGATCCCAGACCAGCCTGTGTAGAGTTTGCGGGTTCTCCCCGTGCCTCCGTGGGTTTTCTCCGGGCACTCCAGTTTCCTCCCACATCCCAAAAAACATGCAACATTAATTGGACACGCTAAATTGCCCCTAGGTGTGATTGTGAGTGTGACTGTTGTCTGTCTCCATTTGCCCTGCGATCGGCTGGCGACAAATTCAGGGTGTACCCCGCCTCCTGCCCGTTGACAGCTGGAATAGGCTCCAACACTCCCTGTGACCCTTGTGAGGATAAGCGGCTAAGAAAATGGATCGATGGAATATCAATACTTGATGCTGGTTTACAATATCGATACCAACTGCAATTAACAACGATAAGACGTCACAATATCAAGATTTTGTCCCATCTCCGTAATAATAACAACAATAATAACAACAACATGATTATCCTTCGAAATGATCTGTTTGGAGGGTGTTCCTACACCCAATTTTGTGTCGATTGGTCAAAGTGGCGTTAGGAACAACTGAGTGAGTTTTCGGTGATGGGGGGGCTCATCTCGACACAATGAAGAGGACCCTGAACTCATTTAGCTAACAAACATTTATTATTTGTTAGCTTCCTCCCGCCTCGTGCATCCGTCAGCTCCTTAAAAGATCGCAAGTGAGCCTCCTCCCTTTTACCATTGAGCAATTCTCAAGATGTCACACGGGAAGCGAGTTCGACGCTCGAAGGAGACATGAAATATTGGAGCTTCCCACCGAGATAAGATGCTTAGTTACATCATCAGCAGCGCCACTGCCGGACCTCTCTGATCACGAGCGCGTATTAGCGTGTAATCCCCAAAGGTACGCGCTATTCTCTTTGAAAATTATATTCATTTTTTGCGCACTTCACCAAAGCCAGCATCTTTTTTTTTTTTTATTCTCTTGGACTTGCTGTTTATTTTTCTTCTTATGATGTATGAATTACCTTTTTGGAGGCCTCAATATGCCTGGAAATGTTTTACAAGATTGGCTATCGTGCTTAAAGGTGTTGGAAGGGGCTCCAGAAGAAGGACCCCCCCCCCTCACACACACACACACACACACACACCCTGAAATTCATTCACTTGCGCCGAGTCCACCGTGTTCTCCACCCCCTTCCTTCTTTTTTTATTGATCCGGAGGTCGATTAAATGCTCTTCATCACTGATGTGAGCTCCCTCCTAATTGCACACCATAAAATGAAAAGTTCATTAAAAACGACAACAACACATTTACGCTTACGTCTTGGTGTCCATTGACAAACCAACGACGGTTTTGCTGCTTCCTTTTACGAGAAACGAGCCGCATTGATTCATTGGCGCCTCGGCAGGAAATACGGCGGCGAGGGTTTTAAAAGAGGGTGGGGGGGTGGGGGTAGAGGTCACGGTGCACTATTTAAAGTGGGGGAAATAAAAGACTTTAAATGGACAATAAGTGCACAATTCACAGCTTTAGTCGTACATGGAAAATGTGCACCGCAGACAGCATTTACAAACCATTTTCCAGTGGAAAAAAATGATGCGACTATAACAATTTGGTACACATAACGTCAAAGTTGGATGCTTTTAAAAAAAAAAAATGATAATGAACTGAAAGTTTTACGGAAAAATACGAACAGACTCCTTGGCAAAATGGGCCGTGGCTAATCAATGAAAAATTCAGGGAGTATTTTGATTCGTTCACTGGCTTATTATGATTTAAGTTTTATATATATATATATATATATATATATATCCATTATCCAATCTTCTTATCCTCACAATGGTCACGGGAGAGCCGGAGCCTATCCCAGCTAGTTTCGGGCGAAAGGCGAACTACACCCTGAACTGGTCGCCAGTCAGTCGCAGGGCAGATATCGACACCATCACTGAGCGGGAATCGATCCCGGCGTGTGTACCATTACAGGTCACGGGGAGTGCTGGAGCCTTCACATTTTTAATTTTAAGAATAACGAAATAAAAACATTTTATTGTACATTTTTCCAAGGTCGTGAATTTAAAACTTTTAATTGAACTTATGCAAATTTACCAATATAAAACACCTTTTTTCCCCCATATTTCAATCCATCCATTCATTTTCTTTGCCGCTTATCCTCACGAGAGTCGCGTGGAGTGCTGGAGCCTATCCTAGCTGTCAACGGGCAGGAGGCGCGGTACACCCTGAACTGGTTGCCAGGCAATTGCAGGGCAGATCGAGACAAACAGCCACACTGACAATCACACCTAGGGGCA
Source organism: Syngnathoides biaculeatus (assembly GCF_019802595.1). NCBI lineage: Eukaryota > Metazoa > Chordata > Actinopteri > Syngnathiformes > Syngnathidae > Syngnathoides > Syngnathoides biaculeatus. The sequence continues at coordinate 8,359,448 of NC_084652.1, forward strand.
ATTTAGAGTGTCCAATTCATGTTACATGTTTTTGGGATGCAGGAGGAAACCTGGAGAAAAGCCACGCAAGCATGAGAACATGCAAACTCCACACAGGCACGTCCGGGATTGAACCCGGGATCTCAGAACTGTGAGGCCAACGCTTTCCATCTGATCCATCGTGCCGCCAATGACATTATTTCACCCCCAAATTTCTTGGCATCAAAACCCCCATCTCGTTTCTTGAGTTCTTTTTCAGGCTGCGACTGACAGTAAATGTCAGTGAATGTTTTATAAATATGAATAAACATTCCCTCTCATCCAAACCCTCACCCTTATGATCATTTTACCCCCATAAATTCCCAAATTGAACCTGTAAATAATCCTTTTTGGACAATATGTTTATTTTCAAGGCTGTTATTTACGCCAGTGTGCAACAAAGCGATACTGCATTAGAATGAGAGGCGTTCGGGAAATTGTGCTAATGGAGCGGGGTCAGAATATTAGGAACAGCTCTGGGAGGGGGGGGGGGGGGTGATGAGAATCTGCCAGTGCGTCCAATATCGCATCCGGTCAGAGCACTTCTAGTTTCCCAGGTCCTACTAGGTGTGTTTCATCAATGACACACATGTACATTGTGAGTAGCATGTATGTGTGTGTGTTTTTTTTTTTTTTGGGGGGGGGGGGGGCGGTAACGGATTGAGGAGTACACCAGCTGGCCGTGTAGGAGGCCGCTTGAGCCTGAGGGCAAATCTGATTAACCACTGAGGCCAAGACACACGCAGTAACTTACTGGCAACACTGTTGCCGCGACGTTACGGTAAATTAGCACAGGGGGAGGGTGTGTGTGTGTGTGTGCGTGGGCGGGGGGTACTTAAAAAAGTGGCAAGTGACGAGTTTTAATTGGATTCCGGGGTCGTGCACTACTCGCCACGTCATGCGTCATATTATTTGCTCCATACTCGTCGATTAGCTGACCTGTATCAGGTGACACTAAATGGAAGCAGCAATTGGCTCCCGCCTCGTGACCTCTACGGTGACCTTACTTCAGTGGAAATATGCGGCGACTACCAAACACGCATTTATATAATACATATGACGCTTTTATGCAACAGTGCTATATTGTTACTTTTCAATATTTCTCCATAATCTATTTTTATGATCATTGTGTTTCTTTTATGTCTCTTGTTATAAAAGCGCCTTGTTATTCACACTTAAAAAAAAAATCGAAATAAGTTCACACCTGCATCCATCGCAGTTGAGAAATCGCCAGCCAATCGTTGGCTTAGCTTGCCTTCGAAACAGATGTCGCTCGATTGCACACCAGCGCGGGTACCAAAACACGTTTATTTACGTTATATTAATCTTCATTATTCAGGAAAATTAAGTATTAAAGTATTTACCACAGCGACGGTTTAATGTTTCACGGCGCAACGCGTGCTGGGAACCACGCGGCTTCTCCCACAAAACGTCGTCGCCCTCTGCGACCTCGACCAAAATCCCATGATGCAGCGGAAACTATGGTTAATTATGTATGTATAATCACAAGTGTTTTAATGTATGATATTTGGGAAATAAATTTAAGTAGAATTCACAGGACAGTCTGATAGTGTAGCTTGTCTTTGTGGGTTTGACAGTGACGGCTGAAGTTAGACGGCCTATTTGTTGTGTCTCTTGTCTTCGAGTTTTTATCGTTGCATTTTAATTTTTTTCCCAGTGTTATCTAAAACATAAGCCTTGAATGTGATAGTGGCCTCGGTTCTCTGATTCGTAGCATACTGGTGGTTCGCACCTTGCTGCGTTTGTGCAGCTAACACAAAAAAAAACAAAAAAAAAAACTGTTCCTTGCTGCGACTACTGGAGATTAATAACTTTATTTATATAGCACATTTCCATAATGCAAAAAACAACGTCGGAGTGGTGTGTCACGTGATGTGCCTCTGATCATGTTAAAACTTATTATTTAGTTCAATGCACAATTTTAACTTTTTTGTTGCCGTAGAGTTGCTTCTTTGCTCGCATGTGCAGCCCCTTATGTGTGCTAGTGGGTTGGAATCCGGGTCCAACATACGTTAGGTTCGTTGAAGGTTCGACAGTTGCTTGTCTATGTGTGTGCATGTGTGTGTGTGTTTGGGGTGCGGGGGGGGGGGGCGATGGGCTGGCGACCAGTCCAGGGTGTTTCTCTGCTATCTGACGGGTGCTTACCTTCAAATAATCGTTCTCAGATCTCAAATCCTCAATTTCTCTCAGCAGCTCTTCATCGGTTCCTTTGGGTTTCTTCTCCGGAGCGGGCCGGGCCGGACACACCGAAGCCTTGGGGGCGGGATGAAGCGCCGGAGTCGCAGGCGGGTCCGCCCTCGGCGGACGCTCTGCGCCGGGGCGATCCCGATCACTGGAGCCGGTGGCGGACTCGGCGTCGCTGCTGGCCACCGGCGCCAGCTCGGACGGGCAGTCCGACAGATCCGAGCTGCTGTCTGTCTGGCTGACCAGACCTGTCGGTACCCGGACCGGGGAGCCATGGCCGAGAGGCCCGATGCACGCCGGGACGAGCTTTCCCTTCTTGGCCTTGGCGAGGGTCGGGCTGCCGGCTGCTTTAAGTTCGATTCCGGCGAGCCTTCCGGGCTTTTTGGCCGGCCCGGCCTTGGAGTTGCTCCTGGCGGCCGCGCCGGGCTTGTCTTTCACCGCGGCGGCCAGGTTGCGCCTGGAGCCGCGGTTCGGAGCCTGCTGCTTGCCGAGTTTGGGCGATTTGGGTCCGATGGCCGGCGGCCTCGGGGCGCGAGCGTGCACGTCCTTCAGGAAAGGTCTGGCCGGGGAAGGCGCCCGGTTCGGTCTCTTCTTCTCCGCCTGGCTCGCTCTGGTGTCGCCGCCTGCAGAGCCATTGGGGCTCTCCATCATACACCGGCGGGAGCAGGAGGGAGGAAACGCTCGGTCCTCCTCGGCACCGCGGGACGGGAACGGCAGTTGCGGAGCGTCTTGCCGGCGGGGTTCGAGATGAGCATCCTGCGCGGTACCGCGACCACTAGTGTGCACTCACTCACCTACGCGGGGTGTCATTGTGGTCCCCGCGGAGGAGGACGACTGCAGTCGCGGCGGATTGGGGCGGAGGAGACGGGCACGTTGCACACATGCTGGCGGCTGCAAGCGTCGCTAGACTCGGTCTTCCTCGGCCTGGCGGCTCTCCATCTCCATCCCCTCAGCCTCGTCTCCGCTACTACTACAGCACTTCTGTGGCTCGCGACTCGACGCGTCAGGTCCGCAATCGCTGCGGTTGTGTGACGCCCGCGAGTGGCTTCACGGCGCATGCGCTGCTTTGAAACGCACGCGCGCGCGCGCGCCTCGTGGGTTTTGGATGGAAGCAGGTCGCTCGTGCGCGCGCACCCTCTGTTCACTTGATGCACGCTCCACGGTGCATTTCAGCTCTGCAGCAGTAAATAAAGCAGACACTTTGTTGAACAACCGCGAGTCAGACAACTCACGCTAGGTGAACAATAAATAATCATCCATTTTCTTTCCCGCTTATCCTCACAAGGGTAGCGGGAAGTGCTGGAGCCTATCCCAGCTGTCAACGGGCAGGAGGCGGGGTACACCCTCAACTGGTTGCCAGCCAATCGCGGGGCACATGGAGACAAACAGCCGCAATCACAATCACACCAGGGGCGCAATTTAGAGGGGAGAACATGCAAACTCCACACAGGCGGGACCGGGATCGAACCCGGGTCCTCACAACTGTGAGGCCAACGCTTGATCAGCTGAACCACCGTGCCACCACAAAAAAATAACAACATGATACAAAACTTCCATTGACTTCAGCTGTTCAGTTCAAAAAGGGAAAGTTGGAAGACAGAATTCATAATTCCAAATCCTACCTAAATGATTAAGAATAATCTTGATGGTGTCTTGGAGCATATTTTCAGTTACCGTCGATCGTTTGCACACCTCCAGTGGAGTGAAACAAGTTAGTAACATAAAGATGATTATTGAAAAAAAAAAACATGAATGAAAAGAACTAACATATAGGAATCAATATCCAACAAATACAATGCAAACCACGTGAATCTGGTAATAAATATAGACATCTTTAATTTCATTAGTCCAACAATGCCACAATGGTTATAAATAGCAAAAAATCCAAATTGCAACGAGAGGCCCGACACTTCTCTGAGATCTCTTACACTTATTGAATAGAAAAAAAATAATAATAGAGAAATGGGATAGAAGAGCAGTAGAAAGGTTAGTGGCAAAAAAAAAAAAAAAAAAATGCTGACATAATTGGGTCCGCGCGCTTGCAAGCGTTCTAAAAAGTAAACGATAGAAGATGCAAATGGGTCATGTAAAGCCGTGCACAAATACTGATGTGTAACATCTGAAGGGCAAAAATCTCTCAGGATAATCTTTGAGACGTCCGACAATCAGGACTTTGCTCAAATTTGGCCCGATTTTCAGCGTGCGGGTACGCCGCCGTTCAATTTCACGTCGCAGTCACGTATTCCGTAGCTCAGCCCAGCGCAGTATTGACCACACGTACTGATTTGTGATTGTGACTATTGAACAGGTTTAACAGTTACTATTTCAGGGCTAAACCATTTTTCAATCAGGGAGGGGGGAAAAACTAATCCATCTGTACACACACCACAGGTAACTAAGTCAGTATAATTGTTGAGATATCGGAGAATCAGGCCTTTGCTGACCTTTATCGCAAAGGGGGATGCTCAAGTATTGCCCGATTTTCGGTGTGCTGGTACCCCGCTTAACTCATTGTAGTATGAACCCACATCAAAAGTGTTTTTAGTGTTCCGTGACAAAAGGCCCAACGTGTTCAGAGAAACTTTAAAGTTAAGGAATTCATGTGCATTTTTTTTTTTTTTTTTAAATGTGCAAAGGACGGGACGCTCGTAAATGGAGTCGACAAACACGTAGCAGACCTGTTCCCTCACCGTGAAACCGTTTTTCTTTATCCTCGACTTCCTGCGTCTGTTTCATTCGCATATGCATTCTGTAACAGTCTGGCCGCACGATACTGCTGATTAACCACCTACCTGCTACGTTATCCTGGTTGCAGCATAAAAAAAAAAAAAGATAGTGTGCTTTCGTCGAGTCAACAAATGACAGTATCGGATAAGATGAACTGGGAATATAAGTTGCTGTAAATAAAGGGTCGGTGGGTGGGGGTGGGAGGGTGAGGGTGCTTGCTACCTCAAAGGCACGTGTGTGTGTGTGTGTGTGTGTGTGTGTGTGGGTGCACAGCTTGTGGCGTGAGGTAGTCCGGGTGAGGGCGGCAGAAGCTGGGTGGGCTTAAGTGTTGCTAAAGTTGCAACTTCCAAATCGCTGGTGCCCCCTCTTGGTCACTTTGGCACACTGCACGTGTGAGCAAAATGATGTCTTGTCGGCTGGTTGGTTGTTTGGCGTATGTGAAGGTGTTGAATGCAGGGGGTTGGGTTCGGCGGGTGCTGGGGGAGGGGGCTCTCAGCAGCAGCGTACGCGAGGCGGGGGCAACTCCGGAGGCACTTCGGGTTCGGGCTGTAGGGACAGCAAACTGCCGGAGAGCTCCTTGTTGGGAACCTCAAGCGGCATCTGGATGGACCCGAAAAGACGGACAAAAACGCGGAGGTCACTGCGCACAGAAAACAAAAATAATAAACCAGGTCGGGAAAATGGCGACAACTAAAATGCCATTAGCATTTCTTTCACGTATTCGGGACCTTAACCATTGAGTGAATTAGACCAATAGCAGAAGAAATGCGCTGACCTCTTCGTTCTGGGCAGAACCCGAGCTGCAGAATTCCAAATGAGCTGCACCTGTTTAATGCTCTTTTTGGGAAGTCCAGTCAGAAGACCATTACAATAGTCAAGAGTACTTGAGATAAAAGCACGAATGAGCTTCTCCTGGTCAGCTTGACACACCCAAGCCTTCACTCTGGATATGTTCTTCAGATGGTAAAAGGCCGTCTTCGTAATTGATTTGATGTGACTGTTGAAGGTTTGGTCGGAATCTATTAGAACACTAAGGTTTCGGACTTGGTCTTGGGTTTTTAAAGATAGTGAGCCCAGGTATTTACATATGGCCCACTCCTTCCTTTAATCCAGTTAACCGAGCATTCACATGTTGCGATAATTTTGCTGCCGCCCCACCCCCAAGTTGGCCCAATTTTAAATTCCCACACAATCCCCACCTTGCTAAGAATGTCCTCCACGAGCTTGAGGAAGATCTCTTCCACGTTACAGTTGTCTTTGGCGCTCGTCTCGCAGAAACGCATGCCGCTTATTCGGGAGGAAAACTGCAACACAAGCAGACAAAATAGAGCGTGACTATCACTAATAAAAGAAAAACTTGAGGGGACACATTGAGTTTCAAAACACTCACCCTTTCTCCTTGTTGTCTGGAGATGACCCGATCACTCTCACAGTCCATCTTGTTGCCCACCAGGAGAAGCTCGGCCTCCTCGGAGGCATACTGATGTACAAGGGAAAGGAGACTGGTTTATGAAGTGATGTGCATTTCTACCAACAGTTTTAAACGCATCCATGACTCCATTTTGACGACATACATCCTCACGACACACTTACTACTATTTAATGAGATTTGATGCAAAGAAATGATAAAAATTATTCATTGTGGTTTTAGTTTGCAGTAGTGTACAACATAAGTACATACATACAAGTAAATACAGTCACCTGATTCCCAATACTTTGGTTAAGGTTGAAAATGAGTAAACCTTCAGTGGGAAATCAAAGGCTTGTTTCAAAATGTATGGATTGTATTATACAAATAATTTTGGGACGGAGGGGTTACAATTTTAATAAACTGCAACTGTAATGTTCAATTTTAAAAATATTTTAATTTTCTTTGAGTATGGCAGTAACTTAATTATGTTTATGCGTTTTAATTATTTTTAATTAAGATTTTGAAAATACTTTTTTAAATTTTGATCAAGTAATTTTTGTCAGATTTTGAGGGAAATTGCAAATTTAATTTCAAATGAATTTATTTTATTCTGTTGTTAGAGTATTATGTTTTATTTCAAATGTCAAAATAAAATGTAATAATTGTGGCTGATGCATTTATTTTTCTTACAGTATTTTCCATTTTTTTTAATTTGGTATAATTTTATTTTTATAAAAAACTTTTTGGGTCAAACTGGGAATTTTTTTTAATAGAAAAATATTTTTTAATAAATGGACAATTTTATAATCAAATTTAAACAATCTACTGTCTGTTCAATGAAGGAATTTTTAAAAAATGTTATTCGTTTTAGGATATATATTTATTCATCACAGCATACAGAATGCTCCCAATGTGTGCATGTTTCGATACAGTAAGCTACCCAACATTTCCAGTCAATTCCCGGTGTACGTCATTTGCATGTATTGTGTGACCTTGTCAATCATCTTCATCCACTTGGGAAGGTCGTCAAAGGTCTCCTGCTTGGTGATGTCGTAGACCAGCACGATGCCCTTGGCGCCACGGTAGTATGCCGACGTGATGCTGTTGAAGCGCTCCTGGCCCGCTGTGTCCCTTTTCACATTCACGACGAGATTAATGTCACATTTCGCTCTGGGCTCAGTCGGGCTAGCTTTCATGCAGCCTTCGAAATCAACTAGCGAGAACGTCGACAGCAGCGCTGCGTCGCCTCAATAGAGTTGCCTTCAAGTGTGGACTTTTCAAGGAGTCATATGTTTTTCATAATTTAAGACGTTTTTTTTTTTTTTTTTTTAGACATGCTTGTCAAAATACACACATGAAGGATTACAGTATACTTTACACACCCCATTTGTTGTCTTGCTGAAATCAGCTCATTTTAGGGGCCCGCCCTGTTTCATACAGTGAGCCAGCCCAAATCTGGCCCTCATACTACTGGGCCGGCGACAATAAGAGCTTTCATTACCACGACGACTTGGGGTGGAGCCTGAACAGTTAAAGTATTGGATTCATTGAGGCAGGACTTCATACACTACGCTGTGTGTATGTGGCTCACGGACACATCGCCGAACACAAATAAACATCCACTGCATTGACAACTTCGCTGAGGAATCGAACTCAGTGCTGCTTATCAGAAGCTAACATCGCTAACCAACGCGAATCTAAGCGTTTAACAAACCTCAATGTTGCTCTTACCTTTTTGCGTTGACATTTTTAAAAGAGTTTTAATCTTTTTTTAAAAAAAACGGGACCTTATTTTAAATTGACAGTGCAGAAAATGCTCATCAGACTTGTTGAAAGTGGCTCTGGCCCTTTGGCCATTCTAGCGGATGATGTCACGGGGTGAAAAAATAGCATAGGGGTTTGTTGTTGTGTATAATAGCCCCACTTTTAAAAGTAAAAACATAAATTATATTTATAATATTTTGTTATCAGACATTTTCAGAAATAGTCACGGAAACGCTTTGCGTGGTTGTTTAACTTTTACACTTGATGGGCGGACAGGGACTGAGGAGGCAAAACTACATGTAAGCACATCATTCCAAATAATCTATATTTTTTATACTACGTCCCCCTTTCAAGTTCTGAAGCGTCATTTTGCAAAGCCCTTCGCGTGTTACTGTACCTGCGGCACCCCCGCCAGTCACGGCGGGAGCAGATACGAGATGGTGTCGCAATCCCGTAAAGATGGAAGCGAGCATGCGGCTGTGATGGAAGCTGTTCAACATGACAAAGCACACATAGAGGTGGGGAGGAGTGCCAAGAACAGTGGGGGGGGGGGGGGGTGGTTAGTTGACAAGAAAAGATGTGTGAGTGAGTCAAGTGAGGGTGGCGCCAATGACATGCGAGTTCAGTGCTCAGCAGAATGAAATATGTAAAAAAATAAATGAAAAAAACTTTGCGCCATGAGTTCACGTGTTAAGGCCCTTTGACATTGTGCTCCATCATCTCCATCTGCATAACTCCTGTGAATCCTTGTGAGGATAAGTGGCACAGATGATGAATGGATAACATGAATAAGAGTTTCACAACTACGTGACTCGGTAAGTTGCAGTAAAATTAGTCTTTTCTGCAGAGGATAAGGAATATACACCCGCAGGTATTGTTATATTGTCTGTCTACATGTGTTGCTGCTAGGTTTGTGTTCAAACATCCAGTGCTCAAAGGGGAACAACCACCTCGACACCAATGCTTGTTTTGCCAGCCCGTCTATGGCTTTTTGTATTGTGTGTTACCATTAAGCTATCTGACCTTTGAAAATTATGTGAATTGATTTAAAAAAAAAAAACGTGTAATTCTCTTGTAAATTGTCAAAATTGCATTCCCACTCAAAAATACTATTTCTGGCATTTTCACCCTAAAATGCTATTTTAATTGAATTGTTTGGACATATTTCAATCATTACTCAAGGGGAAATTCCTTAGCTGTTGAGCATGTTGAAGCTAGATTTTACACTAATCTGATCGACTTGTTATCGGCCAATAATCTGTACTTTATGATGATCATATTTTATGTTATAACTCGCCAAGCCAATAAATGACGTGAACGATTGGCTACGCGAAGGAGTTTTACTCCACATAGCCGTTGTATACAGTATGTTTTTTAATTAATGGGTTAATGTGAAGAGGCAGCAATTATGTGTTAAAGCATCTGACAAATATGGTGGCCAACGGCCAATATGATACATAGCAGGATTGACGAAAGACTTGAGATGAAAAACAAATGATCCCGCAGCATTTTTCCTCTACAGTTTTTTGTGAACGCATATTGCCGTTTGCAGCGGATTTGCCCTGTGGGCCACCGTAGTCTAACGGATGTAACATGCACAAGACTGAAGGCGTTTAAAATATTGTGCTCACCAGATCTGCAACCGGATCTTCTTCCCCTTCAGCTCCACAGTTTTGATTTTGAAATCCACTCCTAAGGCAAAAAAAAACCCCACAGCATTTATTATCATAATTATAATCCTCTTTGTGTTTCTCGGTGAGTTGAGCGGAATGTCGTGACAGAAAATAGAGCACCGTCGTGACGGCAGCTGCCTGCATGGGGGCGACTATTTTGGGATTGGACGCTGTTGACGGACTGGTGAGCCGTTTTGCTCAAAACAACACACCGGGAATGGAACATTTGACTGTCACAATCTACATTTATATCTTTCAAAACCACATTTCTGGTGTGGAATGATTTGAAGTTTATTTAATTAAAACAAAAGTTGATGAAACAGTAAAATATAGAATATTCAAGATGAGTCCCTGGCGAGCTTCCATTTTTAATTTGACAAGTGGATGCTGCCTGAATAAAAAGTAACAAGTTAAATAAATGAGTCACAATACCAACATGACAAACGGGCAGTTTAACTGCTACGTTATAACAGTGCTCACAATAGTGGTGTATTTATTATTAAAAGTGTAACAAAATAATCAAACAAGTCCTTGTACACTTCTAGTGAAAATCTTTTTTTTTAAGTTTACGTAAAGTTTCGAATAAAACGCCTCCCACTGGCGTCTTTTTTTTCTTTTTGAAAATGTTATAAGCTAGTTTTTAAGTATAAACATGCAGTAGGTCACATAAAAAACAACACGGGGGGGGTATTAAATACAACAACCATATCGATACAGACTAATAACTGAAATAAATACAATTTAAAATGTGTTTTGTTCGAATGCTTTGCAATGCCTTAGTTAGTTAGCACCGCTTGGCTAACTCCAGATGCTAACTTGACACATTAAAACCGGTCAGTTTCAAAGAGCCGAGTTCCCTTCCAGGAAATAGACGCCTACTAAATTTGTGAAAGAATCATCGCAACTTGCGTTTGACAGAGCCTTGAGTCCAACCCGGTGAATAGACGGAGCCCTACCAGTCAACGGTGACTCAAAAACAAGAAGTCACCCAAAGAAGGTGACTTTTTTTTTTTTTTCGCCCTCACCTACGGTGGACTTGCAGGCCTCGGAGAATGTGTCGTCGGTGTATCGCTCCATGAGACTGGTTTTCCCCACGCCGCGGGAGCCAATGATGATGATTTGAAGCTTCAAGTCGGCGGGCCTGGGCGGCATTTTCCGGCGGCGCGAGTGAGCCCCCAAAGCGGGTGACGAGTTCGAGGAGCTCCCGCCGCCGCCGCCGACCCTCCGCGAGATGTCATATCTCGGATCCATCAGCGACTCCACATTTGTGATTAAAGGGTGGAAAAAAACGGAATTTTTAAACTTTTTTTTTTATTTGTGGAAACTTTCTTAAGTTTGGGCAACTTTGGTTCGCGCTAACGATTGTTGTTGTCCGGCCATTAGCTGCCGAAAGGTGGTGACGTAATTGAGTCGATAAAACTGTTTCCGGTTCCGTCGGAAATGTAAAAAAAAAATATCTATATATACATTTGAAAGTGTATATAATCTATATCTCAAGGTATTTGAGGAGACCAATTCTTCGTTAAATGTAATTTAAATTAAATTCTGTGAAATATTTATTTACAAAATTTATTTATTTGGAATGCGAATGGTTAGCTGTGGTGGGAAGTGAAAAGGTGAAAAACTTCAAATGCTTCGATTTACTGTATTTAAGTCGATTTTCAAGTATATTTACGACCCTTATGAGGATAAGTGGCTAAGAAAATGTTTTCATGCATCTTCAGTTTTAATCAAATATGTACATTTTCTTATTATAAGATGTGTTTATGGTTCTACTCATCAAATCAATTCTACTATAGTTGTCAATTACTGACAATATTAGTGATTACTATAGTGAAGATTGGCGTCTTTGACACACAGCGCCTTGCCATACTGTTTGTCCCTCGGCGGCAACCGTTGGCTGCGCAACTGGTGACGTCACGCCCGTGTCGGCCCCCAGTTTAATCCAAACATCGACGACGGGACGTTCGCGGCCGCTCGAACCATCACCGAACTCCCCCCCCCCGTATTGGCGTTAAATGACAGCATGGCTGCCCAGAAAATAAACGAAGCCCACGAACACATAGTCAAAGCCGAGAAATGGTAAGCGTACTCGAATCGCTGTATCGCCGTCAAAGGGACGTTTGCTGCTCGCTACGCGGTGGCAGCTAAAGGGCTACTCACTGTTGTGGCTTCTTCCATGCGACAGTTTGACAGCTGAATGGATGCTTGTCACCGATCGCTTTCCCAATTATGTGTTTCGTTGCAGTTTAAAGACAAGTCTGACAAAATGGAAACCGGACTTTGACAGCGCCGCCTCAGAATACGCTAAAGCAGGTACTGTACTAGCCATTAAAAAACTAAGGAAAAAAAATAACACAGGGCACACTACACACGTATTTTTTTTAAAAAAAATGACCGTACCCAGAAACAAACAAACAAAAAAAGAAACTGTTTTACACTGTGCTGCGGACATAACCTGATGTCTATCGTAGTACCAAGACTGCCCTGTAAGGGGCAGCATTATACTGTCGATATAAACGCAGGTAGCTAAAACACGCCCCTTTTGAGGGTCGTTTATCAGGGGCGTGGCCAAGCCACTTCCCTGTGCGCGGCTATGACGACGTCAAGCTAGCAGGGGCAAAGTCATCAGCGCATTTTTATGTGTAAGTTTGTGGACGCCAAGAAATCCCAAAGAAACGATCAAGGATGCTGGCACATTATATTGTGCACAAAACTGTACAATCACAACAACTGACATGGGAATACCCTTTTAGCGATAAGCTTTTTTTAATTTCCTCTCCAAAATATTGTGTGTTGACAACAGGCACGTTGGTATTGACAGGAAAACGTAAACCTCATGAAATTCAACAAGTTACCGCTCAACTTAAATGACCATGTATTGTCTTTGTTGGAGAATGTAGACCTCTCCAATATGGCCGCCACATAGGCATGTCATTTAGCTGTTTTTTTGCTACAGCTTCTTTTGATATCTGTGGGTGGTGTGATGCCACAGGGCATCGAGAAAATAGAGGAAAAGAAGAAGCAGGGCTAACTGTTAGCAGTTTTGCAAAATTATGTTTATTAAAAGCTGTGCTGATGCAAATCGATGCAACAGTTATCTGTAAGTCATTACAGTGGTTTACAAACCTGAATATTACTGACAGGCTAGGCAAGACCTCTTCCATCACGCAGACCTGTTGAAAAATGTATTTGACGAATATGATCGTCAATGGTAGCATATGGTTGAATTCCAGCTGCGGTATGCGTGAACAGAAATCTATGATGTAGCAGTTAATGGAAGTATTCTAGTGTGATTATAACATTGAAAGTAACGAATTACAAAATGACCCATCCTTTATTTTTATTTTGCATACAATCCTTGTAGGAAATCGTTTACACCTTCGACCCAAGCGGACCCTTTTTCGAGCAGCTCAAGGGCGACAAATATCTCCCAATACACCCCACACGACAGAATAATCAAGTCAAAATCATGTTTCAGCCACATCGGACAATCCTTTGTTGACGTTGATTGCTACGTTTGTACCTCACGTCGCTTTCTTTTAGCCGTGTGCTTCAAGAATGCCAAGCAGTACGAGCAAGCTAAGGATGCTTACCTGAAGGAGGCCGAATATCACACCGAGAACAAGACGTATCCTGTACTCAGTCCTGATTCTTCCTGTGCCGCCGACACTTTTTCTTGCCTTCATTCCTTAACTTTGTTCCTTGCAGGCTTTTCCACGCTGCAAAGTGAGTGTTCTTACTGAGAAAAAAACTGGTTCCTCACTGTAATGAGTAACTTTGTCATTACAATGAGTAAGTTACTCATTGTAACTCATGAGTAACTTACTCATTACAATGAGAGGGCCAAAAAACCGCTACCTATGGGTCGTAGCTTATTTACCTGCTAGCAGTAGCTTCCTGAATAAGGGTCTTTTATACATGCACACATGCAATGGACTAGTTACTCATTACAACTAGAAAGTTTCTCATTGTAATGAGTAACTTACTCATTACATTGAGTAACTTACTCATTACAATAACAATTACAATGAGTAACTTACCCATGAGCTTATGTACCTGCTAGTAGTAGCTTCCTGCGTTCAGGTAGTCGTAGCTTATTTCCCTGCTAGCGGTAGCTTCCTGAATAAGGAATAAGGGTCTTTTCTACATGCACACATGCAATGGACTAGTTAGTCATTACAATGAGTAAGTTTCTCATTAGAATGAGAAACCAGTAATTTTTTTTTTGTTTTTTTTTCTCAATGTCCCTTTAGCGGCTCCGTATGTTTTCACACACTTAAAAAAAAAAAAAAAATTACACGAGACGTAATGCCGATTTCTTCTCTCACGGGTTTGTCCGTATTCCCCAGGGCTATTGAACAAGCGGGCATGATGATGAAAGAGCAGAAGAAGATGCCCGAGGCCATCCAGTACATCGAGAAGGCGTGCATGATGTACATGGAGAACGGGACCCCCGACACCGCCGCCATGGCGCTGGACCGCGCTGGAAAGTCAGTACGAAACCCGCAAAAACTAGCCACTTCATTACGTACACCCAGATGCAAACGTTGTACCTTCGCAATGAGAAACATCACCAGCTCAAAAGCGCCATTTAAGTCAAGATATGCAAAAGATTCACGCAAAAAGTGCCCAGCAAGGAGTTATTAAATACAATGTGACGTGCTGCTTGCTTCTATGTGCGCGCGCAGGTTGATCGAGCCCCTCAACATCGAGAAAGCGGTGGACTTGTATCAGAAGGCCGCCGGTGTGTTTGAGGTAATGATGATATTCCGGCAAATTCTTTACGTCTACGTAACCGTGTTGTCGGCCCGCCGTAGAACGAGGACCGTCTGCGTCAGGCTGTGGAGTTGCTTGGGAAAGCTTCCAGGCTGCTGGTGCGGTTAAAAAGGTAAAATGTGCCCCCCCCCCCCCTCTCCCCTTCGCCGTCGTCGTCGTTGCTAACGGATTTGTGGGATGTTTCCGTACGTGTGTGCGAAAAGGTTGGACGAAGCTGCCGTGGCTCTGCAGAAAGAGAAGAACATGTACAAGGAGATTGAAAATTTTCCAATGTGCTTCAAGGTGAGTCTTCTTGCACCGTAGAAAGCGGTGGGAGGGGCGGGTGGAGGGGGGGGGGGCTTTGTTTCAGGGTGTAGAGCAGGGGTGTCAAACTCATTTTTGTAGCAGGCCACATTGTAGTTATGGTTTTTCATCGGAGGGCCTTTATGACTGTGAAATTATAAAAATCTCTGACCACCTAATCACATTTACACGTGGATTTTATGAAGTAGTTTTGGAATCATAAATCAAAAGAAGGGTTTTTCAACCATTTTTTGATGTTTGGCAACACAAAAATGCTTGCAATATCTCAATATTATCATTTGAGATCCAACAATAGCAAGTTTTGGTGCAGATTTTAGCAAAAATCGCGGAAGTTGTTACACATGATTTGCCTCCGCGGGCCACATAAAAATCACGTGGGGGGCCGGATCTAGCCCCCGGGCCTGGAGTTTGACACCTGTGGCGTAGAGGTCTGCCGAGGCCAAATTAAGTCAGAATTTCTCGGCTCCAATACAATCCGTTCGGTGACGCTCATTTTAAATTTTAAATTAGCTTTTCAATAAAAATTAAATTAATCTCTTTTGCCCTTTTAAAGTATTTTGAGTATATCAGATTATTTTCAGTCATATTTTTAACTAATTTGCAAATGTAATCCATTAATGAGAATGTCAAAGCAATATAACTTTTCCTAAACTTTGAATGACACATCACGACGCCATCCATCCATTTTCCAAGATGCTTATCCTCACAAAGGTTGCAGGAGTGCTGGCGTTTCAGAAAAAAAAGTTAGCGATAAAATAAATAAATTTAATAAAAAAAAATATTGCATTATTTTTATAGCTAAATTTTTTTGCCATTTAAATTGTCATCCGCAGTAAATGAAGCATGATATACTTATAACTATATATATATATATATATATATATATATATACACACATATATATAGATAGGGATATATCATAACTGTATTTTTTTCTCATGAAAGATATTTTAATAGCATTGCAGGCATTGCATTTTTGTTTATTTTAATTTAGCTGCCACTGTACAATAAGACGTGATTAACCTACATACCCGGAACACAATAAATGACGGTCAGAATAATAACAATCCAAAATATTGTCATGATAACGAGGCGCACGATTGGTGTTTTTGTCCAGAAAACGACGGCTCAGGTGCTGATCCACCTTCACCGGGGTGACTACGTGGCGGCTGACAAGTGCGTCAGAGAGAGTTACAGGTGGGATGTGTTGACATTTTGCCCCCCCCCCCCCCCACATAAAAAAAAATATCTGAAGATCTTGATAAAAGTTTTGATGTTCTTGCATCAAAATAATAAAAGGATTAAGAAAGCAAAAATGATTGGTGCTTGCGTAAAGGCACCATGGGCTAACTGAACCATAATTTCCACCCCCCTCCCAGAAAGACTTTTCAAATGAGCTCAGCTGATCTGTGCATACGCCGCTTCCAGGCTGACCGCCAAATATGTAAACCCCCCCCCAGCAGCCACATCAGCAACTTAGCTGAATATTCAAGTACGCAGAAGTTAGCGATGCCAACAGTGTTCGATCCCCCTCATGTGCACGTCCGACAACACTGCAGCTCTGCTTATCTTTTGCCTATGACGCTCTTCTCTGTAGTCTACTCGGTGAACAGACACTCCAGAGACATAAATATTCATATGCAAGCCGTACAAAATTAGTTTTCACTTTTGTTTTGTGCTACGCAGCCTGCCGGGCTACAGCGGCAGTGAAGATTGCGTCGCCATGGAGACGCTGCTGCAGGGCTACGACGAGCAGGACGAGGATCAAGTTTACCGCGTGTGCAACTCGCCTCTGCTCAAGTACATGGACAACGACGTGAGTACCTGAGTCGATGTAGTTCATCCACCCATCTATTTTTCTGAGCCGCTCATCCTCACGAGGGTCACGGGAGCGCTGGAGCCTATCCCAGCTGTCATCGGCAGGAGGCGGGTGGGGTAGACCCTGAACTGGTTGCCAGCCAATCGCTGTCATTGATAGACCAAAACAGTAGCAAAAGTTCACTTCAATCAAGCAACGCATCCACAGATTATTGGCACCGATTTTTAACACTGACTTCTTTGACAAAATAATTGTCGAACCAATAATCCTCTTTGATTTCACCCCAAGTTGAAGTTTGTCAAACTAAAGTATAAATAAAACAAAGAAAATTACATGTTGTATAATTTAAAACTATCTAAATCTAGTTTTGCCTTAAGAAAGTCCACTAGCTTCATGCTAATACGCAATGCAGAACACCATTTACTGGCTCATGAAACTAGCATCATTGTTACAGTAGTTCTGTATTTAAGCAACAAATGTATTTATTTTTATAAAATAGGTAGCTTTTTACAATTCTGCCAAAAAAAAACAACAGCTTGCTTTTTAAAATTGTGTTAACAAAAATAGAATATGTGCTGACTTTTGTTCATATTTAAAAAAAACAATAAAATAAAGGGATCTTTTTTTAAAAAAAAAGTTTTTTTTTTTACATTGAAAAAGAAGTCAAAACTAAATTATTATTTTTACTTACAAAAATTGTCTTGTAAAGTACATGTAAGGGGTTACATTTTTAAGAAAATACTAATTTTAAAATGTAATTGTTTTTTAATGTAAAGAAAAAAAATCTTTTAATAAAAATAATGCATTTTAACATGCTGGTCCAAAAAAAAATGGGGTAACCTAATATTTACTGGCCTATTTAAAAAAAAAAATAAGAATTGGTAGCTTTTTTTGGAATGTCTTAAAAATAAACATTTTCTGTTTAAAATGTGATTTTTTTTTTTATGTAAAAAATTAATGCAATTGTTTTTTTAATTAAAAAAATGTAATGCATTTTAACATGCTGTTCCACAATTAAACAGGGTAACTTAATATTTGCTGGTCTATTTAAAAAAATAAAAATTGGTAGCTTTTTTGGAATATCTTAAAAAAATAAACATTCTATTTAAAATGTAATTGTCTTTTTAATTAAATTTTTAAATGAATTTTAACATTCTGTTCCACACATAAACGGGGTCACCCTAAACCCTTTTCAAAAAAGTGTGTTCTTTAAATGAAATACATTTAAAATAAAAATGATACCCATATTTAGATGTAATTTGTGTTTGCCACGTGCAGTACGCCAAGCTTGCCATCTCGCTGCGGGTGCCGGGCGGAGGAGGGAAGAAGAAGAAGGCCGCCGCCGCCGCCCCGTCAGGAGGCGGCGGCGGCGGGGACAACGCCGCTGTTGCCGGCGACGACGAGGACGAGTACGAGGGGGGGCTTTGTTAACCTTCCAGCAGTCAACTTCTTTCCTCTTTCAAAGCTTCACCTCCCCCTGCTGTGACGGCTGCAGTCGGCCCATGTTGTGCAAAAAAAAACCAAACAAAACAAACGAGACTTCCAGTAGATGTTGCCGATTCATTTTAAGGTGAAAAAATGTAAGCTGTATCATTTTTGCTCGCGGTGACGTGCATGTGTACATTTTACGTGCGTCGTAGCAAAGAAATGTGAAAAATGTGTGTCGCTTTAATTTATTCAGAGTCCTTATTCCCGGAACAACAATATTGCACCCAATGCATGATTCTACAAGCTTGACATAACGCAAATAAATAAAAACAGTTCAAAGGTCAACTTGTAAACAATTCCGTACGTCCTCCTCGTACCCGACTTCAATGCATTTGATCCTAAAATGCTGGGTCAGCTGACTGTTCTTAAAGGAAATAATTAAAGGGTGGTTTATTTCTGTGTTTTGATTACGTCGTGGTGTTGCCCATGTGTACATTCCGGAAGCAAATACTGTATCTGATGTATATACACGCAGATCAATAAATGATTCATTTGGTGGCATTTGGACTCTTGGAATTTCATCCACTGCACATTTTTCCTCAAACTAGGATGACAATAAATAATAAGCCTTGTAAAGCCACAACTTTATGCATAATGTATTACTTGAAATTGTATGCCTTTATTTTGTTAACTGAGTTATAGCTATCAGTCCATTCATTTTCTGAGCTTCTTATCCTCACAAGGGTCGAGGGTGACATGACTAATAAGCGTATAGTTACAACTTTATTCACATATTACCAGTTGAAATGTGACTACCCTTGTACAATTAGAACTTTCCTCTATCCATCCATTTTCTTAGCCGCTTATCCTCACAAGGGTCACAGGGAGTGCTGGAGCCTAACCCAGCTGTCAAAGGGCAGGAGGCGGGGTACACCCTGAACTGGTTACTAGCCAATCACAGGGCACATGGAGACAGACAGCCGGACTCACCATCACACCGAGGGGCAATTTAGAGTGTCCAATTAATGTTGCATATTTTTGGGATGTGGGAGGAAACCGGAGGGCCCGGAATAAATCAACGCAGGCACGGGGAGAACATGCAAACTCCACACAGGCGGGTCCAGGATTGAACCTGGGACCTTAGAACTGTGAGGCCAATGCTTTCCAGCTGCTCCACCGTGCAGACAATTTTTTTTTAAACCCAATTTTAAAAAAAATATTTATAAAATAAAAATTTTATTAATTATTAATTATATGTACAGCACAGTAAGTGTGTAAGTGTGCCTCAAAATATATTGCGGTACACAAGGGCAACATTAGTCCTTAACTTTTTTTATTTTTTTACTTTTTTTCCCCTAAAACTGTATGGCTTTATTTCTATAAAATTGCAACTTTTGCCACTTGTTTGCTTTTCTCGAAATACTACGTGCGATCCTTGCCACGTTGTCATCGCCACGTTGTCGTTAAATGGCAATTTTCCAATTTGATGACTTATGAGTACCTTCTGCTACCTAGCGGTTCTTCCCGGAACTGCAACGTCGACTGTCCACGACGTTTGTCGCCTTTCTCACTTCCTGCAAAGACAAAATGTGAGAAAACCGGAAGCTTGTCTGGGCGAATGTCTGATTGGCTCACCTCTCTCTTGTTGGCAAACAGAATCGGAGTGAAGCACCATTTTGTTTTTGTTGTTGTTTTTTTTCTTTTTTTTTTTTTATTGACGATCTCCATCACAGCCTTTATTACAATACACCTTCACATTTCACACATGTATTACGGTCTCTTATGCATTTGAAGTAAAAATGAACAATGTTGAAGTGCTTCTCTCATGCTACAATGTCCTCTAATGCATAGGTTTTTTTTTTTTTTTGCTTATTCAATTTTTTTTTTAGCCCTCACCCCCATTAAACACACCAGGGAACTTCCTGCTCGTCTCACTCATCCGGAAATTGCAAAATGATCGATTGGCAATTAAATCTCTCGGCAGGTAGACGTTACATACGCGTCAACTATTAAATAGTTCTAGCTGTAGTCAATGTGTCGCAAAAAAAAAAAAAAAAAAAACAGCATTTGAAAGAAGTGCTACCTGAGAAAATCGTGTTTAAAAAAAAAAAGAAACATTTCCAGAAAATCATTGGTCTATATTAATATTGATTGAAGTTAAAAATGACACTAGCCATTTTGCTATGAATAAGAAGTAGACCACCCAAATAAAAATAGTCCTTCACGTATTCCAACCTACATTATATATGTTCCAGAACATAAAATCCGTTTTACTGCAGTTTTTCCATTTTTATGTAATAATAATAGAAAAATGAAAATCAAAGATAAAAAGATGAGCAACAATATTTTTTCCTTTGTGGTTCAGAGAAATAAAATTCACTATCTTTTTCAGTTGATAAAACATCTATAATTTACTTCCACATTTTGTCCCCCCCCCCTTTTTTTAAAATACCAAAGCACACTTAAAATTGTTGTTTTGGTTGTTTCTGTTGACTAAAAATATCAGACAACTCCAAAAAGTTGTGCATTTCAAGATTAAAAAAAATTGACATTTCAGAGTTCTAACTTTCTGAAAATTTGGAAAAACAACCAAAAATAAAAAGTCGCTATTTTGAGGTAATTCTATTTAATATTATTTTTCATTTTTATAATTTTTGTGTTGTTTAGCTCTCATAAAAAAACAAAAACAAAACACAGAGTATCCAAATTAGTGTCAGTTCATATTTTTTACCCACTAGTATCAAAAAAGCCTGAAACAAATAAATTCCAATTTGTTTGGTCAGTTAAAAATTCTTAAAATCGGTCATATATAATCCCCCCCCAAAAAACAACATTGCAAAAAAAAAAAAAAAAAAAAAAAACTTTTCTTGCTTCCATTAAAAAGTTATATTTGTCTTTCGTTATCTCCAATTTTTTTCATTATTTTGGTTTTTATGCAAAACACAGATCAAGCATTTTTGGTTCTCAATCTCTTACAAAAATATCAAAAAGTTTGAAGAAACATTAAAAAAAAAAAACAATTGATAGCGGTAACATTTTAAAAAAGTAAATCGTTTTGCAGTTGTTCTCCAAGTATTTCTAAATCTTTGAGTTTGTCTGTTTTTTTTAACTGTCACCAGAAACAGATTTTTGAAATTTCTTTTCAAATGGAAATTTGATTCTGTTATGTGATCACAATGACAGAATTTGTGCTTCAAAAACAAATAAAACGTGAAGTGGTTCTCCCAAATAGCAAAACGACTTTTTTGGGGGTGGGGGTGGGGGTGGGGCAGTGTTCATGTGTTGCACCCGTCCACATCAGTCATTAAAAACTATTGCACGGTCCCCCGTTCCAAGCATTCCAGTCAGAGAAGAAGAAGAATTGTGATCATTTGGTGTGTTGAGCCCTTTTAAGGGTCCTTGCTTGAGCATTTAAAAAAAAAAAAAAAAAAAGTCTTTGGAGGTGGGAACTTTTTACAGCATATGATGTTAGGAAAAGTCTTTGTTTCATCCGCCGACAGCAGCACCAGCAAAATTTGTGCCCAAAAAGTCAGGAAAAAGTGCGGCCGGCGGGCGAGTGAGTCTTAGTGTAGAAAAAAAAAAAACCCAAAACGACTCACTCAGTCTTCTCCCGTGTCCACTTGATCATGGTCTCCGGCGAGCGGTAGAGGAAGATGAGCTTGGCGTACATGTCCTCCTCCAGGTCCAGCTCGCCCGTCTCGCGCACCAGGAAGATGTCGGTGCACAGCTTGAGGATGCGGTCCACGTTGGGCAGCTCCTCGAACATGATGGTGTGCGAGATGCCGCTGAAGAACTCTCGTACGAACTTGCCGATCACCAGCACCACCGACGCGTACAGGCCCATGATCCTGGCACGCGGAAACAAAAACGACAAGTTCAGCTACAAATTTGAATAGGTTGGAGAGAAATGACCCCCCCCCAAAAAAAAAAAAAAAAAAAAATACCGGTTCATGTTCTTTGTGTCGAGGAGTTAAAAATCTACTTTTGTTGACAAGCCACCTAATACGAGTCATTCCCAAATGTACAGGAGCGGTCGTACCCGTATCCGGCCAGAAAGCCGAGGCTGGGCGGGCTGACTTGGTCGCTGAAGACGTAGAGCTCCAGGCACGCGTCGTGGTTCTGACTCTTCTCGATGGGGCCGCGTTCCGTCTGGTTGACGATCCACCACTCCTGGAGCTGACGGTGGGCCGTCTTCACTTGATGCAGGCTCAGGCTGATGTCCAGCATCTTCTTGTCTGGTGCGAACAAATGACACCATTTATAAAATAAAGATAAAAATCAGGAAACAGGAAATGAAGGTGGAAGTGAAAAAAAATAAAAGCATATTTTGATGACATTTCTGAGCAGTGAGAAGAACCTCTCATTTAGAACGTTGCGCTGACCTTCACAACAACAAAAAAGAACACATAGAAGGGGAGGATGTATTGGGAAAAAAAAAAACATATGAATCATCTTTATTTTGCCAAATAACATAATTCCTGGCCTATATAGTACACCTGATTATAAGCATCACCCAGTACATTTGAAAAGGAAATACCATTTGATACATACATAAGCCGCACCTGTGTAAAAGTCGCAAGTGCCCACATTGAAACAGACATTGAAAGACGAGATATTTACAAAGATGATACAGAGAAAGTTTAACGCTAGCGCCGGCCTAACGCTAACGCTAGCGCCGACCAAACGCTAACGCTAGCGCCGGCCTAACTCTAACGCTAGCGCCGCCCTAACAGGGCTGGTTAAGAAATACGACACGGCAGTAACACGCTAGCGCAGCGCTAACAGGGCCGGACCGGTGAAAGTCACTTCCTTGGCACATATACTGAATTTGGTCTCACTCTTACCTTTTCCACTTGAATGCCCCCTTGCGGCCGTTAGAAAAAATGCCCAAATTAGCCGCATCACCGCATAAACCGCAGGGTTGAAAGCGTGTGAAAAAAGTCGCGGCTTATAGGATGGAAATCACGGTATGTAAAAAACGCACAAGAAATTTGGTTGCTTTCATATTGATTCGGGAAGAGCCGTGTTGGTGGTGCTAAAATTCTCCAAATCAGGAAAAAAAAAGAGCAGTGGACAGTCAGGAAGTGGAGGTGAAATCATAAAATAAAAAAGCCTTACACCACTTCTGGTATTATAACTGTGGTTAGACGAGAGTTGTCACGGAATTCAAAACGCGAGCCACCAACCACAAAAACGAAGGAAGTGGTGGAAGTGATATTTAGAAATTGGCCATTCCAAAAAAAAATGTGGCGGTTCCATATTAAATAGGGAAGAACAAACGGAATTTAAAAAAAAAAAAAAATAGCCAGCAATCATAATATTACAAGTCATGAAGTGGGGCTAAAATTCAAAATAAAAGCCAGAAAATACAAAAATAATGGTGGCAGGAAGTGGGGGTGAAAAGTCCCTGAAAAAATATGCAAGCACACTCTAGAGCAGTGTCGAAGAATTTTGGAGGCAGGAAATGTAGGTAAAATGGGGGGGGGGGTATGATAACAGCAATGAGACAGGAAGTAGAAGTGAAATGGCCAAAATACAGCGTCTACCTTTGTACAGCTGCTCGACGGGCTTGGCGTCCGAGTCGCTGGGGGCTCTGATGTAGCGCGGGAAGATGTTTTTGAGGGTCCTGCGTGTCGAAAAGACAACGTGAGCGGGATCCGCGGGCTCTCGGCTCGCGGCTGTCGGTCCACTCACACGTGCGAGCGGCTGTCGTTTCCGCTGAGCAGCAGAACCAGCTGCTTCTTGGTGTCCTTGCCCAGGTTGGTGACCCGTTTGCCCGACGCCGTCTCGGCCTTGGCTCCCAAGCTGAGGTTGCGCTGCACCGACCAGGACACGGTGATGGGGAAGTCCTCATCCAGGGCCAGCATGTCAATGAGGGTCTTCCTGCTCGGGGGGCTGATGGTCCACAGGGAGTTGGAGCTGCCCTTCAGCTCGGCGATCACCAGGTCGCCCGGCATGTAGCCCCCCAGCCACTCCAGCGCCTCCTGGGGGCGCCGGTCGCAGAGACCAAATTCAGTTTCTTTCATTTTTAAAAATCGTTTTGGGCTGTTTCTCTCACAATTTTACACATTCCCAAAAAATTATATTGTTATTAAAAATATTTTTTAATAATTAATATATTTTTTTCACTCCATTTTTTTGGGAACGAAATCTGAAACACAAAAATCACCATATACGGTGAGGTTTTCACTTCATTTTACAATCATTGTTTTTTGGGCTTTGTGTTAGTATCGCTCTCACTTTTCCAAGTTAAAAAATAAAATCTGAACGAGAGTTACATTTTGGAGTACGAACAATATGGTTTCAGAACAATTTTTGGTTTTTTTTTATAAAAATGACCATGAGTTGCATACTAATTTTTGGCTCAGTTTTTTATGCTTTTGCTTGTGTCGCATAAACATCACTGGTGGCGCACTTCAGGTATGTTTATTTTTTTCCGTTTTTGCCTAAAATGGCTGCCACATCCCACAATGCAAAGCAAAAGCTGTGCTGCATTATGGGATTATAAATATCACTCTACCCGTGAAGGCTAAGAAACGCCACAGCGATTTCCGAACCCACTCATTTCATCACCGGAAATTATGTTTTCCTCTATTTTGATACTGTACGGCATCTATTTTTAACCACACAAAGACCAAAATAAGGTAAATGTACCATAATTCCCGGCCTACAGAGCGCACATGGTTACAAGTCTCACGGAGTAGATTTGTAAAGGAAATACCATTTGATACATACACACGTGTAAAGGCCGCAAGTGCCCACATTGAAAACGAGATATTCACAAAGAAAGATGGTACACAGAGAGTTTAACGCTAGGGCTGCTGCTCTAACACTATTGCCGCTGCGCTAACAGAGCAGGTAAAAACAAAACAAAACAAAAAAAAAAAAACATACTGGTAAAAATCACTGAGAGACGGCAGTAACACGCCGGCTCAGCGTTAACAGGGCCGGACCGGTAAAAGTTACTTCTTCGGCACATATATTCCACCGGTCTCACTCTTACCTTTTCCCCTCGAGTGCCGTAAGAAAAAAAAAAGTGTAAATTCGCCGCATCAGCGCATAAACCGCAGGGTTGAAAAGCGTGTGAAAAAAGTCGTGGTTTATAGGACAGAAATTACGGTAATGTCATTCAGCAAGTGGAAAGGATTAATTTCAGCGCTTAATGTGCGAGGAGACTTTTTGTTGTCAGCGTTGTACTCACCTCGTCGTCATTGTACTGTTTCACGAAATTGGTGAAGTCTTTTTCCGAGACTTCCTGCAGTTGTTTCTGCTGAGCACTCATGGTAAAGATGGGCTGCCGTGGACACAAAAGTAAACGCCGTGATTGACTTGCTACTTGTCTTTTTTTTTTTTTTTTTAAAATCCCTCTCATCCCTTTCTTATCTCACCTGGAAGCCGGCCAGCGTGATCTCGAAGGAGACGTCCAGAGGCGGGTTGACCACGCCGGCCACGGACTTGACGAGCGACATGAAGAGCAGCGGGAACCACACGATGCAGATGAGCAGCATCACGATCATCCCGCCCATGCCGTATTTCACCACCTTCTTCTTCTTCTGGCCTCGGGGCTGAGGGTACCTCTGTTTGGGGGGTACCGGAAGGTGTTATTGCTCTTTGCAATCTCATTTTTTGCTCAGCCCCACTTCCAAAATGTCACAAGTGGATTGTAGTGGGGCACCTTCTCCGACTCCCGCCAGCATTTGAGGATGAAGATGTGCGCGTATATGTCCTCCACGCAGATCCAGCTGGACAGGGACAGCGACGTGTCCGTCCACACCCAGTCCATCACGGCACGCAGCTCGGTCAGGAACGGAACCAGACGGAACCTGCCAAAGAGGTGGTTTTTTTTTGTTTGTTTTCTTTCATGATTTTCCAAGTCCATCACGACTTCCTTACCCTTGGAAGAGGAAAAGGTTGACATAATTGTAGCTCTTCGTTAGGAAGTTGCCCAACACGCGGGTGGGATAACCGCAGCGGATCTGATAGGCCGACAACCCAAAGTAGATGCACTTGACAAAGTACCACATCTGTGCCACATTGTTCTTGTTGAAACGCCTTGACGAAGGTTGGAAAAGACACAAAATGAACGAATGATATTTAACGCTGAGAGGGCAAGCGGATACGTTCTTACTTCTCGGTGACTCCCGGCAGGATGAAGAACATCCAGAAGTGAATGCCGAAGACCAGAAAGACCTGGAAGATGACCTTGCCCATGACAGACTTGCGCAAGTAGAGGGCCCGGTCCACCACCATGGTCCCAAACTGGATGAGGACCATGACCAAAAAAGGTCCCGGGACCTGATCCTCTGACAGGGACGAAGTGATGTCTGCTGCCGAGTGTTTCTACGTGGAACCAGACGACAGATCGGGATGGAAGTTTGCCCTTTCCGGCAGTACCGACATCATCATCCTATGACCGCCGGAAGGGTTCCAGTCAAGAATCTATCGGAAGTACCTTTTAAACAGAAAGTCAGACCTGGATAATGTGAACTTCAACCCTGACATTCTCGCCCCTTTAGTTCATAGGGTAACCTTTCCAAATGTGCTATCAATATACTTCTGTGTCATCTGGGAAGTGTCCATGCTGGGAATTGAGTTGTTCCGACCCTATACAATTTTTTTGGCCAAGACTTGGTCTGCTTTGGCAGTCCTTGGATCATGATAGTCAGATATGACTTTTGAACTGAATTTCAATGTAACGCAACACCCAAATTTCTAGGGGTGAGCTTTTCAAGCGGTACAAGCCTCTGAAAATCTCAACGTCCAGGCTAGACCTACCCCAAAAGCCCAGAAGCCAAAAACGATGATAATGAAGTCGACGGTGTCAGCGAGGAACATGAGCACGTAGACGTCGGTCACGGCGCTGTACTCAGGGTGGATGAGGTCGTAGAAGAACTGACGCATGGGCACGTAGATCTCCATGAACCTGAAAAGCATCAACCGAGTTTTCATCACAAGATTCAGCACAACACAAAAGAAAACACTGGAAAGATTTAAAGATTTGCTGGAAAAAGAGTTGTACTTCTTGACAGTGTAGGCCCTGGCCTTGTAGACCTGCTCCTTCAGCTTCTCCAGGATCATCTGCTTCTTACTCTTCCTATGAACGCTGGCTTCGCTGCCGTCCTTGTGACTGCTGCCGCAGGATGTGACGCTTTCTGCAAAGACACTCAAGTCAGGAATGAAGCTCCACCCGCAAAGCACGAATCAGACCTCGACTGGTGGAGTGGTCTCACCACGCTTGGCTCGGGGTCGGTGCAAGACATGCGAACCGTCGCTGGAGCTGGTCCGCCGCTGGTAGGTGGGCTGCTGCGGGTGATGCAGCTGCACGTGGCCCGAGTCCACTGAGGTGCCGAAATTAATGGAGCGTAATGTCTGCGTGGAGCCCCGCCGCTCGCGAACACCCGAGGCGCTGGCGGCAGAACCGGGTTCCGACTCCTTCTCACTCTCGTCTCTGCGACTCCCCTCATCTTCCGACTCGCTCTGATGGGACGCCTCCCTCTTCTCCTTAGGGTCGTCCTCGTCCCACAGGCCGTGGCACTGTGATGGCACGGGTTCCGATCAATGGCCAGATCAACAGGAACAAGAATATCTGGGTATGTGCTAGCCTACTAAAGCTAACTATAAAATAGAGGTGCAGGGACCCCAAAACAACAGAATTCAGACAGAGAAAATGGTGTCCAGTTGGAAAAGACCCCTTTGTAGCGAGCAAAGAGCATTAGTTCAGGAATTAACCACTGATGTTTACGAGTGCAAGGATGAGAGAGTGACTGGGTTGTGCCTCTGTTGTCACAGATATAAAGACTAGATCCAGCTAACCGACGTGCCTACCCGGCGACAATTTTGGCAGGGGCAACATTCCCATCTCAAAGGAATTGAAATTAGCTTAGAGTTCCGATACGCATGTCGCTACAAAACGGTCATATCTAGCTATTCTTATCTTGGGCTGATGTTTATTCGAGGGCTCACGTCTCATTTCATGAACATGCTATACTAATTTTTCATTAAGTATTAATCTATTTTTAAGTCAAGCGCTTTTTTTATGGCACCAATTTTAAGTGTAAGTGGGAAAAGGTTGGCAGCTAACCTTGCGGCTCCTGAAAGTGACCCTCGACTCGCCACCACAATAATCAATAATAGTAACAAACAATCTTCTACCAGCTGCACGCCATTATCACACAACCGAAGTGACAGCGATCACTGCACTATCACAACGTATAAAAAGGTAAGTTTAGCTCAACTTTAAAAATTTTATACCTATATTCACAATAATTGTGTACTTCATCGGGTGTTTCAGCCCATTTGAGGAAGTGCTTCAAATTAACGGACAAGGGGCTTTTACGGATGACGTGGCCCCCTATTAGTCTGTTAAATTAAGTTTCTGTGGAATGTAAAGTAGAGTTCAATGCTAAGTCAACATGAAAGTGAATAGCTTTGGTTGTGCTAGCTGACTCAAGCTAACTGTGGTTGTGCTAGCTGGCTAAAGATAACGCAAACACTGAGTGGTAAATATTGTGCATGTAAAATAGAGTTGTGTCCTGGTCCAGTTCGCTGGCTAAAGCCAACTGCTCATAAAATACTGTAGATGTTAGCTGTGGCTAACGCTATCGCTAACTGGCATTTACCTTGAGGATGGACCTGTGGAAGAAAAGTGCCAGGAGCTGGACCAGGTCGTAGTGGACGTAGCCCTCCTTTTTCTCCACACCGATGATGTTAGGCGGGTGGTATGGGTTGTCCTTCTCAATCTTGTTCTGGTTGAAGGGGAAGAAGCCAAACTGGAAGAAGTACTTGATCACGATGGTGACCTGATGAACAAAACAAACAGTCATTTAAGATAGCCGTAACTCAGTTATCAATTGTTATATTTATACTGTCACCAAATGTAAATCCATATGATAATATGGATTGAAAAGAAATTCTGTTTATTTCAGTGGAGACTATTTTAAAATCCATAAAAACCCCAATCGTACATTTGGAAGCCAGTTTAAATCTTGTTCAGTGCATTTCAAAAGCAGTTCAAAGTTTTTCAGTTGTAATTATTTTATGACCAGTAATTTTTAAACAGAAAATTTGTCAGTTCAGTTTGAAATCAGTTTAAACCTCACCTCGTCATTTTTGAAAAGTGTTTAAAATGTCTTTTTTTAAAATATATATTAAATAAAATTACATTTTGAATTTAAAATCAAATTAAATATTTTGAAATAAAACCATCTTAAATGTTTGCCCATTTCATTTTAAAAAGAGGTTAAAACAAACCAGTTCACTGGAAAAACTGCTTAAATTTTAAATGAATCAAATCAAATGACTTTAAAGCTTTGTCCACTTCCCTTTAGACCCAGACTGAGATTCAATCAGTCAATTTTAGGATTACTGTGAAGTTCTACAAGTAGGTAATTTCAAAACAAGTTGAATTTTTTTTTTTTTTTTAAACGGATGGTTTGTTTTTTTTGGATTCTTTTTACCATCAGCAAAAGGGAATGATGTCGAAGAGGAAAAATGATAACCATGGAACAGGAAAGACTAATTAACTATCAACATAATCAACCTAATCAACTTGGAAAATGTAAATGGACACAAGGAAATACTAACAGAAAAAAAAATATTCTGGCAATAACAAAAAAAAAAAAAACTTAGTAACGTGCGTCAAAATGCAAGGTTTTTTGCTTTAGTTGGCACCTCGGTATAGACAATGGCGGTCATCCAGTAGCGCTTGCTGGGCCGTGGCACCGACAGCATGGCCCACAGGAAGATGGTGATGGGCAGCACCAGCGTGGCAAAGTTGGCCGACACCATGTGGTTGATGATGATGACCAGGAAGCAAACCATCTCAGAGTGTGCTACCAGCATGTTGTAGAGGGCGTAGCACAGCTGCAGCACCAGCGGCTGGCTCTGGTAGAACTTCTCCGACTGGTCCAGTTCCTCGTCATAGAACATTCTAGCGACAGACAGAGGGGGGAAAAAACGGTTACCGGGTGCTGTTGCTCAGGGTACTTTGCTAGGTCCGTTGCAATAGCTACTGGTGTGGGCATGTGCACGTTTTGGGAACGTTCAAAAACAATTTAAAGATTGAGCAGATTACAGTATTTATGAAATGTTTCAATCTTACTTGTTGAGCAGCAACTCGCTGGCGGTCAACTCAGTAGTCATGGAGGGCAGCATAATATCAGACCTGCTGTCCGAGCGGCTGTCTGAGGTCATGAGCATGTGCCGCCGTCTCGTGTCCACGTCGGTGTCGTCGTCGTCGTCACTTACTTCCAAGCGGTCAAAGCTGACCGCTTTGCTGTAGCTGGGCGGCACGTCGCCGTCCGACGTCTTGGAGGCATCCGTGTCAGGGGTGCACAGAAGTCCCGCAGCGTGGCTTTCAGTCCGCGGAAAGTCACTCTGTCCTCCTCCTTCCCCCTCTCCATCCTCGCTCTCACTGATTATGTCCTCCTGGAGCTGGTGAGTGGGCACTTCCTCTTGGCTGAAAGACCCCCAGATGATGCTCCTCTCCTCACGTTCTACTTCCTGTCCACCATCGAAGACACCGCACTCCTCATCGTGTTCCGCTTCCTGTGCATCTTGCATTTTCTCTTCAACTTCCTGGCGATCCTCGTCAGATTCGCCAAACGCTCCGCTCTCATCCTCAGGCTCCTCGGGGTCCTGTGACTTCGGAGGAAGACGTCGCCCTTCCTCCCGATGATCCCGATCCTCCTCCGCTTCTTCTTCTATGGTTTCCGCGGTGCCCTGTCTGGGGACGTAAGAATTGATAAGGACGCACTACTGACAGTACGTTGGCTCTAAAAATAAAAGGGAGACAGCGCTTTGGATAAAGTTGTACACAAATGAAAGGTAATATTTACTTACCTCTGCCAAGGAAAGTTTGATCATGCAAGACCTACTTTCATTTAGAGTGCAGCTATGAAGGGCATATGCCAAAGAATAACTAATTAGAAGCATTTTTAAACCAGTTTAAAGCTTGTCCAAGTCACTTTAAAAGCAGTTAAAAGTGTTGCCAGTGAAAGGGTTGGGGGGGAGGAGCGGGGGGTGTTGTTTATTATTTAAACTTGCACCAGTTCTATTTA
Source organism: Syngnathoides biaculeatus (assembly GCF_019802595.1). Classification (NCBI taxonomy): domain Eukaryota; kingdom Metazoa; phylum Chordata; class Actinopteri; order Syngnathiformes; family Syngnathidae; genus Syngnathoides; species Syngnathoides biaculeatus. The sequence goes on from NC_084652.1 coordinate 8,390,633, forward strand.
AAAACAGTTTAAAGCTCGATCTGTTCGTATTAAACTGTCAGTGTCCTAATACCCTAATTTCCGGCCTATAAGGCGCGACTTTCTTTCCACACGCTTTCAACCCCGCGGCTTACGAGGTGATGTGGCTAATTTTTGCCTTTTTCCTAACGGCCGCAAGGGGGAACTCAAGCGGAAAAGGTAAGAGTGAGACCGGTGGAATTTATGTGCCGAGGAAGTGACCTTTACCAGCATGGTTTTTTTTTTAACCGGCCCTGTTAGCGCTGCGCTAGCGTTAGCACTGTGATCACATGTTGCTGCTGTGGTACTGTCCTGTCTCAGTGATTTTTACCGTTTTATTATTATTTATTTTTAATCAGCCCTGTTAGCGTTACGCTAGCGTTAGCGCTGCGTGTTGCTGCTGCGTCTTAGTGATTTTGGTATTTTTTTTTTTTTTTTTTTTTTTAAACCGGCTGTGCTACCATGTTGCTATTGTGTAGCTGCCGTGGCTGTTTTTTTTTTTTTTTTTTTTAAACCAGCCCTGTTCGTTCTATCTTGTTGTTGCTATGCTAAGATAAGATAAGGTATGACAACTTTGAAAACTCTCTCTGTGTACCGTCTTTCTCTGTAAATATAATGTGTTTCAATGATGGCACTTGCGGCTTTTACACAGCTGTGGCGCACGTATGCACCAAATGGTATTTCTTTTAAAAATGTACTGGGTGAGGTTTATAATCAGGTGCGCTCTGTAGGCCAGAAATTATGGTAATCCAAGAAAATCTACTCGAACAAGGGAAGGCATCCATGATGATATGGAAGTCACGGACATGACAAGATGGACGCCTGATGCATGCGTGTGCGCTTGTTGCCTCCGAGGGTGGCTGCACCTGGATATGAAGCTACTCCCGCTTTCCACGGATGAGTTTGACACGTCCAGGCCATACATCTTGCGAAGTTTGGGCCGTGCCCGTTCGCTGGTTTTGGGAACGCTTTCAGGTATCCCGTCCAGGTCCTCCAGCGTGGACTGACGGGAAAACAAGGTGGTGGCCTCGGTGTAGGCGCTGAGATTCAGCGACGGTGGGTGGAGGAAGCAGAATGAGATGAAATGTTTCAATGCGTGATATGGTAATGAAATGACATCACAATATATTTCAATACAGGACTAGCTGTGACTAACGGGTCCTAAAAAAGGTTTTTCATGGAAATTCTCAAAATCATGAAAAGTCAAATCCACATCAGATCCCACTGGGGGAAAAAAGAAAACTGTAGCATTGTCCATGTCCAGGATAGCTTCGGTACCAATTGAGGCTCATTTGTTGAAATTTCCACAACTATGTATGGGCTCTGGAATTTGCCCAAAAATGCCTGCTTGAAACCAAAATGGCCAAATTCCAGTTCAATTGAGATGAGTGAAGCTGAACCCAACGAGGGTGTCTTGTCCAGAGTCTTCACGTACCTCGAGATGCTGTCCCTGGAGGCTGTGGAAGCTTGGCTCTCCATGTGGTACCCTCTCCGCCGCCGCCGCCGGACTCTAGACTCATCCTCCGCAGACTCATCCTCGGTGAGCAAGTCCATGCTGGTCTGCCGTGACATGTTGAGCCGCATGGCCTTCTGGTAGTACACATGAATGCTGTCTCTGGATGGCACATTGCCCTGGTGGAGGTTGAGAGTGTCATAAGATTAAGGGGATTATCAATAGATTACATAATAGGAAGTTCCCGTCGAGGACAGTACAGAATCCTAAAGCACAGTATTTTACCTTCTTGACCTCCCTGGTGAGCATGCATCGCTCGATGCGCAGTACGGTGGAGATGTCGATGTACTCCCGGCACACTTCGTTCATCCAGCGAGTGAAACTGTCCACCGTGGTCTGCAGCAGCACCCACGTGAACTTGATGATGTTGTAAACACGCTTGAAGATGTTGTCTGGAAAAGGTTAAACAGGTTAGGAGAGGCCAAGAGGAAGTGGGGCAAGAGAAAGAGATGACACCAACCAGGACCAGAGCTGTTATCGTCTTGCTCTTGGCTGTCAGACATCTCGTCCACCTCGATGCCAATGTGAGCTGCTGCACCAAAAAAAGGGATTTGTCCAGTTTGTTTAAAACCAGTTTGACGTATCCTCCGATTCACTTTAAAAACACTCCCTGAAGTTCATTTGTCGCATTTTAATAGCAGTTAAAAGCTAATTATATCCCCAAAGTCCGTCCTAAACATTTTAAAAGCACTTCAAACCTTGTCGGGTTCATTTTAAACCCAGTTAAAAGTTCGTCCGGTTAGTTTCAAAACCAGTTTAAAGCTTTTCCAGGTATAAAAACCAGTTCAAAGCTCATTCGAGTCACACATGAACCCACTTTAAATTTGATTCATTTTAAAAAGGTATTTACATCTCATCCAGGTCATAATTTACCATTTAAAAACTTGTCCAGTCAATTTGAATACCAGTTTAAGTGTTATCCAGTTCATTTTAAAAACACTTTGAAGTTGCTCCAGTTAATTTTAAAACTAGAAAAAGTTTGGCAGATTAGTCTTGAAATTGAGTTTAAAGCTCGTCCTGGTCGATTAAAACCAGTTTAAAGATTTGCATGCTCACATTTAAACCAGTTTAGATCTTATCCAGTGCCCTTTAAAAGCAGTTTAAAGTTTGTCAAAGCCACTTTGAAGCTAGTCAAGATCATTTTAATATCCTGTTTCATTTGTCCAGTTTGAGTTAAAAACAGTTCAAAAGGTTATAAAAATCATTTTTAAACCAGTTCAAAGGTCACCCTAGTCATGTTAAAAACAACAAAAAGCAGTTACTGCAGTTTTCAAAGCTTTTAAAAGTTCCTCCAGTTGACATGAAAACCAGTTTGAAACCTCAAATTCCTTTTAAAACCAGTTTAAATCTTGTCCCGTTCACGTTAAAAACACTTTCAAACTCGTCTCCTGTTTGTTCCCAGCTTACCCTCCTTTTTGTTCTTCTTGCTTCTGACTCCCTTGGTGTATTTCTTCCAGAACTTGCGTTTCTCCTTGGCTCTCGCCTTCAGGGCCGCTTTGGGGTCTTTGATCCACGTGTGATAGAGGAACTGCAGTTCAACACAAGACACAAGATAAGAACGAAGCAGGGATGCGCTCAGGCGGGCTGAGCCGCAAGCAATGGACCTTTCCGACCTGTCAATCACTCGTACAATAATAGCCAATCAGATAGCTGTGTTGTCTTAACCCCTGGCTCGACACGCCCCTCTCACCGTATTATCCCACCAGCAATGCTGGTTGTCAGTGGCGTGCGCTTGGAAAAGTTAATGTTACGAAGAAAATGGTCCTCAGATGCCCTTGGGGAACGTGCAATTCTCGCTTGATTCATTTTGCAAAGCCTAAAACACAGTTGACGAAGTGTCTACGATGGATTAAGGCTCGCGGAAGAGCGCACGTACAACTAAATGTGGACAATATCAACAAACACAAGGCTATATGTTCGAAGGTCAGTGAGGGAGAAGCATCTTCTCTGAGTTTGATTGAATAATTATCAGTGCTTCATACATTGCAGGAGAACAACTTTCACTTTGTTAGTGTATCACTGACCTGCTGAACGAAGTGTGTCATGTTTTATGCAGACGAGTCGGGGTAGGGATACGTGAATGCGTGATGTCATGCAAGAGAAATGTTTATTTGCATCACATCGGACTTTTAAGACAGAGCACTGGGTTCAAATACGAGCCAAGTCAAAAGAACACACCCACTTACTTCTAAAGACTACCATGATATTACTCGTGATCTTTCCAAGTAAAAAGTACTCACCCTGCTCATCATGCGCAGTACGATTCCACTATTTTATCCTGTTGGATTTCAGTATGAAGTTTGTGAGGCGTCAAACATTTTTTGCATCGATCGCCGATGTTTCGCTGTAACTCTGACATTGTGACCTGCTCCACCCAAAATCTTAATTCCGTGAAATAGTTGAGACCTCTCTGTAGAACTCTCTTCGACAAGTCTGACACATTTGGCAAAAAACATACCCCAGTATTATCCGGAATACGTGATAGAGAATCGACTTCAAACATGTTCTGTTCAATTGCCATTTTGGAAGCTTGTGGGGCATGGCTAAGGGGGCGGAGCTTCAGATCGGCATCGGAAAGGTCCATTGGAAAAGAGCGTCAACGGGGGACGTGCATTCAGAAATTTGCTGACATTTATCAGCGTGCAACTTACCCATGAAGTCACCAAAACAAGAACAACAAATATCATGACAAGCAAAAGGTCACAATTCTTGCTCACAACTACATCTCGACATTCACTAAATGGCTTTTGTACGAGAACATGAAATGGACGCTGGACACACTTTGTGGGGTCATGCACAAATGAGGAGATAGCCAGTTGATTACCTTTCCTGCCTTCAATACATACTGTAGCACAGTTTTAGGCAGCTTTATGACAGACTTGGGCAAAGCCAGAACGGCCGACACAAACTTCCCGATAGCTCGCTACAAGTCGGGGAAGACACGGGAGGAGAGGAAGAGCAAGGTGGCATGAGGACAACGAGTGCGAAGGATACGGGATGGGACATAAGAGCACGGATGGCAGAGGTGAATAGGATACACGGAAAAATGACAAAAGGTGGGGAAGGATACAGGTATGGATAGACATGGAGACCAGAATAGATGTGAGTAGGCAGGACACGGGGGAAAGGTCAGTGATGGACATGACGGATGAGGAAAAGACAGGTGGGGGGAAAAAAGTAAATGGGAGGGGACATAGGTGGAGAGAGGACAGTTCAACGCAGATGAAGAAGACAAGACCAGTTGAAAGAATACGTGGACAAAGGTGGAGAATGGACACAATTGGAGAAGTGGTAGGTGGGTGGAAGATACAAGTGGATGACATAAAGTGGGGGGGGAGAAGTCAGCGGCAGGGAGAAAAAATTGGTAAGGATACAGGCGAATGAAACATGGAAGACACAAATGGGAGAAGAATGGATACAGGTGGGATGAAAGGAATGCCAATGAAGAGCACAAAGATGGAGAGAGAGAGAGAGAGAGAGAGAGAGAGAGAGAGAGAGAGACAAAGAAGACAAGTGGTGTCGGGAAGAGACAGGTGGAGAGGGTTAGTACAGAATCATGTATCAGTGCTACATTAAAGCAGACATATTAGCTTCTAAATGTTTTATTAATATGCAGGCTAAAAATAGCCAAAGAGTCAAACAAATCTATGCAGAAAGCACCTGGAAGGCAGACCTCCTCGGCGGCTCCTCATCTTTCAAATCCTCCTCCTCCTCCTCTTCCTCGCTGTCGGTTTCAAACAAGTAATACTCGCCGCTTCTCACCACTGACGGGGACAGCACAAGATCATTCGGAGGTGCACAAACGACCACGACGGCGACGACAGCGCGGAAGGCGTGAAAAGACGCCGAATCGAACGTGACGAGCACAAAGCGCTGATGTGATGTGTGTTTGTCATTTGAGCCGACAGCAGCGTTGGAAGCGACAAGGCTGACTTGTGTCCTTGAACAGAAGAGTGGCGGGCTTGCGGGGCGGGAGGTGATGGGGAGACACTGGTGGCGAAATTGGGAGCGGGGGAAGAAGGGGGCGGGCTGCAATAGCCGGCATGATCCATAACCAGATAGGAAACCAGCCTTTTAAGAATAAAAAAATAATAATAATCCTTCAGTCTGCACCTTTATAAGAGAATGTAACACTTTCTCTTTTGGGAACCCTGCTACCACATGTTCAGGGAATAATAGTTCATAACTCTTTTCAGCAATTTTGCAAACTTAAAAAAAACAACAAAAAAAAAAGACAAAAAAAACTCCATTGTATTTATTATTTATTTTTGGTTTATTATTATTTTTTTAACAATATTATTTTGATTTGAAGAAAACCGATTCCTAGGTGAGCCACGAAATATTGTTTCACTCCAGTCCTATGGGTGGAGCATGACAAAGTGTTTGTACTGCAAACAACAAGCAACATTTTGGCTCAGTTTCTTGGCTCTTGTGGGTCACTGCCCCACTGGGCCCCGATGCAAGCTGACCTGGACCAGAATCGGATGCTTTCTTGTTTGGAATGGAATGTGGAAATCAGGAGTTTTTGGGGGTAAGTGCATCCAGTAACTAAAATAAAGAAATAAATAAACGTCCTTAAAACGTCTCAATTTCATAAACGTGACCGCATAAAAATAAATACTTAATAGCTGGTGATGTGCGTTGGTTTTGATCATGTCAGCAAAGAATGAAACCTTTTGAGTCGAGAGGACTTCATATCTTTGCATTAAAACGTGATAAAAAGTGAGCGATTACCCACCGCGGGCTCTTCGGGCGATGGAAACAATGCCACAACTTCTGGCCGTTAGTCCTTTTCTTGTTTCCTGTGTCTATTTAAGGCAATGTCGCCGCACTACAAACACACGTAGTAGATCTTCTAAAGTGGTTCTTCGGCGACAGTCAAGCAGCGTCCTTAAATAGAGACCGAAAAGGACTAAAAAAGACCAGAGGACGACGGCCGGTGCCTTCAAAGCCCTCGGACGGAGTGGGAATCCTCGGCGGCATTCTGGTCGAGGACACAAGGGCCAATGAGAGTGGAGAAACGAGCTAAAGAGGGGGAGGGGTCAACCTACTGGAAGCATGGTCAACCCACGGCCTCCACCAGTGCTTTTTTTTGGTCTTGGCTTTGGCTGGCTGCGCTCCTAAAATTTAACAAATGACATCAGTGCAACACGACACAAAGTAAAGGACCAAAGGAAGAGTGGCTACGTTAGCTTAGCATCATCATCATCAACACGGGCACGGGGCTCCTCCGTACCCTCGTCCTCCTCTTCAGGAGGGGGCGGGCCAACCGTCTGCCCGTCCGCGGACTCCTGCACCGAGCTCAGCATCTTCTCCTTGCCACGCTTGAATTTCTGCTGCCGCACCTTAATGCGCTCCATCCTGTGCAGACGGACAGACACACGGTCACGGGTGGATGAGTGGCGTTAGTACGCGAACTTAATGTAGCATCGGACACTCCTTCTACTTCATTATTGTCAATTAGGGCTCTAATAAAACATCACAATACTCGAGTAATTGGGTTAGCACTGTGTGATGTTTCAGTATCAAGTAAGCTGTGGGAATATTAAGAATCTAAGAAGACATTTCAACAAATGTATTAGCTGTCCATTTGGGAGGGTGGGGGCTGACTGGCTGGCTTTGTAGAGATGTACAATATTTATTTTAGAACATTGTGAGACATTCAAGCCGAAATACAAAAAAATATATAGAAATAGATGAAATACAACAAAATAGAATAAAAATTTAAATATAATATATAGACAGTAAATCTAAGTGGCAAAAAACTACATATTATATTATCAGTATTTATTGTTAATAATAGGAATATAAATTAATTGAAAAAATTACTGGTTATAGAAAAACAAGAATAAGCCAAATTACACTAGAAATAATTCTTAACCTTGATAAATCAACTAAAATGAAACAATAAACCAAAATAAAATTTATGAAATAAATAAATGAAAATACAACTAAAACTATGAGGATAAAATAAAAACCAACAAAAAGTAAATAAAATGAGTTAAATAAAATACCAAAACAATATTATACAAAACAAAAATACAAAAAAGCCAATAAGAAAGTCCCATTAAAACAATGAGTAAATTAAATTAATATCAATTAAAAAAACTAAATTAGTAAATGAGTGATATAAAACAAAAATGAAAATGGAAAAGTTCGATCAAAACAAAATAAGAAAACAAATGCAAAATAAAAGTACTAAAAATTAGTTAAAAAAAAGTAAAAAATAGAAAGTGAAATAAAGCCAAATATATACAAGAAATACAAAATAAGCAAATCAAAGCCAAGTTAAAAACAAACAAAAAGAAAAAGTAGGAGAAAAAGATCTCACTGTCGTTTGAGCTGCTCCACAGATTTGCGCTCCTCCTCTAGCCGCGCCCGCACCGCCTTCACTATGGTGGCCTGGAAAAGCTCCGCCCCCCTGGATCACAGTACACGCAACACACCAGCACTGAGGACGCCATCCGCCTCCCTAAGTAGCACCACGAGGAGACGAGCGTACCTGGAGGCGAGGATCTGCGAGGCCCTGATGTCGGCCACCACGTGCAGGAAGTAGTAGCTCATGAAGACGCGGCGCTGCAGAAGCAGGAAGGCGAAGCAGATGCTGTCCCAGATGATGCCCGCCTCGTCACTGGGCAGCTCGCACCGCTGGTCCACATCTGCTCGGATCACGCGTGTCAATGGGAATGTTCTGTGCACGTTTGTGTGCGTGTGGTTGTCTTACTGAGATGTTCCTGGTTAGTGTTGATGTTGTATTGCTTGATGGTGCAAGCCAGGCTAAAGAGCTGAATGAGCCAGCACTTGTTGGGGATCAGAGAGTTGATGTAGCCGCAAGCCAGGATCTGGAAACCGCAACGTTACGGATGCAAAAATGGGGGATCGGTTTTAAACAACATTACGAAAATTGGAAGCGTTCAACAAAATGACGATTAATTCCAACCTGATCAGATTTGAAAGCAATAGAAATAATTAAAAAAAATGCTAACAGAAAATATGAAATATTGTTTCCATGTTTTGAACTTGTTCATATTTTAACATAAAATTGATACATTATATGCATTGTTGAATCAATTTCATAAATTAACAAAAATAAATTCTTCATTGTGTATTTTAATTGTATTTGTTAATTTTGCATTATCCTACATATTTTCCTATGAATATAATTGAGATTTTTAGATTCAACAGAAAATAGTCTTTATAATATGAGCATGAAATCAAAATTTTCATTGTACTAATTAATAAACTTGGACCTGACTGGATAAAAAAACATTTGATACAAAAATCAGAATTGCTAATTTATATACTTATTTATTTTTGACTTTATGTATTACTTCCAATTTTATTTGACCGTCTGTCTCAGATTTTACACATACTGTACATGCAAATGTATTTTCAGTTTTTATTTTTTTCAGTACAACTCCTACTTTTTTAGTTTTAAGTATTTGCGAGACTCCTGATTTTTTTGTCTTTTAGATGTCATAAACATCCATGAAATTTGATAAGAAAAGTCCCAATGTAGTGATGAACTGAGAAAAACCCAAATATCTTCCCTGGTGAATGTAATTGTGCCCGTATGAGACAGGAAACGCCGTCACACGCTCAGAGCTCCTCCCTATTTTGAAAGAAAGCTTGGAAACTCACAGATAAAACGTTCTTCATGGTGATGACAAAGATGTTGTAGGCTATGAGGAAGTCCCAGTAATGGAGGATCTTCTTGATGGGCTTAAGCAGGAGCTCGCCGCCGAAGAGCAGGAAGTAGAAACACGCCACCAGGTAGCCCATGCAGAACACGCTGATGCGCGTGGTTCCCGTGATAAAGATGATGGTCAGCACGAACCAGAACAGGTAGCTGAACATGATCACTTTCAGCATGTCCAGGTACGACCTGCGGGGGCACACTTGAGAGGTGACAAGCTGCTGTGGCTGAACAATTGCAAACACTACTTACAAACACAACTTCGAAAACACATGCCATGCCAAATAAAAATGGTTCCTGATTTGGTAAAGAATCAGGAGGCGGGGAAAAAAGGATGAAGGATTTAAAAAAAAAAAAAAAAAAAGAAAATGTCGCTAGGAAAATATATAAGTAAATAAATTCATGCTAATTTAAAAAAAAATGTAACCAAATAAAAGCAAGAAAAATGCTAGTAAAAGGCAAACCGGTCAATCAATAGAATTGGTGAGAGGATTAAGCAAAAAAATACTACAAAAATAAACATGAAGACCAATCTGATGAAAAAATAAATATACAGCAAAAGCCAGCACAATGCTAACTTGTTCATCAAGGAAATGGTAAACATACAAAAAAAAATACAAAACAATTGAAATTATTTTGTATTTTTTTTGTTTTTATTTTGACAGATTTTTTTTTTTTTTAATGAACATGTCATGCTCCGGGCTTCCTGCCCAGGCTGGGCTTGGCCAGCCAATTAGTCAGAAAACACCTGCACCGTGTTGCAGTTGATGACGCCCAGTATATATAGGACTTGGGGGACAACTTGTCCTCTGCTAGATCGTCGTCCTTGATGCCTCGATCCCGCACTCCTGTTTGCCTGACTTCTGCTCTCCGTGCACCGACCCACGCCTGTCCACTGACCACCCTCGTAAGCCTGCCGTACTATTACTTCTGATTGTTTGGACTGTCTGCCTGATCCTAGAACTTAGACCGAATAAAGGTTTCCTCTGCACTGTCTGCTTGTCTCTGGAGTCGTGCATTTGGGTCCACCCTCGTGCCCCGTTCGTGACAGAACAACATGGAAAAAATAAAAGTGAAAGAAAAACAAATGAAGGAATTGGGCAACATAGTTGAGCTGAAAAAATATAAATAAATGAAATGAATACAGAAATTAATTAAAATGAACTAAAGTACATTAACATACTGTAATTTAGAAACAATAACAGTTAAAACAACAAAAAATAAATGTAAAAAAGACACTTTAAAAAGTAGTTGAGTGAAAAGCCAATTAATACAACGTTGAGAGAGGAATGGCTGACTGCAAAGTTAAGTGAACTTTAATAATCCATCTAAGATGTGATGAAAGCATGGATTACTTTTTCAAAGTGCTGCAAGTGTAAAGGAAAGGCTTTACCTATGAAATGAAAGAAGATGGACTTAAAGTGCATAGATTTGAAGATCCAATTTAAAAATCACTCTCCAACCTAAAAAAAAAACCACTTCAACTTTAAAAACCAGTCCAAGTCAACAGGGAGGGATTTACAGCACAAAACCCACTAAGACCAAACACCATCGCGTGTGTTTTCTTCTCGTCAAAATAAAATTTAAATGTACAAAAATGAAATACACAAAATAAACACCGGCAACTTTTTAAGTTTTGTGCATCATTCCCTTGTGTCACTGATAATCTGGACGTACGTAGACTTGAAAGGCAAAGTGCAGAAACGTCTGTAGTATGATGCGTTGCATGTCTACATATCAGAAAAATGCAATGGCACGCATGGCAGCGTCCATTATTCGTGATGGATGTGGTGAAAACATAGGAAGCAGCGTTCGTTGGACGGCCTGTTTGGGATGATCAATCGGCGCCTTGATGGGTGAAAATACCTTTTCCATACTTGAAAGCTATTTATTGAGTTAGAGCACAGGGGGAAAAAGCGCCTAAGTAGCGCAGTGACCGACAGAGTGTTTTTGCAGATTATGGATTTCTACCCCCACCGCGACCCGGTATCCGTAATTTGATCCTGGAGGGGGAAACGGCAATGGAATAAGTGCAGGGCGGTAGTGGCGTGCTCTCGACCTTGCGGCGAGGCCTTGTTGATGGACGCAGAGTGTGTTAATAAAAGACGTGTCCACTTTGTGCATCAAAACACTGCAATGTGAAGCGCACGCGATCAATGGCTGCGGACGACTAGGGATGCCTAACTCGGATGAGTTTCTTAAAAGACCTCCACTGCTTCTTGTGACCTCAACAATCCGCACGCAGGGGCCCCAAAAGACTGGCACATGTGGCACGTGATTTGCAGCTGTGCAATGTATCAAGATGCCTAACTTGTGAGATGCTCAACTGACCTCAACAGTCCACACACAAAACGCAAATAATTACTCCAAACAAGTCAGGATACTTACCGTAATTCCCATCCTACAGAGCACGGTAACTTAAAATTACTAAGATATGTAATGCGCCTACTACTTCCTCAAGAGAAGAGTCGAGTGACCTCAACCAACCATTTAGAGGGGCCCCATAAACACTCGAATGCAATTGAGTGACTGCAGACACAATGGGATGCCGAACACAGGCTTGTGAAGCCACTTGTGATGTTAACATCTACAGAAAGGGACCGTAAACACCGGCATGCGAAGCGGGTAGCAGATGGCGTACCTGCAGTGGATGAAGTCAGGAACAGGGTTGTGTACGCTGAAGGAGGACGCGTCCAGGTCCCTGCAGATCTCCACATTGTCTCCGGCCATGATCCGCACGGCCGCCTTGTTCTCGTCATCGAACACTTGCCTCTGCATGGAGGCGCACAGCAGCAGCATGAAGTCGTCTGGAGAAGAGAAAGTCACACTCACCTTAACTGGACTAGAAATGTGGCGGGTGACGAGTTGGGGGAGAAAAATGTGACAGGACGTACAGATGAGGAAGGACGGATTGGGCCTAGAAAGGAAATCAGGAACGTATAGCCACTTGACCACGTTAGAGTCGGTTGTGGAGCTCGGGAATCTCCAGGGGTAGTCTGAAAATGGGGAAAAATGTAAATATTAAATTACATCCCATATATTGAGTCTCAACGTTTCCTTGTGTCCTGTCTACATACTTGGCTAATAAAGCCAATTCTGAAAATGGTTGGATTTCATTAAATATTCATTCATCCATCCATTTTCTTAACTACTTATCCTCACAAGGGTCATGGGGAGTGCTGGAGCCTATAACAACTGTCAACAGGCAGGAGCCAGGGTACACCATGAACCGGTTGCCAGCCAATCGCCAGGCACATCGAGACAAACAGCCGCTCTCACAATCACACCCAGGGGCAATTTAGAGTGTCCAATTAATGTTGCATGTTTTTGGGATGTGGGAGGAAACCAGAATGCCCAGAGAAAACCCACGCAGGCACGGGGAGAACATGCAAACTCCACACAGGCGGGTCGGGGATGCTTTCCATCCGTGCCGCAAATCTTTATACAGTATTTAAAAATTTATTTTCTGTCATTTAATGTAAATGTGTATTATTTTAAAATACTAGTGGTTTTTTTAACAATGTCATGAATATCAAATTGAAACGAAAATCTCCTTGGCAGAGGTCAAACAGGGCGTCCTTTGCGGACCTTTACAGGCCGCGGGCGGGATCCCGATGCAGACGAAGTACTGGAAGGTGAGCATGGAGGCCAGGAAGAAGCAGTACTTGGGCCAGATCTCGGCAATGGCCTTCCTGCGGCGCCGGTACATGACGACGATGAGGGCGAAGGCGTGCAACATGGCGTAGAAGTCCATCCGCTGGCCGATAACGTTCACGCCCAGCAGCAGGCACGTCTGTGGCGGGACGGAGAGAGAGAGAGAAAAGGGAGACAATTAAATTATCCGTCCGCTGACGTCTTAGCAGGACATGGACTGCAAAAGCAAAGGCACCTCTAGTCCAAACTTGTAGAAGAAGTAGTTGATAAAGTATTTAATGAAGCACACGATGCCCACATCCAGGTGCTGGCGTGTCACGTCATGGAAGATGATGCGGGCGGCGGGAGGGGACAGCTTGTTCCTCAGACGGAAGTACTGCTGGTGGCGATAGATGGTCACCTCAAATGCCAGCACGGCCAGGATCAGGAGGTTGTGCTGCATGTGCACAAAAATACTAATATACTCCCTTGTTTTATCTTTTTTTGGTTTATCATGATTAACACTTTTATTTTTCCGGTTTTTATTTACTGTCTTCATTTTTTTTTTAGATGTCGACAATAGTTCTAAAAATGCACTTTTTATTACTTTAAAATTTTATGGTCTCTCGTTTTTCTTCTAAACTACTGTGGTCGCTGGATTTATGAGTTTAATCGGTCTATGACCACACTTGTAGCTTGAATCATCTTTACCCCATTAAAATGGATCAAAAGACCCCCCCCCCCAAAAAAAAAAAAAATGGAACACCTTTCCAAAAATAAAAATAGCACTCTACAGAATATAAAGAATTACCGTATCCAGCTTGTGCATCATGATTACAGGTGTTGTCACCACTGGAGTACGGATGCTAATTTTGTTAACTTGTCTGAGAAATTTTGCATTGTCTGCTAGCATTAACCTATTTCAAATTGTGGTTTGTGTAAAATTCAACTGGGTGTGGCAAAAAACTGCTTGACACAAGCACTTTGACTTATTTGGGAAAAAAAAATACCATCTGCTCCTTGTTGTAAATTTTACTGCCACCATTTTGGGCTCGTAATAAATTTTTGCTCGCAACTCATGTAAAAAAAATTCAATAAATAAGGTCAGGTCACTCCTAAGTCGTGGTACCACATTATTATTTTTAGATGCTGTTAACAGTACTTGACACGGGCCAAAAATGCTCTCACCTTGTTAAATTTTATCTTTATCCAGGAGGTGCGTGAGTACCTTCCTGGAGGTGTGTAAAATGACTCCAGGGGTTGCGCATGAGTATTATTAGGGACTCTCAAATTGTGGTCAGTGGATGCCTCGGGAGGGTGCGTGAGTGCTCTCAAATTCCCAAACAGGGCAGCCATTTTGGTCAATTCCACTTACCCTGATGTAGCCCAGGAGGTCATCGGTCTTGTGCAAGCCCACCCAGTTAGCAGGATCCACCAGACCACTGTAGAGCAAAGAGCGCTCCATCTCCTTCTCCTGCTCGGTGGTGTAGGCCGCCGGCTGTCACAGGGAACCCCAACGGGCTCGTTCAACACTGCTCACGCCTTTAACTGATTTCATTAGAACAGTGATTTCTTACCATGGTGCAGTTCTTGGAGTAAGTGAGCGGCTTGATGGACTTGAGCTGGTACAACATCTTGCAAACGATGATGACGCACGTCCAGACGCTGCACACGCTGGACGCCAGGGGGCGATACTGACTGTAGGGCAGCGCAAAGGCCCATGACGCTAGAAACACGTAGTTGAGCAATGACACCTGTGAAGTGGGCATAATGTTAGCATGGAAAATGTTAGCATGAATAGTTTGAAATAATAGCAGTCGACAAGGCATGATGGAAAATCCTTATCAATCCGCCTTAGCGCGTTTTCTAAACTGGTTCCTCTCTTGCTATATGTTAGCACAGGGGTGCTCAATGTGTCGACTGGTCGATCGTGGGACGGCGCGCCAAAAAAAAAAAAAAAAAAAAAAAAAAGACGTCAGCCAATGTTCCCTCGAAACTGCGAGCGTGCACAATTGTGCACATCTGATGCAATCTCTTTGCAGATATTCTGCGTTGCGCGCAAAAAAAAAAAATCCAATGCAAATTGAAAGTATAACGTACAGCTATTCAGTTTGTGGCATTTTGCAATGTGATTTAATGAGTGAGGGATTGTTACAGCCAATGGCACAATTCACATACGTACTGTAAAAAATGGAAAGAAGCCACTGGTTGGCAGCACACTGAACTCTAACAACGACCGCTGCGCCGCCACACTTTCCTTTTTCTAGTTGACCTTACACCTCCCCTTATAATTACAAATGTTACAGGACTTATGCAGCCCATCAATGTGTTTTATAAAGACAGCGTCCACCACCACTGCTTAAGTGCGCAACACAGTCCTGGCAATGTAGAGCAAAGACGAGCTAGACATTCTGCTTATGTTTACTTTCGATATTAATGGAGAAAGTTTAAAAAGAAATGCTGTTGTTTTAAGATGCAATGGCAATCAGAGTATGTGGATAATCGAAGAAAAAGTGGTTAAACTGGACAAGATTTTCCTGTTTTCGAGTGGGAAAGGTCTGGTCCAAAGTGGAACATCCAAGATGAGATGGTGTGTAATTTTCAAATTCCATCTTGCCACAGCCTAATCCAGGATGAAAGCACAGACAATACAGTGCACAAAAAAAGGACATACTTTAGCATGTTAGCATCTTTCTATCGCAGCAGGCGTTGGCACTACAAGGACATGTGGAACAAGGCGCAAGGTACTCCAGAATTAGCATGTTACATGCTTTAACTCAGCGTTACCTCTCGGATGGAGACCAGTACAATGTAGCAGGAGACAATCTTGATGATGTGGATCTCCAGTAGCCACCAGATAAACAGCTGCAGTTTATGGAAGTACTCAAGGAACTTGAGGAAGAGCACAGCCAGCCGGTCCACCACCAGGTGCCATTTACTCTTCAGGTCTTGGGGGGGGGACAAAAAAAAAAAAAACTCAGCTACTATTCAGATACCTTCTTTCATACAGATATGCCCCAAAATAGGCACATCACACCTAGAACAAAAGCTATCTGCCCTTCTTTCGCAGAGAACCCAGCAAAGTAGGACATTAACCTTTTATCTTAAAATAAGTTCATCAGATGTAGATCCAATACTTGACCAGCGTCTGGTGTGAGCTGTAAAATACTTGGAGCTCAATACAACAAGTGAGTGTTGGGTGCTAAACCCGACATTCAACACAAGATTGTGGCATTCACCATGTACACGGGCGTCACCCCGGCTCTTTTACTACCTCTGACAGTGAAAAGAAACGGAAGAATTGTCTGGTTGCCCTCATTCTATGTCAGTAGCATTTATACAGACCGAGTTTATGGCCCGTTCAACAGAATCTGGTTCCAATAATAAAGTCACCTCACAAAGTTTTAACTGTCTTGCGAACAATAAAAGAATCCATCAAAAGTTTTTTTTTTTTTTTAATTTACAACAAACACGAAAAATCTGTAAAGCTCCTTGGAAAAAGGTAATGATTATATTCCATCGTAAATACACTCAGTAGCTTTGCTTGTAGGGGAAAAAAAAAAAAGTAACCGAGTGAAGTGTTTGAGCTATGCGTGGTGTCGGAACTGAAATCGCCACATAAATCTGGTCCGGGAAAAACAGAAAAAATATAAATAAATATGACCACTGGACAAACTGCTGCTGCTCTGGGGATGGTGATTAATGGGGTGCACTTTGGCCCATGGGAGCCACGTAAATCTTCCATGTGGGGTCTATCTTCCTCACAAACTCAACCATCTCTGATTTAAATGATTGTTCGCTGGATACGATTTTCTTTCTTCCTGAGGGAAATTAAAAAATGTGTCTATTTAAGGAGGGGGGGGGCAGTGAACGACAGCATTACACAGTAGTCATACCGGATGAGCTCTGATCGGTGCTGGGTTCCGGCTCGGTGCCCACGCTGAAGCGCTGGCTGTCGTCCGTGCTGGACTGCCTCGCGTCGGAGAGGCTGCCGGGCTTGGTACCACCGGCCGAAGTTGACGAGTCATCTGCCACCGCCACCAGTTGCTCGCCCTGCTCCTCTTGCTCGTCGTCCTTACCCCGGGACAGCGAAGCTTCTGCGGAGCTGCCGCTGAGCATGGTGAGGTCAGCCAGGCTGCCTTCTGGGTGAGCCAGCCTGGCACACATGTTGAACATTATTATTACATACAAGGAAGAATACACGCTACATTATGTACACATGAGGACCTCCAATGTCTTGTGTATTTAAACGTTCATGTTAATTTGGTTTGATTCACAAATAAATAAAAATCCATTTCTCAATTTTCTCAGCCGCTTATCGTCACGAGGGTCGCGGGAGTGCTGGAGCTTATCCGCTCAGTCAACGGGCAGGAGGCAGGGTACGCCCTGAACTGGTTGCCAGCCAATCACTGGGCACATTAAGACAACAGCCGCACTCAGAATCACACATAGGGGCAATTTAGAGTGTCCAATTCATGTTGCATGTTTTGGGGATGTGGGAGGAAACCGGAGTGCCTGGAGAAAACCGGGGCACGGGGAGAATATGCAAACTCCACACAGGCGGGTCCAGGATTGAACCCGGGACCTCAGAACTGTGAGGCCAGCACTTTCCAGCTGAACCACTGTGCCACCCCCAGATAAAAATATTTCACGAATTCATTAATAATTATTTTGTTTTATGAAACTCACAGGTCATTAATTATTTCCCTAGTACAGCTAATAAATTTTTACACCGAAGTGGATTCATCAGCACTTTTATAGAGCACTGTTACAATCTTCAACAGCTCCATTATGTGCAGACGTGCTATGATTTGTGATTAATTGAACTTCTCAAACTACCCCTTTTCGTCCTCATGAGTCCATAAACAACACAAGATATTCACGCACACGCACTGTAGCTGATTCTCAAAGGTTTCTTTTACGAACGCTCAATCTTTTTTTCAGCAAGTGAAGCGATGTTGCAGCGGGCAAAGCGGTGGGTGCAACATTCTCGATGCATTCTTGATAAAAATCTGATTGTTTTTTGGGGGTCATACTTAATTTGGCTGCATGTCAATCGCAGGCGCTATTATTATCATCATCAGGACGCTGACACTTACTTGCTCTGTTGACTTATTTTTTTCTTGATGCTGCTCAGGACAATAAAGTTCCACAGAGTGAGAAAGAGAGAAATTGACAAGAAAACAGACTGAGTGTATGTTGCGTTCAGGTGCTTTAGTTGGCTGGTGGGGGGCTTCAAGGCTTTTGCTAAAGTCATCTTATGGTCCAAGCATGCTTGTTGACAGGTTTGGTTACATAGATACTTCTAGCTAAAATGGTAGGATTCAATAATCGGGACTGCAGGCACATCGGAAGACATTCATTCTTTAAAATATCCCAAATCATATTAGACTCGTGTCATTGCAGGCCAGGTAGTAATTAAAAGACGAGCAGGCTGTAAGAAAGGGCCGGCATTTGGATGTAAAGGGTGGTAAGGTAAAGCGATAAGTTGGGAAAAGACAAGTCAGGTTGCATGTAGGAAAGGACGGATGGAAAGCAGGGACAGCTTAGGTGGTAGATGGAAACAAGGCAGGGGATAAAGTTAAGTTGCAAGTAGGGACGGGTTGTGTCTTAAGTTAGGCCTGGAGAGGTGCTTGTCCACGGATAAGATCATGTGTTAATAATAATATATTCTGGAAAAGTGGGAAATTTCCAACATCTGCGCAAGGCAAAGTTAATTGGAACAGGTGGAACTTTGAACCGAGATGAAAAATGATCCCGACTGTGCTTTTGTTTGTATTCACATCTACATGCAGTACTTGCAATTAGGTCTTCTTTATTATTTCATACCAAAGAGCAACTTTTTTTTGATAGATGCAGCTTTTTGCAACATACAACACTGTTGACTATTACTGCCGCATTAGTTTGCATTCACATCACCATACACAGAATGCATAATATACTAATGTGTTGTTTCACATCTATTACCGTATAAGTACTTTATTGATACAGGTTGTTTTTTTTGCAGCACAATGCTGAGTTCTCCCGCTGCTTTCATTTACATGAATAACATCTACATACAATATATTCTAGATATTGTATGGTATAGTTTTCTCTCTATTCATGATTTTTTTTTCACTACTGCTGCTGCGCCTTTCCATGCTCACCTCTGCAACACAGTTGCCCTTGTACACAAGTTTATTTACTTTCAACGTGACTGTTTTAATGTTAGACTTGATTAGCTCCAAGTTATGACATACAGTATCTTACTTCCCAGCTGACTTGAATGCACCATCAGGTCATGTAGTAGGGAAAAGACAAGTTAGATTGTAATCTTAGGAAAAGTTGAGGTGAGGTGAGTGAGTGAGTGTGGAAAGATTCAAGGCAGAGGGAGACAAGGAGAGACTTGAGGATGGTGATTTGGGAAAATGCTGATGGATGTCACAGAAAGCGAGCCTCTTACCCACCTATTCATGATCACATACACACGCCCGCTGACTTTTGCATGGCTGCGAGAGGAAGAGGAGTGCCGGAGGCGCGTGAAGAGATTACAGCGAGTCACAAAGAGAGTAGTGGAAATTAAAAAAAAAAACAAAAACAACAAAACACCACCACACTATTAATTGTGACACATGCATTATAGCTTGCATTATAAAGGATATTTTGAATTGGGGAATGTTTAAAAGATAGAGAAGAGAAGAATAGAAATAGAATAGAAATAATCCAATAAAAGAGGTCAGTCAAACAAATCCGTTGTGATAGTTACTCATGAGAACTGCCACGTTGCGCAATAGAAATAATCCAAAGTTAAAAAAAAAAATAGTAATTAAAAGTCCACGGTACACTTGGTCATGTACTATATCTTATAATTAATGCAACTGCTTCTCTGTTTTTGATAACTGCAATCTTGCACAATAGAAATCGAGAAAAATAATCCGTAGTAATCCACAGAGAAAAAATAAAATAAAAATACACTCAGTCTTGGACTATCATACAAGTGATGGCAACGCTTTACTCCCCATGAAGGCCACCACTGAACACAATAGAAATAAACAAGTCTATGAATAATCCGTAAAGTACAAAATTAATATTTCTACAATAGCAATGAACAAAACAATTAAACATACTCCATTATGGGAGTAATGCACGACTCATAACCGTGCAATCTCGCTGGATATTCATGATACCACCAACTTGCAGAACAGAAAAACACAATGACTGGAAATATTCACAATGAGGAATAATAATAAGGGTCGAAAAAAAAATATCCACGTGATGGTTCTTCTCAGTAGAATATCACAATAACTGCTATAACTTGACTGGAAATAATGCACACTGTAATAAGAAAAAGTCTACAGCACACTCTTTCATGTACTATCAAATGATTAATGCGATTACTTATAAGTCTCCATAAATGGCACCTTGCACAACAGAAATGACTAAAACAACTACAAATAATCCATAGACTAAATAAATCAATACATAAAAAAAAAACACGGGACCCTGTCAAGCACTGGTACATGCAGTGTACCATCATATAATTAACATGGTTTCTCCTCTTGCAAGTACAGTATGTCAATAACTACCACCTTGTACAATAGAAATAAACATAACTAGAAATAATCCATATTGTAAAAAGAAAAAAAAAAAGTCTACAGCACACTTGCTCATGTAATATAATTAATGAATTATTGCATTCACGCCTCTCGCCAGTTAATTATGACAACCGCTGTCTTGCACATTAGAAATCAACAGGACAATTAACAATAAAAAAATTTAATTAAGGGCAGCTGTCTCACCTGTAGATGGTGCTTTCTTCTTTGGCCACCACCGCCTGCAGGTCCGTCAATTGCAGGAAGCGGTCGTGAAAGTAATGCAGGTGCAGGATGCACACCAGTAGGAAGGAAGTAGGGATGAAGATCCTGGTGAACAGTTCAGCCACCGAGAACTTCTCAAGGCCCAGGTCCTTGAAACTGCGTAGAGGGAGTAAAGAGTCTGAGGAATTCACTCCAGGGGGCGACGACGCGATACACCGAAACCGAAGTGACCTCACCTGTCTTTGTTCTCCGCCGAGTCGGGTCGGAACTGGAAGGTGTAAACAGCGATGAGGACGAGCATAGTGTAAATCACCACGGACATCCAGAAGTACTTCAGGATTTTGCGCCACCACTCGTAGTGCACCTGGGAGCGAGAACGCGGTCAACGGGAACAATGCGTTGCAATGACACAACGCGCTTAGGATGACGGTTTTGCCTTTAGGGTGATTCGATTATTTAGCGGTCAATTTTTACGACGCAGCAATAACGGTCAGCACCTCTCGTCTAGGTGGGTATTGAATTTGCAATTTGGAAGAAATAAAGGAACAATAACAGAGTGTACAGCCACTTTCCTTGAGAAATCCTTCACAGATTCTGATGATCACCGTACTATAAAACGGAAATTATGTCAACAAGATGACTTTGTTCTGATAGTAATTTGAATGTTGTATTTGTAAAATTACACATTACACAAAAACTAATCCAATTTATCTAGTAGAATATAATTTTTTTGCTAAATATCTTTTGGCTTCAGTTTTCTACTTTTATGACGTTATAGCTGTAATACTTATTTTATTTTTTACAAAAGATTTTTTTTCTACAAATTCAAAATTAGGAATTCTTGGGGGGAAAAAACAAAATCACATATTTATTTTAAAAACTATTCAGAAAATGTGATATTTTAGGTGGAAATGTATCTATACTTGTAATATTATTGGAAAATAAACATATATATACCGAAAAAAAGAATATCCAGTGCTTTTCCTCAAACTTGAACATTTGAGTTTCTAATAAATAAATACAATTCTCGTAAGATTGTGATTTTTTTTCTTTTTTTTAACAAAATGTCATGACATCATTCTTGGAATGTAATTACTTCATCCCTATGAAATGACTTTACATATTTTTTCTATATTTACTTAACTATGAAGGGAAAATTACATTCTTGAACTTGGAAACTTATAATTAACTTTCAAAAATACAAGTTTATTTCAATAAAATTACTACTTTATTCACAAAATGATACCATTTTATTCTATATTAATCCTGTGCTTCATTCTTTTAAAACTAATTATTTGTCTCTAAATATAACTTAATTCTTGTCATATTGTGACTTTAATCTTGTAATATCGCAACCTTTTTTTTTTATCTTTGTGTGTGTGCCCATATAATTGCCAGCTCATCCATGCGACTGTACGTACCTGGTAGAGCGCCACGCAGGAGAGGAACATCATCATGTAGATAATCTTGTACATGACGATAGTCCCCTCGAAGCTGACGAAGAAGAACATGCCACCGCAGATGTAGATCCAATACTTGACCAACATGGCCATCACCATGCTGCCCAGCACATGCATGACATCCCGCTCATCCTCAGGCTCAGGATCCTCTTTCTCTACAGGAGAAGCAGAGTGTCAATCACTCATTCATTCATTCATGCAGTCACTTCCTTCCGATTCACCTTTCAGCTTTTGCTCCTCCACCTTGACGCCCACCAGACCCGCCTCGTCCTCCTCTTGCTTCTCTGACCTCTCTGTGAGGGTCTGCCTCAGCAGCAGCCAGAAACTCAGCAAACACAACACCTGCAAAACGGGAGAAAATCAGCAATCGTTTGTAACTAAATCGAGTAATTGTTCGGAAAATAAGTGTACTAAATTAAGTAAGAAGGTTCACATAAACAGGTATGTTAAGTAACTAATTAACTACATTAAGGAGGTAAGTTGGAACTGTAACATACATAAGTTAGTACGGGAGTCGAATAAGGAGAAATGTTAAGTACCTTAATTTACGGCCTACAAGCCGCGACTTTTTTCACACGCTTTCAACCCTGCGGTTTATGCGGTGATGGAGGCAATTTGTGCATTTTTCTAACGACTGCAAAGGGGCAGTCGAGCGGAAAAGGTGAATGTGACCGGTGGAGTATGTGCGCCGAGGAAGTGACTTTTATCGGCCCTGTTAGCGCTGCGCTAGTGTTAGCGCTGTGCTAGTGTGTTGCTGCTGTGTTACTGGCGTGTCTCAGGGATATTTACCGGTAAGTTTTATTTTAACCGGCCCTGTTAGCGTTAGCACTAGCATTAGCGTTAAACTCTTTCTGTGTACCATTTTTGTAAATATCTTGTGTTTCAATGTGGGTTTCAATTTGGGCACTTACGGCTTTTACACAGCTGCGGAGTGTGTGTGTGTGTGTGTACCAAATGGGATTTCCTTTACTGATGTAAATGTAAAATGAGGATGACATCAGTAAAGTCAAGTTAATCATTTAAGCAGGCAAAGTAAGTAAGCAAACAAGTTAGTAACACAAGTAATTTAAATCAAGTAAGCTATATGGAGGTAAGGTGAAAGAAAAAAATATTGTCACACACACAGACACACACACACACACACACACACACCACACACACACACACGTGTGTATATATACACAGTACATAAAGATATTTACCTTGGAGGAGATGGAGTGAAAGAGGTTCTTCTTGGGCACGGAGAGTCCCGGCACATGCGCGATGCCCTCAAAGCTGAAGAAGTACTGCAGGACGATCAAGAGGTTGCCGTAGGCCACCATGAAGGGCGATGACAGCATGGCGTAACGGCGGCGGTCGCGCACCATCCACAGCATGCACGACCAGATGAGGAAAACGAAGGTGAGCCACGTGATGTACGTGATGCTCCACGCCTGCGAGAATCATTTCAGATGCAATTGTTTTCTCTATAGTGTCCATGTAATCATATCATACATTTATATTATAACGGCCCTCTGAGGGAAACCAGAACTACAATGTCTGCATAACTGGAGGAGATGCAAGTCAAGTTGTACATTCTCACCATCATGGCGATGAGTGCGCAAATGTAGCTCTGCTTCATGATGAAGTGAAAGACTTTGACCATGGCGCCCACTCCGCGCTTCCTCAGGGCATCCCCGCTTCCCTCTGACCCCTCCTCCCCTGATGGCGATTCTTCGTCCTCCGGAGGAAGACTCACCTTGTACACGGATGTGTCCTCCTTCTCTGATCCGACGCGAAGACAAACACAATCGATAAATCCTAACCTCCTCCTCTAAATCGTCCGGTGTGGAAACCTTGTGGTCATCTACCTGTAGACTGACCTGTACAGTGACCGACGGAGTGGTCGCCTTTGTACTGAGGGGTGGCGTACAGATCCAGATAACGCGGGCCATTGTCAGTCACCGTGAAGTCGAAGGACGTCCCGTTGGAGCCGAGCACAACCTGGTTGAAGGAAAAAGGAAAACACACATCGAGGGAGGTGATTTTCAAATTAAAGCAAGAATCAAGTGAGTAAAATCCATCCATCCATCCATTCATCCATTTTCTTAGCCGCTTATCCTCATGAGGGTCGCGGGGAGTGCTGGAGTCTATCCCAGCTGTCAACGGGCAGGAGACGGGGTACACCCTGAACTGTTTGCCAGCCAATCGTAAGGCACATGGAGACAGACAAAAGTCACACTCGCAATCACAGTTAAGGGCAATTTAGAGTTTCCAATTGATGCATGTTTTTGGGATGTGGGAGGAAACCGGAGTGCCCTGAGAAAACCCACACAGGCACAGAGAGAACATGCAAAATACGCCGGTCCGGGATTGAACCCGGGTCCTTAGAACTGTGAAGCCAACGGTTTACAGCTGTGTCACGGTGCCACTGTTAGTAAAGTCAAGTAAATGAAGAAAGTGAAGTTGCTGTTGTGACTTTGGGCTGGTCCCATCAGGGTTTGCCACACTGAGTCACTTGTTTGGCACAGTTTTGTGCCAGATGCCCTTCCTGATGCAACCCACCCACATTTTTCATCTGGGCTTGTCGACGCTTTGTCTGCATGAAAGGAAGCAGAGTGTTCCGCTAGTCCACCAGACCAAGATAAGTAAATAAGTAAGTGCAATTGTACATTTATTGGATATGTTACCTCAGTTGTACTGATGGCATCCTGGGTGGAGAGCAGCTAAGGTGACGAGAGAAAAGAGCAAAAAAGGTAAGGCCGGTTAAGATTATTTTGAACCGTTACTTGTAATGAATGGAGGCAGCTGATTGTGGTATGATTATGATGCATTTAAAACTTGACTAATGAATCTGTTGAACGCAGGATAAGGCAAATAAAAAAAGAGACCATGAAATTGAATTTGAATCTTGAATTTGCTCAAACATTGAAGCTTCTCTTGAGAAAAAGAAAACATTAGAATGATCTCTTTAGGGATGTTTGCATTTATGAAAAATCAACGCACATTTTTCTTCTCTGTGCTTTGCCGGGACTCCCACCACATCTGCCTCTTCCTGTTGGCCGAGTTGTTTGTCCCATTTCCGACCAGTTCGTCTTCCTTCTTGTCGTCCTGAAACAACACAGATAGTCGCGGATGGTGCTCGAGCGTCTTTCATCTTTGGATCGGTTTTGTCCCGGCAAACACGAACCACTGAAGGTCCCCCCACCATACTAAGAGTCATGCTAAACCTCTTTTACACAAAGATCCCTCAAAATTGACACTTTAGAGGTGTAACAAACGACCTGGAAATCATCTGCCTACAGCCAACAACTGATTTCAACAAAACAAGGGGAAGGGGGGGGGGGAGATTGTGGGGGGGGGGGGTTTACACACAGCCAATGACCCGTCTTTGTTACGGCTCTGGGACTCACTGTCGCTTTCCTTACTGCAATATTAAATCCTATTAATGCATAATGCTATGACAAATACATCACGGGGAATGAGGGCTTGCAGCACAAATGAAGGAGCATTGTGTTTATGTCAATTTTGCAGAAGCTGCATGAAAGGTGCTTTGCTTTATTAGCCAAAGCGGAGGCACCAATTTTTTTTTTCCCCCCCAAGAAAAAAAACTTTTATCAGAGAAATCACAAAAGGAATTGGCTACAAAAGAACACAAGGTCCATTATAAACTGATTACTGGTACTGAACACGCCTGTCAACTGCGGATTTATGTGCAAACCATGTTTTCTTATTGGCATCTTCCAAAGTGAACACACACACACACACACATAACAAAGGGATCAATACATGAATAAAGCCCTGTAAGGCTTACAAGCAAGTATTGACCTTGGACAAAAAAAAAAAAAAAAAAAAAAACACACTAATCTATAATTTCATTATAGAACAAAGGGGCAGTGCTTCAAACTGTAATGTGAAAGTCATTTTAAGCTCCAACACACAATGGAACATCCTCGATACATAATACGTGTATATTTTCCAAACAAAGTGCAGCCTCGCTCCAATAAAATAGAACCTGGGGGGCTCAAAGAGGGACAATGTCCCAATACTTTTAGCCAAAGTTACTCAAAATATCACAACATGATTCATGCTAGTTTAGGTTTTAACCACAAGTGGATGTTTGCGAAACATCCCGACATGGGTCCAGGGTCAGTTTTATTTCCTGGAGATGGAAAGGCTCAGGAGTCAATTTCACATAACTGCCTTGTGGTTATTTTTAGTTTGTCTGGATCATTAATTTCCATTTTAAGGGCCATTATTATGAAAAGACGCGTGTGGGCTCACTGTGAGTTGGTCGATGGGCTCCTGCAGCCAGAGACGAATGAGAGTGGCCAGCGTGTAGTAGAGCAGCAGCAGCATGATAGGGTTGACAAAGTGGTGCCACTGGCGCTTGGAGTGCACCATCAACTTCCACGTGCGGCCGCAGTCGCTCTGAATGATGGGTGACATGCCGAAGTACCTGCAGGGGGGACAGACGGACACAAACACACAAGCTTTTGTTGATGACGTTTGGCGTCAGACAGATCAGCAGAAGGTATTTTTGGCCCACTCCCCAACACAGATCTCCTCTGGATCAGACAGTTTTTTTTGTGGGGTTGTCGCTGAGAAACAAGGATTTTCAGCTCGCTCCAAAGATTTTTTTATTGGGTTTAGGTCTGGAGACTGGCTAGGTCACGCCAGAACCTTGATATGGTTCTTACGGAGCCACTCCTTGGTTTTCCTGGCTGTTTTCTTCGGGTCAATGTCATGTTGAAAGACCCAGCCACGACCCATCTTCAATGCTCTGACTCAGGGAAAGAGGTTGTTCCCCAAAATCTCACAATACATGGCCACGGTCATCCCCTCTTTAATACAATGCAGTCGTCATGCCCCATGTGCAGAAAAACACCCCCAAAGAATGATGCTACCACCCCCAAGCTTCATAGTCGGGATGGTGTTCTTGGGATGGAACTCAACATTCGTCTTCCTCCAAACACGGTTAGTGGCATTATGACCAAAAAGTTACATTCTGGTCTCATCTGACCACAAACCTTTCTCCCGTGACTCCTCTGTATCATCCAAATGGTCAATGGCAAACATAAAACCGGCCTTGACATGTGCTGGTTTAAGCAGGGGAACCTTCCGTGCCATGCATGATTTTCAAACCATGACGTCTTAGTGTATTACCAACAGTCATCTTGGAAATGATGATTCTAGCTCTTTTCAGCTCATTGACCAAGTCATGTCGTGTACTCCTGGGCTGATTCCTCACCTTTCTAAGGATCATTGAGACCCCACGAGGTGATATCTTGCATGGGACTCCACTCCGATTGAGATTGACCGTCATGTTTAGCTTCTTCCATTTTCTAATGATTGCTCCAACAGTGCTCTATGTTCTTGGCCATGTTACAACTTTGAGTCTTATTGATTGTATGGGGTGGACACGTTTCTTTATGCAGCTAATGACCTCACACAGGTGCATCTGATTCAGGATCATACATGGAGTGGAGGTGGACTTTTAAAGGCGGGCTAACAGGTCTTTGAAGGTCAGAATTCTAGCTGATAGACACGTGTTGAAATACTTATTTGCAGCTGTATCACACAAATCGCTAAAAAAAACATGCATTGTGATTTCTGGATTTTTCTTTATAGATCATCTCTCTCACAGTGGACATGCACCTACGATGAAAATTTCATAAACCTCCATGATTTCTAAGTGGGAGAACTTGCAATATAGCCGGGTGTTCAAACACTTATTTTCTTCACCGTATGTGTGTGGTCCAGGTGTGAAACAACGCTAGGACACAAACCGCAGCCCGTCGCTGCGGCAACAGATCGTCTCCTTCCTCATGCATAATACAACAAGCGGGGTGCTTGTAGTAGGGCTCTTAAAAGCCCTGAAGTTCGAAGTGGATGAGTTTGCTACATCCACCCCGCGGCTGCCTTTGTTGCCTTCTTCCTGTCTCCGACAACACGTAAATATTTGCAGCGCTTTAACAAACTCCTGCAGGCTCCCCAAATGTTACGTTATGCTTTGGTGTGTAAAAGGCTGGGAAAGCACTCGCGCATTAAGGAGTTGCAGTACCTCTTTCAGAGTGTTTTATAGCCAATCAAAAACCTTTCCTGTGAAAGCTTTGTCCACATCCTACGATCAAAACGAGTTTTGGGCTTGAAGCAGATTTACTATGGAAAATTGATTGTTTCATTTAAAAAAAAAAAAAAAAAAAAATCAATTGCCCATTATGGAAAATTCTTCTGCACCACAGCCTCAGTAATTATACAAGGATATTTCCATTGAGGTCCTGACCTAATGTAGCCGTCTTCAGGCGCCAGAGAGTCCTGGAAGAACTGGAACTGGTAGAGGTAGAGGACCACCAGGTGGCCGGCACTGAAGATGGCCATCAGCACACACATGCAGCTGAAGAGCAGCGTGTCGAAGGTGCGGCGCAGGGACCACCAGGTGCACAGAAACAGGAAGATGAAGAAGTAGACGGCTGAGGTGAGGGAGGGCAGCATCATCCCTGGGAGGAAAGGAAAAAACATGACCCACAAAATGGTGGATCCGGCGAGTCGCTACGGTGACCAAATGAGGCCTCACCTGTGGTCCCCAGCAAGATGGTCACCACCACCTTCCCCGCTGTGGTGATAAGATTCCCGATGATCTCCTTCACTTTGGACGCCACCTCCGCCACCATTCGCAGGATCTTCATCTTGACGCTTTCTTTGGGTTCTTCCTCTTCCTCACCCTCGTCGTCCTCGTCTTCTTCCGCCTCATAGCCTCCGTCCGAGTCTTCCTCCAGCAAGATGTGGTCTTCCAGGCTCAGCTTTTCATCTTCTTCCTTTCAGTAAAAATGACGGACTTTAGCGTGAACACTTTTCATACAAGTGGAAAAACAAAAACTTAACCAGGATTCATGGTGAAAACAATAAAAGTTGAAGTTGGGTAATTAGTGACAATGTGAGCGTTTTACCAAGTTTCAATGAATCATAAAATACATTTCTGTTGATATCCTTAGTAAGATAATAGCTGTGTTTTGAATACATTAACTTCTTTGGCAATCATTGATCAAAATGTGTTGGCTAATTTTATGTATTACAATATTTACAGACTACTGTATACAAAAACAACTGTAGTATTAAATTACAATACAATATTGTGTATTATATCAATGAATAATCTAAATATATTTGTTTGCATTTATTATTTTATCACAAATATAAAATACATTTATATACATTTTATTGCATGTTATTTAATTCAATTGTAATATGCTAATATATTTAAAAATATACAAAATATTGAAAGAAAAGTTATTCTATTTATCATCATTTAATATTGAAACGTACATGGCTATATTATATATTTTGTAACTGTCATTATTAGTTAATTTTTGTTTGTATATTTAATCTATAATAATTATATATGAATAGTTTGTCATATCTACTTAAAATAAATTGTTCAAGATGAAACATTTTATTATTTGATGAATAATTACTCTGAATTCAAATTGTACAATTCTATACAGTAATTATGTTATTACTTTTTAATTTACAATTATTTAACTTAATATAGTTACATTAACTGATCTAATTCTCTTAACACGCTTTGCTGAGGCTGCTCCTTGTTTTGCGGTTAAATGTTGCAAAAAAGCAAAAAATAAAATAAAACTATTGTGTTGAAAGTGTTGAACCGCGACGTCACGAACATCACGTGCAGCCGCAGTCGGAACGCCAGTGTTTTCCCCTTGACTTCCGGAATTGCTAGCTCACAGGTGAGCGAGTTGGGGAAAAAAAATAAAACATCGCACTTGTTCCTCTGTTTGGAAGTCGACGTTGTCCTGAGCCATGTCTTCGGGCGGCCTCTTCTGGACCAGACTGCGACAGAGAAACCAGATGGCCCCGCCCACCATGCACATGCCGATGTCCGGTACGAACACTCTGATGCCGTTCCCTGCGTCCGCACCGATCACACTGGGGAGACAAAAAGGGAAAAAATAAAATAAAAACGTATACATTCCCAATGTGCTTGAACGCATCACACCATTGCGAAAACAGCTCTTCACACGACGACTGGTTCCGATTATTGATGTGTTATTTTAATATGAGTTGCATTCTTTGGTTTTTATGTGCACTTTAATGAAATAATGCCTGCTGCTTTAAATGCTTCACTCTAAACAAGTGACGAAGCACCACAGAGTTGGCGGGGGGGTGTCTAAAAGTCAGTGTAAATCCAGAATCACATTGTATTATCACAAAGAGTTGTTATTAACACTGTTAATTAAATCAAGATTTGAACGTGGGTGGGGGGGCTATCCACCTTCACCTCTTTCCACCTTCAATAGCGCTTATCCCGGAAGGCTTTGAACAAGAGGCGGTGTCCAAACAGCCAATCGTACTACACATACAGACAAACAGCCAATCACACTAAAGGACAATAGAGTGACTTCAATTGACCTCGCGTGCATCTTTTTGGAACGTGGGAGGACCCTTCAGCCAACAAATTTATCGCTTGCTACTTATTGCATCCCATGTAGCCAGCCATCCCACTGCATTAAGATCTCGCCAAGGTACAGAGAATCTGGGTGAACGCGGGTAAGAACGTCCACCAGCCTGTCGTGGAAAAGGGGGGGTGGAGCCACTGAGGTGAGTTTTTGACGTTCCCGTACTTGGGAAGCTGCAGCCAACAGGATCGGCGCAGACATGGCGGCAGCCTAACTGGGTTTATTTTTCATCATGAGTCCACAGAGGGACACCAAAGTGCTCTTTACCATCATTGTCAGGCTGTTCCCCTGCCTGGAAAAGACAAAGATTTTCCACCGTTTGTTTCCCCTGTTAAGAGTATTCTACAATGGCGGAAGAAGAATGTGACATTTCCCAGATTAGTACTACGACAAAAACTTCTCAATTATCTGACTGTGATGCTGTTTCTCTGTGGGAATACAGACGCAATATAACACACATTTTCGCCGTGCGTGGTCATGTCAGCGCCGCATAGGAAGAATTCGCTTTTTGCCGAATTGGCCCTTTCCCAAAACGTGAGTCAGTCTCGCTGTTCCCGACGACCCGATTGCTCAACTGTGAGATAAAGCTACGCACACCCTCCATGCGTTAACCTTCGGAGGAAAATGCCACACTTAAACACTTACGGCCTGTAGAAAAACACATTGACACGCATGCGCAATAATGTCATTACGTGTACATTTGTGGTCGAACTTGTGCTAGGAATCTTACCTCTCAAATCCAATTTGTCTGATGGATTTCTCCCACGCAGAACCTACATGGGAACAAAATGTTTAGTCAGCATGATTAGAACTATATTGAATAAACAAATTAGCGGCACAGTGGGCTCAGCTGGAAAGCGTTGGTCTCACAGTTCTGAGGACCAGTGTTCAATCCCAGTCCTCCCTGTGTGGAGTTTCCATGTTCTCCCCATGCCTGCGTGGGTTTCTTCAGGGCACTTTGGTTTCCTCCCACATCCCAAAAGCATGCAACATTAATTGGACACTTTAAAATGCCCCCCGGTGTGATTGTGAGTGCGGCTTTTTGTCTCCATGTCCCCTGCGATTGGCTAGCAACCAGTTCAGGGTGTACCCCGCCTCCTGCTCGTTGACAGCTGGAATAGACTCCAGCACTCCACACCCCTTGACAGTGAAAAGCTAAAAATTAAAAGACGAATTATTAAAAAGAACAGAAGCTAAAAGTTAAAAAGAATAAAGCTGTAAAATTCTAAACTGGATAATTTTTTTATTGGTTGAATGCTTAAATAAAATGATAATGAAATATAACTTCAATGGGTAAAAACTCGAGGTTAAAAAGCTCAAATTAAATTTAAATTGATATTAATTTAATTAAGAACATTAAAAAGCCAAAACCCTTAAAAAAATAAATTACAAATCTCAAAGCAAAAAAACCAGAATGTAAAACTTAAAAAAATATAAAACGGTGTAATAAAATGAAAATATTCAATATGTGAAAGGGATAAAAAAAAAACTTAAAAATAAAATTATGCAATTAGATAACTGAAAAAGCATGCATTTAGGAGGATTGAAACAAATGTAATACATTTTTAAAAAATATAATCTCAAACAAAAATGTTAGATGGCTGAAAAAATATTGAGTAGAACCCTAACCCTTGATAAAAAAGGTACACAAAACATTAGGAATGGTTCTCAGTATGATGCTGCACAGCAAATTTTAACCACAATAGCAAAATATTGTTACATTTAATAAAAAAAAAAAGGCTTATAAGTTATCCTTAATTTTTTTTAAGTACTCTGTCACGTGCTCCTGTAAAGCCTAATCTTCCTTTATGGAGATTATTAAAATATTACTTTATCTGAATGTGTAGAGTGATTTTAATGAAAACAGCCCCTGCACAGAATCTCAGGGGATGAAGAATGTCATCTTTCCTTCCGAGGACCTCAAGTGTTCCTGAACGTCAGCAGGGGTCCGCTTCCAGCTATTCAGAGAACTCAGACAAACCGGCGCAACATTGCCGCCTTTGTTGTGTCGACACACACGAACGCTGCCAAGTCAAGTCAGAGACTCGGTGACATATTTGCTGTTTGTTAAGCCGCTAATTGAGAGCACCCAAAAGTTTGCGGTTGGTGGAGAGTGGAAATCCTCCAAAGACGTTATATAAGGCAATAGGCAAAACCACATTAGTCCTGTATACAACATTCATCATAAAATATACAACACAGTGTAAAATGACTTTTCCCTTGAGGAATTCTAATTAGTAAGAAGAATTAAATGAGGTAGTTGTGCAACATTAGAGTTATATAGAAAAATCAATATACAGTATACATATGGTACATTATTGGTGTATTGAGTGTTATATACAGGAGTGGTGCACCAGATTCAAGTGTTTTCCTTCTTTTGTGGGGAGCAGAGCAGTAAATGGTGCTCGGGTAGTGTCGGATCGTTAGCGAATCTGATGAACAAATCTTTGATGATGATAGTAGAACATGAAATACGTATGAGGGGGAACTGAAAGTGTGCATTTTTCTGTCTTTGGCATAATTTCCTGCATTCCGGGTCAATGCCTCCCTTATCTGACCTTTCTAAATCTGGTATTCAACCCCTCGACACCCTTTTCCTTCTGGCGACGGCGTAAACAAGGAGCCTTCCTTCGCACTGAGACGCCCCCCCCCCCCCCCCTGCCCCCCCCGTGCCACCCGCCCGCC
This sequence comes from Syngnathoides biaculeatus, assembly GCF_019802595.1. Taxonomy (NCBI): domain Eukaryota; kingdom Metazoa; phylum Chordata; class Actinopteri; order Syngnathiformes; family Syngnathidae; genus Syngnathoides; species Syngnathoides biaculeatus. Next base: position 8,423,872 of record NC_084652.1, read on the forward strand.
TCCGCCTCTCCCTTCACACAACTTTCTATTTCCGCTTAACCACGTGGGCCACGGGAAGCGGAGGGGGTCGGACGAAACCCTCACGAGCCCCAGCCACTCCCGCAGGTCATCTACTGGTCACCATCTTTTCTTTAAGACTCATCCGCCATTCCTCTGTACTGACTCAACAGTGTGTGCGTATGGAGGTGGTGGTGGTGAGAAGGGGGGGGGGCATTTACAAAGTATTTGGGGGCTTGAGTCCTGTTAACCGTCAAAGACATGGGTGGAGCTGGCTCAAAGGCGGCGGAGGAGGAGGAAGTCTTATCTTGTCCGAGCTGTCACGTCTTCGCGTCATTTTCCTGCCACGCCCATCTGTGGGCCAAATGGTAAGACTGCTGCGTTCTGACTACATACTCAGTGTATGTAGCATACGTAGTTAGCCTCAAATATCATAATTGTGCCCCCAATGAAATGTGGCATTGTGCTTCAATAAATACATACCACAAAACTCAAATTGTTCAATACAACATGTAATAATGTGTAAACAAGTTTAAAAAAAGTTTATTTTGAAAACCTGTTTTCATGTATTTATAGTACCCAATATTAAAGTCATATTTTAGTATGTAATACCTATAGTATGAAACATATTTCAATTTTTTCACGCTCATAAATTAACACTCCAATGAAACTTTTCATTCATTTAGTAACATCAGTATCATTTCATATGGCACTGATGTTGATCAAATCTCCACAGTATTTTTTTTCCCAAAAATAATGCTAAAATATTATTCAACATTCCAAATTAAAACTTAAACCCCCATCCATTTTCTTAACAGCTTTTCCTCACATGGGTCACGGGGAATGCTGGAGCCTATCCTAGCTGTCAACGGAGAGGAGGCGGGGTACACCTTGAACTGGTTGCCAGCCAATCGCAGGTCACGAAATGAAAACTTATTACATAAATTATAAAATGCATTTCATGTAATAAAATAAATGAAACATGAAAAAGATTGATTTTTTAAAATAAGAGTGCTTTTGCAGGAAAAAAAGGCCTTCCTATAAATAAGTGTCATATCGCTATATAATTAATACAGCATAAGTCTATGATAGACCATTTGTACCATCTTCATTCATTTTACTACAAACAATATTTCATCTTGTTATTTCGGAATAATCATTATATGCATTAATAGGATTTAATATTGCAGTGAAAATGTATTTATATGAGTAAAATCCTTGCCCTAACATCTGAGCTCATAAAAGACTCTTGGTACGCCCTACAGTTGTGTAATTACAGTCAAAGAATATAGGTGAACCTTAACACACAAAAATGCAGCACTGAGTCGTGTAAATTCATGAAAATGAGCCTCATCCACACAAACTCAATATAAGTTGCAGTGTTGCCTGTTCATTTTCTGTCACCAGTGAGCAACATTTCTTAATCACTCTACAGAGTAACTTCATCTTCAGAGATAATCTCTTAATGGCAGATAATCTCTTCCTGGCAGCCAACTGAACATTTTCATTAAGTCAGTTTTGTGAGGGAAGAAGTACTTTTTGCTCATCAATTATTTCCGCACTGGAGATCACGCCATCAATCATTGTGTGTGTGTGTGTGTGTGGTGTGTGTGTGTGTGTGTGTGTGTGTGTGAGATCCTCCAAGCACAGATGTTTGTCTTTGCTTACATTCGTTGCTAATAAATAGGTCGTTATTGCTTTCTTACAACCAAGAGAAAACAAACAGAGAAAGAAGAAGGAGTGAATGAACAGAGGACAACGCAACCTGAAGAGGAACACAGAGTAGGTATAAAACAAGAGGATGAGAAGAAACGAGTGAATGGAAAAACAACAAAGAAGACGCGAACAACAAGAAAGCACAACCAAAAGATTCACACCAAAGAAAACAGACCACAGCTGAAGAAACAAACCGAAGCCAATACGAACCAAAGAAGTGAACCAAAGAAAAAGGACGGAGAAGACCCGGACCAAAGAAGCTGTGAAGCAATGAAAACCGAAGAGGATGTAAACCAAAGAACAAGTCTGAGGAAGACGAAAACCAGACAAAAACGCAACACGAACGCAAACTGAGCTAGAAGAAAACGACGGCAGCAAAGAGAGACGGCAACAAAATGTCAACGTTGAAGACAGGAGACAAGAGGGTACAAACTAAAGAAGACAGGAACAAAAGAGGAAGATACAAGCCAAAGGGAAAAAACGGTAATCAAAGAATAAGACGCAAATGGAAGAAGAAAATGCGAACAAAAAAGAAGACAAGGCCCCCAAGGAAGATGAAGAGAAAAACTCAAACAGCAAGAAAGAATAGACTAATTCAAGGTGACAACACTATTTACAACGTTTTAAGTGGTTTTGGGTGATACTGATCCATCAGCGCTGACAGCCTTGGAGGCCTCCTGTGTGGTACTTACAGTTGAAGTCGGAGTCGATTGAGCCGCCGGCCAGGAGGCTGTTGACCGTAATCTGATAGATGACGTGCAACAGCAGGAAGGACATGCTGCTGAAGCACAGCGACTGCAGCAGACGCCCCGTGTGGCCTGGACGGAGGACAAAAGCCTTGGTCACCCATCAAACCACCAAACAAAAAGTCTACAAAATTCTTTGGACAGGGGCACAAACTGGACGAGGTGTGTCAGAACATTTCAAAGGACTGGCTGGTGTTACAAAAGATAGAATTTATGCCCTTCAAAGTAACTTTGCCAGTTTACACCTTCACGCAGTTCTGAAGGGAATTTTCGAGGATCCTGCACAGCCAAGTTTATGACCCCCACAACTTCCAAACGGGTACACTTGATAACACCACTTATCTTGGAAAAGACATGGGGCACGGAGGGGAATCACATCGTGCCAGGTTGTGTCAGATGTTCCGGCATTGTTCTTTTCAGCCAGGAACGGTCCGGATGCTCAGGCCATTGTGTAGCAGCCGCGTTGTCACGATGAAGCTGGCTGGACTTAATCCTGCCACAACTTTTGCCCTCCGCTTGCTAAATGAATGACGGAAACGCCACAGGATCTCTTTGTAGATGAGCTGGCCGATGACCTGGCCCACATTGAAGGGGAATCCCATACTTAGGGCTTGAATTATGTTTACAACACCACCAGTCCTGGACATTTTCTGACACACTTTGTACCATAACTTGAAAAAAATAGATACATTTGATAATGGTCAGACTTAATGGCCATATTTTCATCCTAAAGCTACACTCAAACACCAGAAAGCTGCCACAGCTGTTGCGCACATGTACGCGGTTTTATAGCGCTCCGACAGGTTTTGGAGGCATGTTACTATTGAGATAGCCGGCAACAGTCCCATTACTTTGATGAAGATCCTGGGAGCAGGTTCAATTACTATTTAGTACAGTGGTTCTATGTGGAAAAACACCTTTATTTCTCTCTGCTTAACTTTATGACATTTAATATCCCCCTCCTATTCGCCTCTCTACGGAGGGCGCACCATTCAGTTTTACAATAGGCTGGTTCAGGTGAAGCGCTACCCGCCGGACTTTATCAAACTCTGCTTGACAGACCGCGGGAGGCGCATTCAAACCTTGATCAATCTGTGCGAATTTCCCCACGCGATTCCCTGGGCGGTCACAAGGTCTGGACAATAACGCTTGTAAACGGGGAGGTCTGGGTCTGGGTAAGGTTAAGGGTAAGGGTTTATGCAAGAAAAACTGGTGCAAAGGATCTGCTTTGCATTGGCTGCGGCTAGTTTTCTTTCCCCGTTCTGTGTTGAGGCTTTCGTTACCTCATACTCATCTTGAGTTCATTTGGATTTTTTACAACATGATTGAGACATCAGCCCAAGAGAAACTTTCAGAGGTCCGTTTCCAAAACAGAAGGCATTGTCTGGCTTCACAATCTCCACTTTGTTCCCCAAAAAAATCATACCTCTGCGCAAGAGTAAAACAGTATTCATTGCACCCCGGTACTTATTCCTTGCCGAATCCACTCAGCACATATACGTTTGGTTAAGTGTAGTACACTTGTTATTAAAGTTTCATGTTTTACGGCTTTGGTGCCATGCTTCGCCCACACGCAAAGACCTAATCTCAGATTCCTGGCAATTCGCGTCCCATCCATCTGCCTACAATATGTCGTTCACGTTTGCCGGCAATTGAACGCAAATGTATAAGTTCAGAGAGTTTTCTTATACGAGTCCACCCACTATAAACATTCCTACCAAATTTCATGTTTGCTAAGGGAAACTGGCTTTAGGGGTGTGTTTTATGATAAGTCGTTAAACTTCACCGCCATGCGCTACCCAGACGCAATGATCACGTTTCAAATTTCTCACTATTTCGTATTGCCCATCTTTCTAGTATACAGTACCATCCAATTCGGTTGAATTCAGGGGTGTTCTAAGGACCCCTAGAAGTGGAGAAAATGGCCCAAAAATGGGGACTTCAAAGCGAAAATGTCAAGACTTTCCATTTGTTCTATTCTGCGGGTGTTTTTCATGACAGATATAGTTATTATATTTTATGATGTTAAGTGAGACAGCCCTACACAGGACTGCTGGTCCTGCCCTCATTTTATGGAGTTGTGTTTTTATAAGCGCTTATGTTCAAGGAGATCATCAAACTTTGCTATCATACTCGACCGACATGCAATGACCAAACCTAATTTTTTTTTCCCCACCCTCTTCCATCATTTAACTGTCTAGTACACCTGCATCCAATTTAAAGGGATGAGAAAGACCAATTTGAGGTGTTCCAAGGGGGTGGGGTTGGGGCACCCCCCTTTGGGCACGAACATTTTTTATAAAACACACTGTTAAATGGTGACCTTTGGTTACTTCTAATAGTGTAAATACAGGCCAATCATAATATTTTGAAAACAAAAAATATGAGTCCAAACAACCAAAGTAATTTTGCAAAACTTAGACATAAAAATGTAGACAGTGAAATTTATATCAATAAGACTACTGCACTTACAAGTTATACTTCAGAAAGAAGTACACAAGTTATTTGTTTATATATATATATATATATATATATATATATATATATATATATATATATAGATAGATAGATAGAGATAGAGATAGAGATAGAGATAGAGATAGAGAGAGAGAGAGAGAGAGAGAGAGAGAGAGAGAGAGACCATGAAATATAAAAGTGAACAATAAAATGTGCTACAGATAGGCCTAATCGTATTAACAGTTGTCAATTATATAATATTTGAGATGCTATTGGATATTTTTTGTTCCTGTCGGAACACAGAGTGCACAGCACTTTGCCGGGAACGTCCACTTTTTGTATGTGTTCGGTTAGACATGTTGATACAGTTTTCGTACCTATCTGCACGGTTACGCTTTTTCCAAGCCATGCCCATCTGAAAGTTTTTATCAATTTCCCTCGCACGATCTTCATCTTTTCACTCCAAGACTTTCGCCATACTGGCAAACGCGCAAACTGCTCAATAATCTATGCGTACGTATGTCTATAAGTTATAACTATACCGTAGCAAACAGAATACTTCTCTATGAAATGTTAACAGAGTGAAAATACCGACGCAATACCGCCAAAATGCTGCCGGAAATCGCAATTTTGTCGTCATTAGAAATTCCAAATTTGATGCAAACAGATAGCAATGCCATTTTCCGCTATCACAGCTGTGAATAATTTCACGTCGAGCATTGCCGATAGATGCTGGCGGCCGGTCTTGATCACAGCCTCGCCCAGCGACAAGCCATAACCCCTCCCCTGCAAATTTTCTCAACTGATTTATACGTTTCACAAAAAATGACAATTTCAGCTGAAAAAACTTGGAATTCCGCAAATCTGTGGAAAATTCTCATCCCTGAATTTAGTAGAATTCAACCAAGATTTCTAGAATGAGTTAATATTTTGAAGACTCCTGGAAACTAAATCTTCTTCTTTTCCTTTCGGCTTGTCCCGTAAGCGGTCGCCACAGCGTGTCATCTTAGATGAACGCTTTCGGGACACTTAGTGTGTGGCATCATTTTTTTTTTTAAACAAAACTCATGTTGCTATGGGAAAATGGTTTCTGTCCATTCTATGGTGGACCATCGAACTTTGCAGCAATGTTCTGCCCACACGCATGCCCAAAACTGAAATTTCTCACAATTTAGAATTTCCCATCCGTCGAGTATACGTGCTTCAAATTTCAATCGCACAAAATCTCTTTGTAATGTTTGTTTGAAAATTCTGCTTCAAACCAAAAAGGCACTCTCTGGTCATTTTTGGGTTCTTGACACTTTTTTGGGTGAGCTTACTCTTGATGGAGATTGATATCGAATGTAATGTTGTTCAGTGAGACTGGCTACGGGGATTAAATTGTCAACAAATTGCAAAAGGCCTCATTTGTAGCTCTACCGTTGATAAACATCCCCACAAAATTTGATGTTACTAAAAGCTCCTGACATTTGGGCTGGTTTTATGAAGAGTCATCAAACTTCACAGCTGTGCTCTGCCCATAGACCAAGACAAGAACACCAGTACCTTATAATTTAGTGTTGTCCATGTAGTTTTAGCGCGGGTGGCCATATGTGGTAGCAATTGGACCAAAATGCCAGGGCCAGTCCGTCTTTGATGGACCATTGGGAATTGCCAGAATGAACCTAACGTAACTGCTTGAAGCCAACTTGGCAGATCTGGAGAGTGTCCTCGGTCTTGTCTTCTGCTGGGTCAATTGATGAAAGACTTTGCTTTCAAATGTCACATTGTTGCCAAGTAAAACTGGCTTCGGGGCTCTCGATGGTTTCTACTGGACAGAATTTGATACAGCTCGTGTGTTGAATGTCACTCGAGCATGCAAGTGTACCTAATGTTGTGGCCCAAGCCGAGGAAACAGATGTGTTTGGAGCTACGGGACGGGATCGGTCAACATTCTTCTTCCCTGTCTCTTTAACTATTGATGAGCATGTAAGTGGTCCACTCTGGCTGTTTTGCTCGACTTCCTGATTGTTATTTCAGCTGGAGACACTTTGGACACTGCCCCGAGAAGGCTTTATATATTATTGAGAGCCGCGGGTGCTTTCTTCCGTGGTGTGAGGTGTTCTAGTTGGTGACCGCAGCCCAAACCGCTGCTGCGAAACGACCTCGGCGCCCGGTTTTAAATGCACACAAGTTAAACTTTAAGGGACGTTTGAGTTAAAGAGCATCAGGAATAACGACCATTACAATTAATAATCTGCCGCACGCGTTCAATAGAGAGCCTCAGTAACGCGGACTTCATGACGAAAGCCAAAAAAGCTTTTATGGTCCTTTTTTTTCCCCCAGAACCGCAAAGCAAAACAAATCATTCACACTTGGAATTTGGTGTTTGTCATCTGAAATGTTCCTTCTTCCCCTCAGGCAGATTAGATCGACACCGGCTCGATGGTGGACCATTTTTATGATCTTAGCCACAGCACTACGCAATATCAACTTTCAGTCCATCATGTTATTTTGTTTATATAAAAATACTAGATTTGCTAGCATGTTTACTGTTAGCAGTTTGTAGGTTTTGTGTCATTTTTAACATCACTAAGTCTGTTCCCATTTGTACAAAATGTGTTGTTTTGGTTTGGCGCAGTCCTCAAATGGTCCCAGTGGCTTTGAAATATGTGTATGCAGCAATATGTAACGGAATTAGGTCAAGTTATTTTGGCGTTTGAATATCCTTCCTTGGCGGAGGTAAATATTACATTTCCGTGGCGATGTGCGTGTGCAGGACGTCTTACCCTGCATGGTGGTGCACGTGGGCTCAGGGAAGAGGGGAATAAGCAGGAGGTAGATGAGGTAGATGAAGGACAATAAGTTGTACCTGAAGAGACAAGCTGAGGACACAAAACACAACCGCGTTAGTAACCCAGTAGTCATGCGATGCTAAGCTAACACCAGCGCGTCTTTCAAGCTCCTGTATATATCGCAGAAAAACAATTAAACTATTGAGCACAGTGCTAAGCTAATGTTAGCTCACATCTTCTGTACTACTTATCCACACAAGGGTTGTAGGGGCAGCACGAGCCTATCCCCGATGACTCTGGGCAAGAGGCGGGTTACACCCTGAACTGGTCAGCAGTCAGTCGCACGGCACACATACAAGTAAAAAAAAACATTAGCACTCATAATGATGCCTACAGGCAATTCAGTCTTCATTTAACCTACATACATTGCATGTTCCGGGAATGTGGGAGGAAACCAGAGTACCTCAAGAAAACCCACACACGCGCGGGGAGACCATAGAAACTCCACACAGACTGCGCCGGGATTTGAACCCCGATCCATTAAACTGCGTGGGAGACATGTTTACCAGTAGGTCATCGTGCACAACTCATTATATTTTAATTTATATTTATGTATGTCCAAAAACCAGACAGCGTCAGCAAAGCAGAGACTGTGGAGTATAACAGTAAGCAGTCATTAGCATGTGTGTTAATCTTTTTTTTTATCATTTCTAGCTGTGTGTCCCATGATAATGGAGCACTGAAGCCAAGTGAAGACAACAACATAACATCAGCATGTGTGTATGTTCATCTTTTAATTGTTATTTCAAGTCTGACACCCCAAGAAAATAGAACAACGGATCCGAAACGAGATTGTGGCATATAATGATCATCACTGAGTGTATTGCATTTGTTGCGACTTCTCTCCAAGAAATTGAAGCACTAGTAATGTTAACATGGGTGTTAGTTTTTTAGTTTATTACCACGTATTGGAAAGAGTAAGATAACCATCAATGTGGAAAAAATGTAGCACTTTAGAAAGAACATTAGTCAGACAGTAAAGTTATTTCCTGTTTTGGGAGTCAAGGGTGCGTGACTACAAATGACACACACATTCACTTTACAGCAACTTGTTGAAACAGTGAAGTGCAGACTTGCACTTCAAGTACAGTATGGATCGATTGATCGAGTGAACATGTGCAAACGTCATTTGCCGCCTAATGCAAGAAATGCTACTCTCGGATCGTGCTAGTATTTTCTAGGGTTTACACAATCAGGATTTTTTTTGGGGGGGGATCACCAATCTGCAAAATAAAAAAAAAAAAAAAAATAAATAAATAAATAAATAAATAAATAGATAGATAGATAAATCACAAGATGGAGCAATTAATTCATCATCTATACTTGTGAACTTAATTGTTCAAAATATATATATTTAAAGGAAACAATGTATTTTTGTACATCTATTTATGCCAGTGAGGCATAGTCAAAACAACACCCGCTTCTCTTTCTTTTTACACACAACCACGAGCTACATAATGATTTGTTGCTTGCTTGTGAGTGGTATCGTATTAAAAGTCACAGACAGATTTTCTTCATATAATGCAGTCGGCGCAATCCACTCGTGTTGTCACGGAAACGAATGTCTTCCTTCGCATTTGAGTTACTGTAATTCTCGGCCTACAGAGCGCACCTGGTTATTAGCCTCACCCAGTACATTTGTAAAGGAAATACCATTTGGTACATATATACGCCCGAACTGTGTAAAAGCCGCAAGTGCTCACATTGAAACACGAGATATTTACAAAGAGAGACGGTACACAGAGAGTTTAACACCAGCGGTGCCGAGCTAATGCTAACGCTAGCGCCGCGCTAACATTGATGGTTAAAAAAAAAAAGAAAAAAAAAGGAAAAAAAAAAATCACGGAGACACGGCAGTAACATGCTAGTGCAGCGCTAACAGGGCCGGACCGGTAAAAGTCACTTCCTCGGCACATATATTCCGTCTCACTCTTACCTTTTCCTCCAAGTGCCCCCTTTGCGGCCATTAGGGAAAAAAAATGCACCAATTAACCGCATCACCGCATAAACGACAGGGTTTAAAGCATGTGAAAAAAGTTGCGGCTTGTAGGCCGGAAATTACGATAAATAGATAAAGCCCAATGATCGTTTAAAAAAAAAAAAAACAGGTTGCAGAGGTATTGGAATACAAGACATCATTGATGCAGCGGTTTATGACATCAAAAACGAACAGCCAATCAGCAAAGAGTGCCAATTATCAGCCAATCCAATCAGCCTGATTAAATCTGTGTAAAGTCTACTATTTTCCCAAACAAAGTCCCAAAGCTAACACCTTGAATTGTTTGCTACAAGGGTGCCTTGCTACTGAAATGATAAATCCATGTTGCGAATAGTAATTAAATAACTCATTTTTAAGTTGAAAAATATTAATAAATATTTTTTACTGCAGATCTTGAGAAGCTAACATTTTTCATCACTCGGACAAAAAGTGGGAGTTTTTTTTGTTTACAATGTGATACAATCACACTTAAACTGAAACTTAAACTGTGCAGCACCTTCCTCTTCCCTCGTGACAAAAAAATGCAATTTTTCTGGAGGCATGTCCAGGACCCTCTCAGGTTCTCTCTTTGTTCTCTAAAAGCAACACGCATGTCATTAACAAGGCTTAAAAAAAACACACCGACTGCTAAAAAAATGTTGCTTTTATTTATCTTTGCACACTCAAAGGTCCCATTCACTGACATTTGCCTCGGCTCCCCTTACCGCGCCACATAAGTGCTCTCACGTTGAAAGCCTAATAGAATTATTAAGAGTATACGTTAGCCTCCAGCAAACTGCGAAAACAAAACAAAAAAAAAAAAAAGTAACGCGAGCCAAGCGGTTTGAAGTATTTATCTGCAGGCGCTTGACCACATGCTTCCAGTCTCCCTTTGGTGACTCACTGACCGAGGAGTCATAAAAAATAATAATAAGCGCCTTTTGTTTTCAGATATCACATGAAGCAAAAAAAGTTCAATTGGGCTTTTGTCTGGTCTCGTCTTTTCTTAAAAAAAAAAAAAAAAAAAAAAGCCACAAAAGCTGCCACGAAACCACTAAGGAGTCAGCGTTTGGGCCCAGAAATATAAACGGGTGTTCAGGAGGCGCAGCACAGCACCGCAGGAGATAATTGAGGAATTCTAAACCAACTGAAGGCTTTTTTATTATTATTTTAAACAGAAGCGGATCGAGTCACGCCTGCCTTTTACTTCAAATTTCCTTTTGATAAACTTAAACAACGCACACACACACAAAAATGATTTGAGGAATTGTTCATCAAGAAAAATCAATTCAGGTCAATTTTTGCCGTTTGTGCTGCTTAAAGGGACGAAGATCATGTCAGGGTGGCAAATGTGACCAATACCAAACGTATGTACGTTATTATAAAAGAGTGATACAATCAGAATGACAAAACTCAGGATTTTATCAAGTTCAGGGGTCATGAAAAAGCAGCTAATGCTAACTTACTAAAGCACTTCCTGAAATGTTTACCATCAAGTACTGTAGGAGTGAGCTTGTTTGTCCTTTAAGGATTAAAACAGCAAACATGAGTCATAATTTCTTTTGTCCTGCTTCAATCATCAAGTTTACGAGTCATGTGAAGGAAACTATTGCTAACGAGGGGGAGTCGTAATGAGCTAGCTTGCCTTGAATAGACTTGTTGGCCATACTTAAATTATTAAGTTTGCGAGTCGTGCTTAAGTGGTAATTAGACATTAAAAGGTCAAGTGGTAGCGAGCTCGCTTGCCTTTAAGGGACTTTAACAGCAAAGCAAAAGCGAGTAACACGATTGTTTGTTCCGCTTAAATTGTGAAGTGTCGAAGCGGCTGCTGCTAACAGGCTACTAAATAAAAAAAAAAAAAAAGCAACTGTAAGGTCAAGTGGTGAGAGTAGTAAGAGAATCTAAGATGATTTAATACCTTTTATTTGCTATCATTAGCGGGTAGTATAGCTATAATCAGAATGACAAGTTAACAGTACATACAATACCTTGGCTAACAAACCGCTACTATACCAAGTAAATTCTCTTTTCTGGTCAAATTTGCGAGTCGTGTAAATGTGGCTAATGCTAACTAGCCAAGCAACAAAAACATATAGCCTTATTATTAAGAGTCTACTGTCAAAATGAATCTTTTCACATAGACTCCAACTCTATGTGTGAGCGGCCAACTCACTGCAACCAAAAAAAAAAAAAACCCCTTAGGTACAAATAAAGTTACTCAACGCAACCTCATTAGAGAGCGCATTGATGCTCTACTTGTTGACTTTTGAGAAATATCTGCTGCTGCGAGGATCTTGGCCTCGCCAGGTTTGTAATTCTGTGACTCCAGTCAGAAAAAAATATGCAAAACGTCATTGCGATGTGTGTTTTAGCAGACACGTACTCTATGTGTGTAACAGTATACTGGTGGTAAACAGCTGTGGTGTGTGTTGTACAGTTGTGTACACAAGGACTTGTGGAGTTTCAAAAGAGGTGATGTTAGATGGCCGTCAGGAAGGCAGGAAGGTTTAAAAAAAAAAAAAAAGCGACTACGTAATGAGAGTGGTGGTTATGAGGATGTGCAGTGTGGCAGCGGACGGGAAGGAACTGGCAGGTGTTTGAGTCCCAGAAAACACAAAAACATCTGCTGCGGCCTGTCGTCACTGAGGGGCCCCGACTTCGGTCACTTTTATTACTTGGGTGCAAACACACTTGAAACCGAGGGAACATTCCATTTTCTTTTGGCTTCGGAAAGAAAAAAAAAATCCTTTTCATTTCAAAAATATTTAGACAGTGGTAGATTTTTTTTTTTAAGTTTTTGAATTAAGCCTTCATATCACATCACCACCATGGACTTGAAAATTGACAAAATAAGGATGTGATTGAAGTGTAGACTTTACTACACTTTTTTAGGGTACTCGCATACATTTTATGATGAAGGAATTAGGGGTAAAGGTTTGGGATCAGAACAGTTTATTTAACGACTGTCCCGTGTTGATGGACACCTTGACCTTTGACCCACCCACTTGGTGAGGAATCCTCCACATAGGTTTCTCTGCCTAGAGTAACGTGAGGCATAGTTTGCTTGGCTTCCCGTCTGAAAGTAGAATTAGATTACATTTATTGTACTTCTTGTTCCCAACGGCCGTGGTAGCGCAGTTTTCCCAAATCGCAGTGCGGCGTGGGATTTTGGCCATATCATACATACGACAAGAGCAATGGAGAGTGTGGTAAGGAAGTGAAGAACCTGGTCCAAGCGGGTTGGAACAGCTGTTGGAAGGTGTTCAGTGTCTTATGTGAAAGAAGCGTCTCCGCTAGGATGAACTGCAAAGTTTATAAAACAGTGGTGAGGCCGGCCATGATGTACGGATTAGAGGCGGTGGCACTGAAGAGAAAACAGGAAGCAGAACTGGATGTGGCAGAAATGAAGATGCTGAGGTTCTTGCTCAGAGTTTAGCAGGTTGGATAGGGTTAGAAATGAGCTCATTAGAGGAACAGCCAAAGTTGGATGTTTTGGAGACAAAGTTAGAGAGTGCAAACTTCGATGGTTTGGACATGTCCAGAGTCGAGAGAGTGAGTATGTTGGTAGAAGGATGCTGAGGATGGAGCTCCCAGGCAAAAGGGCGAGAGGAAGACCAAAGAGAAGGTTTATGGATGTGGTGAGGGAAGACAAGAGGGCAGTGGGTGTTACAGAGGAAGATGCACGAGATAGGCTTAGATGGAAAAAGATGACACGCTGTGGCGACCCCTAACGGGACAAGCCGAAAAGAAGAAGAAGATACTACAAGTATTCAAGTCCTGCTACGTTCTCTCGAATTCGATCACAGTATCGGTGCCAGGCCGTAAAAGGAGGGGGCACGCTAAATTTCTGATAATACTTTGTGTTCTATCAAATATTAATTCGCTAATCCATTTCTTGTAGCAAATCATGTAAAAGAGCTTGTTGTTCACATACAAGGATTTAAAATAAAGTGTTAGACACACCACGCCAGACATTGGATGTAAATTCAATAGTATTTACCTTTAGAAGGGTTGCAGGCGGAGAGCGCGAGACACGACTTTTGCTCTACATTTGTAGGTACTCTGAGGTTTCGTTACGTTCCATCGGTTTTACTACAGCTGACTCGGGTTCTCATCCTCGCCGTGACCGCACATGATGGCAAATTTTCAAACAGTTTCAAAATCTCGCCGCGCTCAGCAGCAAACACGGCCCGTCACATTTGCCCATACTACCGGTAGTTGGATGGATTTAAGGTTTAGGGGTAAGAGGTCGCCGTCGGGACGAGTACGACTACTTTGCTTCACGAGTGACATTTTCGTCAAGTCCAGATGGAAAAAAAAGGACCTTCCCTGATGACAGCAACCCGCCGTCTACTATGCTAAACATTCCACTTTACATTTCCTCCCGCTTCCTCTCGGCGAGCGACGGACAGGAGTGCTCGTTTTTTTTTTTTTTTTTGCACTCCCCGAAAGCCATAAATTATTAAAAATGTATGCTTACGATAAAAGGCAGGTCAATTCTCTCACTAGCGAGCCGCATTATTAATTCATGCTGTCAAAACGGCTTTCCGCCAATTAATGGAGGCCCGTGGATATCCTCGCAGCGGCTTCTGGAAATAACGATGCGGTGGTGATGTGCCGGTGCATTCCAACGTGGATTACGATTAAAAAAAAAAAGGACGACGCGGGCTCGGACCGCGGTGGCATCCTCGTGCATTTGCGGCTTCACCACAAAGTGGCTGCTTAAATACTCAAAAGTAAACGCCGCTTCAATGAGGCCGACCGGGGCCACCGCTTGACTACCAACTGGGAGGCGAACGAGCCGCAATGGCGGACGGCAAAGAGCCACACCGAACACGATGTGGCAAAACTCTGGAGTTCAGCTCAGTGAGCGTGTCGAGAATTAGCTCCACGAGTGTGCTTTGCTTTGTTTACGCTAGAAAGGACGGAAGAGGGATGCGACCTAGAAAAATCAATATGACACAAAAAAACGGTGAGTAGTTTTACTTTACTTTGTTTTTTTAAATATTTTAAAAAGGAGAAGTACGGTCGTTTAGATTAACAATGTCATTGAATGGTGTTTGGAGAAGATTTTTTTTTTTTAATCGTCAATTACGAATTTTCATGGGCGCCGCCATCTTGGCGAGTCACATGACCTACGTTCGCGGATGTGAGGTATTACGTGCCCCGACAAAGGCTCGCTTTATGTTGGGAGAACATTATTTATAGCCATAGGTTCAAATCTGTATGGAAGTATTCCTCCATCTTCCCGATCAACCGATACTGCTGTTTCTTCATCAGATGAGGATAAATACGAGAAATCAGCACTGGCCATAATTGTGTCCCAACGTAAGCGAGCCTTTGTTGCAGCACGGTACATGTCACACGTAGGTCATGTGACTCGCCAAAATGGCGGCGCCGATGAAAATTCGTAATTGCCGATAAAAATCTTCTCAAAACACTATTAAATGACAAAGGATTAACCTCAAATTTTTAAAGGTACAGTACATATCACATGACCTATCGGATACATTGTTAATCGAAACTACTGGACTTCCCCTTTATACATTTTGAAAATACATAATGCATACATAGACAATTTCCAGAAAAAAAAATGGAATATCACGGAAAATGATTCCAAAATTAGTTCCATAATTCCATTCAAAAAGTTAAACTTCCATAGATTATAGATTTTTTTTTAGAAAGGGTCCATATAATATTATTATAAAATGCCACAAGATGAGAGTATTTCTTCACAAACTATAAATCTACAAACATCTCTCTGTCGCCCTTTCTTTCCATTACATTGGGAGGCTGAGGAGTTTTATTTTATTTTAGTTTTACTATGCAACAGTTGGAAATTATAAACATGATTTAAAAATTTAAAAAATTAAAAATTTTAAATATTAAGCCTCCTCTGCGCCTCTCCATTGTTTCTACGCTTGTATGTTAATATAACATCACCTGTGCAGTTCAAAATGTTACCATGGCGACAGTACTGTTGTACTATGACCGAAATACAGTACAATAAAATCTTGTTTGTGCATGAATAATTCAGATCACGAAGACGTACGAGGCTTCGGTAAACCCTGAGCTAAATAAACACGCGTCAATCTGCGTACTCCTCGATGGAATTTTTCAACATTAAGGTCAAACCCTGCTGGCAGATTTAAGGCCTGACCTGGCGTGCTTTATTTTTAACGGCCATCATTTCCATCTCAAAAAGTTGCAAAGGTCCTTTCCCCAAAACAACTCCAGGGTGATTGATTTAACTTGTTATAAATAATATGACTGCAGCTGGGTTAAAGGACCAACAACTATTTTGCATGGATAGTATTTAAAACCAATAAGCTCCTCTGCAGATGTCTTTTTTTTTAACTTTACTTCACTCACAGCGACATAAATTAAGGTCTAGACACCATTTTATCCACTTCTTTTGAAGGGATCATTTATTACACGTTCCTAAAGATGCGTTCGTGTGTCTACTGTCAGATCAGTTAATAAAGGTACTTGTAACATTTCTGTTGATAGAAGACATTTTGTTTGTATTTTCTTACATCTTTGGGAGTAATTGATGCGCCAACTGGGCCTATTGTGGATCAAAACGTCGACAAATGCATGTTGGTTTGTTTGATTGTTGCTCTTATGTCAGCTTCAGCATACATAATAAAAGGAGAACTTTTTTTCAAGACAAATCCTCCTTTAAAAACATTGATCGAATTATTTTGATTACTAATAAGTCTTCATTCGAGAATGTAAACGGAAAAGTGGTGAAACCTGTTTTCTCCAACCACAATCTTCCCTCAAGATGTTGCCTTCATAGCTTCTGGGGCAAGACGCCACTTTTCTTTTTATGTTGCATTAAGTTAACTTGGGCGGCACGGTGGGCTCAGTTGGTAAAGCGATGGCCTCACAGTTCGGCGGTCCCGGGTTCAATCCCGGACCCGCCTGCGTGTTCTCCCCATGCTTGCGTGAGTTTCCTCCGGGCACTCCGGTTTCCTCCCATATCCCAAAAACATGCAACATCAATTGGACAATTGACTCCTGCGCTCCCCGCGACCCTCGTGAGGTTAAGCAGCAAAGAAAATCTATACATGGATCAGTTAAGTTGCTATGCGACAGCATCCCTGAGTGTGCCTTACTTAAACAGTTGCGTTTTAGGAACCTGCGGGAAACATGACTGTTATTTACATCGATATGTAATCGATAAGTGGCTTTAAAGGTTTATGTTAAGGTTAATATTTTCTTGGAAGATTGTTGGATTGAAATGTTGCCTTCAGGGCACCTGGGGAAATGGTCAGTTTTCTATTTCCATTGCTATGACTTCAAGATATGTCCATCCATCCATTTTCTTTGCCGCTTATCCTCACGAGGGTCGCGGGGAGTGCCGGAGCCTATCCCAGCTGTCAAGGGGCAGGAGGTTCACCCTCAACTGGTTGCCAGCCAATCGCAGGGCACGTCGAGACAAACAGCCGCACTCACAATCACACCTGGGGGCAATTTAGAGTGTTCAATGAATGTTGCGTGTTTTTGGGATGTGGGAGGAAATCAGAGTGTCCGGAGAAAATCCACACAGGCACGGGGAGAAAATGCAAACTCCACACGGGGGTGGGGGTTTGAACCCGGGTCCTAAGAACTGTGAGGTCAACGCTTCCACCGTGTCCCCTACTTTAAGATACGTGGCTATACAACGTTACAAATTTTACCTGATTTTAAGGAAGATTTAAAATGTTGCCTTTGAGGTCGGTGGGAAATTTTTTACTTTTCTCTTTAAATTGATATGATTCAAGTTAAATAGCTATGTGAAATGCAATTTTCCCAGCAGCCTTAAAGACAACATCCTAGATCTTCCAATCCTGAACTCTCACCTTTCTATTTGTAAACATATTTATATTATTTATGTCATAACCTCGCCAATAACTGTACCACTGTCTGCTCCATTAATTACCCTATGCATATAAATTATAAAATTTTTCTGACTCTTAATGATTGTAAATCTTGGAAAATTACCTTTAGGAAGATTGTGCCCGGGTTAAAATGTGGCATTCAAGGAAGCCAGGAGAAATGCCACATTGACATTTGATATTCCATACACATTCCATTTAATAAACTTAAATAGTTAGTCTAAATGTCATGTCCCCCAGCTGCTTCAAGGACAAACGCTTGAGATGGATTTAGCGAAACTGGCTAAGGGATAGTTTAACTTTTTTTTTAATACATATTGATATAACACAAAATAAACAGTTAAGATTAATGTAATTTTCTCTAGTAGTATTGAAGGCAACATTTTGAGGAAGATTGTGCCTTAGTTAGTTAAAATATCGCTTTCAATGAAGCAAAGAGGAAACAAAAAAGTCACTCTTGAGATGAACTTTATATAAATATGTATATGAGCTAGAGTAAAAGTAACTTTACAAAGGATAATTGAAAAGTTTTTATACTTATATGAATTACGTTGAGTGGCTATGCTTGAAAGTCATTTTTCATGAAATCAGCACTTTAAGTACGCTTTTGCACATCTGTAATTTAAATTTTTTTTTTGGGGGGGGGGGTTTAAGTTGCTTCCAAGTAGCGCTATTATAAACGTCTTATTAGGGGTGTTTAGAGGAAGTAGAGGTTGGGGGTGTGGGGGCGGTGACGTAATCAGTCATCCGTCTCTCCACTCACCAAAAAAGAAGGGAATTTAGAAAATGAATTTAAAATTAAAAAAAAAAAAAAGACAACTCACCGGCTGCGAGGCAAGCGGGCAGCAGCAGCCTGAAGACCAACCCACACACCACCTCAGAGGCCATGGCGCCCCCCGGGCAGCAACAAGAAACTCTTTCTCCTTCTCTCGGTCGTTAGAGTCTCCCTCGCATCCCCTTCCCCACCCCCAACCCCCCCCCCCCAAAAAAAAAAAAAAGTCTCCCAAATCCCGCCTGTCACGAGTGTGCGCTCCTGCCCGTCAGTCGGCCGAGGCCGGACGAGACACCTGAGCGCCGGCTTGTCCGAGGCAGCGAGGGGAGGCCACTTCCCGGCTTCATTATCAGCGCCGTCCACGCCGGGCAGCTCATTGCCGGAACAACAAAAAAAAAAAAAAAAAAAAAAAATTAGCTTCTTCTTTTTGGGAGCTCGCGTCGCGTTCAAGTCATGTCGCCGCTCAGGTGGGCAAACAGCCCGAGTGCGAGGAAAATGTTGCCGAAAAGAAGCAACAAGTTGCCACGGAAGGTGGAACGGAGCTTCTTTGTAGTCGTGTCAAAGTGTAATTGTTACACTTTTGGACACTTCGCGGAGGTCCACGCGCTCTGCTCTCTGCCTCGGGTTGGATGGAACACTTTTGAAACACGCGTGGGCTGCACAAGTCTTATCAGGAAAGCAACTTGTGATTGGCAGCTGCACCTGCCAATCAAAAGGCGTCTTCAAGTTTGTGACCCCACCCTCTCCAAATAGAGGCGGGGCTTCAAGATGAACGATTAGAGCACATCGCGTGTCATGGTTTTTTTTTTCTCACTATTATTTTTATTTTCATAATTGATATTTTAATCCTTCGGTGAGAATGTTCAACAAGTTTTAAAAAATGAATCACCGGTCATTTAAATCCTCCTATTCAAATTTTTAAAAAAAACGATGAGCGTACCTGCTCACGAAAAAGAAAAACTGCCTCCTGTTGGTAAAATACGGGATTACTCCTCATCCACTTTTACAGGACCCCAGTTTAAAAAAATATATAGTAATGTTTGAAATCCAAAAACACGTTCGTACTGACGTCATTAGTAAAATACATAATCATAATCTGTATATGTAACATCACATTTTTAATTTCATAATCTTTAATTGGTCTAAATTATTTTAATATTTCTTAATGAATAATAAATTAATCATTAATCATCATGTTGTCTGTCTCCATGCCCCCTGCGATTGGCTGGCTGGCGATTGGCCGGCAACCAGTTCAGGGTGTACCCTGCCTCCTGCCCGGTGACAGCTGGGATAGGCTCCGGGCACTCAAGTGACCCTTGTGAGGAGAAGCGGCTAAGAAAACGGATGGATGGACATCAGTATTTCCAGTGGATCAAAATCATCTCCAACTCAAGTGGTTATTCGATAGTACATCAACCAAATTTGAGTTCCCGTGACCTTTTCTTTATATTACATTATTCATTAGTTTTTTTGCAAAGCATGATGGGAGTGAGAGGCCTTGCGCATTGGATACAAGACGAGGTTGACGCCGCCGCAACAACATCAGCGCGGGGCTCTGACCCAGACGGACCCTGGGCCGCTATCGCCGAGGCGACCCGATCCGCCCCTCGGCCGCAGCGGTCGATAGCTTCGGGTTGTGATTTAAGGACCGATCCCGTCCGTGATAGATGCCAATGTTGGAGGGGAAGGTTTTGTCTTTGATCCATTATTCATCCCGCGCTTAAGAGCGACTTATTGACCAGCTCCCGGCCCAAATGCACCAGACTGGTTAAAACGTTGACGATGAATCAGCAGCTAATGTGGTTTTGCGTCCTGCCCCATGAGTCTTGGCAGTAGACCCTCTCGCGCAGAGATCCTGCATAGAAGTCCGAACCGTCAATCCATCCATTATGGGAACTGCTTATCCTTACAATTGCAGAATTCCTGTAATGAACACCTCATAGCGCGTGATTAAGAATTCAAGTTTATTTTAGGAAATAAAATCCTACAGGCACGGTGGATCAGCTGGTAAAGTGTTGACTTCAGTTCTGAGGTCCAGGGTTCAATCCCGGCCCCACCTGTGTGGAGTTTGCATGTTCTCCCCGTGCCTGCGTGGGTTTTCTCTAGGATCTCTGGTTTCCTCCCACATCGCAAAAACATCCAACATTAATTGGACACTTTAAATTGCCTGTAGGTGTGATTGTGAGTGTGACTGTTTGTCTCCATGTGCCCTGCGATTGGCTGGTGACCAGTTCAGGGTGTACCTCGCCTCCTGCTCGTTGACAGCTGGGATAGGCTCCAGCACTCCCTCCAACCCTCATTAGGATAAGCGACAAAGAAAATGGATGGATGGATGAAAATCCTACAGAAAAGAGGCATCCAAACATGTAAAAAAAAAAAAAAAAAAAAAAAGCCAAACACAATTTCAAGCAGAGATGCTACAAAAATCACATAGGAACAAAAAAGGTGAGACGTGAACTGGAACCTATTTGACACGAAGATCCTGCAAAAAGCTATAACTGAACAAATAAAAACAGCCCAAGTCCATTTCATGCTGATCCTGCAAACAAACGAAAAGAAATCAGTGTGTAGTTGAGATTTGGACAAATGTCTATTCCAAGCCTCCAGAAAAGCCAGCGTCAGATCACGTGAGTGAGAATCAAACCACACCCTATTTCACGCTGAGATTCTTTAAAAAAAAAAAAAAAATTGGAATATGTGAAGGAGGGGAAAACACAAGCCAATTTCACATGGAGAGCCTGCAAAAAAAGGTGGAATCTGAATGTGTGAAAATCAAACCAAAGACAGTCACATGCATCCATCCACCCATCCATCCATTTTCTTAACCGCTTATCCTCATAAGGGTCACGGGGAGTGCTGGAGCCTATCCCAGCAGTCAACGGGCAGGAGGCGGGGTAGACCCTGTAGTGGTTGCCAGCCAATCGCAGGGCACATGAAGAAAAACAGACGCACTCACGACCACACCTACAGGCAATTTAGAGTGTCGAATTAATGTTGCAATTTTTGGGATGCGGGAGGAAACCGGAGTGGCCGGAGGAAACCCGTGCAAGCACGTGGAGAACATGCAAACTCCACACATGCGGGTCCAGGATTGAACCTGGGACCTCAAAACTGTGATGCCAGCGCTTTACTAGCTGAGCCCACCGTGCTGTCGTCACATGGTGTGGTCAAAAAAAAAAAAAACGTCATAAAAACTTCATACCATGCAAACTAAAGCCCATTTCATACAGATGGTCTGGAAAAAATGCTGAGTACGGTTCTGAGAAACAAACTGAAGCCAATTTCATACAGAGACGCTGTAACTTATATCACATCGGCAAAAGTAGGAGAAGCTAATTTAAAACGTTTTCTAAAAAAAAAGGCATCATCCAAAAAAAATAATTAAGGTCTATTTCACACAGAGATCCTGCAAATTATATAAAAAAAAACACACACAGCAGAGTATATCCACTTGTGTCATTTATGCAGAACCCAGCTTCTTCTTCTCCCACCTCTCTCGCCTTGCAGGATCTCTGTGTGAAAGAGGCTACATGCAGCGTATTGATGCCGCCCAGCACGGGTACGGCGCCGACGTTTCGTTTTCACTTAACGCCGGATAAGGGCGGGACAACGAGAGCGAGAGCTCGCGTTGGATTGACGACGTCGGCCGGGATAATGGCTTCCAAACGCGTGTTTATTGTTGTCATTTTCGATTTTTACAGTCGGATGGAGAGGAGACGCTGCAGCTAATGCACCGGCCGTGCCGTCTGCCCGCCAGCAGGAGCGAGAGAGAGAGAGAAAAAAAAACACATTTCCCATAATTACCTCCTGTCACGCGCTGTATGATTTAGTCCACACAGAAGCATCGAACGCAAAATTCAAAATCGCATTTTGGAAAGTTGGTCATTATCACAATCATCATCATCATTATTGGAAGGAAGTCGATGGCGCAAGTGGAGGGCTCCACCTGGTGAGTGGTGGGTTTCGAATGCACGACTAATTGGATTGCACAATCCTTTACGGTGCAGGACCCCCCCCCCCCCCCCCCCGCATACCACCCCCAATACCACACACACACAGTGTAATGCAATTACAACAGAGAAGCAAGTTTGTCAAGCAAAAGTTTCCTGCTGAGGCTGCAAATGAACTTAATGGACGGCGATGGTTCATCGTGGCGGCTGACAAAAACCTTTAAAACGTCCTCGACCTCTAACACATTGCACGTAAAAATGTTTTTAGCGAGGAAACAAACCGACATTTTTCCACATTTTACCCTTACGTCCTCTTGTTGTTGTCGTGCCCCAGTCGGCCACTAGGGGGCGCCGGATCGCGTTCTGGTGATGTTACAGAACGACTCCAAGATGGCGGCCTCCGTGGCTGGGCTACCGCTGTTATCTTGTTGTTGTTATTGTTGTTTTTTGTTGTTTTTGCCGTTGAAAAGCGCTTTGGAGCTTCTGAATGAACCATGTTACAAGCCCATCAATGATAGCAGGCCACAATTTGTCCGGTGAGTAGATGTCACCGCTTTGTCGTTAATCTTTTTTTGTTGTTGTTGCTGTGTTGCAAAAATACTGCGTCACCAGCGAAACTGGAATCAGCAACAACCTTTACGTAATATTAATTACATATATTTTCTTAAACAATTGTGCGTTCATATGTTAAGTAAAACACAAAATAAAACATTACAACTAACATAAGCAATTAATACGGTAATAAAATAAGAATATCATGTACCAACATGAAGTAATTAAACGTGAAAATAAAAAATGTCGACCCGTAAAATACAAAATAGTTTTAAAATTTAAAAAAAATTCAAATCTTTTAAAAATTAAAGTAATAGAGTAAAACAATTGAACATATATATTTATACAATATGAATATATAGAACAAGTAAGACAGAAATAGATTAAAAAAATACACATACATACAATAAGGTCAAGAAAAATAAAGTACTAAATAAAGTCAAAATAAAATATACACAAAAAACTACAAATTCATCTAACTGCAATGTCAATAACATTTTAATAAAAATGGAGTAATACAAAAACAATATACAGAAAAAGATACAATGATGAAAAATAATACAATAAAAAAAGTTAAAAAGTATAAGAAATAAAATAAAAATATATCATCATGATGTTCAGTATAGGCAGCAGGTGGATCAGCTGGTAAAGCATTGGCCTCACAGTTCTGAGGACCCGGGTTCGATCCCAGCCCCGCCTGTGTGGAGTTTGCATGTTCTCCCCCGTCCCTGCGTGGGTTTCCTCCGGGCACTCCGATTTCCTTCCACATCCCAAAAACATGCAACATTAATTGGACGCTCTAAATTGCCCTTAGGTGTGATTGTGAGTGCGGCGGTTTGTCTCAATGTGCCCTGCGATTGGCTGGCAACCAGTTCAGGGTGTACCACGCCTCCTGCCCGTTGATAGCTGGGATAGGCTTCAGCACTCACCGCGGCCTGATGAAGATAAGCGGCTATGAAAATGGATGGATGGGTTTCTCTTTCATACAGTACTTAATTAATACAAACAATACGTCTTTTACTGCAGGACACGCCCTCGGCCCCACGAGTACATGAACGTGTCAGACCTTCCCCGCTCGTGGGACTGGAGGAACGTGGACGGGCAGAATTACGTGAGCGTCACCAGAAACCAGCACATCCCGCAGTATTGCGGCTCCTGTTGGGCCATGGGAGCCACCAGCGCCCTGGCCGGTAACCGTGGCGATGACGGGGCCCGTACCGGGGCGAGACCACGGTGCTAACTTCTTGTCCCCGTCGCCCTAGACCGCATCAACGTCAGGCGAGGAGGAGCGTGGCCGCCTGCGTACCTGTCGGTGCAAAACGTCATCGACTGCGGTCGGGCGGGGTCGTGTTACGGCGGCGACGACCTGGCGGTGTACGCGTACGCGCACGAGAGCGGCATCCCCGACGAGACCTGCAACAACTACCAAGCCAAAAACCAAAGTAAGACGCACGACACAAGCACAGATTGTGCAAACTTGGCGCTAGGCAGACTTCAAAATCTAAATTAAAAATAAAAATTTAAAGCCGCACGATTTGGAGTCGAACCAGAATATTTTGGGGGAGAGTGACCAGTTCGGTTCAGCTTTTTCTTTGTCTTTTTCCATATTCTTTTGAGCTATACCAAGAGAATAAACTCGAAACTTCTTTGTTTACTTTCAACGCTGGTTACCTTCTTTTTACACTTGAAGTGACAGTCATGCTGAGTCTCGCTGTAACTCCTGCGATGGCCAATGGGGGGCGTTCTGCACCTAGTTTTCCTTCAGGCTTTGTTTCGTGTCCACCCGCAGAGTGCGAGCTGTTCAACCAGTGCGGCTCGTGCGCCTCCGCGGCGTCGTGCGACGTGGTGAGGAACTACACCATGTGGAAAGTGGACGATTACGGCAGGGTGTCCGGCAGAGACCGCATGAAAGCTGAGATTTACACCAACGGGCCCATCAGGTGACAAAATGGGCCATGATGACGACTTACCTCTAACCCCCACAAGGGGGAGACAAACGGAATGTTTTGTTTTGTTGTGTTTTTCTCAGTTGCTCCCTGATGGCCACCAAGGGGCTGGAGGTGTATTCCGGGGGCATCTTTTCAGAGTTCCACCCCCTTTCGCTGTCCAATCACATCGTGTCCGTTGCCGGTTGGGGAGTTGCGGACGACGGCACCGAGTTCTGGATCGTCAGGAACTCCTGGGGAGAGTTTTGGGTTGGTTTAACGCGCGATTTCCAACATTTGGACCTGATTTGATTTGTTCTAGGCATAATTGCGATTTAACTTCCTGTATGTGTTTTTTTTTTTTTTTTTTTTTTTTTTTTCCAGGGAGAACACGGCTGGGCCCGAATCGTCACCAGTTCCTTTAAAGGCGGCAAAGGCAACTGGTTTAACTTGGGGATCGAGAAACGTTGCGCATATGGCGATCCTATTGTTATCACTTGAGATGATTGACTACAGGGTTGGGTAATAAAAAAAATACTGCGACTCGCAGCAATCCCGGTAATAAAGCTTCCACTCCGCTCGTGATTTACAGCCCATTCGCTTTCTTCTGCCACCATTTTGCGTGCGGCAATGTTTGACAGAACCCGGGGAAAAAAAAAACTTCTTTTGGAATGCAGCGGTGCCTTGAAATAGAGAAATGACGACTTTTTCACGACTTGATATGTCGCCCGGGCGATTTTGACTTGTGAAAGAAAAAATGCAAAAAATGTTTCAGATGAATATTACTGGTTTAAATCAAGTTTTAGTCGTTTTTTTTTTTTTTTTTTTTTTGCTCAGCACTTTTCCTTGCAGCCATTAAACTGGAAATGTGCTCAGAAATGTCAAAAGCGGAGTTTCCCCACCCTAGCCTTTTTTTTTTTTTTTTTTTTAGCAGCTCAAACATTCCTATTACAATATTCCCTATTATAATGGAGAGGGGGAATAAAATGGTGAAGCAGCGCATTGACGTTGCGGCACGATAATAACAAAGACGCTTTTTGAGGCACTCGAAATGCCGGTTTTCTGTTCCCCCGCACACGTAAACAGCGACTTGGTGTTGCGGCTGGAGCGCTGCGAGGCCGAACATCTGGAGGCGAGCGGGGCCTCCGCCCACATTTTTGCCTTTCGCTCTCGAGGCCGCCGTGTCGTCGCCACGGCAACTCACCGCTATGCTGTTTCGATACGTTTGAACTGTTTTAAGTAAACAACACGTGTCCAGCATTGGAACCACGCTGAATGCAAAATAAAAACATCAAAAGGGCTCATTTTAAAGCCTGCAAACACGGGTTTGTTCATTAAATGCGACAATAAGAAACACATGGACAAACAAGTGTCCGCGTTCACATTTATGGACGAATGAGAGTATTTATGCATAATTTGGGAGTGTGGGAAGAAGATGGGAGTATCTGGGGTAAAAACACACACACACACACGCAAGGTCAAGGACAACATCCAGCTACTCAGAGTTTGAGACATTTTATTATGGAGAAAACAGGAAGGTGTTTTCATCACAAAAATGTCAAGTAGTGGTATTTAATAGATGGTCATTTGACCCAAAAGTTGGTCGGGTGAGTGCCATCATTGGAACGAAAAACTGGTCGTATACAAACAAAACAAAAACAAAAAAAGTTACAGGATCAAACATCCGTCCATCCATTTTCGTTGCCGCTTATCCTCACGGAGGTCGCAGGGAGTGCTGGAGTATATCCCAGCTGTCAACAGGCAGGATGCGACAGTACACCCTGAACTGGTCGCCAGCCAATCGCAGGGCACATCGAGACAAACAGCCACACTCACAATCACACCTATTTTTGGGATGTGGGAGGAAACCGGAGTGCCCGGAGAAAACCCACGCAGGCACGGGGAGGACACGCAAACTCCACACACGCGGGGCCGGGATCGAACCCGCGTCCTCAGAGCTGTGAGTCCAACGCTTTACCAGCCGATCCACCGTGCCGCCCAGGGACAACATGCAAAATGAAATTCAAAACCAGGACCTGAGAACTTTTATGTGAGACTTGAAACTACATTATATCAACGTTAATCAAAGAGTGGGCGTCATGACAACCGTGTGGGGAAAATTGTTTATCTTTCAATGACGTCGCACACTTCACTTGCAACGCAAACAGAGATTGGTATCACGTTCCCGTCCAACAATCACATGACAGGAATGAGCCTCATCTCGTGATCCGATAGCAGGATTCCTTATTGCTATCGCTGGGGTGGGAAAGAGAAGCGGCAGTAAAACAGGCCAAAATGCAGGAGTTTGAAGGCGGGGGAAGACCAAACACTAGTTGCAAACTGGCTGTGGTTTGACCAAATTTGATAGTGTAGAAAGTAGTCTTTAGTCAAGATGATGACACATTACACTCAGTTTTTTTATGGAGGTGGCCAATCGAGTTTGCATGGGTGGGGCCTTCCACATTACTGCAGTCCAAATGAAGAATGCCGTAGAACCTGCCGACTTCGTTTTCAATCTTAGCGTTAAAGAGGCTCAGATACTTCCTCCGACGGTGAAAAATTGCCTTCGTTTTCCAATATTCTGGCCTGTATTGCTGTATTTTGGCTGCCAAATGGCCGAATTGAGGACCAGAATGTGGGAGGCCAAAACCGGTTTGCAAGCAAGAGGCCGACGCGCACAAGCAGCTCACGCGGAATCTTAATTCCATTAATCCGATTTTGCCCCGTCTGCCACAACGAGCGCGGGACAAAACGAAACTCAGTCATTGATTTAGCAAAACGTACTTCAGACTGGACTTTTGATTTATGACCCTTGACCTCCAGTCTTGCTTTGACAGCTTTATGACTTTGACTTTTGACTTTTACATGGTTCGTTTTGAGCAGTTGACATCGTTATGGCCCGCTTGAACACCTTCAAAACAACAAAAACAATACTTCAAAAGGGTCGTCAGCAGCCACCCGGTACTTCAAATGCTTATTAATCAATAAAATTGCTACATTAAAGGCTTATAAAACATGTATAACGGGCTATACCATTAGTACTTGGTTACGTGAGGTCACATGGTACACTTATGGAAAAAGGTCAAGCAAGGGTCACGCATGAACATGTGACATGTTTGCTTAGGAAACAATGGGCTCGACAAAGGGGCAGTGGGAGGAGTCAAGCAGCTTTTATCCGAAAAGTATTTTGTAAAATCTCCTCGGAGGTCTTTGAAATAGCGCTCCACATATCCCGTCGACCGATGAAAGAACATTTTTACGTCACACATGCTCCACAGTAAAAAAAAAAAAAAAAAAATCTGTCAACGGGGAGAACTCAACTGGAAATTGTTGTGTAAATTCATGACTGCATTACAGCATTAAAACACTTAAAAACAGTATTTACCAACAGAAATGGGGGAACAAGAAAATATAGACTTTTATTTTCTTAAACACCACCCAAGAAAACACTTTGGTGTTTTACTGTTAGTCGCAGAGTTCTGTCTTGCAATAATATATTTATATAGCAGACTTAAAAAAAGGTTATGCAATATTTTGTCATATAAATGCTATAATATGATCAGCCAATCAAACTTGAAAGCTGCGATTCTGTCTCGAGAAAAGCTCGTTACTTCCGTAAAAATGGAAGACATTTTTTTTTAATCCAATTAAAGTGTTTGTTCTTTCTCTACCAGATTGTTAACATGTTTCAATTGAAACATTCCTTGATTATTTGAGTTTAAAAATAAAAAATACATATCTGGTTCGGGTTGTGAAATGTCTTAATTTTGGTTTACGATGCAATGACTGTCTTTAAAACTTTGCTTTTTCTATGCTTTTGGCCACATCAGGAAAAATAAATTTGGATAGTTGTAACTCAGATTTTGCATCATTCCACATAATGCATGAAGCAACATATCAACTAGAGACATATTTACATGATTTTTTTTTTTTTTTTTGCGAAAAACTGAGCCTTTCAGGGATGCCCCATTTGTTCCCCTTCATGACAGTCATCTGTTTCCGTTTGACCTATTCACCAGTGGGATGTTCTGAACAGATGTTTTATTTTAAGCTTTTGTTTGGCTCTGTCCCACCTTTTTTTTTTTTTTTTTTTTTTTTGGAACTGTAGGCATCCAAGTCAAAATTGGAGAATATTTGCACACACACAAAAAGCACAATAACCTTTGTCAGTTTGAACATTAAATATCTTAAATTAGATATAGGTTGAAAAGGATTTGCAAAATCACCGTATTACCTTTTTTTATGCACGGCTCACTCACCCAGAGTCATCGGATTAACTTTGTCCGATGCAAAATCAGTTTTCCTTCTATCTTTTTAGCCACACAGCCCACTTCCCTTTGCACGCTCTTATTTTGCGGCCCGAGCGGAAGCGCGTCGTCAAGCGCGAGCTTGGCTCGACGCTCGTCAGCTGAGCTCGACAGACTGCGCGTCTCCTCGCGCTCCGCTTTTGTTTTTCCTCCCAACTTGACCCGACATCTTCTTCCGCCGCCATCATGGGCCACCACGTCGGGCCCGGGCCGTGAGGGAAGACGGGGAGGAGGAGGAGAAGATGCCTGATGGGTCGCTCCATCACGTCGTGAGGGGAGCGCGATGCCCAGGTTCGGCGTCAGGTGGCTGCTCGCCGCCTTGCTGCCGCTGCTGCTCGGCGGGGCCTTCTTCTTCTGCGAGTATCTCATCTACTTCCCCGTCATCCTCAAGTGCGAATGGCCACGGGTGCGGGAGCTGGCGCGCGGCGGCGGCGGGGGGGAGGCCGTCGACGGCCGGCCGCCGGACTCGCCGCCGGTCCGCGCCATGGTTCTGTCCGACACGCACCTGCTGGGGGCCGTCGGCGGCCACTGGTTCGACAAGCTGAGGAGGTAAATTCCGGGGGGGTGGTGGTGGCGTGGGGGAGGATAGACAAGAACCTTGTTTCCTCCCCCTCCTCTTTCTTCTCTGATTGATTGACATCATAATAAGCGAGGGGTGCGGTGGGGGGGGGGGGCGTGTGTGCGTGCGCAGGGAATGGCAGATGGAGCGCGCTTTCCAGACCGCGCTGTGGCTCCTCAGGCCCGAGGTGGTCTTCATCCTGGGGGACATCTTCGACGAGGGCAAGTGGAGCTCACACAAGGTCAGGCGAACAAATCAAAACAATGGGGGTGGGGGGTGGGGGGGGGGTGACACGGACTACACTATACGTACTTGCTAACAATACAGTAATTACATGAGTTCTAAGTGGAAAGAATGAGGGGTCTATTCGAAGTGCTATTAATTGAAAATATGGCGTCTATTGAAGAAATTATAGTGTATTTTTTTGCCCTTCCTCTAGCAGATGGCAGAAATATTCACTAAGCCCTTTTCCCCCCCTCTGTATAAGGAATCCAGAAAAGTCTTTTAAAATGCAATGTTGACAGTTGGTAAGTGTGCGATCTTGTCCGTGCAGAATTGGGAGGACGACGTGCGGCGCTTCCACAGGATGTTTCGACACTCGGGCGACACCGAGCTGGTGGTCCTGGTCGGGAATCACGACATCGGCTTCCATTACGAGTGAGGACTTTTTCTTCTTCTTCTTTCGGCTCGTCCCGTCATCTTTTTCCATCTAAGCCTATTTCGTGCATCTTCCTCTCTTACAGCCACTGTCCTCGTGTCTTCCCTCACCACATCCATAAACCTTCTCTTTGGTCTTCCTCTCGCTCTTTTGCCTGGACCCTTCCACCAATACACTCACTCTCTCGCCTCTGAACATGTCCAAACCATCGAAGGCTGCTCTCTCTAACCCTGTCTCCAAAACATCCAACTTTGGCTGTTCCTCTAATGAGCTCATTTGTAATCCTATCCAACCTGTTCACTACGAACGAGAACCTCAACATCTTCATTTCTGCCACCTCCAGTTCAGCTTCCTGTTGTTTCTTCAGTGCCACCGTCCATCTCTAATCCGTACATCATGGCCGGCCTCACCGCCGTTTTATAATCTTTGCCCTTCATCCTAGCAGAAACTCTTCTGTCACATAAGAGTGAGAACACACTTTGCTGATTGCGACTTCTTGATAAAATCCGGACTTTGAACGGATGTTTACTGTACTTGACAGACATAAGCTGATTATTTCTTATTCAAGCTGCCTTTCAAGTCCACCAAACGGTAAAAAGCCATTTTTCGTATGAAGTATCTTCAAGGCATACTTGAGTAAAACGTACATGCATCTTAACAGAAAAGAACTGTGTTGGAACTTTCTGTACTTACTTTTCTTTTGTTGTTTAATATAGTCAATAATGGAAATTACAGCATTTAAATTATTTATTATTTATAATGATCCATCCAGCCATTTTCTCAGCTGCCTATCCTCACAAGGGTCGCAAGGAGTGCTGGAGCCCATCCTAGCTGTCAACGGGCAGGAGGCGGGGTACACGCTGGACTGGTTGCCAGCCAATCGCCGGGCACATCGAGACAAACAGCCGCACTCACAATCACACCGAGGGGCAATTCAGAGTGTCCAATTAATGGTGCATGTTTTTGGGATGTGGGAGGAAACCGGAGCGCCCGGAGAAAACCCCCGAAGGCACGGGGAGAAAATGCAAACTCCACACAGATCAAACCCGGGACCTCAGAACTATGAAACCAACGCTTTCCAGCTGAGCCACCATGCCGCATATTTACAATTATTTATTATTTAATTTCTTTAGCTTGAATTCAATTATTTGTGGACTTCAGTAGTGTAGTGAAACGATTCACGTTGGCTGGGAGAGGAAAAAAAACTTCCTGATTACCTGTTCCTCAATTTCATTATCAGTATTTCCACACGACTGCATGACTACACACAGGACTGTTAAAATGTATCCAAGTACAGTAGCAAAGTATTAGCACTTTGTTACTCTTCAAGACTGCTAAAACAGAAACAAAAAAGTAAAGCCAAAATTTGCTGACATTTTATAATTAGTTCCAGCTCTCCCTCCAACAAAATCGTATTTTTCAGTAAAATCATAAATAATATTGTACATACTTAAAAAACACACACACGGACATGATGAAACGTAATGGAAAGAATAAAACGTGTATTGGCGCCTTTTTGCCTCAGTTCAGTGGGCATGGCGCTACTCCTGGTGTGCGCGGCTTCGCCACATGGAGGCGGTACAATACAGACATACGGATAAACATGCAGCCAATCAAAATACACCAAGAGGAACCGATGGTCGTTTGCAGAGGATAAAGAATATATGCGTGTCTCATTGCATCGATATACTGTACTCCATTAATCGTAATTAAAAATGGTAACCACGGTAAAATAAAACTTAAAATTATTCATCCTCTGATGACGGTACAGGAAATTATTTGTTACCAGAGCAATACTGTCACCTAGTGGACTTTTAGAGCTATTGTCAGAGTTATATGTGTCAAAATATACACTAAGTTAAGCTCTAAAATCAGGTAAAATTACTCACATTTAACAGACATAATATAGAGTGAACAGTTTGAAACAGTGTTCATGTTAGCATAGCATGCTAACTAAACTCCACGTCATCTACAAGAGTGGCAACATTTCAGCCTTTCTGCTTATTTATCACCACATTTTCACTTTGGTGGTGCCATCACACACATCCAAAAAAAAGTCCAAGAAAAAGTAAAACGCGCTTGTGAACAGGTTGAGCCAGTTAGTGAGGAGCAGCCAGCCAAACACGCGCAAAAAACAAACAACGAAAAAAACAAAAACGGGAAATAGCCGGATGTGAAATTGCTGAGGAAGCGCAGTCGTGACAAACTGCAGACCTTTTTTCTTTCCCTAACTTGCTATTTTACACCAATGTCGACATGCCTTTTATTTTTGTGATGTCGAAAATGAGATGGATAAAAAAAAAAAAAAAAAACATTTGGTTATTAAATTTACCTATATAATTGCGATAAGGTGACCAGACCCATGTCATTATGGAACCCTTTTTGTTCAGACTGATGTTAAATGCTGGTCTGAACACAACTGGCACCAATTCAAGTATCTCGAAAGAGCTCCAAACAAAGTTCTGCTGTCCCAGTAGGCTTCACCCCCCCCCCCCCAAAAAAAAAAAAAGTTTAACCTTGGATTTGAGAGTGAACTTTTATTGCTTGATTGAATGACACTGCAGTCATCTCGCTGGCCTCCCTTCCCGGCGGTCTCGTCGTCTTTTCGCCATTTTTGGAGGGACGTCCATCTTTCCGGAAACGTCACCCTGACTGTTGCGCCGTATTTTCTCCGCCCGACAGGGCGTGCGACCAACTCATCAATGAATTTTGCCGATTCACTTGCTTTTGTCGCCCCGCCGCAGGATGGACTGGTTCAAGCTGCAGCGCTTCGAGAAGGTCTTCAACGCCTCTTCCACCAGGATCGTCACCAAAAACGGAATCAAGTGAGCAGTTTATCCTGACTTTTTTTTTTTTTTTTTTTTTTTTTGACTGCACAAAATGCTCGGACAGGCTGCCCCAATGCCGGTTTGTGTCGGTTTTCTGTTCAGCTTCTTGCTGGTGAACAGCGTGGCGCTGCACGGCGACGGCTGCCCCATCTGCCAGTCCGTGGAGAAGGAGCTCTTCAGACTCTCCAGGGGACTCAACTGTTCTCTGCAGGCGAGTCGGCGGCACGCGCGTGCGCACAACACCGAAGAAAAGCCGCAAAGCAAACTCGTGTTTTTACAGAGTTCTGGGGACGACTGCGAGGGAACGCAGATGTACCCGCCCACACCTCCCATCATGTTACAGGTGAGCTCAGTAACACTCCACCTCGAGACAATAAAGGAAAGCCAAGCAGTCCTTGAAACTAATGTATTTTGTTAACAGCAATTTCGATTCACTATCTTGAATGAGAGGCGGCACGGTGGGGCAGCGTTTG
The DNA here is from genome assembly GCF_019802595.1 of Syngnathoides biaculeatus. NCBI lineage: Eukaryota > Metazoa > Chordata > Actinopteri > Syngnathiformes > Syngnathidae > Syngnathoides > Syngnathoides biaculeatus. Next base: position 8,457,507 of record NC_084652.1, read on the forward strand.
CCTCACAGTTCTGAGGACCCGGGTTCAATCCCGGCCCCACCTGTGTGGAGTCTGCATGTTCTCCTGCGTGGGTTTTCTCCAGGCACTCCGGTTTCCTCCCACATCCCAAAAACATGCAACATTAAATGGACACCCTAAATTGCCCATAGGTGCGGCTGTTTGTGTCCTGCGATTGGCTGGCAACCAGTCCAGGGTGTAACCCGCCTCCTGCCCATTGACAGCTGGGATAGGCTCCAGCACTCCCGTGACCCTCGTGAGGATAAGCGTTCTCAGAAGATGGATTGATGGATGGTATATTCAAAAGTGATGTGTACACAAAACACAAAAAGGCACATAAATCACCACAAGTACATAAAATGAAATCTGAGAGAAGTACAAAAAAGGTACACACTAAAAACAAAACAAAAAATTACATGATGTACAAAAAAGTCCAACCTGGTCCATAAAACATGTACAAACAAAAATGTATGTAAATCAGTCAAAAGATACATGAAATAAAAAACAAGAATAGGTATAGAAATGATGGATGGGGAGACACGGTGGGCTAAGCTGGTAAAGCGTTAGGCTCACAGTTCTGAGGACCCGGGTTGGATCCCGGCCCCGCCTGTGTGGAGTTTGCACATTCTCCATCGTGCCTGCGTGGCTTTTCTCCGGACACTCCGGTTTCCTCCCACATCCCCAAAAAACATCCAACATGACTTGGGCACTCCAAATTGCCCATAGGTGTGACTGTTTGTCTCGATGTGCCCTGCGATTGGCTGGCAACCAGTTCAGGGTGTACCCCGCCTGCTGCCCGTTGACAGCTGGGATAGGCTCCAGTACTCCTTGTGACCCTTGGGAGGATAAGCGGCAAAGAAGATGGATGGATATCTTGAATGAATCCAAATTGTGCGTGAAAATAAAAAAAAAATTCAGTGAACTATTTTCCAAGCTGCACCAAACTTTTTTTTTTTTTTTTCTTGAGGGCCGCTACTGTTGTTTTTGCTAAAAATCGAGCATTGCAGGAGCGTTGACGATGTTGATGATGATGATGATGATGCGGTTGCCTCTCTAGCACTACCCGCTGTACCGAGTGAGCGATGCGGCGTGCACGGGGACTGACGCCGCGCCGGCCGGACAGCGACACCTTCTGTTCAGGGAGAAGTACGACGTGCTGTCCAAGGAGGCCTCCCAGAGGGTGAGGAGCACTTGAACGTTTTCAGTCCAATGACGCTCATGTTGTTGTTGTTGTTTTTGTCTCGGGTGTCCTCAGCTGCTGCAGTGGTTCAAGCCCCGCCTCATCCTGAGCGGACACACCCACAGCGGCTGCGAGGTCCTCCACGACAACAAGTACCCAGAGGTCAGCGTGCCGTCCTTCAGCTGGAGGAACCGAAACAATCCCAGCTTCATCCTGGTGGGTTGCCCCCGCGATCGCTGTCGTCGTCGAGTTCAGTGCGTGTACCCCACACCGCATTTAATTATGTATTTACTATTATTATTTTTTGCTTTAGTTTCAGGAGAAAAAAAAAGACATTTAATGTTGAAATTCCACTGACAAGCACGTAACGCATTCACTACCATTAACAGCTTTTATTTATTTATTTAGAAAATCAGGAAAAAAAATACTTTAAAAATGTAAGGCCGGTTAACAATTATTTCAAATTTAACATTTTTGATTTCAAATAGTGGTATAGATTTTTATTACTACTAAAATAAAATGTATTGTAATGATCATTTCATTTTTCAGTCAATTCTATTTCAACTTTTTAAATATTTAAATTGGAAAACTCTTGCTTTTGTGTTTTAGTTGATTCAATTAACTCGAGCATTTCAAATCTTTAGTTTTTTTGTTTGTTTATGCAAGTCAGAGTGTATGGAGAACTTAAGACTCTTACCCCCCCCCGTCTCCATGTCACTAAATGATCCATTGGAAACGGCAGACGCCAGCACGGGGGGACCCTCCATCGAGTCCTTGACAATTCAATCCAATCCAATGTTTAGTATTTCTCTTTATTGAAGAAAAACATTGCCGTCGTTCATTTTATAATCAATACGTGTACCCAACATGCATTGCGGCCAAGGAAGTTGACTTAACAGCAAGTGATGTGGGTTGCTACATTTGCAACGAACAATATTCAACATATTCAATCATTAAGATCAACAAATTAAACCTTTTTTTGTCGATTGTAAAACAAGTAGGAGGACGTACGGGTACCTTTTTTTTTTGTTTCACCCATTTGATTACACCTCAACCATTCCTCTAAATGGTGCATTTTGTTGTCGTCCCCCTCCCCCCCCCCAAAAAAAAAAAAAAAAAAGGCATCCGTGTCACCGGCCAGCTACGCGCTGTCCAAGTGTTTCTTACCGGAGGAGAGCACCGTCATCGGCGTGTACTGCTCGGCCGGGGCCTGCCTGATGCTGCTGGTCCTGGCCCACTGCTTGTGGATGAAGGGCCTGCTGCAGTGCCTCAGCCTCTGCCTGCTGGGGAAGCACAAGCCTCTGTGAAACGACCGCATCCACACACGAGGCACAGACTCCAGACACCCTGATGGGTTTGTTTTATCCCAATATTTCACAAACCTGTTAAGTCCTTTTAACAACTTGAGTGAAACGTGATTATTTATGAAGTGGTGAGAGTAGCTTGTGATCTCCCCCACACACAAAATAAACATGGGTCCGTTTTCTCCTGCACGTGAGTTTGCTTCCGCCAAGAATCCAGGATGACCCAATTCCACTAAACAAGCCACCACTGACATTCAGGCACTTTGCCTTTTTTTTTTTTTGACACCCAGAAATAAGTTTATTACTATTAAATGTCAATTTTAAGTGTCAAGACGTGCCATGTGATTCACTGTGAATTCCGAACACATTGCTCATCTCACGTTTTTGTGTTATTGAAGGGTTCTTCTGATCACGCAGGTCGTTTTTTTTTTTTTGTGGGTCACCTTCCGTGCCAAATATTTTGACAGATTTTGTGAAGTTGACATTTGTACATCAATTGTGCGTTAATAAATCATCTTTGTGACACCGGCATGGAGTTCTATGACATGAACTCTTTTCAATCATCCAGTAAAATGTAATTTACTGTTTCAACGAATTTTGCATCGTCAGTCTTCTAAACCCGTGATGAAAGTAATTTGTAAAAATAGAACACAATTTAGCATCCTTAAACATAATGTAATTATCAATTTCAAGGGACAATAAGCTAACCTTTTTTTTTTTTTTTAAATACGAAACCAAACTGTAAACAAAAAGCTTAAAGACATTTTTGTGGAACATTTTAAAAAAAGTTTAGTGTCTTCAAAGTAAAGTTTTTGTATCTTCTAGGAATAATACACATTTTTGTAAACTTCAAAGAACCATTTTTTTCCCTTAAATATCAAATAAGTGAGCATTTTTAAGGACCCTCATGACAATAAGTTAACCTTTTCTAAATATGAAACCAAATTGTAAACAAAACGCCTAAAGTGAGACTAACAATTTTTTTGTGGAGCATTTTTAAAACAGTTTAGTGTCTTCAAAGTAGACTATGTATCTTCTAGGAACAATACACATTTTTGTAAACTTCAAAGAACCATTTTTTTTCCCCCTAAATATCAAATAATTTTGCATTTTTAAGGACCCTAATGTACCGTAATTCCCGGCCTGCAGAGCGCACCTGAGTACATTTGTATAGGAAATACCATTTGGTACATATATACGCTGCATCTGTGTAAAAGCCGCAAGTGCCCGCATTGAAACACGAGATATTTACAAAGAAAGACGGTTCACAGAAAGAGTTTAACGCTAGCGCTGCTGCACTCACGCTAAGGCTAAAGCTAGCGCCGGTAAAAACAAAAACATACTGGTAAAAAAATCCCTTTGAGACACAGCAGTAACACAGTAAGAGTTGAACGCTAGCACAGCGCTAATGCTGAGCTAATGCTAACGCCCGCTAAAATCAGCACCGTGCTAAAGTTAGTACTGCACTAAGCCAGTGCTAACGCTAATAGGGCCGGTTAAAATAAAACTTACCAGTAAATATCACTGAGACACACTTCAGCAACACGCAAGTAACAGGGTTAGTAAAAGTCACTTCCTCGGCACATATATTCCACCGGTCTCATTCTTACCTTTTACGCTCAAGTGCCCCCTTGCGGCCGTTGGGAAACGCGCACAAATAGCCGCATCACCGCAAAAACCGCAGGGTCGAAAGCGTGTGAAAAAAAGTCGCGGCTTGTAGGCCGGATATTACGGTACTTTTATAACCTCAATGAGTTTCATGTAAAAATGATTTTGTCAAAAGAATTTTTCTTGTCTTCAAGTTTTGTGTTGCCTCTTTGTCGTTGATAAATGCTACAAGATATTAACGGGCATATCTTCGCCTCCGTTGGGCAGGCTTTGAGCACGTTTTGAGAGAAGTGGAAAAACTCAAGTGTGGATTCAGGACACACATGTTGTAAATAAAGCAAATAAATGAATGGAAGTCCTCTAATGTGCCTCTTTATTTAAAGAAAAATAAAAATGTCATTTCATCATCCTCCCCGGGCTCGAGTGAGGCGTCGGCCCCTGCAGTCCAAGTCGACTGTGTGTGTGTGTGTGTGTGTGTGTGTGGAGGGGCGGGGGGAGAAGGCGTGTGTCGTGTAGCAGAAGAAAAGGCTGATGCTAAATTTATTATTTTTTTTGTACAAGAAGAGCTCGTCTTGTTGGGTGCTGCTCACACATTCATAGTGCCTGTGCCTGTATCGCATATGGCTCCCATAGGACCCCCCCCCCCCACCCCCAAACATGACCAATATTGCACACCCTCATTTATTCAGCTCCATTCTAGACATGCTTTCCTATGTGTGTATGTAGACATATTTAGCGTATACATACATAGGTATGTACACCTAGGCACACACATAATTAAACATGTATAATTGTACATATATATTTATATAGACTTATAAATTTACATGTACATACATTTATAAAATTATTTTTTCCTGCATTCATACACGCACACGCACACACATAATGCATGTGTGAGTCTATGTACACAGGATCTCGCACGCACTTAGAGAGAGAGAGAGAGAGAGAGAGAGAGAGAGAACAAAAAAAAAAGTTGGTTCCTATGAAAACAACACCAGGTTGCAATTTGGACACTTTCAAAGGATTTCCAATGTTGTGTTTTAAAGCTGTTAAAGTAAAATAAAAACAATAATTTAAACAAAGAGGGCAGAATAAAAATCCCTCCCCAAAAAAAAAAAAAAAAAAAGGCAATGGTGCTGCAACATGTGGTCCTCACTGCAGGTAAGTGGTTAATTTGCATAATGTATATTTTTAGGATACTTTCCCTAGTTTGTTTTTAGTTCTTTTTTTTTAAATAAACAGCAGTTTATTTAGATTTTTTTTTATAAACCAGAAAAAAAAACCTAAACTCTACAGAGAAAGTTTCCCTCGCCCCATTTCGTGCAGTCTCCGTGTTTTGCTGCCGACAAAAAAAAAAAAAAACGTTTTTGACATCAAGCTGTACAGCGCGGTCGAAAAAACATTACTTACATCTGAGCTCATTTTGTTTTTGTTGTAGTTTTTTTTTTTTTTACAGGTACAGCCATAATCAAGGCACAAAGATCTACAAGTAGATTTGTTTTTCTTTTCAATTGAACTTGTACAAAATAATATTACACTTTACAGTCTGTACAGGAGAATTCCACCTTGCACAGTGTACAAGAAAAAAAGAAAAAGAAAAAAAAATAATAATAATACACATTTGTCTCCCCTTCCCGCAGGTAAAAGGATAGTGTGTATGTGCATGTGTGTGTGTGTGTGTGGTGGGTCGGGGGTCCGAGTCTGTGGAGGCGGCGGGGCTAAAGTGCACGCAGCAGCAGCAGCAGTAGCTCCTTTTTGGGGGGAAAAATCCTTCCGGCTTGCCATACTATTTAATCATCGTGCGCCCCGTCTCTCTCTTTTATCTCGGTCCGCAAAGCGTTTTTTTTTTTGTTTTAAATCCACCCCCCCCCCCCAAAAAAAAGAAAAGTGGTGACGGGGTTAATAAATATCGCATTGATGCTACATTGTGTGATCCTCTTGGGGGAGAATAATCCAAATCATCGTTGTGAGGGGGGGGGGGGTGACCTGAAGCAAACGTGCATTTATCTCTTCATTCTCTTGGAGGAGGGCGCTCACGCGCTCATCGCACGCTCTTCACTGAGGTGCTGTAGGTGTCTTCATGTATCCGAAAAAAAAAACAGAGAGGGAGGGGGGGTAAAGAAAAGGAGGTAGCCTGAAGCTTAGTGGAATGATAAAATTAAAAAATAACATAAAAAAAAAGAGGAAAAAACATCAAAGGAATCAATTGAATCTTCTCGTCGCAGAGGAATCCAAAAAAGTGAATGGAAAAAAAAAAGGGAAAAAAAAAAAAGAGCGGAGGAGGATTTGACACACTTCAGTAGTACTTGATGGTCCTCGGGAGGAGGCGGGAGATCTCATCACAAGAGTTCGTACTGCCGCAGGTGCATTCTCTGGATGATGTCCCGGCAGTCGTTGAACACCCGTCGGATGTTCTCCGTGTCCACGGCGCAGGTGAAGTGCGGGTAGCAGTAATGGCGGCCGTCGCCGCTCGCCGTGCTGATCCGCTGCGCCCAAAGAGAGACGCGTCATATATTACACGGGTTCAAACATTCCGACGTTCCCTATTTGACGCAGCGCTATAGAGCTCGTGCACGTGACGTCACCGTTTTCACGACGCCATATTGCCGGTCAAAGAGAGATGCTTGACATTGAACCGGAGAAGAATATTCACAATGCCCGAGACTTGCTGCGCTGTTATTTGTCACAACAGACGAGACAGACACTAAAAAAGATTATTCTATGGAATAGCAGCTGAAAAGACCAGAAAATATCGATTGATTTTGGCAATTAAACGTGAGGGATGGTGCCCGACCAGATAAACACATTCAGGTAGGAATTATTCTTCTCAGTCTTAAATTACCAAGAAGTATTTATAATGCCATGTTGGCTCATTTGAGAACGGTAAAAAAAAAAAAAAAAAAAAAAATGACAGGGAGTCATCTCCAAGGTACACGGAAGCGTGTTGTGGCCACACGTTAAACTTCGGTAAACCTCTCTCTCTAAACCGACAGACGTTTTTTTTTTTTAAATATGGATTGTTTTCAAATGAGTCCAATGCGTATTTAAAAAAAGAAAATAAACCGTCGTTGACGCAGAGGTTTACGTCGGTTAACGTGTGGCCGCAACACGCTTCCGTGTATGGGGGCTGAAGCCTATCGCAGCGGTTTCTTTTTTTTTTTTTTTTTAATACGCATTGGACTCATTTGAGAACAATGCATATTATTTTTTTTTTAAAAGTCTGTCACAGAGAAGTTTATTGATATTTAATGTGTGACCGCAACACGCTTCCGTGTACAGATGAGGCGACTCGCTATCTTTTTTTTCCCCAATCATTGTTAATGAACGCAAGTTTGTGTAAAACCTTTGTTATTTATTTAAATATTGGTATTTGTATTGAAAAAAATCTGAGTGGCTCCATCGCTCTGTGGGATTTATTCTTGATTGAGAACAGATCCATGAATGAAGTATTTGCACACGCGTCCAGACCTTTCTACGCTTTCAAACTCTCTTCTGTGTAAATCTCGACGGCTTACTCACCAGATCCATGTGTGGATCCAGTTTTCCGAGACAAGCGGAAGCGGGTTAACGGTCCAATTTCTTATTGGCGAAAACATCAACTCGGGCCTGAAATATGGGTCCTCTACGGCAAAGTGTCTCTCATTTTTCCACATACCTTCGTTTATTATCAGTTTCTAAATGTTTAACCGTATCGAACAAAACTCTGGGAGACGTATTTTCACGTCGTCTCAGTAGTAACTGTATTGAGGTGGTCCTTTTGCTACTTACAAGAAACTCGTCTCTGATGAAGAATTTTGCTCTCGTCACTCTCGGGTCCTCGCCGGGCTCAGGGGTTGCTGGAACAAACGGACGGACTGTTAAACACGGACAGATTTCCAAAATGTGTGCGCGCGCGTATGTGGAACCCACCTTCATTTGGTATGGTGTAGCGAGCGTATTCGGGGAAGTAGTCTTCAATTCTGGATTTGCCGGCTAGTACCTTCTCGGCGAGCATGTCCTGCTTGTTGAGGAACAGGATGACCGAGATGGTGCGTAACCACCTGCCGAAAGCAAGCGGACGACGCCATGTGTGATTTGAAGGGTTTTGGATCAAGCCGTACGGGGAGGGAAACCGGATCAAAAGGGCGACTCGCCTGTTGTTCCAAATACTGCGGAAGAGGTCGAGCGCTTCTCGTAGCCGGTTGGTGTTGTTGTCTTCCCTTATTACCATGTTGTAGCTGCTGCTCGCCACCACGAAGATGATGGCCGTGACATCTGAGAGTGGACGGAACGCACGGTGAGACATCGCTAGGTGCGAGGGGGAGATACCCAACAACAACAACAACAACAACAACCGCGGTTGAGGTTCTGACCGTTAAAGCACTGGATCCATTTTCTCCTCTCGTCCCGTTGGCCGCCAACATCAAACATGCTGTGGACACATAGGACACAAAACACTGTGTGGAACTGCCGCCATCTTGTGCTCACTATACTCTTTCCATGTCATTCAAAATTACTACACAAATGTAATTTTTCCATCAAAATTTTTCTTTCAAATTTTTTTTCTTTTTATGGTTATTACTACTATTATTATAATCTAAATCTCTATGTGCCCTGTGACTAGCTGGCAACCAGTGCATAATATACCCCATTTCCTGGCTGAAGACCGCTGGGATAAAGCTCCAGCCCTCTTGTGACCCTCGTGAGGATAAGCGGCTCGGAAATTGGATGGATAAATATCTAAATCATTATATTTATGTTCAATTGTAATGCATTTTATGTCAGCCACATTCTAGCATGACATTGTACTTTTTTTTTATTTTGGGAATGATATCACTTTTATCTTTACAAACTCAAATGAAATAATGCAATTTAGGTTAGAAAAAAAAAATCAATATTGATTGCTTCAGTAATTGTTTTACATTTGGAATTATATTTGAGTAAAAATTATCTTATTAAATTCTTAATAAATTCTCGCATTACCAATATATCTTATTACTCTTACAATAGTGATGTTTTAAATATTTTTAGTTATTTTACATTTTGCCATTTGATCTTCAAATATTTTCAACACATTTTTTAATAAATGTGTTAACTTTATTGAATTCAGGATTATGATCATATTTAATTGTATTATCACTTTATTAATATGATTATATTGTTATATCAATATAAAATGTATAAATATAACTATATAAACAATTATTTTAAAATATCTTATTAGAATAGTTAAAACAATGTAAATACTGTACTTTATTTATTATTAATTTCAGCCCTCTTGGCCTTGAAATTGTAATAGTTTTTTTAAACACTTAAATTTAGAAATAATTAAATGGTTCAATATTTTTAATTTGTTTGTATTATATGCATTGAGTAAATGTATTTTTCATTACAATATATCTAAATATTTAAAGGTCTTATTATGTAATTATTAACTGTCTCATTCATTTTAATGTGAATTTTTTTAAACATTTTGAGGAATAACTGGAATCAGTATGTATTTCTTCTTATTCATCTTTTCAATTTGGCCTGCACCATCTTACATTTTAGTATTTTGATTGCAAAAAGCAAAAGATGGAAATTTAGAACCTGGAAAAAGTGTTGGATAGATATTCTTGTTATTTCAAAAATCTATTTATATTGTCCTTCAGCTGTTATTTATTGTCCGTTGTGTTGACCTTTAGGATCTTATATTTAATACATATAGGACTTACTCATTACTGTGTTACTATTTTCATTCCATAAATGCATTTAATACCACACATGACACCAGTGCGACTTACTGAAAGTTGACTTTGTCTACTTGGAATCTCGTCTCGAAAATCCCTGAAGTTAGCACTCGGCAGCGTAGCAGGTCCTGAAAAAAACATGCCGCGATTAAAGGTGGCACTGCGGCGAGAAGAAACGATGCCGCGTGCCATCGGTTAGAGTGGCGAGTTTGAGACTTGTCCGGAGGGCTTACCTGGTCTGTTGGCGTGTAGTCGCTTTGTCTTACCGAGTCGATTCTGTCAAGGAAACTGCACAAACACAAAGACAACGCACACATTTATCCATGACGTAAGCGTGCATGTTTTAATAAACATCAAGGAAAAGTTACTTCAACAAACCTTAACGTGATCTTACAAGAATTTGTACATATCCAAGAAAATTTACTATCGTCACAAGTTGCTGTAAAGAAGTAATTTAACGTTATGGTGACTGTCAAATATTTATAGTACTACATCATCTACTCATCCATTTTTTCAAACGCTTATCCTCATGCGGGTCGTGGGAGTGCTGGAGCCTATCCCAGCTGTCAATGGGCATGAGGCGGGGTACACCCAGAACTGGTCGTCAGTCAATCGCAGGGCACGTGGAGACAAACAGTCGCACTCACAATCACACCTAGGGGCAATTTAAGAGTCTCCAATTAATGCTGTTTTTAGATTCAGAAATACTGTGCACAACGGTAAATGTCTTTCTCAGAACTGATCAGAAAAATCATTGATTGGATCGGCGAATTATTACAAAACCGAACAGCAAAAAATAAATAAATTCAGATGAGGCCGATAAAATGGGCGTAAAGTCTATAAACACCTAAAGCCTTCAACATATTTTTTCTCAACTTCAAAGACAATTTTGCTTGAAAGATTTTTGTCATCCACGAGCCAAGGTTCAATGACAATGTCTTCAATGCAACATAGTTTCTGGGAACATCTAAGTCACTAACGGCAACAAGACTACCGTAGTAGACCAGCATGTTTAATGTAAACATAAGACAATTTTTAGCGAATCTAACGTGTATTTGTAAACATCCATCACAATTAAGATCTCCAGAGAGCCTAATGTACAAGTTTTTGTAGACAAACAATTGAGTCTAAGTTGAAAGAGTTCATAAATATTAAAAATAATCTGTCAAACTGAGACTTCAATTTAGCATCCCTGATGCCGTCCTTTCAATACAGTCAATACTGCCAACTTATTTTGCTGAGCAGAACTACTACGTTGCAAGAGCCCCCCCCCCCCCTCATGCATCTGAGGCTCCAAGCAGTCTGTCAGGGAAGAGAGGAGGTACAGAAGCATTTTGTGTCCACAAGAGGGCAGGGCTGCGCAGTTGAGGCTATTTTTGGTGGAGTGATTACATAAGGCAGACAGCATGTGCAGGATGATAGCATCGGTGGTAGCATCAAGGCCCCAGCTCAGGACACACACGCACATGCGCGAACACACACTTGACTGAGGCCATACAACACTAATAATACAACTTGTCACAGCGCATGAGAATTATTGGTTGATATTTGCTTTATTTGGTTTTCTAAATATATACATTATATAATTACATATTGTGCTTTTCCTACCACTATAAAATATATTTGTATTGTTTTTAACACATACAATTATTTATAAATTATTTTGAAAAAAAGTTTTGTAATTGTTTTTATTTCAGTGAAATAAGATTTTTATTTATTTATTTATAAGTATGGAATTTTAATGTCAGAATTATATATCACTAAAATAAGTAAATTTTAAACTCAATATTTGTATCATTTTAAATAAATTATGAACATTAAAATAAATTGCTAACAAAAACAAAATTAATACATTTGAATCAATAACAGAGTTGTTTTGATTCAATATTTGTGTTAATATAATTTAACTTAAAGGATCATTCAACTTGGGTGGGTTGGAATGCGTTTTGGAACGTTCTTGTATTGTTGTGGTTGCTATAACTCATGCAGCAGCATGAAAGTATTTTCGGCAGCCTTTTCCCTTCACAATTGAACAACGTTATAATTACTGAGCGCTTAGTGACTGTCATGTGACACCGGTAATAGACTGAGACAAACAGTGCAAGCGAGGGGTAGTGGGGGAATGCAGGTCATGGATCAGAGGAAAAAAAAAAAAAAAAGAGAGAGAAGTAGCGATTGATTATTTTGTGAGCGACATTCCCAGTCTAGTCATCAGGGTGGGCATGTGTAGACCTCCTTAACTTCCGCTGCTGGGCCTCGTGCAATCCGATCGTCATCGCGACCGTGCTGCTCATGTGTTCGCAGCCTTGATGTATTATTATTTCGCATTGGCGCCGTGATTTTTCACGCCGGGGCAAACAGAAGTGATAAATAAAATTACTAGAGGGCACTTTAACTCTCAAGTTGCTGCGGAAGGCCCGATACTCCAAACCTAATGGATAGATCACATGCAATAATATTGTACACATCAAACAGCTCAAAGTTTTATTGCAATGCTTCAGGATAGACTATTTTTTGTCATCTTATTCTCTGCCAGTACACACAAATCATTAGATCTGGCAACCCTTGAGCAATGAACATAAAATTGACCATGAGGGAAAAACATGGAGAACGCAAATTCAATCCAGCAGCTTTCGGAGACTAAACTTGTGACTTGCTGATACTCTCTGCAAAACAAACCGATATTGGAAACTAAAGCTTTCTGAATTGAACGGGCAAATCATTATAAAATGGTATTTGGGGGCGGGGCAGGGGGAGGGGGGGGTGATGCTGCCTCATCTTGAGAGGGACCTGTGAGTATAAGAGCTTCAAAAGCACATTAGGCATCATCTACACACCCAAAGCTTGTGTGGCCGTTTATAAAGAACTTTCTGGAGTAAAACCCTTTTTTCGGACAATTTTATAGATTCCTGCACGTTTTTGCACACTTTGCAATAAGCCTCCACGAGTTGCACTGTTTCTACATGTTTTTACATCCATGGTCGCACATAATCGTAATAATTATCTGTTGTGATATGTATTATCACCGTAATTTCCGGCCTATAAGACGCGACTTTTTTTCCACGCGGTTTCAGATCTGCGGCTAATTTGTGCCTTTTTTTTCTCTAACGGCCGAAAGGGGGCACTCGAGCAAAAACAAAAAAAAAAAAAAAAAAAAAAAAAAAAAAAAAAAGGTTAGACCGAGACCGGTGGAATACATGTGCCGAGGAAGTGACTTTTACCGGCATGTTTTTTCTCTCTTTTTTTTTAACCGACCCTGTTAGCGCTGCGCTAGCCTGTTGCTGCTGTGTTACTGCCATGTCTTAGTGATTTTTGCCAGTATGTTTTTTTTTATTTTTTTTTTACCTCGCCCTGTTAGCACCGCGCTAGCGCGTTGCTGCTGTGTTACTGCTGTTCTCAGTGATTTAGGTATGTTTTTTGTTTTTTATAAAACCAGCCCTGTTAGTGCTGTCCTACCGTGTGGCTACTGTGTAGCTGTCGCAGCAGTTTTTTTTTTTTTTTTTTTTAAACCAGCCTAATTCATGCTACCATTTTTTTTTTGCTATATTAAGCTAACGTACTAAAACTCTCTCTGTGCACCATCTTTTTGTAAATATCTCGTGTTTCAATGTGGGCACTTGCGGCTTTTACGCAGGTGCGGCTTATGTATGTACATAATGGTATTTCCTTTAGAAATGTACTGGGTGAGGCTTATAATCAGGTGCGCTCTGTAGCCTGGAAATTACGGTAGCTTGGTTATTAATAAACAGGGCATGGAAACCTTTGGAGTCATGCAGGAACATGCGAAACCTTCTGGACCATGAGACGAGACGACTGCACTGTATGTATGGGGGGGGCAATGTACTGCGAATTTTTTGGAAACAACCACCTGGATCAAGGCTGGGTCTTCCAACATTAGTGCCATAATGCTCATTATACGAGTTTTCACTGTATAGTTAGTCGTTAAATATCCACTTAAGTTTTCATTACACTATTTGACATTTTGTATTTGCTTGTGTGTGTAACCCTAACCCTAACCTAGACAAGACAGCCGAGTCCCTGTGTGTTCTATTCTTCTTCCTGTAATGAATACAGGTCATGAGAGATGGCAAAACCTAAATGGGGACATCTCGGGCCCCGGGCCCCGTGCAGGGGTCACCTGTTGCCGTCCGTAGCAATTTGGTGCCCTGCGTGTAGTATCACGGCAAAATGGAGCAATTGTACCCGATAAATGCTGTAAGTGAGGACTACTACAAACAAACCCCACAACCCCGACACTCATGTGTTCATTTGATAATTGGCTTGACTTTTTACAAATAGCACAGCATCTTTAATTAGCAGCGCAGAGGCCAGATCAATAGTTTCCATATTTTGAGCCGCCTGGGCCGGCAGCATAATGGACTTTTTCACTTTAGTCTCCGACCCGCTGGCGAGGGCCTGCACGCTAGCAGCATTGCCACGCAGACGGGAAGAGCTCTTCCTCCTTGTCAACAACCAGAGATTAAACCTTTATGATTAAGGATCAATACATTTTGTGGACCCCTGTATATTCACAAATTCACCTATTTACAAATTGCAAAGTCTCCATTTGGGCCACAGTAGCAATGGCTGACCTTAGAAGGAACATTGTGATTTTTTTTTTTTCTTTGTTCCAAAGTCACAAGTTTTGGCAGCATAAGGAAATGGAAAACATTAGGGAGAAGGGCCGATTTCATTTGAGGATAAACTGATTCCAGTTTTGTATTTTTTTCAAGACCACCACAAAAAAAAAAAAAAAAAAAAAAAAAATTGTGTTGCTTGAATACAAATGAAAATGGAACAGGATACACGTTAAATAGACATCGTAAATGAATGAGTCATTAATAAAATATACCGATGTACATATGATTTGTGTCTCAAAAGCAATCAAATTCAGTGAATTAAAAAAAAAAAAAAAAAAAAAAAAAGAAAAACTCTGGTAAAACAAAACCACAGCAAAAGCTCAGACCACTGAATGTGGCATAAATATGTTAGCCAGAGGCATATAGACAAATAAATACGCAAATATGCAACATTACATATAAATGAATGTAAACTACAGGAAACTCAACAAAATCTCTTCTGCAGACATCACACTGTTTTGTTGGTCAGCCGGCAGAACGACCATCAGGTCGTCCGTCCAAACAGGAACAAGAACGCGGTACTGACGAGATGGATCGCCAAACGAGACCGATCCATCAACGGCTCGGCGGACCCGTCCTAAATATAGGATCAGCGGAACAGAGACACTCAAGAAAGTCAAACCAAATCTGGTGTAAACAAAAAACGACTGTTATATGTCAAGGCCACCTTTTGGCCTTCCTCGTGGCCACGCCGAGAGGTAGTACATGCTCGTAGCGTCCCGCTGTTCAATGTCCTGCTTAAAATAGAGCCAAACAGACTTGTGCAGACTAAAACTTTTTTAAAAAAATAAAATAAAAATATAAGAATCAATGCGCCCCCTTTCGATCACAGCTGCACCTGAAATATAAAAGCGGATAAAAATAGTGCGACTCAAATTATCGAGCAAGAGTTTTAAATCGGCAGCCTCGACGTCAGACTAGCGGTTTTGTCGGGACGTTGATCGGTTACCCGTCAAAAATGATATTTTTCCTCTCTCCAGCCGCAGCCCAAATCTAAAGTCGATAAGAAGAAGTGATTAACACCACAGCTGGTACTGCTGCCCGTGGAATCAGAATGCTCACGCTAAGAGCAAAATAATTTGTAACATAAGTTTTGAAGGCTGATTGTCTGAAAAAAAAATAAATAAAAGAAAATACACAGATATCGTGCCAGAAATTAATCTGTTACAGGACCCAGTGGTTGAATTTCTGAAACATCAGAAATCATCCGATCGTTGGCAACCAGCCGCTGCATTTCTGACACACCAGAAATTCATACATGGGTTGGTGTGGTCACACGATTAATAATTTCTGGCACAAGCAATTAATCTGAATGCTGTGTGAGGATTTCTTGAATTTTTGACACTCCAAAAATGTATCAGAGAGTTGCGCCACCGTTTGTTGGATCTTTGACACAAAGATCTCTCGCTGTCACACGACCCCGTCGGTTAAATTTATGACGAGGCAGAAGTTAATCTAATCATTTTGCAACCAGTCTCTGAATCACATCTGCGCATCTCCGTGTGCTTATTATAAACTCCATTTTACGATACTTAGAGTCCCCTCCAAAAGTATTGGGACGGCATGGTGAATTCCTTTATTTTACATGTATGGCGGAGGAAAATATTGGGCGTTGAATACTGCATTTGGTTTCAAGGAAACAAAGCCCAAAGAGCTGTGTATAGGACAAAAGCAAACTATTTTGAAGCTGAAAGAAGGGGTGAAAAAAAATCGATCAGAGCTATTGCACAAACTTTGGGCATAGCCAATACACTCATTTGGAATGTGCTGCAAAGAAAATTCACTCGTGTTGTACTGAGCAACAGACATGGAACAGGCCGGCCAGTGGGTATCAACAGCAGTTGGTGACAAACGTGAGAGAAACACTCAAAGACAAGTCAGTGTCGTAACTGCTGACCTTCACAGGGCAGGGGGAGAGGTATCACAATCCGCAGTTCAAGGAAGACTTTGACAAGAGGAATATGCAGACCATACCACAAGATGCAAACAATCATCAGCAAAAAGGCTCAGAATGGCAACTGGATTTTGCAAAGAAGCACAGAGATGACCCACAAATGTGATGGAAACACCTAGGGATGGAGAAAGAAAGGATCTGCTTAGGGTCCAAAAGATACAAGCTCATCTGTGAAGCATGATCGAAGTTAGTGTCATGGCTTGAGGTTCCATGGCTGTTTCTGGAATGGGCACACAAATTCATGATGGTAGCAGCAGACCAAATTCTGAAGTCTACAAAACTATTTTGTCTGCCAATTTACAGAGAAACGCATCCAAACTAATCGGGAGAAGCTTCAACATGCAACAAGACACTTTCCCAAAACACATTGCCAACACAATAAAAGGACTTTATTGTAGAAAAAAAGGGGGAATGCCTTATGTTCATCCAGTCAATCACCAGACCTTAACCTAATAGAGCATGCATTTTACCCCCCCCCCATGAAGAGAAGATTGAAGGAGAAAACCAAGGAAACAAACAAGAACTGAAAGATGCTGCATTTAAAATGAAGAATGCAACTGTCTGGTGAAGTCTATGGGTCGTAGGCTTGATCAAGTTGTTGCAAGTCAGGGTTATGCCACCAAATATTAAATATACATCCATTTTCAATACCGCTCACCCTCAGCAGGGCTGCAGGTATGCTGTAGCCTATCCCAGCCAACTGTAGGCGAAAAGCAGGGTACATATACCCTGAACTACGAGCTACCTGATTGTAGTGCAGCGACAAATGTTATTCACCTTAATTTAATAATACCTGCTCCAATATTTTTGCTCACTTGAAAAGTGGTTGACTTCATACAAAAAGGTGTTCTGTCTTGAGTTTTTTTTTTAACACATGTAGAAGTAAATAAAAGCTGTAATTCTGAACTTTTAGCTCATATTCATCTTTTGACCTCAATCCCAAATGTCTCCATTACATAAATAACTAACTAAATATGTAGACCTTGCAATTCCAATACTTTTTGGAGGACACTGTTCATACATCTCCCGTTTTGATTCCTTTGATGAGGTCAAGTGTAAGGATTCTCAGCAAAGGGTGCGATTGCACATGGCGGCCTGCAGAAGGTGTAGTTCTGCTCACTCCGCCACAGCAGGAGGAGCACGCTGACCCTGCCTGTTTTTAGCAGCTAGGTTCCCATGGCAACCCCAGTCGGTCCATACCACTCATCTCCCTCTATCTCGTCAGGCAGCGCCGATTGCATCCTGCCATTCGCAGGACCGACCGATCATGTTCAAGCAGAAACTAAGAGAAATGTACTGTATTGTAACAATCAACCCTCCATTTGTTTGATATCCCAAAAATGTACATGAGTCAATGTGACCTAGGTCAATATATACCAGGTAAATGTAGAAATCACATTAAAACTCTATACTTCCATTTTCTAGGAGGCTATCCTAGCTGTTTGGAGAACAGCAAGGTACTGCACCCCAGACGGGTCGCCAGTCAATCATAAGGCACATATATACACAACCATTCACATTCACATTCACACCCGTGGACAGTTATGCAATATTACAACAAGAATAGTAAAGGACAATTTCCTGAAAGTAAAGCTGGCGTATCATGGAAAAATAGTCAACGTTCTGGATGGGCTCATGGGACCAAAAAAATTATCAGCGAACATCCAGGAATTCTCCACATGGAAGATGGTTTACCTACTTCAGCAGCTGCCACTATTTTGGCTAGCAACTAGGCTTTGTTCAAATCAGGATTTTTGGGTCTGATCATCCATCCATCCATCCATTTTCATAGCCTCTTATCCTCACAAGGGTTGCAGGAGCGCTGGAGCCTGGCCTAGCTGTCAACGGGCAGGAGGCGGTGTACACCCCGAACTGGTTGCCAGCCAATCGAACACATTGTAAAATATGTGCATTGGCTCCACATACCAGAAATAATGGGTACTAAATTACTACAAAACATTTTGTTTCCTGCTTGGAAGCGGTATCATATTAAAAGTATGTAAATATACTTCAAGGGAGCCTCAAACAAACGTCCTCTCCCAAGCACTTGTGACCACCAACTGACGTATTTCCCCATTTTGTTCTTATAAACACGGTGCGATCCATTATTGCTGTCATCCTCATGATAACGTGTTTATTTTGTCACATTTGAGTTGACAAGATGAAGCCTAGTGATTGTTAAAAAAAAAAAAAAAAAAAAAAAGGGATGCAGTGGGATCGGAAATAAAGATTTTATTGCAGTAGTCTGACATACTACAACCATGAAAGACCAAATTTGTCTTGTGGTCTGATGCAGGCATTACACGTCTGTGCCACACAGCCAAGATTTTTTTTTTTTTTAAATAGCTTTATTGGTGGTCAGCTATTAACTGTACAACATCAAAAGACAGATGTCTAGGCTAAAAATAAAGTGGATTTTGGAATCGAATATACAGTACACAACGGCGACATGGAGTAAATCTGGTCTGCATGATTGGATCAGAGAATTATGACATCAAAGCCGATCAGACGAACAGCCATAAAATGCTAATTAACGATCAGATCAGTGTAAAGCAAGAGAATGAAAATGAGATCAGAGGTGTTTTGTCACAGAAACAAAATAAACATAAAAAAATGGCTGTATGGCTAGTGTGTATCGAGCTATTTCAGCGCAGGGTTTTCACAAACAAATTAATAATACATTCTCGATTCATTTGGTCGTAAATCATTGACTTTTGTGTTTGTACAAAATACATTTTTTTGCAAGTTCAGATTGAACTTCACTCATTTTAAACCTTAAAACTATAGCTAAAAAAAAAAGTGAACATTTTTAATTGACATGGTATTTTTAATATTGGGCCACCATTGACACAAGAGGCTTAATATAAGGCACTTGCTTTGTTTAACCAATTTACCATATTTTCCGCACTATAAGGCGCACTGCATTATAAGGTGCACCTTCAATGAATGGTCTATTTTAATTTTTTTTTTCATATATAAGGCGCACCGCATTATAAGGCGCATAGAATAGACTACTTAATAACTTGAGTTGTGTTTCCCCGTGTGAAAGGGAGCCGCAGATGAGGCCAAACACCACAGTGCCCCTGCGTCAACTGACTGGGACAGACGGCATGTCAGATGTGATAAATCCAACACTCGGGGTGGGGGTTACACGAGTTGACAACTGAAGTGGGGGGGATAATTGATGAGGATGTTGCCTGCCGTGGACCAGTTAACATGGATCCCCGTGACGTAAACTACAGTTATGTCGCCTGTCACAAGTAGCTGTAGTGATGAAAAAGATACAACAGGGGATTAGCTGCTAAATGCTTACAATCATCTAAATATTGGTCTGATATTTCATTATGACGGGATGCAGACGATTAAAAGTAGCTTTCTGTTGATCCCAGGAGATCAAGTGGATGAAACTAGCTGATTTGATGTGAGAGTGAATAACAGGACAAGGGCAATTGGACAATGTAAAAATATTTTGTAAAAAAAAACAAAACTACAGTATCTACCCTAGTTCTGAAATGTTGGTGATCGGAACCACAACATTTTTAGGTCTTATTTAGTGCTCACGTAAGGAAGAGACAGTCAAAATCCCACCACTAAAGGGGAAAAAAGGACATTTTTCGCCGTTCAATTTGATGAGTGTTAATCTATAACTGAAACCCAAGTGTTGACATAGGATAGCAGCCCCTAAAATTCCACCCACTCAGTTCAAGCCATCTATGCAAACAAACCAGTCACTGAAACGATATAAAAGCTTTCCATAAATAGCCCGTTGTGACCTCCTCTGACCGCATTCCGCATGAGGTTAAAGTTGAGTTGACTAAGGGAAGGTGAGTGGGAAAACTGGGAGGGTGCGGCCACCTGGACGCTGCTAACACTTAGAGGCTAGCACAGGAACTCAATAGGCGGTCTGGTCATCTTTCTTGAAATCAGTGTTCATTATTATTCTGTCAATGAATGAATCACTATTTTGGAATAGATTCTCACTGATTACGGTTGAATAATTAAATAATAGCTACCTGTCCTATATCTTGTATTTTACAACTGCGATTAGCTGGCAAGCAGTTCAGGGTGGACCCCGCCTCCTGCCTGATGATAGCTGGGATCGGCTCCACCGCTCCTTGTGAGGATAAGCGGCTCAGAAAATGAATGGAATTTAAGACTGCAAAATGTGAAATGTTTAGCAGGTGCAATTAGCATTAGCGCTAACACAAACTACCATTCAGCTCACTCATAGGTCATGTTATATGTAGATTACACATTTAACGGTCTTAAAAATCACTTATAGATGGTCATCTGTGGTTTTTGTTGAACATAAATTCACGAGAAACCAATTGATTGCTGACCTATCGGACCGATACCAACTGCCCACACACTGCTCTTCTTATCAATAATGTTCCATTTGTACCGAATGATGCGGTTAGAACCATCACAGTAATTTTGGCAGATCGAAGTCCTGGAATTTCCGCTCTTACAAGTGATTTGTGGATCTATTTTTTTTTTTTTTTTAACAAAGTTATCAGTGTAGCAGACAAAATGAACAGAGAAGTACTGAATTTTCACCATTTTTAATCGTATTGTAATGATACTAAAGGCTTTGTATTGATAAATTTAAAGACATGGATTAAAAATACAAAAAAGGCCATTTTTGTAATACAAAAATTTTTCCAGTTTAGTGGGTTGTATTCAGGTTGAATGCTAGAACTAAACTGAGAGCCAGACATTTTGACTTGAAGCAGCCATTTTGGGCAAATTCAAGTCATCATATTTGGCGATCATTTCGAGGATTCACGTGAAAAAAAAGGGGTAGCGAGGTCCCATTCATATTTTTGATTGAATTTATGCAATGTAGAATGCATGTGTATGATGTTAGTCTTATACTTCTGATTCATTTACTATCATAGACTTTAGGAGTAGAGCGGAAATGGTGGGAATACTGGGGAGAAGGGGGGCGAGGTGGGATACACACATATTAACCTAACAGAGGGGTTTTGTGTCTCACCTTCTGCTAGCGACCTTCCCTTTGTTTACAGCGCATTGCCGGGATACTCCCTTTGATTCAGCTGCGCACACGTGACCCGCTGCCAGTTTCTGCTCTGCAGTACTGCTGCTGCTGCTGCTAAAAATAGCCTTCGCTTGCCCTGGCTCCACTGCTAGTTTACATAAGCTCTAAAGGGTGGGGGGAAGGGGGTGGGGGGGAGCAATAGAGGGGGGGGGGGGGCGTTCTATGGACGACCATTCCACAATTTCTCTGAGCAGCGCCGCTGCTGCTGTCCTCCAGCGGTCTGTGCCGTAACCCTCCCGGTCACCAGCACTGTGGATCGTGTGTTCTGTGCGTGTACATGTGTGTATATTCCACACACACAGAGCGGCAACATCCGCCATTCATCACATGCCTCACTCCCTCTTCTCTGTCCTATAAAATGGAAGCACATTTTAACCTCAAAATAAAAATCTATTTATAACCTTGCTCTTTTTGGCTTTAATGTAGCCCCTCCCACCACCACCACCACCAGCCACCATTGCTCAAACCAACTAACCAAACTACCAAGGAATGCAAGAGGAATGAATATCACAGGAAAAAAAAAAAAGAAATGCAATCATGTTTTCATCCCTACACGTATATTTTTCTTTTGATAGGCTCCAGCTATTTGTTTTTTAATATTCTTCATTTAATATTGCTTTGTCTAATATTTTAAATATATATTTTTTTCAAATGTAATTTTCCTAATGTTATTATACTTTTTAAAAAAATATTTTTGTATTTCTTTTCTAAAATTAGTGATTTTTTTTCCAGAATACTTTTATTTCTTTTCTATCAATTTCAGATTTCTCCATTGGCTTGATTTTCTATTTGTGTATTTTTCCTCTAAGTTTTAATTTTTTTTACAATTTAATGACATACTCTCAGGTATTTACATTTTTCAAAATTTTCCTAATGTAAGTGCAATTTATTTTTAGTATTTTTTGCTATTTGAATGTTTTCTATGCAATTTTATATTTTTCCTAGTATTTTTCTTTTGTATATTTTCCCATTTTCTTCCAGATGGTTTTGAATCATCTTTCAAATGTTTTTCTAATATTTTTCTATTCCTTGCATACATTTTTTTTGCCAATTTACTGTATTTTTACCCTCAAACAGTCATGTATTTTTGTTCTAGTTTGTAATAATTTTGTATTATTTTGTTGTGTTGTGTTATTTTGAATATTCACTGATGGTGTAGTGGTACACATGCCTGACTGATTTTGGTGCGCGTAGCGTGGGATCAATTCCTGCTCAGTGATGGTGTTGATATGTGTCCTGCGACTGAGTGCCGACCAGTTCAGGGTGTCGTTCGGCTATCACCCAATGTTAGCTGGGATACGCTCCAGGCACTCCCGCGACCCTTGTGGATAATCCGATAGGAAAATTGACTTGTTTGATATGTTTTCCTCATACCTGTGCATTTTTCATGTAATATTTTGTATTTTGTTTCGTACTGTCCAGACTCTTCAGACACCTAAAAAGGCCCAAAAGTGCATTTTTACTTTTCAGCCCAAAGACTTTTGTCACCGAAATAAAATTAACAAAACAGGATGTTGATATGATCGCAAGTAAAAACCATGGACAGCGCGTGCTTGTGTGTGCACACACAAAAAAAAAATCTCCTTGTTTTCCGCGGTTCATATTGGGAAATGGTTGCTACGTGGCTAATACAATCCAGAGCTGCAGAGGCAAAAGTTTGCTTCACATCCGGTGTCAACGCAGTATAACTCACTAATCGCCGCCTCTACGGCAAGAATTTAAGATAGACGTCTGGACACTTAACGTTATCATGACTTTGTTCCTAATATTTTTTTTGTATTCATCTTCAGTTAATTGTGAGTGTATGTGTGTTTAGTATGTTTACCCCAACACTTTTGTACTTAATTTCCAAATATTTTTGTATTTTTTTTTTTTTTTAAATGTCTGTGCCTCTTTTTTTACAACAACTCTTCGTGTACAAAGATGTGGAGGACTGAAACTATCATGGGATGAATAACAAGCAATGTAAACGTGGCAAAGCAAAACCGGGTGTGTTGCCTTGACAACCCAAGAGATGTAGTCGACATTTGAGAACATATGACCCCCTCCTCCTTCGCAAAAGGACAAAATGAAAACAGCGCCTAATCTTGTGACATGTTGCTACGCAGGGTAGCTTTAGGCCCTTGACACTTAAACACAGATGAAGCCTTAATGTGCGGGAGGAGGCATGATACACGGAGAAACCATTTCAATGTTTGACTGAGTTGGTATTAGACCGGGATTGTTTAGTTTTTCCATTTCTTTGGCTTCTGTTTGCCTTTCAAAAGCATGGTAAAGTTAGAAGTATTGTAATTTCCGGCCTATAAGCCGCAACTTTTTTCACACGCTTTCAACCCTGCAGTTTGTGTGGTGATGTGGCTAACTTGTGCATTTTTTGTAACGGCCGCAAGGGGGCACTCTAGCGGAAAAGGTAAGAGTGAGACCGGTGGAATATATGTGCCGAGGAAGTGACTTTTACCGGTCTGGCCCTGTTAGCGCTGCGCTAGCGTGTTACTGCCGTGTCTCAGTGACTTTTACCAGTATTTTTTTTTTTTTTTTTTTAAACCGGCGACTACCGTAAGTATTAGTGCGGCGGCGCTAGCTTTAGTATTAGCGTAAGCACGGCGGCACTTGCGTTACACTCTCTGTGTACCGTCGTTCTTTGTAAATATCTCGTGTATCAATGTCGGTTTCAATCTGGGCACTTGCAACTTTTACAAAGCTGCGGCCTTTGTATGTACCAAATGGTTTTTTTTTTTTTTTTTTTTTTTACAAATGTACTCGGTAAGTCTTATAACCAGGTGCGGTCTGTAGGTAAATTAAAAAGGAAACGTGTTCCTCCGCAAAGAAGTTTGCAAAGTTTTATTGTTTTTAACCATTAACAGCTACAGGGGTACCTCTACTTACGAACATCTCTAGTCAAGAAAAATTCAGGTTACAAAACGCTTCCTCAGAAAAGTATTCTCTCGTTACGAAGGAAAATTCAAGATATAAATTGGATTCGCAGCCCTCTAATTCCGCCGAACGTAAACATCCTGTATATTGGTTTTCTTGGTTCATGTTCATCCATTTACCTACAACATTGTCTTAATTACTTATATATTTGCATTTAATATTTATATATACATACACATTTAAAAATATTTTCCCATTAATTTTTATATATTTTTTTCAGGTTTCCTAGTATGCATAGTGGTACCTTGAGTTCACTTATTTCTATGATCATGCTCGGATCTCCGAATTCGCATCTCAAATCATCGTTATCCATTTAAAAGAATGGAAATCCAATAAATGAGGAACACGTGAGCATAAAACATGAGCGTACATAATGTACTTTTTCCTTGTTTTTCTTCTGTGGAGGTTGTGGGGGTAGGGTGGGGGCGTCCCCACAGGGAACTGTAACAATCTTAAGAACAGTGGTTTGTGAAGATGGGAGTTCCACTGAGCTTCCAGCAGATCACGTTGTGGAGCTGGTCTTAACACACATACATACACACACACACACACACGCATAATGCGCCTTTGATACAACCTCAGTCATCTGACAACAGTGTCATATGATTCCATTACAGGACATTCAGAAATAATCTGGATTATGAGAGCTCTTTCAAGACGAATACACTTTTTAGAACGTGTGTGGTCATGTCTATGACTCCATCTCTATCTCTAGCCGAGTAACGATGCGAGCCAATGGGAGCACAGAAGAGGCGGGGCTTTTGCAGAATGTGACTCACAGCTCCACATGTCTGGAGCAGGCGTTAAAGTGCAACTAATCAAAAGGCGCAAAAGTGCAACTAATCAAAACATTTTGCTGCAATTGACAGTTTGCAGCTGCGGGCGAGACTGAAATAGATGCACATTTTTGCCTCAGGGATCCGTTATTTTTGCTTGTTTATTAATTAAAGTTTAAAAAAAAAGAGAGAGCCATGACCACACAGCTTGTGATACCAACACCTCAAAATAAATCAACATTTTTGTATTTTATTTTCTTCTGTTTTTGTATTTTCTAAAGATTTGTATAATCACCCTGTATGTTTTTGTTTTGTCTATTTATGTATCTAGTGCTTTGGTATTGTGTTCCAAAGTTTACATTTGTCATCAAATGTACTTGTAATTTGTGACTGTTATACATTTGTGTAGTCCTAATTGTGTATTTTTAACTTTTCCTTCAAGTACAATTGCATTTTTTTGGTGCCGTATTCTCTTGTATTTTCATATTTTTTATTCTAAATTCATTTAATATTTTTTGTATTTTTTACATTTGCGTATTTTGGATTGACTTTTTATCATTTCTGGGTTTGTACTGTCTCTTTAATTTGATACATCTGTGGACTTTTTCATATAGCTCTGTAATTTTCATCTATTTTTTCCAAATATTTTTGTTGTTTTAATTTTCTCATTATTTGAGACTTCCTTCGCCCATTTAAATGTGTATTTTTTGGGGGGGATTTGTAAATATTTTTTTACATTTGCATTATCTTTTCATCAAATATCTTTGTGGTTATATTTTTCACGATATATATATATATATATATGTGTGTGTGTGTGTGTGTACTTCTTGAAAGTATTAATATTTCTGCTAACATTTTTTTCCCATGGTAATTTGGGGACTTTTTAAAAAAAAAAAAATATTCCAATATTTCTGGGGTATATTTTTTTTTTTTTTGGGGGGGGTACTTTGTTTGTATTTTTTGTAACATTTATGTATTTTCCATCCAATATTTTTGTCTAGCATTTTATTTATTATCTATTATAGTTTTCTCAGTATTTGTGTTTATTTGGGGTTTTTTTTCTCTACAATGTGCATTTATTTTCAAGAATTTCTTTGAAACCTTTCACAATTGTTTAGCACTTTTTAGTGCTACTGAAACCATGTTTCTGATACTATTTTGCAGGGATTTCATTAAAATCATTGGTTCTGCTATCTTGCCTCTTAATTGGCAACCTCAGGTACAAGCAAAACTATCAATCCATCCATTTTCTGAGCATCTTATCGTCACGATGATCATGGGAGTGCTGGCTCCTGGTTGTCATAGGGCAGCAGGCGGGGTACACCCTGAACTGGTTGCTAGCCAATCGCAAGGCACATAGAGACAAACAACAGTCACACTCATAATCACACCTAGGGGCAATTTACTGTCTCCAATGAATGCATGTTTTTGGGATGTGGGCGGAAACCGAAGTACCCAGAGAAGCCCCACAAGGGCATGGGGAGAATATGCAAACTCCACACAGGCAGGGCCGGGATTTGTGAGGAATTGTGAGGCCAACGCCATCTTCCCGAAAACCTTGTAAAACACACTGGAAATAAAGGAAGCAACACGTGTATTGGTGTGTGCGTGCGCATGTGTATGTGGTGGTGGGGCGGGTAGAGACAGGCGTATATAAATACATCCCTCTCTCGGGCTCTTCCATGAAGAGAAGAGACTCCTTATTGAGCAAAGCGACTGTTTGCAAAGCTCTGTTTTGTCGGGCCCTCCAGGGACCAGGGCCTGGCTGACAATGGCAGCCATTCTTAGCATTTTACTGCCCCAGATGACTGTGTCACTGCCCCCCTTCCCCAACCCCCACTCAAGGTCTGGTGGCGGGGTCCCGTGACCAGCACGAAGAGAACCAGCCACAGCCTGGCCCGAGAAAACCAGAAAACGGCCCGACCTTCTGCAAGGCCTCTGCAGACGTTAGTCCGACCTGGACTCTCAACAACTCACCATAATAAAAAAAAAATAACTTTAAAGTGCACACCAGAACTATATGAAAAATGAAATACAATGAATAAAATTCAAAAATCCCTTCACAGCTTCGTTCACAGTCTTTCCAGGATTTATTCGCCTGGCCCTTGAAAATGGAACTTATTGAATCCAAGAGATCATCCATTCACACAGCTGTTGGGAGCTTTACATATTCAGAACATTCGATGCTTTCAAATTAAGACAAACGGGGCGCTTGACCTCTGGGCCTTAGGGGTTAAATGTACCACCCTGGTTGTAGCCACTCTCACGCAGATGGCACTTAGTGTTATTACAATTACACGGGACGCTGTCAAAATCTGCCGGTCGTGGCATCTATGCAACCCAATTGTAAAATACTTGAGAAACAGTACTTATAAAAGTAATATTAGATCAGTGATTTCAACGCTGTAATGACCATATATGGTCCAGTGGTCCGGAACTTGAAAAGCAATTGAGTGGTGCCCGAAAGAACTATCACCGAAACAACCCTCGCAAGACAAAGTAATGATGCAAGGAAAAATCATGATGTGCATGTGCTTGACTGGAAAAAGATGCACAAATTGGGAGTAGCCTCAAGACGTTAGCTGAGGCTAAACCCGATGGCCAGTCGCCTTATTAACAGATTTATACCAGTGGCTGTGGCGACCCCTAACGGGACAAGCCGAAAGGAAAAGAAGGAGCAGCGGGAACAAGCAACAAGGAAAGGGATCCAAAGTGAAGCCTCATCACCAGTTTTTATATACAAAAAGTGACTCACAACAACCATGTGCTAACAAGAACTTTGTTATAAGAGTAAAATAACAAGCATTTATTTAAAAAAAAAAGTTCATTGTGCATTATTGGGATATCATCCATCCATCCATCCATTTTCTTAGCCGCTTATCCTCACAAGGGTCGCAGGAGTGCTGGAGCCCATCCCAGCTGTCAACGAGCAAGAGGCGGGGTACACCCTGAGCTGGTTGACAGCCAATCAGAGACAAACAGCCACACTCACAATTGCACCTAGGGGCAATTAAGAGTGTCCAATTAATGATTGGACTATCAATGCTAAGTAAATATTTTCATAATTTTGAAGCATTCATATTGATTTGTGCTATTGCAACGCCTGGAGATTTAGTGAGGTCAGTCCACAGTCACAGCCATGAATGCAACTGGTACTAATAATTTCTTCTGGGGTTTTGAATAATATAGTATAAAGACACTAAATATGAAACAATCACAAAATCCATCGATCTTCAACAACTTGGCTCAAAATAGCTTAAAGTCAGCCCCTGCACTTCTTTTGCAGAACAGGCGTGAACGATGAAATTTATGGATGTATACATAGAGTTTACTGCTCCTAATCTTATTTCAACACATTTGATTTGCTCTTACCTGCCACAGGGGCTGCAGATGGAAATTAGTTGCATAGCTATAATCTGATCCAGAGCATCTCTATTTTCTACTTTATTAATCTGTTCTGTACATAGTAAAGTACATAGTTAAATCTGTCAGGTATTACGTTGCTAGTGTTATTTCACTCTTAATAGTCATTGTGAGCACCTCTTGTGAGTAGACGGGGTCCCAATACTTTGACACGTCCTAAGCACTCTGCAATGGAACCAGTCCTGCACTTGCTGAAAATAGCTGACGATCAATCAACTGGCAGACACATATCTATGCTGTTAAAACATAAATGTGCAACGCGCAGGGCGGATCGATGGATTCCAAAGTGTCAATAGGAACACGCTCTTTGGCTCACGGTTATTTCCTGTCGAGGGTGGTTCCAGTGTAAGGGGTTCTGGGAAAATTTGCGCCTGGAAATTCTTAGAAGCTTTGCCTTTTTTTTTTTTTTTTTTTGTGCAGTGAAATATAAACATTCAAGTCAAGATTCGGGCTATAAGTAAAGCGAAATATGGACAAGAATGTAGCAACATCATTGCGGTCATCTGTCTGGCTTTTCGTCACAGTTGTGATTCAATTCTAAACAAGAATCTTTAGAAAAGATTCAGAAAATCTCCGTCAACCAACTTCCAAGATAAATGTTCACGAACTTCTATCTATACAAATATACACAGACTGACAAAGAGAGATTAGATTATGCTGCAAAGAAACAATACTGTACTGTCCGGTAGAGAGTTCAAGCTCTAGTTTTCCTATGTTAACAATACTCGAATCAGAATAAACGTAATAATTTAGACCCTCTTTTTGTTTAGCGTGTTTCGCAGGGGCGAGCCTATCTCATGGAAATTAGCCGCTGCACAGAGCGGAACTCCCGTAGGGCCAATGAAGAGTATGGCTTTCATTACCATCTCCACCAGGGCGGGAGTTTGGCGGATGCGATAAAGACGAGTGGCTTGCAAAAGCTGGATCTGGACCTGGTTATTATGGAAATGAGCTGTAGCATTATTGTGGAGGAGAAATTCCAAACAATTTGATCACAGATCCATTTTCGGAAATTACTTGGTTGTGTTTTTTTTCACTTGACGTGCAGGAAGGCACTTAAAGGAACCCAACTTTTTTTGTGTACAAGAATTTAAAAAGACAATTTTCCATATTATGTCCCTTTAAAAATGCATATTTTAATTGAAGCACCTGTAGGAACACCCTAGAAAGAAAGATTCCATCGAATTTTAGGATCCAGAGGGAAACCAGTCTTCCATTAAAACCTATAACAAGTGTTGAAACCTTTTACAAAAGGCTGAATTGGTTGAGGCCTGAGAGCCCACAAACAAGCTGAGAAAGAGGAAGTTTGTGCTGTAAGGTGGAGCTAGGAGAAGCCATGTGACTGTCACCTGACTGCCCCCTCCCTCCTCTATGCTCTCAGGCACAGGACTTGACCCACAGTCAAATTTATGTTCGAGTACTACGGTGTGATCGGAAAGAAGTAAAAGAGCCTCCTGAGACTAAGGCTGGATTTACACAACCTCAAAGTGACACAATTTAGAGCTACATTGGAGGTGTACAGACAATTATGACAAAATATGGTACAATAGATATGTAAAACTTAACTGATGCAAAGATGCTCTGTTAGAGATGCAAAGAACATTACAGTATAAATGATACACTACGTGATACGTTTTATTGACATTAAAAATTATGTAAACATACTCAATTAGGGTTATCGAGAATATGCAAAGAACATTACAGTATAAATTATACACTACGTGATACGTTTTATTGACATTAAAAATTATGTAAACATACTCAATTAGGGTTATCGAGGATATTATAGTGTATGAAACATTTGAAGTACATGGACTACGAATATGACGTAAATATGGTACATTAAGTGTATTAACAAACACCGTAAATTTTATATTGGTGTTGTGTTGTAGATCATGATTAAAGTATGGACCATTAAATATGATGCCTACACTTCATCAGTGTTTCATTGAACATTGTGTAAATATGGTACATTAGAAGTACATGGACATTGAATATGATACTGAAACATTACAGGTGTATAGAACATTAAGTATGCTCTATATATTGTACTTTATACTCAAACAATTAAATCAGTCAGTTCACGTTTCCTTTATTTGATTCAATAGTCCAGGACAATGCTCAGAGGCGAGAGAGTGATTATATTGGTGGTAGGGTGCTGAGGATGGAGCTGCCAGGCAAAAGGGCGAGAGGAAGACCAAAGAGAAGGTTTATGGATGTGGTGAGGGAAGACATGAGGGCAGTTGGGGTTAGAGAGGAAGATGCAGGACATAGGCTAAGATTGCAAAAGATGACACCCTGTGGCGACCCGTAACGGGACAAGCCGAAAGGAAAAGAAGAAGAAGAAGTAGTCCAGGACAATCAAACAGTAGAATTTACCTGATCGAATTGGCCGATAATTGGCATTTTTTTGCTGATCAGTTTTGTCATAATTCGCTGATCTGATCAATGCCAAGAAAGACACATACGCCGCGTCACTGTCTTGCACAATATATCTGAATCCAAAATCTAGTTTATTTTTATATAGTAGTATTCATATTGTTTTTGTGTCTTTTGATTTATAGTCTTGTAAATATCTGAT
The DNA here is from genome assembly GCF_019802595.1 of Syngnathoides biaculeatus. Lineage (NCBI taxonomy): Eukaryota > Metazoa > Chordata > Actinopteri > Syngnathiformes > Syngnathidae > Syngnathoides > Syngnathoides biaculeatus. Next base: position 8,488,674 of record NC_084652.1, read on the forward strand.
GGACAAAAAGTTATTTAAACAAAACAATGTTGGCGGCATGAAAGAGAGAAGACAGCTGAGAAACAACAGGTAATGCGCAGTCTGTCAGAATTGCACTGTGACAGACTACTACAATATAATATTGTATTCCGATACCACCGCATTTCATTTTTATGCTCATCAGGGTTTATCTATTTAACTCAAATGCAACCGGATACAGTCGTTACTGTCAGGATGACAACACGAGTTGATCGCGCCTCTTGTACTGGATTCTCAGAAGAAAACAGGGGGGAGAGACACACGTATTGGTGGTCACCAGCACTCAGTGCTGTTCTTGTAAGGATTGCTTGAGGTATGGTCACATACTTTTAATACAATTCGGCTCTCAAGCCATCAAGAAAATGTTACGTAGCCTAGCAAGCTAGTGCAACCGCTCGTAGTTGTGTATAAACATGCTGCCCTTCTATTGAACATGATATGTAGGACCAGAACAGCGAATTCCAACCTTTTTGCAGCCAAGGCACATACTTTATAACTGAATCATCTCGTACACCAATAAACAAAAATGTCACAAAAAGTAGATACATTAATTGATTAGATACTTACTACCATCTAATAGAAGATCATTACTTTGTTCTATATGTCACTGTGTGTCTGTCACTGATATTTATTGTTTGTTTTTTAACAATTCAGTACACAAGTTAATACAGTAAATGAAAAGGTCATTTCAATACTCATGGTTCCATCTTGAGATCTCCTCAGTGATCTATTATGTTTTTTTTAAACCTACTGATTGGTGATCGCCCCGAAAAATCCTGATCAATTAAAGCCTATCAAGCAACATGTAAAGTTTATTATTGTATCCTTAATGTTGACACTAGCGTAGTTGTTAATGCACCTTTAGGCCATTGGTGCAAACAGGTTTTCATTTAAATGAAGTGGTACTTTTACTTCTGAATGTCTTATGAAAGACTCAGGTTACGAAATGTCTCGTCTGATAAATTTTGTATTTAGTAAAGAAAATTTCAGGATACAAATAAATAATAAACGCCGGATTCATAGCCCCCAAATTCCACCAAACGTAAACATCCTATACCTTGGTTTGAAAGTGGCGCGATAGGGCTGCTCACCCATTGGCTATCGCTGTATCATCTTCCTGGCATCCCATTGGCCATGAGGGACATCATTCTTTATCGATTATGCTTTTTGTTTGCCTTGGACACTCAAGTGTCACTGAATTACATACTAGCGCTTTTAAACTGTGTCATAAGCTAGCGGAGCAGAGCTGGGCTGCACTTAGACCTGCATTGTAAATCCTCTAAAAGTCACTGATTAAGTGTTCCTTTGACCAAACCCTGCCAGATAAGGCCTTTGGTATGAGTAGGGGAAAAGAGTAGCCTGCACATGTCCTCATGCTCACCTACAAGTCAAGTGAGAGTACAAGTTTTTTTTTTTTTTTTAAAACAGGCATGTGGTGGCGCTCCAACAACTTTCCCAAACATTAGCTCCAGCCTTGCCACACACCACACCTATTATCAGTATTTCCAAACAGCATCAGGAGTTGTACAACTGTTTTAAAACAAAATAAAATAAAAAATAAAAAAATACTGTGCAGGTGCCAGGCTACAAAAACATTGCGACCCATATACGCCTTTGTTTGGCTGGGATTTAGCAACTCACCGGAGATAATTATTGAATGGATTTTAGCATACGCAAGTAATCAAGCGCGACAAAGTCAAAGCTACTTTGACTGCTCATGTTGCGCATCTGGGCCGCTGCTGTTCCACTTAAGTCATGGAGGTGTTGCTAGTCAGCATTTCAGACCCATCCATTTATCCATTTCCTGTACAGCTTAATTTATTCACTCGGGTCACGAGCACGCTGGACCCTATGAAAACCAATTCTAAGCAAGAGGCGGGGTACGAACTGAACTGGTCGCTAGCCAATTACATGGCACATATAAACAAATAACCAGTCGCACTCACATTCACAGCTATGGGCAACTCTGTGTTTTAAATTAACCTAGCAAATATTTCTTTTAGATGGAGAAACTCACAGTCAAAACTACTCAAGGAGCCATTTTCGTGGTCAGATAGGCACCACACTAGTGCAGTAAATAAAGACTGTGAAAACGTGATAAAGCGAGCAGAGGGGCACAACGGCAGGCCAAAAGGGTGGGGGGCTTGAACTTCAAGTGCCTCTCATATACACTGAATGCTAAAGCTAAAAACAACACAGACAAAGACAGACCAAATTTGACACCAGAAATGAAGTCGATCATCATTCAACCGGTCAGAAATGCCCAATTGACTCTCGTATACTACAGAAGACTTGAACAGAGTTTAAATGGACCCTGTGGTCTGTTCAAGTGTGAAACATTGGGGAGCAACAAGTTTAGTCTTGGGATAGCGTAGCGAGGTAGATGCTTTATGTATCCCGAAAGAAATTATGTGCCAGTCATTGGGTGTCTCAAAGAAACGAACTCACTTGCCTGGGCATTATTCATATATCGTAATTTCCGGCCTATAAGCCGCGACTTTTTTCCACACACTTTCAACCCTGCGGCTTCTGTGGTGATGCGGCTAATTTGCGCATTTTTTCCTAACGGCTGCACGGGGGCACTCAAGCGGAAAAGGCAACAGTGAGACCAGTCCAATATATGTGCCGAGGAAGTGACTTACCAGTATGTTGGTTTTTTTTTTTTTACTGGCCCTGTTACCGCTGCGCTGGCGTTAGCGCTGTGCTAGCGTGTTGCTGCTGCGTCTGAGTGATTTAAGTTTTTTTTTTTTTAACTTGCTCTGTTAGTGGTGTGCTATCGGGTTGCTACTGTGGGGCTCCTGCGGCTGATTTTTTTTTTTTTTTTAACCGGTATGTTTAAAAAAAAAAAAAAATTTAACCAGCCTTGTTCGTGCTCCAGTGTTGTTGCTATGCAAAGCTAAGATAAGGCATTAAAAATTTGAAAACTCTTTCTGTATACCATATTTCTTTGTAAATATCTCATGTATCAATGTGGGTTTCAATGTGGGCACTTGCGGCTTTTACCAAATGGTATTTCCTTTACAAATGTACTGGGTGAGGCTTATAAACAATATATAATCTGACGCGCTGTCGGCCGAAAATGACAGTAATTTTGTTTTGTTTTGGAGTCTATTGACTTAGTTATAAGTTGAGTTAATTAAACAAAAGAACATAAGATAATTAAATGAAGGTTTAAAACCCATGACAACATAATATGATGGAAACCAACCAACCAACTCACAAATTAACCAACTGTGACCCACCCAGTCCAATTACTAAGTGCCAAATGCCACACACAGCAAGCTCCCCCCCCCCCCCCACACACCCTTATCTACTGGATCTCGCGAGTCACTGCTCCACTTGGCCCTTCTGCAAGTGGACTGTAACCGGCACAGGTGAACATTCCTCCCTTGGACTGCAACTGCACAGACACTGAATGGCTTTTTCCTTGACACGTGCCACATTATTGCAACTCACAGCTTGTCCCATCAGGGGTCGCCGCTGAGAGGTCGCTACGTAAGGCAGCCAAAATATTAGAAGAAGCCACAACCAAAGCAATAAACACATTCTTGATGATAATCTTTGCAAAAGACGATAACATTACAATGTATTCGGTCGTGCAGGTGTCCCTTATGAGATGTCTGTCGAGTGTATTTACTGTAAATGGGGGAGGGGCATCTTCACATAATGTAGGCCAGCTTAGACTTTGCAAATGTCACACACAAGCGCACGCACACACAAAGAGGAGGTGAACACGCATATAATTTTCCACTGGACAAACGCTCGATTGCCTGGTTGTCTTACCACACCAAGAGCAAACACAGGCAAGTCATATTAATACATGACACGACAACGCCGCAAACCACGTGGATTTTTGCCTCTGGCCACATGCACAAAGACAACATTTGGCAGCTCAGTCAAATGCTGCCAAATGTTACCAAAAAAAAAATTTCCATATTTTATTACAGAAATCACTAAATGCAAATTCGTTACAGCCGTAACAACAATTGTTCCAGATAATGGGGAGCCAGGTGGCTAAGGGTGAGGAGTGGGTCAGAAAGATGGAAAAACACGGTGCTAATTGTTAAGCTATTGTGTCAAGAAGTCATAAAACACCACAAGTGACTGTGTGATACAGCGTATTTGCCACATAGGTCTGTAGCAGAGAGTAACCAATGTGTGAACAACAATATAGCAAGCCAAATAATATACATTTGTAGATATAAATGTGAAATAAATCACAGCCTCTGAGCCAAAATTGACTCCGTGGAGATGTGATCTGAGAACCGGTTAAAAGTACATTATTATTAATAAATATTTGTGACAAGATAACCTTCACTGGTCCCATAATGGGAAAATCATCAAATCAGTAGCCATAGTGGATATAAGAAATCCAGACACTTAGAAATCTGATCGATTGTCCATACATCAACTATCCAATTCAATCAGCACATTAATTGTTTGTTTGCAAAATTTCCTTTTTTCTTAAACCAAGTTGAAAAACAGAACTGATAAAGGCCAATTCATACAGAGAAATTATTTTTGACGATGGCACGTTGAAATCTCAATTTTATTCAGGATGCAACTCTGTCCACCATTATAAGGTTGATGCAATAAATGCATTACAAAAAATATTGAAGCTATAATTATTAAATACAGAGAAATGATTGTTGAGCAGCTGAACAGTATGCAGAATAATTTTCATAATATATATTGCAATAACTGTCCTGTGGTAATGTTCTTGACAAATTGTTGAAAACATAGAATTTCAGATTTCAAATTTGGAAAAGTTGTTCTGGAAGCGAATTTCTATACTTTGGCAGCTCTGCAACAGGATATTGCAACTTGCATAACGTGCATAGAAATAAGTGTGGAACTCACTATTGTGCGCAGTCGATCAGCTGGTACTCGTTGGACCTCTCGAAGCACGCCTTTACCCCTTCATCGTCCCACAGCTTCTTTGCATGGTCAAAAAACTCCTGAGGGGGGGAAAAAGAATAGGGAGCGCCGGTGAGGGAGGCATGATGGGATGTAGATTCAGTGACAATATTGTTACAAAAGGCTATTGAGGGTAGGGTTGGCTGTTGAGAAGCTATTGGAACCAGTACTAACGTTCCGGTTCTCCAGTAATTGTTCAAATTTTTAGAAAATTCTGTTCCCAGTTTTGATGCCTAATCAGTCAGCCCGGAAGCAAAAGTGTCAAAAAACAACAAAGAGGAATGAAATCATGCTTGAGCCCAACGGCATGGGTGAACAAAAGTGTATTTTAACTTTATTAAAATTAATGGCCAGTCACCTCAGTGCGACATTTGGAAGAAGGTTATATCGTGCAAAGGAGGCTTTCACGATGTGTAATCCTTTGACATGCTCCGAGCATCAGCCTACACCATGTGGCGCTTCATTGAAGTCAACTCTCAGTCATTTGGGTATGTGAAACAATAAAATATATCAATTCAAACATTGAGACAGCTTATATATATATATAGGAAAATGGTTGGTGGTACTTTTGCATTGATGGTTGATTTTTTGCATTTATTTTGGTTTTCAAACCAACCATAAGCGCCGATGACGGGAAAAAGATAAAAGAAAAAAAACACACAACACTGAGCTAAAATTTCAATGTAGCAACTTAATATCGCATTGAATTGGGAGATAACATGTAAACGTTTCACAGGATAAATACAAACAATAACATTGTGATTCAATCAGTGAGTCCAGAAAAGAATGAGCATTTTATAGCATTTGGTTCCATGCACCTAAAAAAAAAAAAAAAAAATATCACCGGTGCCGTGTGAAGTTACTTTTTGTGCCAAGATGCTGCGTTTTGGTACATACCTTTCAAAATAAAAGCCTTCAAGCTTAAAATGTTACAACTTGCGCATATAAACCATTTGATGTGATAAAACAGTCCCAAATAACGATTTTTATAATGGTAGAATTAATCATTAGCTGTAACAGTATATTAATAAATATAAAGTCAATTAGGTTAGTTCCACTTGTTTCTTTTTAGTGCACGGGTTTGATAATACTAGTTATAAAGAACCGCGAGTCAAATTTCATTTTAAGTCTATGCTGTGGGCTAAGAAAATGGAGGTTCACAATTTTCACAACGTTAATATGAACCATGCAAACTATTTTTGACCCAGCCCCAAACAATAATCGGAATCGAGAATCGTTTGGAACTGGCATCGAAATAAGCAACCAGAATCGAGAGGGGAATCGCTCAAATTCAAACAATGCCCAATCCTACTAGAGAGGCTTGTACAAGTGGCAATAATAGTTATTGGCAGCTATCAGACAAATACTAACATGGTGGCATAGTGTAGTTCCCAAATAGTTTTAAGGGGTTGTTTATTTACCAAACAGCAGTGCGGGGTAGGGCCATTTTTGTTAGAAGCAATGTTAGCTGTACATTTCATTTCATCTCCAGTGAAAGTATAGATGGAAACTAAAGCGATGCCAATGCAGAAAAATGCTGCTGAAACAAACCGTGGCCGGATTGGACCCACACAATTGTGTGGAGCTACCACGTGTCAAAATCTGCTGAAACTCTCGTGGTCTTTAATGACACCGTCTTAACATGATGCATCATCATCCATTACAGAGGAGGCAGAATAAGCAGAACAAACAAGTATCGGCATTCCTTGGGACAAACATGGACGCGCACTACATTGTGGAGTCCGAGTGACCACGTCAGCATATATTAACACCCGAGTCGCAGTGAAAAAAAAAGACAGAAGCTCTACAAAATACAAGAACATATACAGAGTACTATGGAAGAGACAGACAGGTTACAACAACCTAGTAGCCCCAGAACATTGTGTGACCATGCTCATTATCATATTCAACTTTAAAAAAAATCATACAGTAATGACATAATTAAATAGAATAGAACTCAACCGTTTTTGCCAAGTCTTTGGCTTAAATTCAGTGGACACAGCGATGCTGCTTCTGGTGTGTGCGCCTTGGCCACTTAAGGGCAGAATAATTCAGATATGCGGAGATGAAGTAATATTAGTCACTATTCAAAGAGGATAAAGAATAGATGCAGATTATTGTCATATTATTTGCGTTCATTCTACCGTTTGTGTTCAAATATCTGCTGCTGAAATATAACTAACTAAGGCAAAATGATGTTTGTTTTAAGTGGACATTATGCTGTTTTGTTTATCTTTAGTTTGACAAACTTCAATCGCAAGTGACAAATTTAGGTGTTTTTTTTTTTATTCTTCTGTATTTGCCAAATTGCTGCTTTTGTGAAGAGAGTTGAGTTCACTGTAGCTATACAGCGCTCATAAAGCAAAAAATAATGTATCAAAACAGCAGAGGATATCTTGATAATCACAGGCCAGTCGTATGTCAAGGCACCACTGTGTCTAAATATATTTATGCAGGAAGTCGCGACAGCTGTGTGAACGTGCACTTCAGCGTGTTCTGTCTGAATGGGACAGACGAATGAACATTGGGCTCTACTGATCGATGCCAATTTATCAGGAATCCAGTGTAAAAAGCATCTCCTCTCTAAAAAGCAAAAGTCCCAAACATAGAGAGCCTTCCTGTTGTTGGGACGATGCAGTAAATAATGCTGTCGTCTTTTTAGTCAGCTTCCTGCTGCGGGACAATGGGGGGTATTATGAGAGGCACTCCCATTTATCAATGACTTTGAGACATTTCCCAAGACTCTCTGATGTGTGTTTGCCTATGCCAAAGATGACTGGGTGAGCGGATCACTCCTCATCCTCCTGCACGGGGCTCTGGCCTGGACTACCCCCGCCATCACCCGGAACCGACACATGACCGCGTGCACTCTTCGACGGCTCTGCACTTGCACTGCAAAGTGGCTCAAAGTAGCTTCCAATCGGAGGCTTGTGAATAATCTGGGAGACGTAGTCTAGGCCAGGGGTGCCCAGACCTTTCTACCACAAGATCTGTTATTATGCGTACATGTATGTTTGTGTGCCTTGCATAACCGCATGAGCCAATATTGCACAACACAACATAATTAACTAGAAATATTTTTTGTAACTACGTTGATCACTAAACACCATACGAATGAAAATCCACAAGTGGGCTGTGTCGCTCACGTCAGTGGATTCGTCCAACTGCAACGCTCACAACCTACGATGTCCTTCCACACATCAGCCATGGTTTCACAGCGCCGTGTGACAGTACTCCTTTACAGTTAGATTACAATGAGGCAGCTATGCCTCTTTTGCCATCTCTCGATCCTGGAAGGACTTCTTATGCTTCGGTGGCGGCTTTCGCTGTTGAACTATATTGTGTGAAAAAGTGACTGCTGTGTGGCCAATTGGGATTTTAGTCCATTCACTCTTCTCATTCTCAGATTGCTTTTCGGCGGAATGTTGGTGTTGTATTTTCCATAAACAGTTTGAAAATGCCGCGACACATTTGACTGCACTGGTAGATGAGGCAAATGCACTTTGAAAATGACATTGTGGAAAAAAAAAAAAAAAAGGCCACCTCCCGTATGAAAATTATACATTTTTGTCTTCTTTACTTCACCATCCACTCATGTTTGATAGGATTTCTTCAGCGAGGACTTAAAATACGGGGAATTCGCCGACTAGTGTGTTTTACTGTACTGTGTCGTTGTTTGCACATGCGCAGTGAGCTAAAGGTCAGAAAAATACGGCTGATGTCCCCCCCCCCCCCCCTCCGCCTCCCAACCCTCGGCACACCATTGCGATCGACCAAAACTGCCTCGCGATCGACTGGATCGACGCATTGAGCACCCCAGCTCTAGGCAGAGCCGGTGATTGAGTTCAGTTGCAATGAATAGCAAATGTGCAAAGCCTGGTTATGAAATATGGTCATATGTGGTCATTGTGCCACTCACGTTCTGTACGTGGGGGCAATGCACGTTTCACGCCAAGCGGTGGACAACTTAAAAGTTACTAGTTACTCAACTACAGTATTGCCAGCAAAGATCCAGCGGGGGAGATCATTCACTCAAATACACATCTGTGAGGAAAGCTATTTTGGGTGAAAAATATTACACAGTACAATGCACATCAAAGTGTAGGTGAGCACAAAAAGGGAATTATATGAAGAAATGTAGACCTAATAAAGTCACTCGAACATAAAAATGGATCTACCCAACATCATGGAGTAACCACATCAGAGTCTATTATGAAGGTCACCAACGTGGTGCCCACAAGCACCTGGTAGCCCACAAAGGTCCTATTAGCAGACTATCAAGCAGTGTTGGGAAGATTACTTTGGATATGCAAATATAAAAGGCATGAAAAAGGTGACTATTATATATTTACATCTATTTTATGAGCCACTTATCCTCACAAGGGAGTGCTGGAGCCTATCCCAGCTACCATCGAGCAGGAGGGAAGGTACACCTTGAAATGGTCGCCATCTAATCGCAGAGCACATCAAGACAAACAATGGTCACAGTCACAATCACACCTAATGGCAATTTAGAGTCTCCAATGAATGCATGTTTTTTGGTAAGATACCGGAGTGCCTGGGAAAAAAAAAAAACAGGCATAGACGGTGAGAACATGCAAACTCCACACAGGCGGGGCAGGGATTTTAACCCCGGTCCTCAAAAGTGTGAGGTCAACGATCCAACCAGTTGCACCCTCAAGTACATATCGATGTAAAAATTTAAGATTCAAATTAATTTTGCATAGTTTTTTTTTGTGTGTTAGCCTCCAACTTGAGCCAGGCCCATCTCCACCTCCACCCGAGATGTGCCACATGAATAGCATCCTCCTCTTTAACCACTCTCATTTTGGAAAATAATCGACTCAAATGTTTCACCTTTTTTTTTTCCAGTGTTAGCAACTTCAAAGGCTCATCCCAAATGCAACCTCCAGGAAAATGTTAAGAACAATAGCTTTCTTTTCATTGGCCATATCTGAATTGGAAGTTAGTTCACTCTGTGTTGTATAATCCCAAACATCGCTCCGTCACTAAATATATTTAATTTTAACATCCGTAAACTAATAAGATCATTGTAGCCCCATCTCTGAAATTAATACAAGATGTACTAGCGGATCAGCTCTTATCACAAATATTTTTTTTTAAGATTATTTTTCCTAACAGGAAAAGGGAGGCATCTATTTGAAGCCATTTATTTATCCAAGTGGATGATTCACTATATTCATTGGGGAACAGTGTCTAATATGAGGAAATTCTGGAAAAAAAAAAAAAAAGTCCTAATCTAGTCTAGCACCTTACTCAGGCTGGCTTCTCGTGCCCACACGTGCTGGAATCCTCCGGTTATCTTCATCTGGGACGTTGCAACGGCTGTGTGAATGCGCAGTTCCTCCGATGAGGTCTACCTGACAACCTAATAAGGCTGAGCGCTATAGAAAATGGACGGGCGGATGCACTGTGGCTCGTTTTTAAAAAGCACCGAATTATATTCATGTTGTGTGAGCACGCTGGCACTATTTGAAGAAATGCTCATAGTATCAAATCAAAACAGCGTCATTAGTATGTTAGCTTCAGTTCGTGCGGGCGCCCACCCGTGAACAGGATAAACTTGCTAGTCTTTTTCGCAACTTTTTTTTTTTTAAAAAACCAACATGGTAGCCGGGTTCAACTGCACAATAGAAACAGCACTGTGTTTGCTTTCTTTTCAGCTGTTCTGAATAAGATTTACTGATTACATTCTCCGGGCGCTGCTTCTTGCCAAATCTCGCGACAAAGGAAGGGGCTCAAAGTCCGAGGACAGGCCGCGTTTGGGAACAGGGCCGTGCGGTATAGGGTGCACGAAGCGAGGGCACTTACGGTGGGATTGGGTTTCGGGTGGGTGAGTGGGAGAGATTGTTGGTGGTTGGAGGCAGCGTGTGCTCCTCAGGGCTGTTTTCTACAGAGGCGTGTGACACTGGGCTTTTGAATAAATGCAGTGTGCTGCAGTGCCCTACAGAGTAACTGATAACGTGCAAGGAGACCAGGAGGGAATTTGCTTCGACATTTTTTTTAACCCTTTCCCGTGATGAGCGTTCAGCCTTGGCGACTGACCGTGATGCCCGATTCATTTCTTGGACCAGCCAGTTGGTGACACAGTGAAAATGACAGTGAAGCAAACAACTGCACGGAAAAGAATTAAAGTACCGTAATTTTCGGCCTATAAGCCGCGACCTTTTTCACACGCTTTCAACCCTGCGGTTTATGCGGTGATGCGGCTAATTTGTAAATTTTTTCTAACGGCCGCAAGGGAGCACTCGAGCGGAAAAGGTAAGAGTGAGATTGAATATATGTGCCGAGGAAGTGACTTTTACCGGTCCGGCACTGTTAGCGCTGCGCTAGCGTGTTACTGCCGTGTCTCAGTAATTTTTAACCAGTATTTTTTTTTAACTGGCTCTGTTAGCGAAGCGGTGCTACCGTTCGCGTGGTGCTAGCGTTAAACTGTGCATACCATCTTTCTTTGTAAATACCTCTCGTTTCAATGTCGGTTTCAATGTGGGCACTTGCGGCTTTGACACGGCTGCGGCCCATGTATGTACCAAATGATATTTCCTTTACAAATAATGTACCGGGTGAGGTTTATTGCCAGGTGCGCGCTGTAGGCCAGAAATTACGGTATTTTGCAGCGCAATGGACAGCAGTAGCTGTAAAATGCTCAATAAAAATATTATCCTGTGCTTCTGTAGCATTAAATAGTCATGCAATTACTGTGTAGAAAAAAATCATAATTGCCACATATGAACAACATCTATGGACCTATTTTTGAGTAGCCTTTGGGTGCCAGCAGCGTTGTGGGTGATCATAACCCAGCACTCCTCTCGTCCTTACTGATCCGTTTTTAGTCCTTGTTGATCTAATTGCTTTTAGCATGTGTGTGTGTGTAAGTTAACTTGTCAGTGACCCAGCTATGTGGTTTTACCAGAACTTATATCCACTTGATTGCAACTAAGCACCTATCATGATGCCGACGTGTTTTCGCAGTGGGCTGCTGAAACTTCCGGAATCTCCCTAAGGACATCAATGGCCGCTGACACTGAGCTGAGGCCAAAGACCTGACAGGTAAAGCATGTTTCTGATGGGAAACGAGGAAGAGTGGGGTGGCGTGCGGAAAAAAAAAATTCAACTCTTCCATCTAAAGCTGAACCATACATTCATCCATTTTCTTAGCTGCTTATCCTCACGAGGGTCACAGGAGTGCTGGAGCCTATCCCAGCTGTCATCAGGCAGGAGACAGGGAACACTTTGAACTGGTTGAGAGCCAATCGCAGGGCACATCGAGACAAACAGCCCCACTCACAATCACACCTAGGGGCAATTTAGAGTGTCCAATTAATCTTGCATGTTTTTGGGATGTGGGAGGAAACCGCAGAAGACCCACGCAGGCACAGGGAGAACATGGAAGCTCCAACCCGGGACCTCAGAACTGTGAGGCCAACGCTTTCCAGCTGAGCCATCGTGCCGCCGAGGCTGAAACAATTAATCGAAATTCAAATAATTAAATTACTGACACTCAAAGTTACAGAGTGTGGAATGTGAGTATGGCAATATTAAGCGTAATACAAAATACTAACACCTCATGCACACTTTGTTGTCTCACAATGCAAAATGGTTTTTCAGTTGATTTTTAGTTATAAATTATTGATGGCTAATTGGTAGAAAAAATGCCAGTAAGCAGTTAGCATCCATAATGCAGCACAGACTCAAAAAATTTACCAAGTGGATTTAAGCGTGCTTTAATTAATTATCCCTTGTGTATCGACAATGCCAGACATTCTTTATTAAGACACCTGGAAACTCTTAAATTGTAAAGTGTTGAAAATAAACGCCTGCACCTCCAAACTTGTAAGAGCCAGTGGGCTTTCCCATCGCACGGCAATTCCTTTGGGCCAAGTTATTAAAAGACCAAAGGCAATAACCACAAATTCCTCCTTTTAAAGCTGACCAATATAATAAAAGATTGTTGTGGGAAGATATCGCCATAACATTTTTTTTTTCAATATTCTTGAAGAAAATGAACACAATGTGAGGCACGGAACATGAAGAAGCAGAAAACTCGTTGAGAAAACAAACAACAAAGATGGGAAAATTGAATCCAAACTTTGAGCTGATAAGACTCATTTCTGGAAGCAAAAAAAAAAAAAAAGTTAAGCTTTGTCACTTTGCTTAAAAATTAACATTCCTTTAGAAAGGTTATAAAACGGATAAATGGTTACTGGCAGCTTGGTTATTGTAATCCGTGAATTGTAGTAAGTAAAGAAAAAAAAACCTCTAAAGTTTATTAATTTTCTTGAATAATTTGTGAAATTAAGTTATTTGGTTGGATTCCTGAACAGAAAAATCCGTTTTAGTGGTTGAATTTTACACTTGATTCATTTCTGGCTTCTCAGAGCAGCCTATTGACTCGTCTTTGCGGAAATTGAAATCGAATTGAGTCGGCATAATTACTCTTATGCTTTCTTTGCTATGATGACACTTTGATCTTTGGAGACCTCGTTCTGCATCATTACAAAAAGAATGAACACTAACAACTCATAAATATGGGTTTGTTAAAGTGAGAGGCTATTGCAGTGACCTTATGGGTAGGTCGGCATCAAAATTGGATTGAAGAATATCGGATTAATCTATTCATTCATCCGTTTCCCGTAGCACTTATCCTCACGAGTGTTGCGACCGTGCTGCAGCCTATCACAACTGACTCGATCCCTCTTATTTTTTAATTCTGCCTATACGAGACTGTAATGTGCATCAAAACAGAGAGTTGAAATTATGTCACTTGACACGTGCAGTGTAAAAATTAGCACTACGAGTGCTATCAGTAAGTGCATCCACACACAAAGTAGAGCAGTGGGTGTGGCCGGTGCCAAGTTGAAACTCACCTGCCACACAACACTATAGCGCTAGCTCTGAGACCATTGCTAACCATTTTTTTTTTGGGCTCACTACACAGCCCCAAGTAAGCCTTCGCTCAATATTGACAAGTGTAACACTCCAAAGGTTTTCATGTGCCCTTTCCGAGAACACAACATACTCTACTTTCAATATACGGGAACAAGATGGGTTAGTTGCAAGGCTACCCTAGCGCCAGTGCTGACATTTGTTTGCATCTGCCTAGGTAAGCGCATGTCGTGTAATTACTTTCGTTTTCATAAAGACTTACCCAAAAGTCAACATTCTCTTTGCTTAAATGGATGTATTAAAACATTCAAAGATACCGTGCCAAATTTCATTTCACCCAGTTAAGACAAACTTGAATAAACTTTTCAGAACCCCATAAAAAACGTGGTTTTGAGTCAGTGAAATCATTTTAGCACAGATGCTAACCAAAACTGCAGTAATGAAGCACATAATCTCACAGGTGATTCAACAATATGACTAAAAAAAACAACAAAATAATCAGAATAACTAACCAAGTACCTGAACAAATTGTGCAACGACTAATGAATTTATTAACAAACTAGCTGACTATTTTACTAAAGAGTGAAAAAACGGACGAACTGACCCACTACATAACCATCGGACTAACTCACAAAACCACAATATGACTGATAAACTACTTCTTATTGACTGACTGGCTGGCTGGAGAACTAAATAATTCACCAACTGAAGAACAGACCAACTATCCAAACAGCTAGCTAACAGACTGACTAGTTGGCCGACAATCTCACAGACTGAGTAAACTAACCGACTCACTATCTGACTAACTCCTAGATAGTGTGGATCATTATTTCTCCATACTAGTTCGGGATGTGATTTGTTACATATTGCCAGTACTGTTTAAAAATCAGAAAGAAAATTTTCAGATAGTCTTCCTCCTGCTACACAACTAGGACAGTCATCATCACAAATGAGGCAACGGTTATGAGCATAATTGGCATGTTTTTGAATAAACATCACAATGGTAAGTTTTCCTTTTTGGTAAAAAAAAAAAAAAAAAAACTCGAGTTGTCACCTTATCCTGGTAGAAAGGTTTTGAGTCCCAGTGATCCTAGGAGTTAAGTTCTCTGGGGCTTTCTGCCCATGGCAGGTTCAACCATTAATTAGCTAGAGGTCCGAGCTAGGTGAGGGACCAGAAAGCACAGCTCCCAGGACCCCTATAATGAGAACAATTATTGCACTACGTTTTCCCTTGCCCAGACGCGGGCCACCAAGGCCTCACTCTGGTCCCTGCCCGACTAGTGTCAGTTTGGTCTACATTACCGGCAGTAAGTCGGATTTGTTTCTAGTGAGGGTTGGGTTCCGCCAAAGCTGCCCTATGACACTGATGATTACTTTCAGAGGCAGAATTTTTAGGCGCAGCCGAGGCAAAGACGGCGTCCCGTTTGGTGGCTTCAGTATTGCATCTCTTTTTTTTTTTTTTTTTTTTAAAAGATGATCTCGTTCTGCTGGCTTCATCATTGATTAGTTAAATTTGAAGAAATATAAGTCCATATTGAAAACATAAGATGTGGGGGGCATTTTTGGCAAAGATATCTTGTATGTACCCCCACCAGTCTAAAAGTATTCTGATTAATATTGCACTTGTGGAATAATAACTCATTCATCATCCATCCATCCATTTTCTTTGCCGCTTATCCTCACGAGGGTCGTGGAGCGTGCCGGAGGCTAGCCCAGCTGTCAACAGGCAGGAGGCAGGGTACACCCTGAACTGGTCGCCAGCCAATCACTTAGAGACAAACAGCCACACTCCTAATCACACCTCGGGGTAATTTAGAGTATCCAATTAATGTTGCATGTTTTTGGGATGTGAGAGGAAACCGGAGAGCCCGGAGAAAATCCACGCAGGCACGGGAAGAACATGCAAACTCCAGGAATGAACCCGGGACCTCAGAACTGTGAGGTCAACGCTTTACCAGCTGAGCCACCGTTCCGCCGAATAATAACTCAACAGATAAATTCAATTTTCACTGATTTCAGGGGGCCGCCGAGTGGGGCAATATCGCCTTCTGCTCTTGACTCTAATAGACATCACAAGTGCATCCGCGTTTGCATTGCGAACGTCATGTGACCAAACCTTGCAATCAGGATAGTGGGTTCCACGTGTATCCTGTGATGAGTAGCAGGACTACAGGTTGATTACATGATGGGGTGAACTTTGAACCCAAACTTGCTTGAATATTGTTCAAACCATCATGTAATCAACCCATACTTCTGCTAGTCATCACAGCATAAACGGGGAGGGAAATTCTGCATTTATATTCCATGTAGCTCAGTGGTTAGAGCACTGGTTTGATAAACCAGGGGTTGTGGGTTCGTATCCCACTGGGGCCTCCACTCCCTGAGAAGGGTTGCGTCAGGAAGGGCATCCGGCGTAAAAATTGTGCCAAACATATGTGCGTTCATCTGAGATGACACACGCTGTGGCGACCCCGAAAGGGACAAGCCGAAAGAAACTTACTATATTCCATTTCATTTTTGTATTTCAAAAGTACTGTATTAATGTTTCAGAGAGTACTTTTTAAATGTGACCTAAAAGGAATAAAAGACATTCCTTGTCTCCAGAGAAAAGAAACATTCAGGACTGTGCTCAAGTAAAGGAAAAAAAAAAAGCTCAAGTTTGCAGCCGACCTCCTGAAACAAAGGAAATTGCTAGCGGGGGAAAGTTTTATGGCCAGACGAGGCAAAGGTTGAGTGTGCTGCCAGCGCCAACATGGTGGCAGCCGCCTTTGCACTTTGCTGCCGGTGTTTGGCTTTCGAACAGCCACAAATGCGGGTAACCCCCGGCATGAAAGAGAAACATATAAACATGGTGGTGAGCGGGGTTAGTAATATTTTGGAAATGAAAGTAAAAGGAAAACAATTATTGCAACAGTAACCGCCTCCTTATATGTGTGTGTGTGTGTGTATATATATATATATATATATATATATATATATATATATATATATATATACACATATATATATATATATACATATATATTTTTTTTTTTTCCCCCAACTTTTTTTTCTTTTAATCATACACACAGACATACAGGTGGATCGCCGCGTTGATAGGAAAATGACCCAATCAGAAAAAATAAATTGCACAATCTGCTATCTTTATGTCTCCAAAAAGTCTTCAATGGCCCATGTGACACTTTGGCAGATATGCGGATTGAACAAACGAACGAATGAATTGCCTGACTGACCAATTAATCTCTTTCTGCACGAGTTTAGTGACAATAACTTATTGAAATGTCTGAAGATCCAACTCACTCTCTTACAGGTAAATGAGTAATTAGCGGAACGTCTGGCAAACGGAAAAAAACTAAGTCCCCGACTAACTCACTAAACATCGGACCTACTGACTGATTAACATCCAACTTAGCTGACTCGCTAGCTAATTCATCGTAACTTATTGAGTGACTGACAAACTGAATATTAGACAAGCTTACTGACAATGAAAAACAAAACAGCAAATTAATAAAACGAACTTACTTACTAATTACCTGACTCAATGCATAGTGCCTTACTAACAAAGTGACAACAATCAACTGAATTACTCACAAACAACTATTTACTACCCGATTGACAGTATGAAATTAACTCCACAACTTTGCCTTTATAGTTGAGCACAACCCATGTGCGCAATTTTGATAATGTGCTGCAGTTCTTCTCCAAGTCAGAGGTGTCGCTAGGACTCCTACTGGCTAGGACAACACAGGGTGGTGTTTCCTCAGCACAATTTGGTCATTTCAGGTCGCCGTTTTTAACTTCCCTTACAAGAAACAAAGCAATAATAATGGCGACCGTGGAGGAGTATCTGCTACGACAAATGGATCTAAATGACCAGATGATCCATGAAATTATGCTCCAAAAAGGTGGTATGTGGACCCAGGAGGAACAATAAGTATGACATCACATCACACGACTAAAACGGGCCGATCGCAGCAGGCTACGCACAAGTTACGCAGTGGTACTGCGTGGGGCAATGCGTAGGTCACGTAATGCAATGCAGGCCCTGTCGGCCGCGCGACTGCGGGAGTAAAGCGGCCTAAAGGCTGACGACAAGCATGCGACAAATTAAAGGTCTCGACGAACGAATCGGTATTTATCAGCATTTGCTTTCCACACAAAACCCAATGAATGTCAGATACTAACGACGTGCGCTTTCACGAACTCTGTGACACAAAACGCGGGTTAAAAAAAAAAAAAAAACTAAAAAGGAATGCTGTTTACAGCGAGCAGCGGAGAGCGCGCTATCCTAGTGTGGCGAATGGAGAATTCGTTCACAGATAACAGGCGGATGACAGTTTCTTTAGCCCACAATCCTGCCGCTGACAACAAAAGCAAGAGGGCAACATGTGAACCCCCAACTGTCTTTTTTTTTTTTTTTTAATTCGCGCTCGTCTGGAACCCCGCTTTGCCTCGCCGCACACCTGGCATCAAAAGGACGGTTGTTCTGGGTGCTTCCGCACACGACATCGTGTACACAGCGAAACTGAAAGTCCAACCTCGCGTGCTGGGAAAGAGGAGGAGCATCGTACCTGTGAGTAGTCAAAGTCAGACAGAGGTGCTATGCTCTTGATGGAATCGATCCTGAATTGGTCCTCTGGGTTGGCTAGCGGGACAGGGGGTATTAAAGTGCTCATCGCCGACACTATCGTCTGTACAGGGAGAGGGAGAGAGTGGAAAAACATGTATTAATCACGATGAATAGAGGAAATAGCAATTGTGATACACTAATGTTTAATACTGTAGCTGTAACGGAGTGGAAAGACTGCATCTAAGCCTCACGAGAAAGCCCCTGCCGCGACCGCTGTCTGATGTCCTTAGATGTACTGTTTTTGGGCAGGTTTCCAAACATCCCGAAATGTGTTTTATTACCGATTAGTTAAAAGTTTCTAGTCCCCTTCAACATTAAACCTACATTACTCTGTTACTAAAACTGGCTAATGACTTTTGTTTGCGTTGTTTTTGTCAAATGCATAGCTGAGAAAATTCAGAAAACTGGAGTATGGACCAAGGTTCTCAGTGAGGTAAGAGTACCGATTGTGGAATGCAGGCTCCCTCCAGCGTTATGCGAAAGAATCACTGAATTAAATGTTCAAAGTGGGTATGGTACACAGTCTCTTCAGTGATTTATCCAGTGCAGAATATTTGTTTAGTACAGTGCAGTCGTATTTCACTTTTGACTACAAAATATTTGGATGTAATCATTTAGAAATTTTGTTTTTCACACATTGATTTAGGTACAATTTTTATTTAACTAAGTGCAATTAATAAAGTTTACCGTAATTTCCAGCCTACAAGCCACGACTTTTTTCACACGCTTTCCACCCTGCGGTTTATCCAGTTTGTGCATTTTTTCCTAACGGCCGCAAGGGGGCACTCACGCGGAAAAGGTAAGAATGAGACCGGTGGAATATATGTGCCGAGGAAGTGACTTTTACCAGCCCTGTTAGCGCTGCGCTACCGTTAACGCTGTGCTAGCGTTTTGCTGCTGTGTTACTGGAGTGTCTCAGTGATGTTTACCGCTAAGTTTTATTTTAACCGGCCCTGTCAGTGCTTTAGCGCGGCGCTGGCATTAGCACTAGCGTTAGCACGGCGCTAACACTACATTTGCGTTGTGTTTCAATGAAATATCTATCCGCGCCATTTCAGAAACAGAGTGCAATAAAAACATGTTAAGTACTTCTTACGTATTGCTTCAGTCCATTTGAACGTAACTTCAACCTCCGTTCCTGGTATTACAGTACATCAGTCGAATAACTTTTTTTTTTTTTTTTTTTAAATCAAACAGGTAGCTAAAAAAAAAAAAAAAAAATAACCTTCCAAGTCTAAAATATCTTGCATATACTTCACATGTAAGAAGGCAGCCCAAGATGTGTCGCAGATTGTTTTCCGTCACTATATGGCACAACCCCTTCGATGAAAATTGGTTTACCTAAATATTTGTTACATATTGCGTAACTTCGCTTGAATGTTAAATATTCAACATACGTTCCTATTAGTAAACATTAATATTACCAACATTTGCCTTGCGTCGAATAATATATACATATGTGAATATAAAACAAACGCAACTGTTCAGTAAGGTGCAATAATATTAGTTATCTTTTGCAGAACATAACGAATTTAAAGTTTTTGTTTTATTATGATTGCATAAAAAAAAAGGAAATTGATGTCTGTGGACACTGTTACATTGTCTGCCTACATGTGTGCTGCACTGTTTATCTTCTGATATCTATTGCTTAAACGGTTACAACACAGCAACTTTGATGCTAGTGTCGTTAGCTGGTCGAGCTAGCAGTTTGTATTTTAACTCAGATTTTTGCTCCTAAATCATGACATGAAAAATTATCCGACACTACTGCATTAATATAGTCATAATTAGAGTAAATATTTGTAACAAAAACACTTGTAGGCCATAAATATAAAACAACCCATTGGCTTCTTGAGTGGCGAGACCACAAATTCTTCCACCGCGACACAAACTACTTCAGTACTTGACACTCACACATCACATGTCTATTCTGTACCATCATAAACCGAAGACCCCCTGTAATAATAATAGGGGTGAAATGGGACTGCGGGCCAACTCACCACTATGGCATCCTTGACGTTTTTCCGGATGTCCTGGATTTTCTGTTTCTTTTCCCTGTATAGGAAGACAAGGAGAGCGAGCATCTTATTAAAGTGTGATGTACGCTAGGCCGCTAACAAATAGTCGCCTCGGCGCTTTGGAGCCAGGCAGGCAAGCTGGGTAGACTGAATGTTCAAAAGCTAAGACGTTGGGGAAGCAGCGGCTCGAGGTACTTCCCTAACAATTTGCCTCTGTGTTTTAGTTGATGGGCCCACAAGCAAAAGCTCCCCGATGCCCGACACGATCGTCCCATGACGGGTGCGTCACAGAGGATCGCTCAAGAGAGCGCAGAAAACTCCTCAGTCGGACTTATGTGAGTTTGTGAGCTAGCGGGCTACTTCCTGGTTCGTGGAGGACGCCCTAAAACCCCAGGGGCCGAGCAAATTAGGATTTCAGGGGAGGTTGGCAGCTCTAAACATAGTAAAAATTGATGAAAGCGCCTACTCATCTACTCGGCAGGTCCTTGTAAAAAAAAAAAAAAAAAAAATGTTCAAAATAAAATATCCTTAAAAATGACACCTTCACTTTAAACCCTGTCAAAAACACCAGACCAGAATAATTTCTTTCAAAAAAAGTTGGAAAAAAATTAAAAGAATTAAAAACGATACTGCGGTCATATCTTGTGAATGAGAGATGTCAAATTTGATTGAGGGGGTCTGAAATGTTTACTTAAAACCTGCAAGTTGAAAAAAAGCATCTGGCTGAATCAATTTCATACTTTATGCTCAACTAACCAACCCGAGGTTGGGTCGGGGGGCAGTAGCTTTAGCGGGGACCCCCAGACTTCCCTCTCCCCAGCCAATTCGTTCAGCTCTTCCGGGAGAATCCCGAGGCGCACCCAGGCCAGCCGAGAGACGTAGTCTCGCCAGCCTGTCCTGGGTTATCCCCGGGGTCTCTTTTCTAACCGAAAGACTCTAAAATGCAACGACAATGTTATTGGTGCTCGACAGAGGTTTAAAAAAAAAAAAAAAAAAAAATTAGTGCTGCATGCTGCAGAACTAAAATAATACTCTACAGTGAATTGGACCTTGAATTTTAAAAGAAAACAGTCCCAAAGTCAAACTTAAGTACCAAACGGCATCGACTGATCTTTGGGCGTTATTTATAGATTAGCAGCAAATTAATGACGAAAACGATAGAAGTGGGAAAACATAAGGTTGTCACAAAAATATGACACAACAAGGCCTCAACCGACTTAAAAAAAATTATTTTACGACGCCCCCCCAAACAAAAAAAAGATCCTTTGTGCATCATTTTCAGGTTATTGTCACAGAAAAGTCATGACAAGAAAAGATAGAACTTCAAAAACAATTGGCTAATTGTGGAAATGTAACTTTAAAAGAGGACCTGTACTGTATTTAAAACAATTATGAATGATTATTACCCGCTCATGTCTTTTATGCTTCTTTTTTTAGGTTATAAGTATCAGAGGACTGTTGAAGAAAAGGGCAGGCTCGGTAAAAAATTATTGCATCATGGAAATATGACTTAAAACACGATCAGTACTGTATTCCAAAAAGTGCCTGGGAAGGAATCGGGTGAAAAATTACAATAAATACAGAACTAGCAAAAAATAACTTATTGTGGGAATATGACTTAAAACATGACCTTTGCTGAATTCAAAATGATTATATATAATGACAAACCTAGGACATCGGTCTTATGTCCTTTGCGCATCATTTTCAGATTAGAAGCATTTGCAAAACAATGAAAAAACTATATAAAATGGTTTTATTGAGGAAATATATGTCTTAAAACTTAATCTGTACTGAACATGATTGTTTCTGCCAAAAAACTGATTTATATTTGAAGTGTGCATGGGACGACGTTGGGTAATCTCTTTTGCGCATGGTTTTCAGGTTATCAGTATTAGACAAACGGTGAAGGCAGATCTACAACTAGGGAAAAAAATTAAAATATTTCTTAAAATGTGACTTATCCTGGAATAAAATTGATTGGCTCGGAATATGTCAGCAAAATGATGAAACTGGTAAAAAAAAAAAAAAAAAAAAAAATGGTTCTCGTATAATATGACTTAAAGCATGACCTATACTGGATTTAAATTAATTGTTTATTATGTGCTTGGGACAGCATTTGTTTTAATTTTTTTTTTTTTTTGGGGGGGGGGGGGGCAAACAAACTCAAACCTGAAAAAAATGGATCACTTCAGACTCCTGGTTCTTGGCAATTATCGTTTTGGAGATGCGACTGCACTAAGGTCATCATCCTCAGGCCTGACCGGGCTTACACTGTCCCGAGTTCCAAACCGAACCGCCGGCCCGATCAATGGGGCGCGCGAGGCCCTCGCAGCAAAAACAAATCATCGATATGCACGCCCTCCCCGCACTCCCTACTACATCGATGGTGACCTTTCACCTACCCCCCTCCCTTGCCCGTGAAATAGGAAACACTGATTTTCACATGTGCGTGACACGGTCGTGCCGATCCTCACATATGCATGACGCCATGTGTGGAAAGGGAGAGGAGAGAGAGAGAGGCAAGAGAAATGCAGAGAGAGATAGAGAGAGAGAGAGCAAAGAGAGGAGAGGAGGGGAGGGGATGGATGGGATGTAACTGGGCCCAACAGGCGCTGCAGTGCCTGGGGAAGGAAGAACTGCTGGATTGGCGCTTCACATGCTGTGGCCTCCTTGCACTGGTGGGTGATGATGGGTCATGACAATGAGCCTCCATCCCTTCCTTCCTCCCTCCCCCCATCCATCCATCCATCCTGATCCAGTACATCTAAGCTAGCTAGCGAATGTGCCCAATGAACACTCACTCTGCGTTGAAGCCGTTGACGTGGAGAATCTTCATCTGCTTCACTATGGTGCTCTTTCCGGACTCCCCGGCACCTTTGAAAAAAAAAAATACACAATAAGAAGGGGGGGGGGTGGACATTTTGAGGGCTTTGCATCAACGCCCCCCACACCCCCTAAACCTCCGCTCCATGACATGCTAGCAAGGCGCCGCTGTAATAGACATGTTGGCTAATAAACGAGGAGCAAAATGGGGGAAGCGGAGGGGTTTACTAGCTCACATTTCATCATCCCCGACGACTCTTACCGAGTAATAAGAGCCTGTGTGTGGCTTTGTACGCCTGTCGCTCCTTCTGCAACTGTTTCTCGATCTTTTTATTCGCCTCTCGCTGAGCCTTCTCGTCGATGCGTTGGTCTTCAGTCTTGCTGTTGCCCAAACAACCCATCTTACGTCGCCCCCGAAAATAAGCCCTTCCTTCACCGACGAAACAGAAATACAACGCCCGCGGTGTGCTTTTAAAATGGTAACTGAATAGGTCGACGGTTTTTATATAATAATAATAATGAGAAAAAAAGAGAACAATCTCTCTCTCTCTCGAGAGAGAGGCTTCTCGGGAAAGGGAGGAATCCGTCCCCCGTTACGATTCCGCTTTTAGCCGCAGCCGAGCGTCATCCAATCCGTCTGGCAGTTGACTACGCAGCCGAGAGAAAAGGGGGGGAAGACCGAGACGTGATTAAAAAAAATAAACTAAAAATTAAAAAAAAAGAGAGAGAGGGGAGGCTTTTCTAATGTCCGTGAATGTAGCCAAACGTTGCTATCTCCGGTCTCTCTCTCTCTCTCTCTCTCTCTCTCTCTCTTTCGCTCTCCCTCCCTCCCTCTCCTTTATCTATCAAGATTTGTGTCTCCTCAACTCAGCACTGCCTCTCGCTGTGGCACCAGGAAGTAGCCGTGGCCGATGGACGCGGAAAACACGGCGATTTCGAAACATGCGTGTCCGAAGCCGACAGGAGCCATTGCCCGATTTTAGTCCCCCGCTGTGCTGTTGCCACATCAGTCGGGAGGGGGGAGTAGAGGGGTGGGGGGTAGAAACCTGGACGCCTCGAACCGCTGCCCGACTACAGGGGATGGGTCTATAGCTGGGCGGCCTTGACATGAATTAGCAACCAGCTGCAGCACCACTCCGCTCCGTACAGACACTACCCTCGCTGTTTTTCATGAACGCCTCTCGCTATACAGTCGTCAAACCAGCGATACGCGTTGACGTCTGTTTAAAAAACGACACTCGTTGTGGCCCATGAACGCCTCCTGGATTTTTTTTCTACCTCGGAACATCCGCCCTGTTGCGATTAAAAACTACAAACATGGCGGCCCATGAGCGCCTCTCTTTTGCTAAGGGTATGTACCCTCTTTAAAAAAAAAAAATCAGTCCTATAAATTGACGTTGTGATTGGACATCAAGCAATGAAAATAACAATAAAACGTTAAAAAAACGTTCTACCTTTCAAATATTACGAAATAAATATTGACAAAACAGATAATACATTGTACTGTGTATAAATATGGGATATAGTTAAATATGCAACGTACAGTCACGGCAATCCATGAAGGACTAAAGCTTAATTGTTAACTGGAGTTGGGATTGTAAATTGTTCCAATAAAAAGAACTAATGAAAATGTTTGAAAAAAAATGTTTTGGAAAAATACAGAAAATACAAGTCACTAATACAATAAAATTCCATCATATAGTGTATGAAGGATATTTAATCAGCAGTGAGTTAGGATTTTTTCCAGGCAATAAAAAATAATCATGCCAACAATTGGGATGAAGACACAACTTTGTATTTTGCTTTTATTTATTTAATTTCATTTTTTTTGCTTCCTTTGGGGGTGTTTTTTTCCGTTTGTGATTTTGTCTGTAGCGTGCACAATTGAAAAATAAACTACCATTGTGCATGTAAAAAAATATATAAATTTATATGAGCGCAAGGTGTGATGAAGGCACGCAGGGATAATGTTATTCCTCAAGTGTTTTTTTTAAAAAAAAGTATTTCTAACCCGATGCAAAACGGACGCAGGCACACGCACGCAATTGAGTCCAGTCCCAAACCTGACCAGCAAAGTGAGCGGGGAAAACTGTCCCACACTCCCCTCGAGTGGCAAAATGTGGTAACGTGTAGTACTGTACACACAAATCGGGAGTTCCAACCATTATCATACGTAATACCAGCAAATCTCGCGAGACTTCAAATGGACAGTCATTGAGTCAAAGCCTTAACTCACCAGGTGTAATTTTTTTTCTTTTTTTTTGGTTGGGTGGGCCTGGGGGTGGGAAGTGACTCCACAAAATCAACTGAACGACACCTCAAAATTCAAACAAAACTACAGCTTAATATCACTAAAGACGAACAGGAAGGTGTGCCAAACTCTTATTTATAAATTGACAAACCACAGAAAAGAGTTTGTTTACAATCTTGATAAATCTCAATGATATGTATATTAGCACAAAGTATGTAAAATGAGGCTGCAAAATGGTAAAAAAAATAAAAAATCATTGTGTTCTCCCCACTCTCAAATGGTG
This sequence comes from Syngnathoides biaculeatus, assembly GCF_019802595.1. Classification (NCBI taxonomy): domain Eukaryota; kingdom Metazoa; phylum Chordata; class Actinopteri; order Syngnathiformes; family Syngnathidae; genus Syngnathoides; species Syngnathoides biaculeatus. The sequence continues at coordinate 8,514,521 of NC_084652.1, forward strand.
TGGGCGTGTCCCCTGAATGCCTTGAAGCCACACCCCCTCCACTGTCCAATCAAATACCTGGAAAATGTGATCAGAATCAGGACATTGTGATTTTCTAGGAATGTTCGAGAAGGGGAGCCACGGTGACGCGGTGGCCTCACAGTTCTGAGGACCGGGGTTCAAACCCACGCAGGCACAAGGAGAACCCCGGTCCTCAGAACTGTGAGGCCAACGCTCGACACCTGCGCCACCGTTGTACATCTGTCTTCTTAATATTTTGGGAACTCATTAACATGATCAGCGTCTTCACGTAAACGAATATCAATAATTAATAATAATAAAATACGATGAAAGGTAATTAGAGCAAATGTGCACCCCGAGGCAACCGGGCGAGCGCGACGGAGCGATCTCTTCCGGGAGAAAAGCGCAAGGCGGCGGGCGTGGGGGACGAAAATGTGGCTACATTCCAATCTTGCTTGCAGATAGAAAACAGGAATAAATTGTGTCTGGAATGTTTCGCGGGGATTTTCCATGAAACAAACTGTCGGAAACAACAACAACAGAGCGGCACGTGTCGTCAGTGCGTGACAGGACGGCAGGATGGATGCCTTGTGTTCTCCGACGTTACACATCATGTGGTTAAAGAGTGGATGATACCCGCTAACTCTTCACGTATTTTCATCTAATACCTATTTGAAATATTTTTCTGGTTTTAGGCTCATTTTGTGTTTCTAATTTAAAATTTGTAAAAAAAAAAAATAGATATTTTTTTTTCATCAGTATATTTTAATATTGTGATTTTTTTCCCCCTAATTCTATCTCCTGTCTTTACAACATTTTCCCACTGACCGATGAGCTCCAGGCGCCATTTACGCATAGTTAAAAATCTCAGGCCACACCCTGGTTGTCATAGTAACAAAAGCCGGACTGTCATTGGTCCAGATAGTTTATGGGCGGGGAACAGTCGCCCTCTAAAAATCAAGCTAATTTGACAAGATGTAATCCATTTTTGTTATGTTCCAGACATTTTGGGATTATTAAGGACATTTCGGGTCAGTCTGACCCGGGACCATTTTTTATGTTTATGAGAAATGGGCCGAATAAGGAGTTCTGTGTTTGAATAGTAAAACATTTTCAAATAATAGAACAAAACGAATAAAAGAGAGGCTAACAAGGGGTTTTTACCCCCTTTTTTTAAATAAGATTTTTAAACAAAAACGGGTCAATTCGACCCATTAAGAAAATGCTTTTATGGTAACAAAAAAAAATTAATCTTAATAAATGAAATCAATATATGACAATATTAGTAACGGAGTAAATCAGAAGATGGATTTTTTTTCTTTTTTTTTTCTTTTTTACAAATTTTACTAATTAACACAGCCTGGGCCAAACTGACCCGGGAATATTATTTCTGTTCATGTGGTACAAGCACGACACGCATTTTGGGTTTGAACCATCAAAAAAAAAAAACTTTAGCACCTTCTTTTTTTCTAACTTTGTTTAATATAAGTATAATAATGAGAGTTATATAAGTGATGACGATCATGAGTTCTGAACATTTTTTGTATCTTCTCATGATTTTGTTTATCCTCTTTTTTTTGGACATCACTAATTCTTTTTCTTGCTTTTACAACTTTTTTAAACAACTCTTTTTTTTTTTTTCGGCGAACAAAGCAGGAAGGTCATTAACCCGCGTGAACGTCGGCAAACAGTGGAAGTTCCCGTTTAATTTCCTGGCCCGTTTCATCTGAGCCAGCCAATGGGACGACGGCGCCGACATCATGTGAAGTTATGCAATCTGACAATAGCGCGCTTCTTATCGTTCATTTGACGGGCCCGGGTCGTAAAAAAGATGAACAAAAAGGGAGAAGGAAAAAAAAAAAGTACGGCTGATTGGTCGCATGAGTTTACAACGCACGCTCCAGTGCAAATACACAATAAAAGCATAAAGATAAAGACAGCAGTCACACAGTCCAGTGTCCTCCCAGGATTGTTCCCTTTCACCCACTCCTCGAGCTTTTGTGGCGGGTCAAATTGACCCATGCAAAATCAAACTGAAAAAGTTTCCAATTGCATCCATTTTCTCTGGAGCTTGTCCTCCTCCGGGTTGTCGGAGCCCGTCACAGATGACATTTTTGCGCCGGGTGGTCAGCAGGTCTGCTTCACAGTGGAAAGCTTTCGGGTTCAAATCCCGGGCTTCGGCCTTCCGGTGTGGAGCTTGCGCGTTCTCCTCTGGCTTCCTCCCAAGTTACAAACTCACGTATGTAATTTTAGCTCCAGTGAAGATGAGTGCGAATGTTTTGTTTGTTTGTCTGTCGGGGCCTTGCGATTGGCTGCCAACAACTCCTGCCCAAATAAGGACAAATCGATGGATTAATCTTTCTATAGTTTGCTCATATTTTACATTTCTTCTTATATTTTTTGTAATATTTACTGTATTTTTGAAAATGTGTATTTTTCATGCAATATTTACTCAAATAATATTTTTTTTTCATCTAATATTTATGCACTTTTGTTTTTCTTTGTCTTTGTATTATTTTGGACAATATTTGGTGAATTTATGTCGACATTTCTTTGAGTATTTTCTATGTATTTCATATAATATTTATGTATTTTTGCAACAAGTTTTGATATTTTCTGTTTTTGCGTTTGTATAATATTCTGAGATATTTTTTTAAATGTTCTATATTGGTGTATATTTCATCTAATGTTTCGCTATGTTCTTTACAAATTTTCAATTAATATTTTTTTTGCCTCTAATATTTTTTTTACATTTTTCTAATATATTTTTTGAATATTTTTGTTTTTCACCTTAATTTTTTTCTGATTATTCTTGCCCCCATTTTTTTTTCACATTTCTAATATTGAAAATGGATGGATGGTTTATGCTGTGGTGATAGAAGATGGTGGGTCAATTTGACCCGGACTAGAAGAGTTGCCTCACAATTGTTTATCAACACCACTCCGAACAAAATTATCATAAAAGAAATCCTATAAAAGTATTGCTTCCTCCCTTTAATGTACTTCTTTAAAAAATGACAACGGATGTGGATGTTTCAACATCCTTGGGTCAAATTTCTGACAAACCATGTCAACAAGTCACACGAAGGCCAAATGCTAAAAAAGAGACGACGACGATACGTGATCACCGGCCCACGCAACCGAGGAGCACCAATAAAATGGCTTCCTCTCCCAAGATATCAAAGCCACTTCCTGTTCCATTCATCTCGGTTGACCACAGAGGTTTTCTAAGCACCTGACGTAAATTGAGTCAATAACGTTAGATGTGGAAAAATGTAGTGTAGCATGTAGTGTGATAGTATTTCTGAGGTACAATTACAGGGCACGGGATGGCTGACGTATGCGGCGATTATGCAGTTGGTCAGTACGAGTACGTGCGTGACTTCTTAACTCCGTGGTCTGCTCATCTACCCCAACTTTTGAATCATATTTTCACAGCCCTTGAGACTAATGTAATTTCTGGCCTATAAGAAGCGACTTTTTTCACACGCTTTGAACCCTGCGGTTTATGCGGTGATGCGGTTAATTTGTGCATTTTTTTCTAACAGGCACAAGGGGACACCTAAGCGGAAAAGGTAACAGTGCAACTGGTGGAATATATGTGCCGAGGCAGTGACTTTTACCGATCCGGCCCTGTTAGGGCTGTGTTAGCGTGGTACTGCTGTGTCTCAGTGATTTTTACCAGTATGTTTTTTTTTACCGGCCCTGTCAGAGCAGCGTTATAGTTAGCGCGGTGCTAGCGTTAGCATTATCATGGCGCTAGCGTTACCCTCAATTTACCCACTCTGTGTACCATCTTTCTTTGTAAATATCTCGTGCTTCAATATGGGTTTCAATGTGGGCACTTGCAGCTTTTACACAGCTGCGGCGTATGTATGTACCAAATGGTATTTCCTTTACAAATGTACTGGGTGAGGCTTATAACAAGGTGCGCTCTGTAGGCCGGGAATTACGGTATTTACAAAATGGTAAAATGACTCAGCGCGCTTTCCTGAGCTTCCCTTACATCACAGGTGTCAAATTTAAGGCCTGGGGGCCAGATCTGGCCCGCCGCATGGTTTTATGTGGCTCGCGGAGGCAAATCATGTGTCTCAACTTGCAGGATTTTTTTGTTCAAATCTGCAAACAAAATTTCAAATGGTCATATCATAAATGATAACATTGAGCTGTTACAAGAATTTTTGTGTTACTAAACAACAATTGTTGGAAAAATCCATTACCCTTGATTTCTGATTCCAAAACTAGTTCATAAATTTCATGTGTAAATATGATCCTCATCAGGTTAAAGATTTAGATGGTTTCACAGCCATAGTATAAGTACAATGTGGCCCGCGACAAAAAAAAAAGAGTTTGACCCCCCTGCCTTAAATGCGTCACACTCACAAGATCAAACTTATAACCAATAGCTGAACACAAAAAGTGGAATTTAACAAGAGTGCAACTGTAACATTGCAAGGAAAAAAGTTGTACATTATAAGGGTGGAGGGAAATCAAAATGTAGAATTTTATTTATTTTTTTAGAAAAGTCAACATTTTATCAGAGATACGATCCTCAATTTTTTAGAAAAGTTGTAATTTTATCGGGAGAAATGTCAATTTTATGACGCTAAAATTGCTGATTTGAGAGGAAAAAAAGTCATACGTTTATGAGAAGGACTACATTTAAAATTCATGTCGGAATTTTGTGAGTGGGGAAAAAAGATGAGACTTTTATGAGAGCACAAAAGTCATTTTAAAAATGTACATAACGTTTTTTTCCTGAGCCGCCCTTGAACGCATCACGACGGGTGGGGCGGTCACGCACGCTAAATTTATATGTTTATAGTTTTGGACTGCTCACACATTTATCATCCATCCATCCATCCATCCATCCATTTTCTTCGTCGCGGGGAGTGCTGGAGCCTATCCCAGCTGTCAACGGGCAGGAGGCGGCGTTCACTTTGAACCGGTTGCCAGCCAATCGCAGTGCACATAGAGACAGATAACCAATCACATTCACAATCACACCTAGGGGCAATTTAGAGTGTCCAATTAATGTTGGATGTTTTTGGGATGTGGGAGGAAAACCGGAGTACCCGGAGAAAACCCACACAGGCACGGGGAGAACATGCAAGCTCCACACAGGCGGGGCCGGGATCAAACCTGGGACCTCAGAAATGTGAGCCCAACGCTTTAGCAGCTGATCCACAGTGCTGCCCAACATTTATCATATTTAAACCTATTGAAACACACTTTTCAATACACACTGTAAATGTACTTGTCAGAGGCGGGGCGTTTGTGACGCGATGTGTGAGTGTCTGAGCGTGAGCTGTGGGTTCCAGCAGCTTTTGCTTGAGTATGCTTATTATGTATGTATTTTGCGTTTCTCCCAGCGTTTAAAAAAAAAAAAAAACTGTTGAAAAGCGGCGATCCTCTATCTCCTTTCCCACATGCAAGGACATAATACGAAGTCATCTCCAAAAAACAAAAGTGACATTTGTGAGGTAGAAATCTGAGGATTTTGGACTTTTTGACGTACAAGTAAAAAATGAAGAGTTTGTTTTCAAAACGAGACATAGGCATTTTTTTTCAGATTTACGAAACTCGCGCCAAAATTATCCATTCGGAGCTGGATAATTTTGGCGCGAGTTTCGTAAATCTGAAAAAAATGCCTATGTCTCGTTTTGAAAACAAACTCTTCAAATGGTTCATAACTGTTTCACTTGCTGACTATTTTTTTGGTACAAATGATGTTTTACTAATTTTTTTTTTTGTGTTTCCATTGATTATTTCGTGAAGTGGCTGCACATGCTTGACCGTCACTGTGTTTTCACTCCAGCCAGAGTTTGAAAGTTTTTAGTTCTCAAGCCACGACAGAGAAGAGTGGTTGAATCTATGCGAGGCGATAAAACAGTCATTTGCTCATAAAAAATGGCTTACTCCGTAACAAGTTGTACCAGCAACTTTTGAAATGATGGCTACGCCCAAGCCTGCACTCAAACGCACTCGCTGTGCACTTTGACAATATACAGGACCACGTAACGTGGCTGTGTATGCACAGTGGGTCATGACTTTTATGACAAAGTTATAACACTGGCAAAAAAAAAGGCGTTATGAGATTATGTGTGCCTTTTACAGGCGCACACATTAAAAGTCACAGATACCACAGCGTAGAATGTGAGGATGGCGACTACTAAAGGGCAAAAATAATACCTGCGTATTTACCATCATTACTGCTTCCATCCATCCATTTTCTTAGTTGCTTATCCTCACAAGGATCAGTGCTGGAGTCTATCCCAGCTGACAACAGGCAGAAGGCGGGGTACACTCTGAAGTGGTTGCAAGCCAATCGCAGGGCACATGGAGACAAACAGCCGCACTCACAATAACACCTAGGGGCAATTTAGGGTGTCCAATTAATATTACATATTTTGGGGATGTGGGAAAAAAACGGAGTGCCTGTAGAAAAGCCAAGCAGGCAGGGGGAGAACGTGCAAACTCCACACAGGCGGGGCCGGGATCAAACCCGGGTCCTCAGAACTGCGAGGCCAATGCTTTCCAGCTAAGTCACCATGCCACCATCATTATCGTTTCATCACACAAAAACATTTTTTCCCCCCATTTACTCAATTAATCGACAGGGTAAACAATTGTAAAAATATACAGTACGTTTGGTCCTGTTTGTCCAAAAAGTGTACCGCTCAGTCCATTTGCTAACAAAAACAGCAGCACCTACGGAGGCACGTAAACAGCCTCTCAGGGTGTAAAATTTTGAGAAAAATAACTGCAGTCCTAAGTGCAGTCGCAATTTTATGAAAATAAAGTTGACATTTGGTGATAATTTCATCATTGGGGAGAATTAAGTCAGTAGAAAGTTGCAATTTCATGAGAACATTTATGTACTTTTAAAGTTGACACTTTATGAGTCTAAATTCACAATTGTAAGAGTAAAAAAAAAGTTTTGTCATTTTATGAGAAAAAAATTGTAATTTTCTAAGAGTTAAGTCATTCCTGTATGAATGGAAAAAGTACAAATTTTATATAAAAAGAGTCAGAGTGAATAAAGTTATAATCCTACGAGAATTCCATCAGAAAAATGTTGGTGATTCAATAATAACTCATAATTGTATGAGTAAAAAGTCAGAATTTCATGAGAATAAAGTTATGAATTCATAAGTATAAAAAAAATAAAGTCAAACATGAAAGTCATCAGAAGTACTCAAAGACCAAAGGCTCATCTCATAAAGCTTTCGCTTTGCCGTAACTATTTGGGGAAAATTGCTGTAATCTTATGATTATCGTTTTACAATATCACTGGCTTCATAAGTAATTGCTCGTCAATTTTGTTCCAAAAATATAAAAAAATCTCTTGTTTACCGAAACTTTCATATTACGACTGGGGCAACTGGCAAGCTGACAATATGACAACGGTGTAGGGTTTTGAGAAAATTGTACATTTTTGCATAAATAAAGTTAAGATCGGTGCAATGATTAATTTCCAACTATCATCAAGTCACAAACAATAATTATTTCAAGAATCGATTCATCGTTTCGGGACAAAGTTTCACTCAAAGTTGTCGAAATGTTTGGCATTTCAGCCTCTCGCTGGAAAATATTCAGATTTCTTTCTGCAGTCCTTCATGAAACCCAGACTTAACTCTATTTGTTGTCATCAAAACATCTGCTTTTTAATTTGGAAACGATAATTAACAGTTTTGGCCATCTTCTGACGCAACCAAACCAGCAAGCGGCTCATAATCAATTTGTGTATTTTTCTGCACTGTTAATATGGATGCAATTTCACGCCAAGGGATGAACTTTTTTTTTTCCTTTTTCAAATCCGATGAATCAATTAAATGACAAAAAAAAAAAAAGATAAATCGATTCCAACCATCTTTAGCTGCAGTTACTGCCGATATATTATTGTGATAGTTTGACTACGCCGTGCGTCAGTTTACTTGCTTCACCAATTTCTATATTCCAAATGTGTTATTATGTCATCCCTAGTGCGAGGCCCGAGTGTCAGTGGCGATGACAGCCCGCGTGTGGCACGAGGCCTCCCCGCCGGAGCAGTGACATCATCCGGCCGCAGGCCAAAGCGCCCGGCCGCTGTCAGCCGGCGGAAAGAAGCGGAGGTGTCTTACCGAGCAGCAGCAGCCGGTGCGTCTGCTTGTATTCCCGCTTGAGCTCCTTGAGGGCCCGGTCGATGCTCTTGCTGACTTTCCTCGCCTCCTTCTCGGCCTCCTTCTCCTCCATGAGGAGCTTGTCCCAGTTTTTCTGCTTGTGGCCGCTATTGTTGCTTTTGAGCGGCAGCTGCAGGCGGCGTCCGCCTCGCTCTTTGGCCGCGGGAGTCGCGGCGGCGGACGACGACGACGACGACGACGTCCCCTTGCCGCCGCCGCCGCCGCCTCCTCCGTTCTGGATGAGTACGCCGTCCCCTGCCGAGACGCGCTCCCGGGGCGGTTCGCATCCTCCTCGGTCCTCCGCGGTGCGAGCCCCCTGGGCGCGGGTCGGCGCGGATACGGCGGCGGCGGTCGCCGCGTCCGGATGCGGCTCGGAGTCCGAGGCGGCGTTGGAGATGGAGCCGCTCAGGTCGCCGAAGAGCCGCGGCCGCAGACTGTAGCACAGCCCCATGCTGAACGAATAATGTGGCAAAGGGAATCGCTCATAAAGGGAAAATGTGCGCCAGCGGCCCTAACGAGCCATCGTCACACACACGCGCGCGCGCGCACGGCCGTGAAGTCCGTCGTTCCGTCCGTCCGTCCGCCGCTAAGAAGTCGCTCCAGCGTCGAGGCGGAAATGAGCAGCACCGGGTGGGCGCCGACATTCGCTACATGACATCGTTGCCTTCGAGGCCCCCCCCCGGGTGGATGTGTGCGCGTCTCTCCCCTCCTGCGGTGGGCTCGCTCGCGGCTCCTTCTCGGATCACCTGATCGTGTCCGTGGACACTGCGGGTCCGCGCCAAGCCTTTACCGTCAAGTGGACGCCGAGGACGCAATTTGCTGCGGGCGCGTCTATTGGCGCCATTACGGTATTACTCCATTCAAGGACAGGGCGGCACCGTAAATGCAGTTTTCACAGCATTTGCCTCGAACGATTCAGCCTCAGAAATATTATAATAATTTCTATATCATTTTCAAAAACCTCACTTTTTTGTTAACTTCCAATACTGTATCAGATTATTATTATTATTTTTAAATTCGCCATGTTACTGCTTGATCCTTATGAATATCATACCAATATTTTCACTTATTTGCATTTCTCACCCTCATATAAAAAAAAAACCCTTGGAACTACGTGTCACTCTTTATGATAAACGATGATTTTAAAACTTTCCTCACGAACAATTGACTTTCTTGAGACTTACCTTTTTTGTAAAATTACTTTTTCAACATTGACATATTACAACTTAACTCTCATAAAAATGACTGAATATTTTTGGGCTCACAAATAAACCTTTTCAAAATTTAGAGAGCAATTTTACTGTCATAAAATTTGGATGTTATCCCCCCCTCTTTTTTATACATATAAATGTAGTTTCTCGTATAAAACAGAAGAGTAAAATTTTGCAAAGATGTTAAGATTTGTCAACAATGCTGCAAAATTCCAACAAAGTGGCAACTTTGTTTTATAATTTTTTAAAAATGTATATAATTTCTAAAAATTCATTATATGTATATTTACTTTATATTATAATTTGTTTTAACTTTATACCGTTTGAAGAAAACAACAGTTTTAATGTTATAATTGAAGAAAAATCAAATTGTAGAATTCTAACAGTCGAGACAATGCCCGTTTTAAATGATATATATAAAATTATTTCACAAGAATAAAGTCACAAGTTTGAGGAGAAAGGTTTTGTTGGAAGATTATATTTAACTTTAGTATGACACGATTAGAACACTGAAAGTAAATGGAGAAATTTGAATAAAAAAATAATAGATGGAAAAAAACTGTTTTGTGACATTCTACAATGATTAATAAAATAGGCAGTGCTTGAAAAAGTATTGTGAATGGATTCTTCGCGAGGTGACCATCCAAAAGAAGCACACGTCAAAGTAACTTTTTCAAAACTATTCATTTTATTTCATCGGTTCTCGTTCCCGCCAACCTTTCTTTTCGTCTTCTTTTTGGGTTTGCTTTCATCTTCCATGAGGACTTCTTCACGCGTGACGAGACGCACTCGCTTTGTCTTCGAAAGTGCCTCAGCCACCTCTGCCAGGCCCAAAAACAGAAACAAAAAAAATTACATTAAGGGGAAAAAGCAAACATTGAAACAGAGCGTCTTCACCTTTTGACGTTGTGGCCTCGCCTCCTTTTTCTTCTTCTGTGGTCTTTGATTTCGCGGACGGTTTCCACACCGCCAAACACGTCAGCCTGGCTGTGGTGTTCACTTCCCCGAGTAACGTGGGACATTCCGGCTCCTGTCAGGTGACATTTAAGCGTGTCATGTTAACATACAGACAGACGACCAATCACGACCGTGCGGTATGGAGGCCGACTGACGTCGTTCGGGCGGAGCTTCCACATTTTGATGAAGCCGTCGTTGGAGGCCGTGACCAGGACGTGGTAGTCGTCCATCTTGAAACTCTCCACCGCTTTCACCCTGCGGAAGAAAAGCGACGTGCCTCAACACTTTTACATCGTTTTAAAGCGACATTGCCGGAAAAAAATGTGAAGTTGCACATTCCTATCATGTATGCTGTTTATACTCAAAGTTTTAACAAAAGAAGTAAAACCACCCCTACCCAAAAAAAAAAAAAAAAAACCTGACCGGAATCAGGAGTTACTTTACTTGCTATTCAGTAATTAAGACACAGTCAATATTTATTTTGACTTACACTTATGGTAATACTTTTTACACGAGTCATGCTATCCTGAAGTACCGTAATTTCCGCCGTATAAGCCCCGACTTTTTTCAGACGCTTTTAACCCTGCGGTTTATGTGGTGATGTGGCTAATTTGTGCATTTTTTCTAACGGCCGAAAGAGGGCACTCGAGCGGAAAAGGTAAGAATGAGACCGGAGGAATATATGTGTCGAGGGTGTGACTTTTACCGGCCCTGTTAGCGCTGTACTAGCATGTTGCTGCTGTGTTACTGGCGCGTCTCTGTGATATTTACTGGTAAGTTTTATTTTAACCGGGCCTGTTAGCGTTAGCGCCGCGCCCGCGTTAAACTCTTTCTGTGTACCGTCTTTCTTTGTAAATATCTCCTGTTTCAATGTGGGCACCAGTGGCTTTTACACATCTGCGGCGTATGCATGTACCAAATGGTATTTCCTCTACAAATGTACTTGCGCTCTGTAGGCCGGGAATTACGGTAACAATTTTCGACACCACCAACGCCCACCTTCTATTCTAACTTTACTCCAGTGAAATGAAAAGACTTTTTTCGATGGCATCTTTGAAATCACTTCCTCAAACACACATTTTATCTATTGATTTTATAGACTTATTTGATTTTTGATGATTGCTACAATTATTTATCACATTATTGCTATCTCAGTCTCCTAAAGCATGTTTTTAAAGTCATATAAAATATATTCCCCCCGATTCTTGTATTGGCGGCACGGTGGATCAGCTGGCAAAGCGCTGGCCTCACAGTTCTAAGGTCCCGGGTTCAATCCCGGCCCCGCCTGTGTGGGTTTCCTCCGGGCACTCCAGTTTCCTCCCACATCCCAAAAACATGCAACATTAATTGGACACTCTAAATTGCCCCGAGGTGTGATTGTGAGTGCGACTGTTTGTCTCTATTTGCCCTCTGATTGTCTGGCAACCAGTTCAGGGTGTACCCTGCCTCCTCTCAGGTGACAGGCGGGATAGGCTACGGCACTCCCCGCGACCCTCGTGAGGATAAGCGGCAAAGAAAATGGATGGATGATTCTTGTATTCTGACTCTCAATCTGTGAAATTGGGTATTATCTTTGTAACAAGTACTATTCCCTCTTTAAGCATATGACGTCTCACTATGCTACAACTTGTGACACATGACGTTTGAATTTTTTCCCCTTTTTTTCTATTTTCTCGTGAAATTTTCCTCACAATTACTGATTCTCATTTCATGAATTTTTCTCCGAGCAATATCAACTTCCATTCATGTGAAACAATTAACTTTTTGATGTTATTCTTGCGAAACTACACATTTATTCACATAAAAAATACAAATGTCTCCTCATGAAAATATTTCCCCTCCACCGAACTATGTATTCCTGTGAAATTACAAGAACTGACTTATAACATTCCAACAGTTTTATTGCACTTTGTGTCGTAAGATGTTTTTCCTTCAAACCACAATACCTTGTATTTTTTACTTGCAACCTTATGACTTTATTCTTATACAATAAAAAAAAAAAAAAATTGATCCAAACACTATTCTTTTCTAACATGACAATATTTTTCTCATGTTGTCCTTTTCTGGCAACGGTACAAGTTCATTCACATGAAATTATACGGTGTATTTTGTTTCAAAATACTGTAATTCCCGACCTACAGAGCGCACCTGGTTATAAGCCTCACCTAGTACATTTGTAAAGGAAATACCATTTGGTACATACATACGCCCCATCTGTGTAAAAGCCACAAGTGCCCACGTTGAAGCGAGAAATTTACAAAGAGAGACGGTTCTAGGCGAGTTTAACGCTAGTGCCGCCGTGCTAACGCTAGCACCACCAAAATAACGCTAGCATCACGCTAACATGGTCGGTTAAAAACAAAACAAAACAAAAAACATACCGGTAAAAATCGCTGAGACACGGCAGTAACACGGTAGCGCAGCGCTAACAGGGCCGGACCAGTAAAAGTCACTTCCTTGGCACATATATTCCACCAGTCGCGCGCTGTAGAACGGGAACTACGATATGTCGTTTAAACATGTACCTGGTTTCATGAGCCTTGAATTCGCACACCCATTTCTCCTCGGCGACATCGCACAGTCGGACTATTTCGTCGTCGCCCGCAACGGCCAGGATGGAGTTCTGGAACACAACAAACAGTAATTAGTGCAATTAAGAAAAACTAAATTTGGATTGGGGGTGACAACAACTGACGTTTACAAAGTTGATGGCCGAGATCCTCTTGGGGTTATTGAGCGTGCTGGTCACCATTGCTGTCTGCAGGTCGTACAGGTTGAGCTGGTCGTGGATGACCACCACATATTTGTCGCCGTTGGGAGACCATCGCACTATGTGTGCGTCTACGTACACACACAACACACATGAGCACCTCAAATATGTCTCAGGAGAAAAAAAAAAATATGGGGAAATACTGACTTTGTTTGATGTTTTTGATGAAGGCGGATCGTCCATTACTGAGATTCCATGTGCTACAAAGACAAACTCACACATTACATCCCCGATTTTTGACGTTAATTACACGTACACGCATCTCACCGAAGCGTTTTGTCGGTGCCCACTGTCAGCGCAAGTTTCCCAGACGGATGGACGGACAGCGACGTAACGTGGCCTCTGAAGAACAAGAAAAAAATTATTAGAAAAATGAAGTTCCACTTTTTCTGAGAAAGTGAGAGTGAGTTAAAAGCCCCGTTAAAGGAATATTCCTCATTTTCCAGAATTTAATTTCACAATTGCTACTATTTATAAAAGCTTTTTTTCCTGCAGGATAAAAATTCGGACTTTCCTGGTACAATTAGGCCTTTTTAATTTTAATTTAATTTCTCCCCGCCCTCGTCGTTGGAGACTGACTTGTGCGCTTTGATGGACTTGAGGCACTCCCACTTCTTGGTGCTCCACACGCACAAGAGTCCGTCCTCTCCTCCGCTTAGCAGATGCGTCGCGCCGTAAAACTCCAGGCAAGTGATGGAGCCTGAAGAGTACAACCGGTCAGGAGGAGCCGTCGTCACGGCAACCGGAGACGCCGTAAGCGCGGCTCACCGTCGTGGTGCAGCAGAGCGCCGTGTTCCACTCTCTTGTTCATGTCGTACAGCAGCATGGTCTCGTCCTTGCTGCCCGTGACCACAAACCTGTCATTGGCCGCCACCGCCGACACGGACGCCATGTGGGCGTGATGCGTGAAATCCGCCTTGGCCGTCCACTCCTGAAAACGACACAACATATAACGCATACTGACGACAACTGCAAGATTACATACGTTTGAAAAGACTTTTGTAACATTGCAATATTTCCTTGTGTGACTTTTACAAAATTAAGAAAAAAAAATGGTTTGATGCCCTATTTTGAAACTGTAATCATGTTTTAAACCCATTTTTTAAACCACATTTTGAAATCCTAACCCTGTTTTGAAACCTTACTCTGAAACCCTGAACTTGGCTTAAAGTCCTTCTTTAAAACCCAAATCCTGCCTAGAAGCCACATTTTGAATAATTCAATCCTGGCCTTGAAAACTTACGCTATTTATGAAAGGCTGACATCTGCCTTGAAACCACTTTGTGAAACTTAACGTTTGAATTTCACCCCAAACTTGAAAGTATCATTTAAAATCCTGACCCAGAATACCAGAAACCCTACTGCCGTGAAACCATATTTCGAACCCTAACCCTGGCTTTAAAAACAAAGCAAATTTATTTGTAGTAGCGCATTTCATACACGAGGTAACTCAATGTGCTTTACACGATTAAAGGCATTTGAAAACAAAGAGATAAAACATTTAAAACGCGATAAAAACAATAAAAAGACAAGCAAAATATAAAAAAATACAGTTAAAACCGCACACAGTGCAAGTAATATGATGAAAACGTGGATATATTCTAAAAACCACGAGAAAAAAGAAGACCCTGCGAACGTTATGAAGCCTTAAGACTTAAAATTGCATTCCAATTTTGAAAAACAACTTTAAAAGGCCCAAGACCAGTTTTTAAACCCTGACTTGGAACCCTCTCCTTTGCCTAATACTACAATATTATTTAGTTAAACTAAAGTATTCGACATTCCTACGTTTTGGCAAACCTTGCACTGTACATCGTTGATATCAGGGTAATTAACGCGAACAATAACAAAAAAAGCTGCTATTATTTCGTAAAAATATAAAGTGTGAACGTCTACTCACCTCCTGGTCTGTTCGAACACGGTAACCAAACACAACTTGCTCGTAGCAGCCAGCTATGAGCTCCACGAAGGCGGCCATGACGCCCAACTCGCTTCTTTTCGTCTCTCTTAAAGCTCTGCCACCTACAGTAAACGTACCGCGGCTAGTAAAGAAACACAGAGCGGATAAAATAAGCACACGAGAGCAACGCGGGACAGACTAAAGACACATTATCGCCATGTCGGTTCTAACTACACGTGTGAAAAAAATCAAAACACCGCGAAGGTGAACACGGCTCAGTGCGCATGCGCGAGGCTTGGGTTCCTTTAGCGTTTTCTTTTGCAGTTTCGCTAGCGCCCCCAGAGGCGAGGAGGCCTGAGAGTTCACATCGTCGCACGCGATACCGGAAATATGAAAAAAAAACGAACGAACGCATGCATTAGTGGAAAAAAATTAGATATTAAAATAAATAGTCCTTCGTATTAAATTAGTAACGTTGCTGGATTAATCAAGCGGTCACAAGATGGGATCCGCCCGACCCGAAGTGGGCGGTGCTCAGTTAATTTTTCACTCTTGTCATTGGTTGTTCCTTAACTAAACGTCACGTGATTGACAGCCCAACTAACTGCGCATAAAACGGTTTTACTTCTGTCCAACGTTGTGAGTTGTCTTCCTCCTCTCAACGCAAACATGTCAAGAAGGTAAGTAAAATGACTTACAAATAAAAAAAAAAGTATATGTCTTTAACTTTAAGTTTTCCCTAATCTTTTCGTGACTTTATTTACACTAAAAATATTAACTTACCGATATTTCATATATAAACAAGCCTGTGGGCTGCAAAGATACGATCAGTATCTGGCCTGTTCCTGCTTGCTACTGGAACAAATTTCGTTTGTTTTTTTCTGCACTTCCTCTTGCAAGAAGAAGTACAGTACAAGGTTGCTTTGTGCAATGGATGGCATCGAGTTTATGAAGTTAAATGGTATGTTTGCTCTGTGAAGGTCTGCTGGTGATTAGTGGTTACACAACACAAGAGACAAAAACAAAAACAAAAAAAAAAACCCAAGACAATTCAACAATTGTCCAACCCCCTCAAAAAAAAAAGGGGGGGGGGGGCTGTTATACAAAAACGGAATCTGTATTTTGATGATTTGGTGGGTAATTAGAAACATGCAAATGAACACTTTGCAAATCAAACCACATTAACCGTCTGAGAAGAAAATTTAAAAAAATGTTGAGATAGAATGTTAGGGGAAATGCATTTTGCAAGACAAAAACAACTTAACCTGTATAAAGTGGCAATATGAGAAAAGTTAGATTTCACATTTTCACGTGAATAAAAGTTCTGGTTTTAAGTGAATAAAGATTCTCATAAACTTTCATTCTGCCAAGACTTTGTTACAAAGTGGACTTTCATTATTATTATTATTATTTTTTTTTTTTTAGTCAAGAGGCCAGTCAGGAGCTGTCTGAGGTGCTCAATGAATTGTGGCGCCTGGACATCAACCGCCTCAAGCCGGGCACCGATTACATCATAGACCCTCAGGTCAGGACGCCCTCAATTTATCACTCGTCAACCACAAGAATTTAATAAATCCCGTGTAGTGTATAACAAGTCCATTCAAGTAAGCGTCTGTCTGCTCGACAAGATTACTTTTTTCTTTTTCCACACGTACGCAATTTCCCAAACATGGCAGTAACCTCCGCGTACTGCGCTGTGGTTGTGATTTGTCAGGGGCGAGCCGGCTACGTGCGTCAGGGCAGCAACTACGCCAGGGACCGGGCCAGGGCGCCGCTCTTTAAGTACGTCGACGAGGACAAACTGAAGAGCATAGAGACATATGCACGTATGTCTTCTTCTTTTTTTTTTTTTTTTTTTTTACTTATTAAATGTACAGTTAACGTGATGAGGAACAGCTCGTCAGCATTTGAGACATTTTATTATGGAGAGAACAGGAAGGTGTTTTCATTGCATATTTAAGAGATGTTCATTTGACTCAAAAGTTGGGCGGGTGAGAGTCCCATCATTGGAACTAAGAACTGCTCGTATACAAACATCCATCCATCCAATCATCCATTTTCTTCACCGCTTATTCTCACAAGGGTCCCAGCTGTCAACGGGCAGGAGGCGGGTTGCACCCTGGACTGGTTGCCGGCCAATTGTAGGGCACATGGAGACAAACAGCCGCACTCACAATCACACCTAGGGGCAATTTAGAGTGTCCAATTAATGTTGCATGTTTTTGGGATGTGGGAGGAAACCCACACAGGCACATGCAAACTCCACACGGGTGGGGCCGGGACCGAACCCAGGACCTCAGAACTGTGAGGCACGCCTCCCAGAATCAAACAGATGAGCTCAAATGCACATCGCCAGTCACAGAAGGAGCAACGAGAAGTCTTTTGTTCTCGAAAAGAGGACCACTTGCACCTCCGAGTGAGAATTGCGTCAAGGGAACGAAAACCAAAAGGAAGTAGAAGGCTGACCAAATCAAAGTACTCTAGTTGCACAAATGGTCAACACCGGCACCAGAAGAAAGTTCGATTAAGGAAACAAAAACCAGAAAGTGGAAACATAACAATACAGTTGAACTACTCACCTGTTAAATCACGTGATCCTGTCGAGGGAACAGGAATGTCTTTGAAGAGCAAGACTATCACCTAGTGGTATTAGAAAAGAGTATGATAGCATTCTTGTATATTATGTTTAATATCCTGACCTGCGTGAACGTCAGACTTCATCAATTTGCTGGACAACTACGAGATGTCGACGGGCGTGTCGGAATGGGTGACCCGGGAGGAGCTTCGGGAGAACCGCAAGTTCCTGGATGCCATCTTGGAGACAGACGTCATGAAGGTGCGAAGGTGGAGGGCTGACGATGTGGCAACAAGAGCGCTGGGACGGACGAGTGAGCATGTGTTGTTGTTTTGCGCTTACAGTTCGCTCACCAGTATCTGGTCAAGAAGAGACAGTCGTCGCCGGATGTGACAAGCTTCAAAAAGCAACTCTACGACATCTGGTTCCGTCTGTACCACCGCGATAGGAACGGAGGGTGAGTATTTGCCCCAGCACCATCGAGGACTAACTCTCAACTCACGTGTTAACATTCTTAAAGATCAAGTGTCATCCCCATAAACATTCTAAAATAGATATTGAAATGAAAATGACACATAACATTATTCACTTCAATGTCTATACGAAAAAATAAATGTGAGCGGAAAGCCCGTCATCCATGCGCAAAGTTGCGGAAGTGTCATTCGACATCCAAGTGGTCGCTATATCGGCTGCATCGCTAAATCTACATATCAATGATTCAAATAAATAAACCCCAATGAATCCAGACTAGAGTCATGTAAACAGGAAGTAGAGAAAACAACCAAATGGATTCGAGTGATACTGTGACCTAGTGCATTCAATTGCGAGACCTTTGATCACAGAAAGGGTCCAAACAGGGTGCAGAAGAGTTGCATCAAAGGAAATAAAAGATTGCCAAAATCTCATTTGTATCAACACAAATGGCTTCAAATGCAGGTCACCAGTCACAGAAAATCCTTGCTCGATGTGCCAAACAAGTGTAATGAAGGCAACAAAACAACAGGAAGTAGAAACCCATCAAAATAAATGTGCAGTAAATGGCGAGAAAAATCAAACACACGACGCCAATCAAAAAAGATCAGAATCGGTCCTTTGTTCACAAAAACAAGGTCAATGGTTGCTCCGGTAGAGCCCGATCAAATGATCGAAATACACCACGTACAAACTTGGAGAGTAAAAGTATTTGCTACAAATAAACTCACATGTACCCTACCAACTGCAGAAGATCCAAGTCAAAGTCCTTTGTTCAGAAAAAGCTGGTTTCTCTGGATGAGAGGGAGTCAAACAGAAGTGGATGTCACCAGTGAGAAAAGATCAAAATCATACTCCTTTGTTCACAAAAAGATGAAAAGCTCAAATCAAATGCTGCAGCTGGTCACTAAAAACCAAATTAAAAAAAATGAAGAAAAAGCCATTCCAAATTAAAAATGGCACGGTAACTGCAGTTGTACTCATGAGCATCACACTAGTTGCAGAAGATTCAAACAAAAGGCAATGGTTCACAAAAAGTTAACCAGTAATAGCTCCAGATGAAAGTTCCGTCGACAGGATATAAACCTACCCAAATAAAATTAAACAGAAACGCAATGACTCAGATCCTCGTTCTTTGTGCACAAAAGGTTTGTCGGCAACGTCTCGAGCAGAGCGTCCGATCGCGAGAACAAAAAGCAATTTCAGACGGCCACTCTTCTCCTTATTTTGTGATCGTTTGCCACTGAGGTGAGCTGTGCTTCCGTGCAGGGAAGACTCGTGCGGGTTCGAGCACGTATTTGTGGGCGAGACCAAGCAGGGTCAGGAGGTTACCGGCCTTCACAACTGGGTCCAGTTCTACCTACAGGAGAAGCACGGCCACATCGACTACAAAGGCTACAAAGCCAGGGACAACAAAAGCACCGTAAGGGAACCGCGTCAACGCCGTGGCGATCAGGTGCTTCCGTTGACTGACGTGATCTCGGTTTGCTTGTCCGTCCCCCCTGCAGCCCGACGAGGATGACCACGTGCTCAACCTGCAGTTCAGCTGGAAGGGCCTGGTCAAGCCTGTGGGGGGCTCCTTCGTGGGGGTCAGCCCCGAGTTGGAGGTGGCAATGTTCACCATCGTCTTCCTGATGTCCGGCGACAGGAGCACCACGCTGGAGGTCAAGGTGGACGAATACGTGCTGGAGCTGGTGGTCCACAGATACGGGCGCTCCATCGGCTCGTCCTACCCCAAGCTCCTCAGCAGCAACCATCGCGACTTGTAGCTTCAGTTGGTTACAAAATTGATTACATTCTCCCCCCACCCAAAAAAAAAAAATGTACACAAAATACATGAAATATCCTGTTTACAAAACCTTGACTGACAGCCGCTCCAACCGAGTCCTATTGAGGGAACAAATACAGTAAATACAAACCAAGCAGTAACAGCACAAAATATGTACTACCTGCACTATGCTAGTTACAGATCATAAAACTGTTTTGTTCACAAAAAGCTGGTTAATAAGGACCCCTGTTGAGCGTCAAATCAAGGGAGAAAACGACCAAAATATAAACCGTAACACCAAAGACAGACTGAAATAGATGATACAAAGTCAGAGGTTATCCAAATATTAAAGGAAAATTCGGGTGGTTTGCATTGGCAATGTATCCAATAGGCCATGTAATACGTACTTTATCTTGATAATTTGATGTTTAATGTAGTGTTTTGAGAAGATTTTTATCGACAATTACAAATTTTCAGGTGCGCCGCCATTTTCGTGAGTCACATGACCTTGCCCTTCCAAACGCTCGATTACATGGGACGCCATTTATGCCCAGTGCCGATTTCTCGGATTTATCCTCATCTGATGAAGAAATAGCAGTATCGGTTGATCGGGGAGACGGAGGAATACTTCCAGACGGATTTGAACCTGTACATAATGTTGAATATTCAGACGGTTCTTCGGGCGGAATGACGCAGAGTCTGACACTATTAAATGAGAGAGGATTTAACATTACATTATCAAGACATATTACAGGGCCTATTGGATATATTGTTACTCCAAACTGCTGGAATTTCCCTTTAAGTGCTCTGTACACAAAGAGTTGGTCAATAGTGGCTTTGAATAAAATGCAACAGGAAGTACAGTCAGAAACTCCCCAAATATAACTACAGCAGTAAAAGAACAAATGGCTTGGCATGCTTCCGCTAATCCAACAACAGGTCTTTACATTACTACTTGCTTGCCAAAAATCAATATTTACATTTACTACTATTTAGCAAATGTATTGTACATACAATGAGTGCAGAAAGCATTCAGACCCCTTTAAATTTTTCACTTTTTTAGATTGCAGCCAATTGCAATTTTTTTCTTCATTAATGTACACCGAGCACCCCGCGTTGACAGAAAAAAGTTGACATTTTTGCAGGTTAAAAAGAAAAATATCACAAATATTTAGACCCTTTGAGCTAATACAGCCATGACTCTTTTTAGGAATGATGCAACAAGTGTTTCATACCTTGATTTGGGGATTGTCTGCCATTCCTCCTGGCAGTTCCTCTCCCGTTGTATCAGGTTGGGTGCTGAACTTCGTGGGACAGCTATTTTCGGGTCTCTCTCGAAATGCTCAATTGGGTTTAAGTCAGGGGTCTGGCTGGGCCATTCAAGAACAGTCACAGAGTCGTCTGAAGGCCGATCCTTTGTTATTTTAGCTATATGCTTTGACGTGTTGGAAGGTGAATCCTCAGCCCAGCCTGAGGTCCTGAGCACTCCGGAGAAGATTTTTGTCTCGGATATCCCTTGTGCTTGTCCGCATTCGTCTTTCCTTCGATTGCAACCAGTCGTCCTGTCCCTAAAGATGAAAAACACCTCCACATGCTTCACTGTTGGAACTGTATTAGGAGGTGTTGAGCGATGCCTGGTTTTTTTCCCCCCACACACATGCATCTTACAGATAAGGCCAAAAGGTTCTATCTTGGTTTCACCAGACCAGAGAATTTTATTTCTCAGCATCTTGGGAGTCCTTCGGGTGTTTTATTAGCAAACTCTGTGTGGGGTGTCATGTGTTTTTCACTGAGGAGAGGCTTCTATCGACACATCCAAGCCTTGACTAGGGAGGCCGGTGGAGTTCCGAGAACACAGGTGTCAAACTCAGGAGCCCGGGGGCCAGATTCGCCCCCCCCCCCCCCCCCCACATGATTTTATTTGGCCCGTGAAGGCAAATCATGTGTCAACTTCCGTGATTTGTGTTCAAATCTGGACCAAAATTTCAAATCGTCATATCTTAAATAATAAAGTTTTTGCATTATCAAATAACCGTTGTTATTCCAAAACTGGTTCATAAATTTCATGTGTAAATATGAAGAGGCAATTAAAGATTTTTATACTTTCAGTCATAACGGCCTTCTGAGGGAAACCATAACTACAATGTGGCACCCGACAAAAATGAGTTTGACACCCCTGTTCTAGAACTTTCACCCATCTTATGTCTGCATCTTTGGAGCAAAGCCACAGTGATCTTTGGCTTCTTCTTGGCCCAAACGGCTGCAATATAACAGAGTGGAAAAAGTTAAGAGGTTCTGAAAACTTTCATACCCACTGTATATTCTACCAAGCAGCTTGACCGTTTATGATGCAATATGTTGCAGTTCCTGCTCGGTTTCTGTTAATCAATAAGGACATGAAAAAAGAACAGAGAGAAGGAACAGACAAAAATCAAATTTTATTATTTTTTAAAAATGTGTTTCACTATTAAATAACATTAATAACATCTGTGACTTTTGTAAAGAAATGTGAAGATGCTTTATGATACAACGGTGACTTATGATAGTTTCCATGTTCATCCGAGCATTTGACTGACGCAGCCGACACTTTACAGGCTTTATTTGCCAAAATAATATGGCTTTCTTTTCTTTCTTTTAGCACTACGAATAATATAATGACGTGCGTCGTTTGCACCTCACAGCAGCAAGGCAAATTTCACAACCCCTAATTTTGTTATCATTTTAAATCAAGGGTGTAATTCGTGTAAGAATTAGACATTTCTTTTGTGCCCTTTCAGGCGTAAACGACATGCATGTCACTCCTACAAGGGGACATCCTCCAAGGCAATGATTTGGGGCTTAAACATGACACAAATGTGAAAAATTAAATTGCCACTATAAAGTTACACCTAGCCTGGCTGATGTGGAATAGTACACATTAGCCAAATGCTATTTATGTTAAGATATCCTTGTAAAATTGTTTGAAATGATACCTCAGTAACTGTAGTTCTCATCTTGCATATTTAACGCGAAATAAAGCATGGTTAGCCTTAGCCTAATAGCACGATTGCCAAAGTTTTAACTTCCTTTCACAATATCAATAAAAGACTATTAAGGTGCTTTAGCTAAAATTGTGATTTTTGTTTTTCTTGCTTGCCAAAAATATTCATGACTTAGGCAACTGTGCTATGGAAAAAGCTAAGTATATTCCAAATGGACTACATTTTCCAGCCCCTCCAAAAAATAAACACAGCATCAAGTCAAAGACACAACGGACAGCTTCATTTTTTTTTTTTTACTAATTTAGTTAAAATGTATAATTTTAAATAAATTCTGTATTCTGTGTGCGTTCAGAAGCTTCCCTACCACTGTGATCTCAGATACATGGAAATTACGGTATGTTAAATTTAAAATTATGTTTTAGGAGCATTTTGGTATAACAATCTATTTGCAGTGTTTCTTTTAATCTGAAAAATGAAAGATATTTCTGCACTTTTTTTGTACTGGTCCCCTTCTGTGGTGACCAAAAAAAAAACCTCACGACTGATGCACACTAAACTCAAACCTTTCTCAAGATTTCCCGATTTGATGGATGACTGATGATATGAAACAGACTCGTGAGGTTCCACAGTCAGCTTTCTCCAGGGTTTTAAGTTCCACTGATATTGTTTATATGCATAAAAAAAGCTGAGCGCTAATATATTATTCTGAGACTTGTCTATAAATAGCTTGGGATTTTTTTTTTAACAGCAACATGGATTACTTTGGTATATTAGTGCATAGACGCCACTTGAGCTTGTAGTCTTTAGCATGAGATGAAGTCACATGCTCGGCCAGCTGATGTTGCCGTCAAATGCTTTATGACTGACCTGGCCAAGACAGCTTGAGTGTCTTGCGAATGTGCAAACTTGTTTTTTTTCCAGAGGTCTGAGAAAACAGGCGTGAAACACCTCCTGAGTGTGCTTGGTCGCCTTCTACCTGCACGTCCACGTTTGCGAGGTGAAGCTAAGTAGCGTAGACTTGGTAGAGTGCGTTAGGTCTTGAATGTCTAGATGAGAAGCTTGGACAGAAAATATAAGAGCATGAGAAGCAGCGTTGAAGGAAACAATTGGCAGTATCGAGGACGCGGGTACCTGCGATCGCTCCACCACCAGCCAGCGCTCTGTGCTGGCCTGCATGTCCTGCCCCTCCAGAGGCTCGCGGAGGCGGACGCGGACTTCCACGCGACCGCCGGTGGGCTTGCGGCCGTCCATCACCTGATTGGGAAGTGACTATTTACTTTAAAAGAGAAATTTTCACATTTTTTCCCCAAACATTTAAAACAATTGCCAGGTAAAATAATAGCATATCTGTGGCATGCATTTGTCAAATACCCTAAGGATCCTTTGGTGGATGCTCCATTTCATCACCAAGCTACTGAATGACATCGGTCCCTTGTCAATATTTGCTTGATTGTTCAATATGACAATTGATGGGATAGGCAGAACATCCAGAGAGTCAATTACTGTATATGTATACATTCTACAAGCCATTAAAAGTTCTTCACTTCTTCAACATGTCCCTTCAAACATGTAAAATCATCACGGGCTTACCTCGGCGATCTCCCTGATTTCACTGTGCGACTCCAACTGCTCCAGCTTCACATGTGCCGTTCCGATGGGCTTGTCGCTCCGCAGGAAGCCACTTTTCATCATGCACACAGAAAATTTTTGTGGAACGAGAGTAGTGTCAAAAGTCATTGTTACATCAGAAGGTGGTGCTTTTATTTGATTTTATGATGCGTTTGGGTATTGAGAAACGTTGGTTGAACAAAAAAAAAAGGCTTTGATTCCAATCTTCCGTAGTTAATGTGTGCATTTTAATTCCATTACTTTGATTTCTTACAGGCTTTGTTTTAATAGGTTTCTCCTTCCTGTTTTTGTTCCTAATCCGTTGATAGGACTGAGGAGCAATGTTCCCTTTAAGCTGCGGAACGGCGCATTTGCGCACTTGTCGCACACTCTCAGCGCAGAGGAAAACAGATCTAGCGCTGTGATCTACAGCCTGACGTGTTTTTCTTAACTATTTTTTTTTAAAAACATTGCACCACACTGCCTCTCACAAAGAGCCGCTGCTTGCCCACACCGGGCCACACACTACTTCCTTGTTTACCTGACACCGCCCCCCTCCATTTTAAAGGGGTACACTCGTAATTTCCAACATCGGGGTATGTGAATAATAAAAGAAAAAGTGGTGAAACTGGATGAGATTTTCTTGTTTTTGAGTTAAAAAAAAGGTCTGGTCTGAGCCAAAGTAGAAAGTACATAATGAGATGGTGTGTAATGTTAAAATTCCACCTTGGCACAGCCTGATCAAGGACGAAAGCACAGATGATACAGTGCCCAAAAAAGCTAATCGTCTATTTTAAATATAGGATGCAACATAACATTAACCCTAAAACTGTTTATGAGCATCATTCAGCTTTCAACATGCATTGCGAAAAGATATTCTGTAAGCAATAATTCAGTTTTACACCAAGAAAAACAGATGGGGATATTATTGTGGATTTAAAAAAAAAAAAAAAAAAAAAAAAAAAACAAAGTTGGAAGCGACATTTCAAATTTATAGTTAATAGTTGGCTGGGTATGTATTTCTACTGTATTTGTATTGTATTTGTATTTTTTTGTTTGTTGACATTTTCAGTGTAAGTTTGCAAAAACACAAAATTGCTCTTAAAAATGTTCTGATGGGAATGTAATCTGAACCTTTTTAATGAGCCACGTAAGTTCAATGGATGACACTCATTGACCACAGTGCATACGTCTGATGTTGCTCACATTGGTCAAAGGGGGCGCTCATGGGCTTAGTGTGTTTGCTCAGACACGTGATTTGTGCTTTCATTTTTGTCGTCGTCTTCCTTTTTTTGTTGCCTAGAAGAGTCAGTAGTAACTACCTTTTTCTTTTTAAACAAAACGTCTTTGATTAGGATCTTTTGTAATTGGTGTCATGCATTTGCCTCCAATGCTTTATCCTTTTACCTTGGTTGGTTTCTGATTCCCATTTTTTGTGCCTGTTCCTTTCATAGTAATATAATCCCAAAATGTTACTGGCAAACCTTTTTTGAACAAACTCCTTATTTGTGCTGTTTTACTGCTTTAATGTTGGTAGGTTTCTACAACCTGTTTTTGTGCCTGTTCCCTTACTAGGTATCTTATCCATAGATGGTGTAAACCACGTTTCTGTGGAAAAATGGACTTTGTTTCCTTGAGTTAGTATATAGACTGCTGCATTCGCATGTCTTGCTAACTTTTCAGCTGCTGCACAAGACTCACCCCTTGTGCAACAGCTCCAGCTTGAGCCCTTTGGTCGCCACCACTCTCCTGAAGCCTCGGTGCTTGCGGTTGATTGACAGGCTGAAGCTCTGGTTGTATTCTAGTCCAAGACAATGAGGTTGCAGGCGTGGGTACTTTAGTTTTTAGGGAGAGAACGCATACGGAGAGTTTCACCTGGACAGTTTGTGTTCTTGATGACGTTTGTTTTGTGTCTCTGCGGCTGCTCCTGGAGGCATGAACAGCAAACAGATGAGGAAACTCAGAGGAGGAAATAAGGAAGAGCTGAGCTGGCTCGCTCACCGTGCTGGGGTAGGGGAAGTCGAACTTTACGTAAGCGTCGAGGTCGTTCGTCTGGATGCCTGCAAAGAGACTTGTGACACGCTTTCTTCGACAACCTATTTATGCGTGTTTCTATATTTTAGTCCTTGATTTATTTATTGTGTGCGTGTGTACCACTGGGAGCAGGAAGATTCATCCCTTTCACAATCACCACCACCATCTCTGTGCTGCTAAGATCTGGGAATATCCTATGAGAATTCAAAGATGGCATATGAATGCCTATCAATAGGTAGCAGCTACGAAAACATAGTTATAAAAACGTAGCACGGTAAAGCTCTGGGGGCTATCGATGTGAAGCAGCTATCAAGGTGGAGTAGCTAATAAGATAACAAGTACATAGCAGATATTATGCAGGATGTAGCTGCTTTTGAAACATAGCAGCTATAAACATCTAGCAGTTTTTAAGATGACAGTTACCATAAATACTTGGAAACCACTGATATGTGGAAGCTAAGAATATAGCAATATGGAATAGCCCTCAAGAGGGAGCAGCACTGATCTAAATAAAAAAGACTGGATGGCTTATTGGCCACCGAAACTGAAGTTACCATCCGCCATCTTGATACTCCCAAAACAACCATTAACGTTAATCGCCAGTTTTGTGGCTAAGAAAACATTCCACAGGTAAGTTAGAAAGTTAAACTTTGACACTGTTAAAGTTTGTAAAGGTTTTTTTTTTCATTTTTTGATGATCTTAATTCACTTGAACAAAGTTTTGTTTACCGTTATTGCTGTTGTTCACTGTTCACTCTCTGATTCACCTTTATAAGATGACGGTTTTTCGCGAAAAAGCGATGTAAATATTTTCTCAAACTTCATTAGTGGATAAGCAAGAAAACACATTTTCAGCGAAATTTTTGATGAATTTCGTAATATAGAACTCTGCAAATTAAATTGGATTTTCAAATGCGAGGAAACAAGTTTAAATTTTCTGTCTGAAATAGGACGTCACAGAGACAACAAATGAACAATGCGTTTAGCATGCATTTTCCCATTGCGAGTCCTTATTTCCAAAAATATATCTGATTGACTTAAAGTTTAATGTTTCAATGACAAAAAAATGCTTAGTTTTTTGCTATGTTATGATGACGGTGTTTCACAACATATTTTGGGAAAAGATAACGTCACGGAAATCGGGCAAGGTTTCTTGGTAGTCACTGTGTTACATGTCTTTCCTTTGGACTTCGGCTTACCAAGTCGAATTAAAAATCCTTCATGTTACCAGAACTGAAAAAATGTCAAGCTCACACAACCAGTTTTAACTCTACATGCCAAACTTTGAGAAAAACCCCGACATAATCCATCCTGTAAAACATGTCCTCCACACGTTTTGGGATTACCAAGATGGCGGCCACTGGCTTCAACCAATCGACATACCGCTTGATGTGTATGCGGTATCCAGTCTTTTTCTTTTGTTTTTCGATCAGTGGGTAGCAGCTACAAATATGCATCAGGGAATTTTTGCCCACCTGACCGTGTGGAAGGTTCTGTCCTCAAAGTGATGTTTGGGAGGAGGCAGACCCTTCGCTTGAGATGCTTTTAGGACCTCGATACTCTTTTTACACGACTCCGCCATCTTTTCGAACCTGATGCAGACAAAAAAATATATATATACACATCTTTATCCGTGACAGGCACCGTGAAGCGTCCCAATTGTTACTCCTTACTTGGTGGTCTCTGTGACGTTCCCCAGATGGGTGAACTGCTTGGAGTACGTCAAACATTTCTAACAGGATACAGAAAAGCAGTAAAAAATGGTGCCAAAATGGGCAAATGAAGGGAAGCTTCCGCGTGAAGTGCTACCTCACGTTGCTCTTTGAGGATTTTGATGAGCTGCGCGTAGAGTTGCTCGGCCTTCTCCGAGAGCCCCACGTCGCTGTGGTGCACCAGGACGAAATCCTCATCCTCGTCACCGGGGGGCGACGGCACCTGTCGGTCATATTCTGGTTCAGACAGATATCCCAGGTAGATACTGGCGCTATTAGTAGCTTCTCACCGTGCTGATGTCCACGGATTTGCCGCTGCGCGCTGCCTCAGTCATGGTTTCCAGACCCTTGGCGGTGCGAAGGAAGCTCTTGGCCTGCTCCATGTCGTTCTTCTGCTTGGCATGCAGCGCCGCCTTCATGTACTGCTTGCGGCGACCCTCCAAGAAGGCCAGCTGCTGCGCCGCTGAAGGACCAAGAAGTATAAAAAGTAGTAGTAGACGTTGCTCGGATGAGTAAACAGTAGGTGATGAAGTTGGAGAGGAACAAAGCAGAAGTAGAAACCGAAGAATCAGTCCCAATTAGAAGCAGATGAAGTACAACACGAAGGTCAGGAAAGTAGCAGGTGAAAAAGCAGAAGCATATGAAGTCAAAGTAAAAGTACATGTGCAAATAAAAGTAGAACTACAGAAGTAGCTATGCAGAAGTGTGTTACATCAAAACTAAAATTATCACACCACAGCAAACAGAATAGCATAACTAGCAAATAAACAAAAGAATGACTCTTAAAATAATTGACACAAAACATCCACTTTAAACGTTATTTACATGCTCCCAACATGCTTTGCGGCACACAGGTGGTCATTATTGCCGCAAAGCAGGATGTTAATAGTTTTTAAAGCGCTAACAATGTGACCAATGTGTTTAAGTGTACTGTTGTTGGACAAGTCACGCAACAATATTTGTAAATGTTTGAACTCAGCGTGCACATAAGGTGCACCATGTTGTAAGGTGTATAATGTGGCGCCTCGTTTATTTAGAAGAGAATTTAAGACCTTTATGATCGTGAAAATAGGGTACATTTAAGAAGGAAAAAAAAAGAAAAAAAAATCGGGAGAACAAAATCCGTGAATCTGTGGGGCCGTGAATTGTGAACCGCAAAAGGCCAAGGGCACTCTGTACAAAGGTTTGACATAGTAGAAGTACAGGAGAAGCTTAAACAGCAGAAAGGACGCTGCGACTGCACTTGGCATGACTGACCTGCAGGTGAGAGATCTCGGGCAGTTGTTCTCTCGGGCGAAGCAGATGGAGATCTTCTGCGACCTCGAGATGGAGCCGGGACGGGAAGTGTACTCTTCTTTGGCTAGAAAACATACTTCAGATGTTAGCCTCTTTCAGAGACACTGCAAAATTGTGCTCTCACCATTGAAGGTACTGCATTTTCCATTTTTGCCTTTTATTCACAACCCAGAGAATTCAAACAACTGTGTGGACTTTCGCATTGTGACACAGCATCCCGCAATCAGATAAAAACGTCAACCGGTGTGACGAATTAAATAGTTGTCTGACAGTCAAAACCATTGCACGTTTGCCACCCAGGATCTGACATTTTTCAAAAGAGGTGTTAACATTTAACATCTGACACTCACTTCTCAGTTGTGTTGAAAGTCATTGTCACTGTCAGACAACTACTTTATGCGTCGGCAATGTGAGCTTTTAAATTTCACAAGTGGACAGGAACAATTTTTCTTAAGGATCTGAAAAACACTTGAATAAAACAACCCACCTCTACTTCCCTCTCCTCTTCTTCTTCATCTGGACTCGCAGCAGCATCGTCATTGGCGGAGAGCTTGGAGGCCGCCTCCAGCGCAGCAACAAATCCTTGCTCGGCCGTCGTCACCTTCTGACCCGGGATGGGAGGAAAGCCTGTTCAAAAAGAAACATTTTAAAAATCCCTTCCAATTCTTAAAGGGGAAGTCCAGTGGTTTGCATGAACAATGTATCCAATAGGTCATGTAATATGTACCCTATTTTGACAATGTGATGTTAAATCCTCTCTCATTTAATAGTGTTTTGAGAGGATTTTTAATCAACAATTACGAATTTTCAGGGGCGCTGAGATTTTCGCGAGTCACATGACCTATGTGGGTGGATGTGGCTGTTCCAAACGCTCGATTACATGGGACACCATTTATGCCCAGTGCTGATCTCTCGGATTTATGCTCATCTGATGAAGAAATAGCAGTATCGGTTGATCGGAAAGACAGAGAAACACTTCCATACAGATTTAAACCTGTGGCTGTAATTAATATTGAATATTCGGATGGTTCTTGGGGCAGAATGATGCGAAGTCTGACTACTCGGAGGCCTACACGCGACATGAGTGCGTAAACAAAGGCCCCTGGAGCTCTGGGCCGGCAGCCGCGGATGGTTCCTCGGACGGGAATGACGCGGAGTCTGACAAACGAGCTCTGACAGCGGGCTGCGAGGCGAGCTTCGGCGGCGGAGGAGGCCGTTAGCCTCCATGGTCGCCGAAACTCGGCTAACGGCCACTGCGGACACCAAAGCTCGGCTCGTGGCAAATGAGAGAGGATCACGTTGTCAAAATAGAGTACAAATTACGTGACCTATTGGATACATTGTTCCTGCAAACCACTGGATTTCCCCTTTAAATGTTGCAGGACGACATTCCCGAGGCACCACTCGAGAACGTTACCTGGCGGAATGGGGAGCTCGTCAAAGTTGACTGTTTTTCCTGCTTTGTGAGATCTGATGGCGCTCTGGTATTGCTGAGAGAAGAGAATGGTTACGGTTAGAGAGTGTCAACGGGTATTGAGACGCATTACAAGCGCGCTTGTCCTTTGCACCTTGGCGATGCGGTCGTGCATGCGGGCCTTGCGCTCGTCGCCGCCGGCTTTGGCCTGAGCCGACGCCTCGGCATACTTGGCTCGCCTCTGCTCCAGGGCCTCCAGCGCGTCACGGGGAGCTGGCGGGGCTAATGGCCGGGACCACAACAGTCGGTTCGAACATTTGGGATTCATATTGCGTTCCTAATATGCTATTACCTGGAGATTCTGGAGGTGGTTGGGGAACATGCGCATTTTGCTTGACCGACGACGCACTTCCACCTGCACATTGTGACAAGAAGGCAGGTTTTTAAAAGGTAATTAGTATTAAACATATTAATACTGATTTAACCAACCTGGCGATGGAGGAAGGCCGCTCAGGTCAACAGCTTGTCCTTGTTTCAAGGCCTCGATGACGGAATCAAATTTCTGCATCAAAATAGGCATTAATAAGGATGTCTTTTAGCCATTTGTCATAATACCAACTAAATAAGGACATCAGTAGAAAGCCCTTGTCAAGAACTTTATTTTGATATTTATTACAAATCTTGAAAATTTTGAAAACTACTGAGAAATTACCATCAAAAAATGCATTATCAAAAGTGATTTCATTTCAACTTTAAGAAGAAAGCAGAGTTTTGGCAACTGCGTCGTCAGATTAGATTATATTGATGACAGACGTGGAAAGCCCTCACCATGATGGTCCACTTAAGATGTGACTTCACACGCAAATACATTTACTGCCTTACGGGACACAATTAACAGTACATGTAACTTAATAAATCCTACTCCTACTTTGTCTTTTCATTTATCTGTTTCATTGGTAATGAAGTAACTGCAGGCTAGCTTGGGAGTTGATAAAGCAGTAAAAAGCACACTGGGTAACTGCTTGATTACATGAGGTAAAATGGACAAAATAACAGACGTGTAAAGCCCGATCAAAGATATTTTTATGGGGTGGCTCAATATGGTTTTTCACAGATGAATTTTCTAGTTTGGTTAAGGTCATGTGTGTGGAGGTAATGATGATGACCACAACAATGTCCAACAAGCTCATTGGCTTCATTCAACTGCGCATGCAACTTGTTTGCACTCACCTTGCTGGTCCTGAAGTAGACCATCGCTTGTTCCGTCTCTCCCGCCTTCTTGGCTGTCAGGGCAGCCATTTTGTATTCTCTTTGCCTTTGCAGCAACAGCCCAGCCACGCGCTCGTTCGCTGCAACGGAAAGGAGGCGTCACGTATGTGAGGTCATGAGTTGGGACTGGATCTAAATTATAGTTACATTTCCTGCTCAGGTTATCAGTCAAAATTTTCCCCTTTGCCATCACTAACGTCCTCCTGTGGTGGTGTCACCCAGAAAGTGTACTTGATGGTGGCTTTACATGCACACGGAGTTGAAGTCTTGTGATTGGCCGCTATTCCTGGTTTCCCAACACCTGGTTTGGCTCCTTTTTACCAACCTTACTTTCAAGAAGCCCGCTAACCTTTGGGTTTGGGTTGCAGGTCTGAACGCATCTTTCTGGACAACTATTAGTTCCTAGTACTTTGTATGCAAATGCTGCTCCGTATATTTGAAGCAACATCATACTGACCATCTGAATTTGTGGTTGGTGAGGGGTCCGCCCGCTCCTTTGAAGGGTGGGCCTGCTCTGGTGAAGGATCCGCTTCTTCCTGTGAGGGTTCATCAGGGAGCGTTGGCGTGGAGGCGGACAAGAGCTGTTCTTTCTCCTCGCCGTTGGGCGTGACGATCTCAGGAGGCGACGGGACGGTCGGTGCGGCACTCGGGTCGACGCTCACTGCGGCACTTGGGGCTCCTGTGGCGACCGGCGGAGGAATCTCCGCCTCACTCACTTGGCGGCCTTTCTTGACTGTAGCCAGCATGGTCTGTAGTGTCTATAATGAGAGCAAAATTGAGACATTTCTGTCACAACCTACCGGCAAGAATATTTAAAAAGATTACACTCATTAAAAACACCTTTAGTCCACGCTCGAGCCGGCGGGCTTTGGCACCCTCGCCCGCCGACTTGGCGTTGTGTAGCGCCGTCTTGTACATGGCGAGCCTCTCCTCTAACGTGTGCTCTACGCTGCCAGGTGCAGCCACCGCCACAGGGACGCTCATTTCCTAGGTGGCAGAAAGTGAATTCTGACAAAGAAGAAGTCGGGGGCTGACCAATGCAATTTTGCATTTGGACTGGGGCATAGCACATCTGTCTCACAGAGTTCAAACCTCATGGAGTTTGCACGTTCTCACTCATATTTTATATCCTGTGATCCAGGGGTGTCAAACTAATTTTTGTCGCGGGCCACATTGTACTTGCAGTTTCCCTCAAAGGGCCATTATGGCTGTGAAACGATAAAAATCTTTAACCGCCTCATCCTATTTACATGTGAAATTTATGAGCAAGTTTTAGAATCAGAAATGAAGGGTAATGGGTGTTTCCAACTATTGTTGTTTGGTAACACAAAAATGCTTGTAATATCTCAACGTTATCATTTATGATGTGCCAATTTGAAATTTGGTACAGATTTGAACAAAAAACACATTTTTGTTCCATGATTATTAATATAAAAAAATAGCCCTTGACAGCATTCTTCTTCATAAAAATATACAATAATGTGATAAAATACAAAGAATTTGTGGTTTATGATTTCATGCTTCAACGCCCATTGAAATTGTGCTACTTCTGGTGGGGGCACTTTGGCCCCATGGGGTCCGTACAATATTGTCATACATAAAAAGAAAATAAAAAATATTGTTTTAAAACTAAGCCACTCAGAAAGCTGCAGTAATGTTAGTCAATTTTCACAAAGAATATATTCCTGAATATTCTGATACTGTGTGGGTACAAATGATCTGTGTTGAAATATTTGTTATTTAAGAGGCCATAACTACCTCAACATCTATGCCGGTATCATTAGCCCTATGGCATTTTGCAGTTTGTGAGCTTTAAAATAGCTGAATTGTGGTTTGGTTATATACACAGCATCTAATTATATTCGTTTAATGTTTAAACTGGGAATGGAAATAAAGTCATTTTTTTAAGACTTGTTCACCATCTGCTTGTTGGATGTGAAATTTGCTGCCACCACTCAATACTTGTAATTACAATTTTTTTTCTTGCAACTCAAGATGACTCATTTTTCGAAATACTGGGGTCACTTGTACGTTGATGCATTACTACTGTACTTTAAAAGGCTAAAAGGTAAATTTAAGTTATTCCATGTGAAATCAAAACGTGTACTGTACCTGCGGCATAGGTTCAATGGCAACGGACGCAGATGAAGAAGAAACAGCCTCGTCCTCCGTGTCCCCCTCCCCCACAACTTCCTGTAGCTCAGCCTGACGGAGAAAACAGAAAGGAGCCAATGAGAAGGACACGTGAAAAACAACTTAAGGGACAGTCGAGCCCAACCAGAAGGTCTTCGTCGTCCTCCACGTTGTCGTCGTCTTCATCTTCGTCCATGTCCCGCATGCACTCATCAGCCATTTTGGCAATGTCCTCCATGGGCAGTGGACCTGTTGCACAAAAACAAAAGCATTACTCAGAGTGGAAATTGCACAATGAAGAGGACAATCCAATGGCAACGCCAATCTTCATATTTTGGAAAAAAATGAATGTATCACAGACCATCGAAAGAAATAGGGGTCAACCCAAAGGGCCCAGATTCTGTTTTGTTTAAAATTTGCGTGTACTCAGATGTCAGACAATATTTCCTGATGAAGTGAAAGCTTACTTTTGAACTAAAAACTGTTACATATTGTTTGTTGAAAAGAAGTACAACAAAAAAAAGATTTTTCCCAAACATGGGGAATGATCGAGATGAATGAATGTGATTATTCTACTGATCAATATAAATGTGATTATTGTTTTGGCCGTAACTGTCCAGCCCTTATTGATACTGCCTCATGAGAAATAACAATATCATGTGTCGCAATATTATTATTTTGTATTGCGCTCCTCCTCAACTGCGCGACTGCAAATGCTTCAATTTTGGGAAATATCAATATCGGCGTATCAATATACAGTTTGACTAACCCTAACCCAACAGCACATGCTTAGATGTCTGACCCTATCTGATATTAGTGGATTGATACTGAATCATGAGGGACAATGATATTAATATGTTGTCATACTCGGATGTTGAACAGTATCAAAATATCGTACTTTATCATTAGCGATAACATATGGCCACAGTATCAATGGAATTTCTTGAACTTGTCATTAAATGGGGGCAACTGCAGATATATGAATGTCAGGCAATGTCTCATTATGATGTATCATGTAGTATATTTCAAGTTATAAGGATGACATTTTTTTCCCACATTTTTATATACAGAGGAAGAAAAAGAAAAAAAAGGAAGAGAAAAAAAATATTTACATTCTTTAACAGTGGGATAATAACTTTATAAATACCAGAATAGGAGGGTTTCTCTTATCTCCAATTATCTCATCTTGTATCTCATCCTCAACCAAGTTCATACCCGTAAGTGAGCAAAAAATTATTACCTTAAAGGGAAAACAAAAATAATCATAGTAGTGAAAAAAAGAAGAAAAATGATACCACCTCTAAGCACCTCACAACAAATGTTCCAAAAACTATGTACAATGATTTACATTTTTTAGGTTTCAAATTTTCTTGGTATCAGAACCCTTGGGTCATACCTGTTCTGACAACAAGACAAGATGCAACACTTGTGAGTTTAAAAAAAAAATACACAGCACAACACATAATAATAATAATAATAATGACAACAACAAAAGGAATAAGTGGTGGGAACCAATGAACAAAATTAAGATAAACTTCATTTGACATTATGTAGTAACATCTTTTGATGTTATGGCATATTTTGTCCAGTTTTTCCAATTTCTCTAAACTTGTCTTGTTCTTGCCTCAAGATGAAAGTTCACTCCTCCATTTTAACGATATCCTGAACCACTTTAATTCAGTCCTCAACTGTGAGAGTATTCTTTAATCAAACATTTCCTTGTAATAGCTTTTTTTGCTTTCTAGTGACAAAATAGTGTATATATATTCATTTTCTGGACTTTTGACAGTGTCCTGTATAAATTCCAAGCATAAGCTTTCCAAATTTGAAAGGAATCCTGACTTTCATAATTTTCTCCATATTTTGTTTAATGTCTTTCCAGTATTTTAAAATGATCGGACAGTCCCAGAACACGTGAATTATTCTCACCACAATCTCTCCAGCAGGAGGTACTTGCATCCGGCAAGATCCTCTGACAGTAGTTTTTAACTGGAAAAGTTGGATACTGGACAATACCGTTTTCAGGTGTTCCTGTATTGATACCGATGTATTATTTGAAATCCCTCTTTTAGTGCACACTTGACAACTAAACTCCACTTTATAACACAATGACGGTTAAGCAGTGTATTGTATTGTTTTGTTTTAACTCACTTCTTCCCTTCTGTTTGCTTCTTCCACTTGCAGCAGGGGCTTTGCCTCCAGTGATGGCAGCCAGTTCAGCTTCCAAGTCGGGGTCGTCCAAACCCTCTTCGGCACCCATCGTCATCATGTCTTCGGGGTCCATCGCTACAAACAGGCCCATCTAGGAAGCAAGGAAGTTGCTGGGCTTCACAAGCTTTTTCTAACATGAGCTGTGTGCCACTCTTGTTGTTGTTGTTCTTACCTGCTTGGCTGCGGCGGCGCCCCTGCCTTTGGGGAGCGGCTCCCTCCTCTTCTTTCCGAACATGTTTAGTCGAAAATTGCTCGTCAACGATGTCCCGCTAAAACAAACTACAAGACACGACGAGGACTAAGTGTGAGTTAACTGGTCTTCCTTGAGGCCGATGTTTGACAATTCAAATCATGTGAGCGGCTGTCAGGTGCCTCTCCCCCACCCTCACTACAAACACACACAGTGACAGTTGAGTGGCGACGTTAGCCCACCGGCTAGTCGTTCGCTTACTTACGAGCTTGTACAAATATCAGTAAATCGGTTAACAGACTAAAAAGTGAGCGACGGTTAGGCAAGAATTACCAACACTCCTTGATAACTGTCGAAGTTGAGTGTTTGACTTCTTCTTCTTCTTCTTCTTCTGGATTTCCGGCAGACTGGGCACGTTTAGCTCACTGCTGCCCCTCAATGACCAAGTGATGTATAACTACACTAAACCAGTTCATGTAGTGCTTAAAAGCGAATATTTTTGTTTACAACCCGCCGTAGGGATGGAGAAAACGAGGCTTTCTGAAGTAATTTATCATTTATAGACATTTGCCCTAAAATTATTCACTGCTTCAGAGCATTGGACACACTTAAGAAGAGCGCCATCTGTTGGATAAATCTGCATATTGCTTTAAAAGGCAAGCCTTGACAAAGCTTCTTTATTGGCTTTCATGTGTTCAATAAAGACAAAGTTGACCATCATTGTCATTGCCTTCCTCGCTAGATAAATGCTCCAGATAATATTACCCCATTTTTCTATGATCTGATATCTCATAACACAGCAGGTGCCTACAGATCCTCACAGTTCTGAGGTCCCGGCTTCAATCCCGGACCCGCCTGTGTGGAGTTTGCATGTTCTCCCCATGCCTGCGTGGGTTTTTTCAGGGCACTTTGCTTTCCTCCCACATCCCAAAAACATTCAACAATGATTGGACACTCTAAATTGGCCCTAAGTGTGGTTGTGACTATTGTCTGTCTCAATGTGCCCTGCAAATGGTTGGTAATCAGTTCAGGGTGTACCCCGCCTCCTGCCCGTTGACAGCTGGGATAGGCTCCAGCACTCCCCGCAACCCTTGTGAGGATAAGCGGCAAAGAAAATGAATGGATGGATGGATATTACTACTCATTTTTACTGTAGGTGATGCTTTTATTTTTATAATGTGAAAGGCTAGGGGCTTTTGACTTTTTTTTTTTTTTTACAACATATTTATGATCATATAAAAATAGTTTTTACACATAAAACAACTGCAAAGCAGCTATTTTTCCCTCTATCATGGTTGCATTTGTATGTGAGCAAATGCCCATGCAAAGACAAACGCTACATGCTAATTTGTGATCTTTTGAGTCAGCATACGGAATGCGAGTGGCCAAGCGGTCGAGATTGTCGCTTGCCCCTGACACAAAAACGGGTGCGTGGGGGTGGCACCTCATTTGCTGTGTGCATGAGTGTGACGGGTTAAAAACGCAGGAAAGTAAATCCTGTGCCTGTGCTTCAGCTAATAAAAGATGATTCTATTTGAGTTTGCCACAGCACACGTGAGCAAGCACCCGATTGTCTCGATGGGAGGAGAGTCTGACGACAGGTTGGCTTTAATAAAATCCGTCACAGGCACTAATAATAAGACGGAGACTGTACAGAAATATATTTAAAAAAAAAAGACAAGGGATACATTCTTGGGGCATCCCAGCCAGGTCCATGCCACAGGGCGGGCGAACTTGCGATGAAGTACATTCAAACTCATTCTCGGATCTTTTCAAGAACTCTTGGAGATGGCTTAGAATCCAGTGCATTTTTTCTGCATTTTATTTCACTTTTATATATATTTATATATATATAATTATGTATTTTTACATCTTTGTGATTCAAACACCACCGCAAACAGTGTTTGTCTCGCTTTTCCCCCCCTCCCAACTGGCTGAGGTGTGATAAAGCATTGAAACCTGTAGTCTAATTCTCACCATTGTCCTTATTGAGTTTTTTTTTGTGTGTGTGTAATCTCTGGAGGCTACACGCTGCTTCTTCCGCCCCACACACACACACACACACCCACCCACAATGTACAGGAAGTCAATGCATGTGATGACTGAAGAGTAAAGCTTTAGCAATGAAATGAACCAAAAAAGCAGGCACTGAGCACCGAGTGCAGGGGGAAAAAAAAAAATTAAAAAAAGGGCATCTGGTGCATCCGTTGTAGTCAGCGAGGTCCGAGCGCTTGGCCGTGAGTCTTTGGAGCTACATGACGCCACCTGACGGTCAAAGGGTCTCATTTCACGTAAAAAAAAAGCCGCCTTGTGTTCTTAGGAGATGATCTCCAGGATGTAGAAGACCAGCTCCATGACCACGGGACCCTCGCTAAGTTGGCATGCGCCGCCGTGGATGACGGGGATGAGCGCGCTGTCCAGGTCACTGAGGTACGCCGGAGGAAGGGGCTGCCCGTTGCTGCCCGCCAGGTAGCCCACCTGGAAAGGCAACATCTGCTTTAGACTGTGACACAACACCTCAATTGAGCATTCGTGGACATCATGACTTTCACGCATTATACCCTTCAGTATATCAAAATATTGAAGTGTTTTAATCTGATTCTGGTTTTTGGGATGATCTACTAAGAAAACCCAAGTACCCTCTCGCGGGCAGCGTCCCATTTTTGGGACGAGATTATAAATGAGTAAAGTTATCATATAACTTAACCATAAACGAAAAAGAAGTGTGATTAGACTTTTATCTCAATAAGGCAAAAAATTGCCACCTTGCCCATGAATGGGTTAAATGTCATCTTGACATTTTTCTAAATATAACAGTGTCGTCTGGATAGCAAAGATAGTCAAAAGGAAAGTTCTGAAGAATTTTCCCCAAGGGGAGCATATACAGTATGAACAGGAGGGGGGCAAAAACTGATTTGTTGAGAATGAGCACTTCCAATAATTACAAGGAAAAAAAGGAGAGCTCATCCTAATGATGACAAGTGCTAAAGAAAATGGATGGTTGGTTATAATACCTGTTCCGAGTCAAGTGTGACACGCAGGCCCAGCTTGGCCTTGCCGTCCTCCTTCAGCAACTTGAGGTGTGGGCACAGCGCCATGCAGAAGGCCCGGGCCACATTCTCTGTTAGTCGGCTGTGGTCGGCCGGGTCGCTCAGGCCGCTGGGCTGGTCGTCACTCTGGAGGAAAAACACCTAGCAAGCGAGAGGAGTAAAAGTTTTAGTTTTCATTTGACACAAAAGATTAAGTCCCACTGGTATGAATGCAAGAGCATGTTTTCTTTACCTCCGTCCAACGGATCACTTTGCCGTTGGCCTTGAACTCGGAGCCGTGGAAGATCTTCACGCTGGCGATGGACTCCATCGACTTTCCATCAATTGGACTGATGACCCTGAAATGAAACAGTGTTTAGGTCTTTAGGTAATCATATGACAATGTAAAGACGCTTACATTCAAAATATGAAAAGCCCTCAACAAGACAGTTTATTTTTTGCTGCACATTTATTTCTGACATCACAGCTGAACTTCAACCTTTAGTGATCCCTTTAACAGCAAGGCCAACAGTCACTTAATGTCATCGGTCGAACACGAGCTACGCTGCAAAAAATACGCTTTAAAAATGAGGAACCTTTCACTTATAGCTGGAATTTGCATCTTAAAAAAAACACTTTTGTCATATATGTTAAAATAGTTTCTGATTGTAATTCTGATGATGACATTTCTTCGCGGAGAGATGCGCAAGTGCTGGGGCAGAAATTGCCGTGTTTGGCCTTGACTTTTGACATGTAAGTCCTGCCCAACTCTTGAGTGACGCAGCCGGATAGAACTGAACAATTGCAGACAAATTACAGTTGGCGACTCACACCTGCACACCGGACGATTGACGCTTGCACACACCAACTAACTACAATGGAAAAACTACGACCCCTGGGGTTCTGATCTGTACTCTATAATTTTGTTTTATTTACCCAGAGATCATCCCATTCATTTACTGTACTCGTCTAATTAAGTGACACTCTACACGTTTCAGTTTTTCAGCACAGATACCTCTGAAAATTATAAACATAGTTAAGTATTATAGTATAACATTATACCGTATATATACTGTATACGGCTTAGCAGGTTTCAACCGGATCGCACTTCCGACCTGGAAATCCAATGTTTTTGTTTTTTTTATTGTGAAAGCTCATGCTTGGTGTGCGTTGGGCCTTTGCCACACTAAATAACTTTTGAGGTGGATATCACACATTTGGGTGCTGATTTGTGACTCTAAGAAAGTGAAAAGCACATCAATATATTTCATTTCACGGTCGTTAGCAGTTTGGCCTCGGGTGAAGTCAGTGCTCTAAGGCGTGCCGCACAAGTTATGTTTAAAAAGGGTCACGGTCTCACCCCTTGTTGAAGTCGTGGTCGTCTTCAGTC
Source organism: Syngnathoides biaculeatus (assembly GCF_019802595.1). Classification (NCBI taxonomy): domain Eukaryota; kingdom Metazoa; phylum Chordata; class Actinopteri; order Syngnathiformes; family Syngnathidae; genus Syngnathoides; species Syngnathoides biaculeatus. The sequence continues at coordinate 8,555,602 of NC_084652.1, forward strand.
CACTGGATGTGCACCAGCTCCTGATTGTCCTCCTGGTCAGCTTTCCCGCACATGATGGTGAAGTCTTTCATGTCCCTCAAGGCTTGGCGTAGACTGTCCATGGTCTCCGCCGTGATCTGGATCATCACACCGTCTGAGAAAGTAGACATGATGACACCATCGCCTGGATTGTTCAGGCACGACTGTACAAAAAAAAAAAAAAATACAAACTGGGATGTGGGAGACAGCAGCTCCTGCTTGAGTACGCTCATTTTATCTGTGTTTTACTATTCTCCTAGGATTCAATAGCAGATTTATATTGTAGAAATGAATTGCTCAAAAAAACAGATATAAAGCCACGGTGTAAAAGAATTAAGTTTAATATACTGTGGAAATGCTGTAGGGTCTTATGACTCATTTACCATGTTGCAACTTCACAAACAACAATGATCTACCTTCTACAATGCTGGTTTTGGCTAAAATGCCTGATGAGGGCTTCAGGGCACCGCTGAACACGAAGAAACAAGCGCCCGTCACTGAAAAGCAAGTAGACAAGACAACTGAGCATTTGCGTAAAAGTTGGAGTTTTTTTTTTTTTTTTTTAAGTTACCTTTGCGCGGCTGGTGATGGATGCTGATGGCCTGCGTCTGGTAGTTGCCATCGTCGTTCTGCACACACACCAAATGCGAGTCGGCGCGCTCATTGAAGCACGCACCCATGGCCAGCACATGCTCATTGGATTTATTCATGGCCTTCATTAACTGCAACGAAACAAGCACGCACATACCCACACACACGCGCGAAGTGATTAAACCTCACTGCAATAAAGCATCAAAAGGCATCGAGGCGACAGATCGCCGAAGAGAGAAGGCGAGTGTCGGCAGCTGGAAGCTTGCTGTTTTTTTAATCCCGTCGGATTATTTGAATTCTTGCAAGGCAGACCTAAACTTTTAAACTAGGGGAGCTTTAGTCGAGAGACGGGGCAGCGTCACGTGACCCAGTTTCAAACGTAGCATGAAAGAATACCCGTGCCAACATCCGATTCCACACTGGAAAAAATACCTTTGAAGCTTTTGTTTGTTTGGCTATGAAGGAAAAATAACGTAATTCCCAGCCTACAGACTGCAGCTGGTTATAAACCTCACCCATTTTTAAAGGAAATACCGTTTTTTTACATATATGCGCTGCAGCTGTGTAAAACCCACAAGTGTCCACATTGAAACACAAGATATTTACAAAGAAAGACAGTAAACAGAGTTTAACACTAATGCTAGTGCTAACAGGGCCTGCTGAGTTAAAAAAAAAAAAAAAATCACCGAGACACGGCAGTAACACGCTAGCGCGGCACTAACATGGCCGGGACCGGTAAAAGTCATTTCCTCGGCACATATATTCCACCAGTCTCAATCTTACCTTTTTCGCTCGAGTTCTCCCTTGCGGCCGGTAGAAAAAAATTGCAAAACTTAGCCGCATCACCGCATAAAACGCAGGCTTGAAAGACTGTGAAAAAAGTCGCGGCTTATAAAACAGAAAATACAGTAAATATGGTGTGCCCAATGTCATAACCTGATCTCAACCCTATTGAGGTGACGGTATACTTCAAAACAGTATCTCCGTGATGTTGCATCATGATATCACAGAGGGTTCCAATTGTTTAAAATGATTTTTTTTTTTTTGGTACAGAAGATTTTTTTTTTCTTTACAACTTTTAGTTTTTTTTATTCCTGTTAGGTGTAATTTGGAAAACTGGGTTTTGAGTGATATTGTAAAATTATCGACTGTCATCATGGTGGTTTTGTTCAATAAAATCCTGATTATTACATATGATAATAAAATGTTGAAGGAAACAAAATGATAAACAAAATACCACATCAAATGATCTACAAGGTCATTATGAATGCTTGGCCGCAGAGATATTCTCAATAGCCAACCGGAGCAAAACTGTTTTCCATATTTAGATTGAGAAGGTCAGAGATCCAATTAGAGCTATTTAAATGTCAAATATTAATGAGAATGGCGGCACGGTGGATCAGATGGTAAAGCATTGGCCTCACAGTTCTGAGGTCCTGGGTTCAATTCCCGGACCCACCTGTGTGGAATTTGCAGGTTCTCCCGGCGCCCGCGTGGGTTTTCTCCGGGCACTCTGGTTTCCTCCCACATTTCCAAAACATACAACATTAATTGGAGACTCTAAATTGCCCCGAGATGTGATTGTGAGTGCGGCTGTTTGTCTCCATGTGCCCTGCAATTGGCTGGCAACCAGTCCAGGATGTACCCCGTCTCCTGTCCGTTGCCAGCTGGTTTAGGCTCCAGCACTCCCCGCAACCCTCGTGAGGATAAGCGGCTAAGAAAATGGATGGATGGATATTAATGAGAAATCCACCCGTGTTAAGTGCCAGGCATAAAATACCCACAAGAATATCTTGAAAAATGGCATGCTGAACAATTTTACCCCAAATGATCTTTCAAATACGATATATAAGAATTGATCAATTTGATGATAAATCTGTTATAAAAACTGACGCCATGGGACTTTCAAGAAAATGAGCAAAAACAGAGCATGTCTAAAACCAAAACAATTAATCAGCATGAGACTCAGGCTGACCTCGTTGTAGCGGTTGCTGGGGATCTTGATGCTCGTCTTCTTCACCTCCATGTCCACTACTAAGCCTTTCACCACTGGAAGTGCGTACTGGTAGTTGCGAAAGTCCTGTGGTACAAATGACACAACATGTGATGACCCGAATGGTTTAGCGGGATTGGGAGATATTGAGTGAGCGAAAGTCTTACAGCCAGGAGATTCATGATGGTGTGACCGGTCTCCCCAAAAAGCGGTTTTCGGAAACGCACACTGAATAGCGGGCACGGATAAACTGCAAGAAATCCAACCAACTGTTGTCATACACAGACATAAAGTCGTCACTAAAGATGCCTAAAATGGCCCTCACATCGGTACTCGGCACCCAGCCGCAGCATAAGGCGAATTGGGAAGACCTTGGCCCAGGGCGTCTCCCACTTCTGAATGAGCACGCCGAAGAGGAAGGGAGGATTTGGTAGCAGTAGATCCTGTAATGACTGGAATGAGGGGCTGACGTAGAGGAATCCGCCGTGCTCCCTGCTGCCCAGAAAGCTCTGCGTGAAGAAGGAGTGGCTCAGGTGGCCCAGCACCTTCCCTGGATTAGGAGGAACTCCAAATTATACACACCCAAAGTCACTTATTTGTCTATTATACAGTGAAACGTGTATAACCCCTGTGCTCTTCAATCCAAAATCGATGACTTCCTGCATCTTTTAAGATATGGCCTCTTGAGACTTACTGTACTTGTGCGTCCACATATGATCCACTATTCATTTTCATGTTGTTAAGCGAAATTCAAATTTCCGTTGATTTGGGATCACCCATATGTCTTGCATAGATGGTTAGATTTGGTAGAAATTGGACAACATGAGTACATCTTTACTGGCCAAAAAGACTCTAAAATGGGAGATCCAAACTAAAATGGCTGATTTGTTTCTTTTTTTACTTAGGCTACTTCAGACTTCTCTGTGCTGACATCTTACCGCTGAGGGCCTCCCGGTACAGCTGCACAAAGTGTGTCAAGATGTCCTTGGGGATAGTTTTCTCGTCGGGTAGACACTGTAGCAGAACAACAACCTCAGCCTGGCCAACGGCGTGCATCCCCTTTGTCGTCAGGTACCAACACTTTCTGTTGACGTCTGCCCAAAGAAGGAGGCGGATGTTAGCGGTCCGTTTAAAAGCCACACAGTTGTAGAACGGTACGAAAGGTTGTGATATTTCAAAATGATACATGCACATCATACCGAAACATGCACTTGTGTATATTATAGTTTCCCTTAGATATAATGTAACTATCGCTGATATTTAAGATACCAGTTAACGTGGGACTGAAGTATGGAAAATGGGTGTATTTAAAGAGTATGTAGATAAGCAGTACAGAAAATGCATGGATGAAAAGCTCTTTTTACGTGATCTTGTTTGTCTTCCTTGTATTTCTTAAAACATTATTTAAATCACAGACATTTTGAATCGCAGCAATTATGCTGTGAAATTGTCTCTCTCAACATACAAGCAACCCTGCTACTAACACCTTTGAGCATTTCCGTGTATGGTGTAGAGGGGTGGTAACTTCCAGTTGCCAGTAACATGGGACAAGTGTTGAAACTCAAAACCAAGAGGGCGCTTAGCACGGGAAAGTTGCCTGGATGAGCTGTTCTCCCATGAAAAGTATCTATATTGAACTGCCGAGTATAGCTATTCCAAAATCCCATGTTATTACACATATCGAATGAAGTTATTTTTCCATCAGACAGTATGTGGCAACATCCAGACAGTGGAAAGTAGTATGGTCCTAATCTTTCCACCGGAAATGCTTAATGCTTGCGTCTGGGTGGACCTAATGTAATGTGTCCTCTCCTTTTTTTCTGTTAGTCAGAACGGAGTGTGTCACTCAGTCAAACCCTGTTAATCATATTGTTATAAAACCAATTTTGTCTTGACCAGTTAGCACAGCAGCTAACACAACTAGCATATGCGCTTGAGTAAAAACTCTAACAATACCATTGATATGCAACCCTGTAAACTCTTATTAGAGTGTTACTAAAATTAAATTAGTAGTAAAATAAAATTATACTTTATTTAATTGGAAAGAATTTATTCAGAAAAATTGTTATATTAATATGGACACTCTGTAACAGGGTTATCCCAAACACAGCACAATATATGACAATAAGATGTCAAAAAACGTGTACCACTGATGGTTGAGCTGGCCGAATCAAATCATACGATGGCTTATTACCTGTTTTACATGAAAACATGACAGATGATTTAATCAATGGGTTTTTTAATATATTTTAAACGTATCTAAATTTGTCCTCCACTTCCAGAATAACCCATTAGGCAAACTGCCAACTCACAGTTGACGAGCTTGACCATGGCGAGCAGGTTAGCGTTGAGGACAAAGACCAGCGGGTCGGGGCCTCCCTCCTCCAGCTGCTGTATCAGGACCATCGCCGATGGACGCTCCTCCACTGCATAATCTGCAAGCGGAGTCACAGTGAATCTCAAGAGAAAAACAGACAGGGAGGCCCCGATACAAGAGTGTGGATTGTTACATGTCAGAGTTCAGGTTGCCAAAAGTATCAGGACACGCTCCACGTGTAGCAAAGGCGGGCAACCTACAAATTGTGGGGTATCTTTTACACAGAGGCCTCTGTTATTACTAAAGCCTTTTTGACAGCGTGATGCTTTGCAATTGGTGTATTAGAACCTTAACTATAGATCCAGCACATGTTCGCCTTTGCCTCTTCTCGCACAACCAATTAAATAATTGCTGGGATGTATAAAATAGTTGCCGTACAGCAACAATCACTTCTAAAGCACCAGGCTAGAAGTGAATTTCTGGTGTGAAACTTTACATGAAAAAGAGGAATTTGACACCACCTACCCGCCCACGTGGCTGCTCTGTGTGAAAAGCACCAACACAGATGGAATATGGGGGTCAAAATTAGCCGAAAAATTTGTAAGTTTGACGGGTAGCATCCGAAGTGGGACAACAAGCAGAAGTGGTTGTCAAACAACTACTTCACGTTGTATCAGATTTAAATTTCATCAAAATATTTGATTCCAGATGCTACCTCCAAAGGTGGAAAATTGACAGGTTGAGTCAATACCCCTTATTTTTGGTTCGCATCACAGCTTTCACAAGTAAGGCTGTGTCCTGAAACTTTTGTCCATGCAGTGAGCGCACTTGACAGTGTTGGCTGCATGGCAACATGAAAGCACACGGAGGATACATGCATCAATGAGGAGGCAGTAGGTGGGCGGCGGGATGGTGAGAATGAGGGCAAGCACCTGTGATGTGGCCTCCCGTACCTCCTTTGACTCCGGTGGAGATGAGGATGGGAGGGAGCCCGTCCTCCGGGATCAGGCTGAGGGCGCTGCCCACAGGGCTGCCCGGCGGGCCCACTGCAGCGGGGGCCGCCTGAAAAGGGAGACAGGTAGATAGAAGAGAGAAAGATAGGAGACGTGAAGTTTAAAAAAAATAGATATTGTAAAGATGAGGCTTTGAAATGGCTAAAATGCTGACTGAAGGAATTCAGAATGACAGATTTCCTAAAACAGGATAGTACAATTAGTGTATAACATCAATTAAAACAAAATGAAAATGAATATTATGGTAAAATGCAGAGAACATGTACAGCGCAGCTCCCTGCATATTGTGGCGCGATTGCACAAGACCAACCACGAGTGACGTGAAAAGTCTTGAAAAAAATAAAGGACAGGATACCAAGCAGTAGATAGATTGCCACTAATCTACTGGTGCACTGAAATCTAACATGGAGGCGCAAAACATGTTTTTAACCCCCACTTCAAGCTCAGAGCATGTGTTAACATACCTCTACTGTGTCTGAGCCAGCCGTTTTGCTTGAATGCGATGAGATGCCGGGCCGCTCCAAGCGCGGGGGAGCTTTGGGGGACTCTGCGTCATCACCGTTTGGTAAGACGCCGTCGGCAAACCAAACCCTCCTCTGCTCCCGAGTGACAGATACTGAATGAGACAGTGATTTATTGGGTATATACAGTGTGTACGTACGGATATGAATCACTTTCTAAGGACTGAGCCTTGCCACAAAAATCTGTGAGTAACTGACAACCACCCACTCTCCCCATAAAAGATTTGTAATTGGCTATTTCACAACATGGCAGCAAAACATAGTTATAATATGGAAAGAGGAAATAATGGGAATAGGAAAATTTGTAAATACTGTAGTAAAATGCGAGTGTGGGGGGATTACTGTATACACGTCTGCTACTATAGTAGGCGCTAGCAAAAACAGCAATTTGAAGTTTGTACCCTCGTTGCCAGATGGCTTGAGGACGCCCACCGGTACCATGACAGTGGGCGGAGGTGAGCCAAGCATGCCCGAAGCCTGAGCCTGCTGCAGGGGGGGGATGGTGGAGCAGTACTCGGCCGGGTTGTTGGGGTTGGGACTCTGGTTGTTGCCAGATGTCAGCTGGGAGTCCAACGACGTCCGAGCTGAAGATTGGAGGTACAATGAGCATGTGCGATTACTTCAGTGGACAACAATAGATCTTATTCACCATTCAGTCCCACGTTAAATCCTGCTTTTAAGACGATTAAGGCATTTACACATTCTTTTTGACATAGAAACACTCACATTTGTGTGCTGACAGCTTGTGTTACAACAAGTGGGCTTTTTCTTGTTAGTTTTTTCCTTTGGCTTCAGTGATTTAGCTGGCTGCATAATACAAGCAATGCAATAAACATACTACATAACATAGTGGTTCCCAAACTTTTGTGTAGCGCCTGCCCTTTTGGAGATGAAATTATTTTCAACCCCCCTCCAGTTCGAAAACCACTGTGCTAACATATGCTGACATATAAATATATTTCCTGCTCCACGTCACTGTAATTCTAGCAATATGGTACAAAGGTGACAGCATGGCTCTGCAAACACCGGGCGGTTCCCTTTCAATTTAGCGTCTTCAAAAAACAGTTTTCTCCTTCAGGTGTCTCTCGTATGTTTCCAAAGTCTGAATAGCTTTATTTTATTCCAGTTACATTTCACAGTGATTAAAGGAAGAACTTGCAATTTTCTGAAAAATAACTTTTTCTCATGCTTGTTAGAATGATCAGTATGACCAGAGCAGTAATACATGAGTAAAATGATCTGTAGAAAAAAAAATTGATATTTAAAAAAAACACCATGTGCGAGGGAAAAAAAATAAAAAATTCAACCAGATGTTGACAAGTGTGACCAATGAGGTGTCAGTCATTTGCTGTGGACTTGCAGGCACAACCCTGATAACTTATTTTTTGGCACTTATTAATTGCACTAATACTATAACACAAGGTGACAATATTGCTCTGCAAACACATTTGTGAATTAGTAGTTTTACTTAATTTTAGTTCTATTTAATTTCTCTTTAATTCTGAAATGGGTAATGATGTATAAATGTGACTTAAAACATTCCTTGTACTTCCTATGCCTTGAAATGAGAACGACTCAGAAATTGAACAGTGCTCACCGCTAGTGAGAGCCGAATGACAGGTGATGCAGATGCGAGCCTCCTTCCCGTCCATGTACGCTAGTTTGCATTTCAGGCTGCAGCACGTGGCGCAGAACACCTGTAACGACATAGAAAGCACAAGCATTACAACTGCTCTACCAGTGAAATGTATCCAGCGGTTCACGAGATCATAAAAGTGATCAAGAATGTGTCTGTCTATTGTTTGTCAGTGGAACAGTGTTTGTTTACCATGTGCACGACACACCAAAGCTACGGAAAGAAGTAACAAAGCTTGTGTTTATAAAAATACAGCGGTATACTAAAATCAGGTTCATTTGTACAGAGGTGCCTTGAGATGCAACACCTGACCTTTGAGTTTTTCGAGACACGAGCCATCATCGGACATTTTTTTTTTTTTTTTTTGCTTTGACTTGCGAGCAAAAATTTGAAATACAGGAGTTGTATGATGGCAGTGAAATCATCTCAACGCTCTACACAACAAGCAGCTGTTTGGCAAATAAACAATGAGAAATAATTCTTTTTTAAAAAGAGGCTTGAAACTGTTAATTGCTATTGAGTTGACTGTCAAACTAAATAAAAAAACAAGTAAAACAATGTATTAAAAAAAAAACGCGCAACTGCTACCAGACATTGCAAAATGCCACAGACGGGCTAACTAATAGCATCAATCGTCGCGGGGTTATCTCCATTCAAGCAATTGATATTTGAAACCAGATGCATCGGTCTATGTACAGTAAACTGACCATGTAAATATATGCAGGCACATCTTAATCATCTCTGAAGAACAACTCTTACTGCAGCTTACTGAGTCACTTAAAGCAGTCTTCTGCTTACAGATGTGAAATGCAATTGGTCCTCACTGCCTTGTGAGCACCATCATATGCTAGCTTCCAAACACGCTAATACGTTTACTGGCATGCATGCTAACAGTACAACATTTGCAAAAGTTGGAACTTAGTGTGCACATAAGGTGCACCACATTGTAAGGCGCCAAGTCTTAAAGTGGTGCCTTGTCTTTTAGAAGATAATTTATGACCTTTACGATCATGAAAATATGGTAAATTTAAAAAAGAAACTTGGAGACCAAACTCTGCAAATATATGGCACAGGGAATGGGAAAAGGCTCACTGTATATGTTGCTCGGCACCGTATGAACACAACTGGAAATCCCTTTACTGCACTGAGTCCTCACCTTGCCACAAGCCCTGCAGTGGTGCCTCCTCTTGGTGAACGTGAACTTAGCGTCGCACCTCATGCAGACCGGGGCCTGCGAGTCAGGCACCCACACGGGGGCCACCTCACCCAGCGAACTGCGGGGCTTTCCACCAAGCGAGCCCTGCTGCTGTCCCGCCTGGAGGTCGTTGTCCGGACTCTCTGATGAGAACGCGAGGGGGGAAGGGGGGAGGACAGTGACACCGTTCACCACCGGAGTCACCTCCGTCCCAACGAGCGCGGTTTCAGGAGGTGTCCCCTTGCGGCTGTCTAGGTTCTTATTCTTGCTACTGAGCTGATTCTGCACCTGTCCCGCTAAAGGCTGCGGGATTTGGAGTTTGAGGCTAACGGGCTGCTTGGGTCGCGCCCCGCCATACGGGACGCTGACTGGTTGGAGACGGCTGTTGTTCAGTTTTGTTCGAACACCGCCCAACACCAACCCATCACCGTTTTCCTGCTTGCTCTCCTCCATCTCCTTTTCCTCTGTCACAGAGTCTTCCTTGGAGGGCACAGGTGAGGGAGAAAAACTCTCCTCCTCCTCCTCCTCCTCCTCCTCCTCCTCCCGTACATTTAGTCTGCTGCCGTTCTCAGATTGCAAGCCATTGGGAAGGAGCTGCTCAGATTCAGGTCTTGTCAAGGAGTCAATACCTGCGCCTTCATTCAGAAGACTTTCTACCTGTTCTCCACTTTTTAGTCTTGCTTGGTCAAAATCCAGCAAACCGTCCTCTCCATTCAGTGTAGCGATCTCCACGTGTGGATGAACCTTCTCAGAGGGAGCCCCTTCTTGCTCAAGTCCCACCTCAAAGGTGAAGCAGGACGCGACGGAGGCGTCCCCTCGCTGCTCCTCGCAGGCCGTGTCGGGCGGTGGCGACCGGTCAACCGCTCCCACTAGTTTGCCAATGTTGGGCTGCGGCAGGGGTGGGCTGTGGACATCGACCGGCTCAGCGGCCAAAGGTCTTTTGGGGTCAGGGAGGGTCTTCAGCGGCTGCGGACTCTCCTGGGGACTGATGTCGGCGTGGGCCAGGGCGGGGTTCAGCGAGAGCAGGTGAGCCGGTGGGGCAAGAATCTGCGTCCACTTGGCATCCGAGAGACGGGGGGAGTCTGTCTCATCTGGTGGAAGAGGAGAACGACATGTTTGGTTAGGATCCAGGTGGTCACCTTGGTTGAACAGTAAGGAATCCAAACACAAATTACTTTTCTTTGATGCACACGGGAACACATTACAGGATGTTGAAAATGAAACAAAAAAACTGCCTGCGGGAAATTCACTCACAAACGAAAGATTCTCAAACATGAACTAATATAAAACTGCTGCTAGCATTATATTATCAAATACAAGGATGTTCCCTAAAAAAAAAAAAAATCATACCGTATTATGTCATAAAAAAATATTTAGTCCCTTAGAGCTATTCTTTTTAGGAATGTATAATGTCAAACTACTTGCATTACATTCTCCCAATACCTTACTGTACATTATCAAAGCAAAATAATTCATACAATAACCTACAAAATAAATTATATTAGATCTTGTTTTGTATTTTTAATAATGTACACAAATAGAAAAATTATATTCAATAAAAGATCAAAATACTTAATTGAAAAGCTTTTTTTGTGTGTGCGGGGGCCAGGGGTGGGTGCGAGGGTGTGGCATCCCTTTTCATCAGTGATTGCCTGCCCTGACTGGCGTGACCTGCAGGAGCAAGCCTCTTAATGTCTCACTTAGCACACACTTGGGCCCTTCACTGTACATACTTTCTCACTAATCACATCTGGGCACATATACACATCAAAAGGTTCCCGGGCGACTGGCACGGGGTTGAGGGGAGGGGGAGCGTCGGACCGGGTTGCAGCATGTCTGTGCCGTTTCCTGCTCCGTGCTCCCTGCCCCTCCGCTCTGGCTGCCCCTCTGGATTTTAAATGCTCCACACGCACCCATTAATGCGCCATACACACCCATCTCTGGGAAGGGAGGGGGGCTCGTGAGGGCGGGAGGACTTTTAGGCATTAGTGCCTGGCGGCCCTGCCTCCCCTGCCCCCTTGCATGACTGGCCCTCCTGATTTTAAATGCGCCACAGCAAATTCAGATACTTTAAATTTTGATTTGTCATTGCAACAAGTGAAATGGGAAAAAAACTGGAAAAACATGCTCAAGATAAAAAAATTAAATGTGAAACAAATGAGCACATTCCACATTGGTTGTAGGGCCACTTCCATAGCATAGCTAGCCCACCTGCTCAGCATCAACGCTTCTGATCGCGCTCCCTTTGCCTCCTCCTCGTAGGGAACGTACTGGTAATCTACGGAGAGTCGGCATCCCTTGTTAGAAACTCGACGATGTTGTATGAATGAGGACTCCGCTGTCATACTCATCTCACTCAAAATTTAGATTCTAAGAAGATCCAGTCAGCTGTAGGTGACTTTAGCTCAACAAGAAGCAGTTTGAACGAGCAGAACTTACACAATAAATAAAACTAAGCATTCAAGGAGGGAACACAAAGTTGCAGCGTCTGCACGCGGCGGCATCATCCTCGCCCCCACTCAGGGTAGTGGGGGGTTGGGGGAGGTGGTCACTGACTCACAGGCTAGGGCCAATGACTGCCAGTCTAGGACCTGTCAGTCATAGTAACAGGGGGGAACTGGGTTTTCATTTAGTTGCCTGGTTGTGCTCCTGAGGCCGGGCCACTGGGGCAGGATGAGTGCTTGGCATCGGGGCTCCCCTCTCATTGCCCGTGGCTGCTCCATGGGTCCTTTCCCTTATCGTTCTCTTGTCAGGTGCCTCTATCCGGCCTCCTTTCCAATAAACAAGTGACATTCTCCTATCCCCGGGCTGGGTAGGGACTGGCCACATCGTGGGTCCTGCAGGTGGGGTGAGCATTAGGTCCTTGCTGCCATCGCCGTGTGGTCGATTTTGGGGGAAACTTGCAAGGTCCAGCGGAGCCCCCTGGGTCCCTCGAGATGTGTCCTGTCCACTGGGTTGCTCTCCGGTGGACCCCTGATCGGTCCTGTCCTCGATTGATTGGATGAGGTCCTTAGCCTCCACGTTGCAAGCACAGCAATGATAGGACATTTTTGCCGGTCTTAGTACATGTACAACGGTGTGTATTCACTTGCATGTCTGTCGGCACACACACACCCGGGACTTATTCAATGCATGTGGGACCACTCACTTATTGCAGTAAATAACTCATCCATACACGAATTGCTTGTGTGTCCCCCCACTTATACTCTCATTCTAAAGACTTCTATAATCACTGCCATCACACTTCAGTTGTATAGCCGGGTTCACGACCCTTGTCGTGCATGCTTCTCCTCCTGTCCTATCTTGTGCCATTCTTCCCTGACAGGGTGTAGCGCGACAGTCCCATGTAACATCCATATTTAAAATTTCCTGGTTGTAGATATGTAATGATTTACTTTTCTCATCCTGTTTACAATTAGCGTTTTGTCTTTGTCGCTCTCCCCACTCTAGTCAACGCAGTGGTAGTAAATGTAATTGGATGCCATGAACGCAGACAATAAAAAGCTGCTAAACTCAGTTGCTGACCAAAACAGCAACACCTATCTAGGGAGTGTGTGAGACATTTGGCGAGGCCATAACTCTCCCCCGAATTCTAGTGTCATCTGTTTGAGGTAATGGAGGCAACAGTCGGTCGAGTCAGCGTGACTGCAGCTCTCCTCCCAAGGCTGGAATGCGAGCTAGGCTGCTTTTGTTGTTGCTGCGGCAACAAGACACACGAAAGCCCACGCGTATTGGAAATTATTGAGGATTTCTGAATCACCGGCTTTAGTGTCACAATTAGAATTGAACATGACCGTCGTTTCTTGATGTAAAATTGTGTCGAAACTCAAGGGAAATGCTTAATTAGCTCTTTGCCCTGATTGCCTGTCCTCCATCTTGTCCTCTAAGAAGGAAGTTGTAACGTTGCTCCACAAAATTGGATTTTATTCATTTATTTATTTACATTTTATTACGTTTGTTTACTTGGTTATGGAGAAAAGTAAGGACTTTTTTGAGAAGGAGGATTGTCTGAATGTTGTGAACTCCTGTTTCCAAGCCACTAAAGATGAGTATTTTTGGTCAAATTTTGTAGTACATTTGAATTATTATTGGATTTTTTTTTTTTAACCAGGAAATAAGATTTTGAATTTCCATTTAAAATGTTATCATTTTCTGACAATATATTGCACTTGATTTTTTTAAAATAAATTACATATTGTTTTTCCAAATTTTTTTCATTTTTATGCTTCCTTTTAATGTTTTCTGCAATATGGGTATATTTTTGTGTTTTAACATTTTTTTTTTTACACATTTTTCCCTTTTTTTCTAACTTGTCTATTTTTCATCCAATACTATAGTATACTTTTAATTTACTATTTACTATAACATACTCGCTCATTTCAGTACTGTAATATCAGAGGACAAAGAATATATCCATGTGTGTAAGAAGTTTACTTTTTATATTCTTTACTATTTTATCCACACTCATTTGTCTTTGTAATTTAATATTTTGTTTGCTGCTAATGTTTTTCCATTTCTCTATAATGTTTGTGTATTTTTACAATTATTTTTGTATTTCTATTTGGGTAGTTTTTGTAATTACTTCCGATTTGTGTCTTTCTGTTTTGCTGTTGAGATGTTTTCCAATTTTTGGAGATTTGTTTTCCCTCCTATTTTTCTCCAAAAATAATTTAGTATTTTCTATTGTTCGATGGAATTGCTTTGGCTGATGTAAAAGGATATACACCTTTCGACCTGGGACACTCCCATGTGTCAAAAAACAAACACACACACACATATTCAATAACACTGACAAAGTGTAAGCTGAAAATTTGTTCTCAACTCCGGTTTCAAGGCACAGTGAATTCAGTGACTCTGCTCACCTTCATTCTCCTCAAATTCATCCAAAACCTTGTCCAGGTTGAAAGCCTCGGCCTGGAAGTAATTCTCCATGGATCAGGAAGCTCCTCCTCTGCGGCCACCGTGAACCTTTGGACGGGAAACGAGCGACGGGTATCGGTGACAAATCTGGCATCGCCCTTCACGCCATTGATTGTGATTGCATACATGCATGTTTGTGTGTGTGTGTGTGTGCCCGCTCAGACCTGCACGGAGGTCCTCCTCAACGGTGGCAGGCCGACTTTGCTCTGAGCACGTTTCCCCTCTCGGTGAGCACTTGAGCCGCTATGGCGGGCATCCACGCCTTGTGTGGTGAAAATAAAATAAACACTTTGTTCACTGGGGAAGTACATTGCTTGAAAACATACAAGTCAATTGAATCAAATAGTTTAATGTTGTTTTAATAGACAGTAGTGTATGTATTTTCGTCTAAATATTTGGTATTTTGCCCGGTCGACTGCGTACGCGACATGACCTTGAGCGGGATTAGCCGGGGAAATGAGCAGAGTCGGCTCATGTTTTTTTCCGCTCGGTTAAAAATGCCGCGTAATGCGTACATTCGTAATCGCGCACACTGTGGCACAAAAGATGCCCACGCGGCTGAATGTCGGCTATCAAACGTACACACCACGGAAAGTCACAAGCGATGACAACCGTGGAACAGGAACCAGAATTTTCTGCGACATATGGAAGGTAAGGGTCTGGCTCCTCAGAGAAATACATTTCGCTAACTATCGACAATACGCATGACACACAATTTTTTTTATGCACGGAATGCTAACGTAATGGAAATATAAATGTCATAACATTTGGTAGGTAGTGTCACTAAGGGTGGAGTGGTACACTAGTCTGACCGGTGCAGGCAGCCTGGGTTCATTTCCCACTCAGTGTCGGGGTGAATGTGAGTAGTCTACATTTGCCCTTCAACTGACTGGTGACCAGTTCAGGGTGTAGTCCACCTTTGGCCTAAAGGCTCCAGTGCCCTTTGACCCTAACCAGGATACCTTCTTTTCCTTTCGGCTTGTCCCGTTATGGGATCGCCACAGCGTGTCATCTTTCTCCATGTAAGCCTATCTCGTGCATCTTCCTCTCTAACATCCACTGTCCTCATGTCTTCCCTCACAACATCCATCAACCTTTTTTTTTTGGTCTTCCTTTCGCTCTTTTGCATGGAACCTCCATCCTCAGCACCCTTCCACCAATACACTCACTCTCTCGCCTCTGAACATGTCCAAACTATTGAAGTCTGCTCTCTCTCCAAAACATCCAACTTTGGCTGTCCCTCTAATGAGCACATTTCTAATCCTATCCAACCTGTTCACACCAAGTGTGGACCTCAACATCTTCATTTCTGCCACCTCCAGTTCTTCTTCCTGTTTTCTCTTCAGTGCCACCGCTTCTAATCCGTACATCATGGCCGGCCGCACCACTGTTTTATAAACTTTGCCTTTCATCCTGGCGGATACTTTTCTGTCACATAACACACCACAGACACCTTCCGCCAACTGTCCCACCCCGTTTTGGCCCGTTTCTTCACTTTCTTACCACACTCGCCGTTGCTCTGTATTATTGACCCCAAGTATTTGAAGTCATCCACCCTCGCCATCTCTTCTCCCTGGAGCTTCACTCTTCCCCCTCCGCCCTACTCATTCATGCACATATATCCTGACCAGGATATGCGCTGTTGAAAATGGATGGATATTTTGTACTTAAATCTTGTTTGAACATAATCATTTACTTCCGATTACACTTTCATGACTTTGAAATGTTGAATGTTAAATTAATGTTGTGTAGCTCAAACGCTTTTAGAACGCTCCCACCGGGGTGAAGATTCTACTACAGCATGTTGACAGGAAGAAACATAAAAACACACACTAACACTACACAAGAACAACGCCACACACAACCACCACACATGCACACAACCAACGCCGCATATGCACTCACACACACACGCCACAGACACACATTAAGATTTAATTAGCCCAAAGACGTGCTGAATAATACATGCTTTTATTTTTAGACGTTAAAGCACATATGACAAACTGTATGTACAGTAAGTTGTTGACATTGATGCCAAGTAGCAGTAGCCACTCGAAAATGACAAGATGGAGTGCAGGTCAACTCGTTCGCTGTCTAAAGAAAAGCTACATCTGACACAACTCCTCCAGACAGCAGCACTCACAACACTGAAAGGAGCTTCTTTTACACAAGGATGCCGCAAAATTGCCTGGTGAGAGTCATATGTGACCTTTGTCCGCCAGCGCCTTTCACACCGAAATCAGCAGAGGTTTGGAAATTGCGCACAACTATGTAGGTATTCAATTAGATGACTACTTAGTAAGTCAAAAAATGATTACACTCGAATGACATCATCACGGGGGGATGAAATGGAATCACGTGTTTGACGTTCAATGTGCAGACATGTTGAGTTTTAAAACTGCTTCATCCAAACGTTTTGGGGAAGGTGCGCGCTATTTTTAACTTTCGGATTTGTCAATAATTCAGAAGCTCGGCTCCGCGTGTTGTTGAGTCATGACAACACAAGGTCCTGAGTTGACTTTCTAGAAACGCTTCTGCTTTTCATTTTTATTTCCTACAGGAACACGAAGCGCTGTGTGCTCCCCGCTCACTCGATCGGGCGTCAACACATCCTGGCAAAACAACTGCGAGTGCTTCCTGTCTTGGGAGAATGGACTGACAATTTATAATCACGCCACCTCCGCCCGACCGAGTACGACACTATGACGTTATAGTTTCCTCTGCCTTGTGTGCAAGCATTCAACATGCACATACCGCACACAGTCCAGCCCATAAAGTCCCACAAAACTAGCTCAAATGCTTCATCATATCGGTTTTTTTGGGTTTTTTTTTTTTTTTTTTTTGCAAATGCTGCAAGACTTCAGCTAAGTGACCAACCTTTATTCTGGGATTTTGTTCTGTTGAGGGAATGGCGAGGAGCCTTGCCAAAACTATTGAAGAACGAGAAATTGAGGGCCCTGTTCGATAAATGGTATTAAAATGGAGTGAGGCAAGCTTCGTGGCTGACAGTCAGATTTACAAAATTATGAGCCAAAATGGAGTGGCGTATTTGCCATTAAATTACACACCACCACTTGGTTTGAAGTTCTACTGTTGGTTTTAGTAACAACGTTCTGAAGTGCCTAGCCGGCACCACGTGGGGCCAGATCAAGGAGACCATCCTCACGTCGTATAAGGCCATCGGAAGATCGATCCTGAACTATGCGGCGCCTGTGTGGACTCCCAACCTGAAGCCAACTCACTGGCTCTCCCTCCAGGCAGCTCAAAACACTGCCATTCGAACCGCTATGGGCTGCCACAAAATGGGTTCGATCACCAACACGCCGGGTCGAAACTCCTTCCGGTACGCGAGCACAATGTGATGCTGATGAAATAATACGCGCTTCAGTACTACCTCGTCGGAGTTTCTAATCACGAGATGACAAGGCAAGAAGCGTGCCCTGGAGCGCTGCGCAAAACCGTCTGCGATAGCGAGCAGTACATTCATCGGCCGTCCTTTGATACAGAGGAATACAGGCGCAGCTTCTCGGCGATCCGTCAAACTGCCGTAGCCGACTGTATCGCCGGCCACAAACCCGACATCGTGTTCGGCGGCTACCCGCCTCCAGCAGCCGAATCCGAAAGACAACTCCCGCGGCCCGTGAGATCGACACTATCGCAACTCCGTTCGGGCTGCTGTCACAAGCTTAGCAACTATCAGCATCGACTCGACAACAACATCGTCGATAAATGCCCCTTGTCGCCCCCCCCAAGATACGCATCATCTCTTCAACTGTGCTCAAAAATTGACCACGCCGGCGGTGGAACATCTGTGGAGCGCCCCGGCCGATTTGGCTCACTATCTGGACCTTGATACGGAATAACGACCGTCGTACTTGGTTACAACAACAACTGTTAGTTTAAGTCATTGGATCCGTTACAATTGGTCGCCCAGTTTTGAGAAAGTTTTCATGTTTGGTGTCATTAGCTGAATAGCATAATTGCACCAGTCATTTTTTTATAATGAATTGGATTGGATTGATAAGCATCATCTATAATGAAATCAGAAATGCAGAATTTTTATCAATTCCCTTCCGTAGTACCAGTGATGGCTCAGTGTAAATATGAGCAGCAGAATTATTTAAATGGGACTATTTAAAAAATAAATTAATTTGTCATCAAGTTGTATGATGTTTAAGACGGTTGAATGTTGCTTAAAACCTGAACATGTCATGAAGGCTTAGGTTTGTGACTCTTTCTTTTCATATTAAAAAAAAAAAAAAATGCTCGTAATTTTGGCACAAACTAAGCCTGCATTGAAGATCTTAAAAACTACGCTTGCTTTTTAATCCTTTGACAGCCTCGCAGAGGTTGAAAAGTTAAATCCCGCAGGATTGGAGGAGGATGACAATGACAGCTAAGAGGCGTTCTGCTTCAGCAGCTATTAGCAGCGTGCCTTCCACCATGCGTTTAAGCATCGGGAGACAAAATGAGGTCCCCGTGCACATGCCAGGCGACACTTGGGTCAAACGGGCTTCAAACGGCGTGACGACGCCCGCCTCGTAAATAATGTGAAGACATTTTCAATCGGGCGCTTATGGGCATTTGGGACAGATTTACTGCGACCGTTCATGCAGCAACAGCACAACTCCGTCATCAATTGGTGCAACAGCGGTGGCCAACATTCGGATTTTGACAGCTTGGTTTAAAAACACAGCAGGAGTGTTTTGATGTCAGCGATTGTATGTTTTAAAATCTTTACAAAAATACATATATTTTGTGTGGACTATGTTAGTATTATAGCTCCAGCTCATCCATACCGCTAATGAAAACAAGCGCTGTAGAAATTGGATGACTGGTCGCCAGTCACAGAGCACGTATAGAACAACAATTGGCAGCAACTTGGAAACCTAGAAACAATTTCACCTCGACTCTCCAGTGAGACAAACATGCAAGTTTTTGGAAAGTGGGAGCAAGTCAGAGTACTTGGAGAAAATCCACACAAGCAGATTTAAACCACAAGTCCACACTCCAATCAGCTGCCCTGTTGTGTTGAAAGCAGTTGTTACATTTAAACAACAACCCATTAGGTCACCAAAAGCTGGCACTGATGTCATCTCGTGACCTGACTGCGGAACGCTGCGTCTGCATGAAAATGAGCATCGTTGTCAACATCCCAGTTCGCTGGGTTAATGTGGAAGGTATCAGCAAATACATGCCGCATATTCTGTTATGACTCTTGTGCAGTATTTATGCAAAATCTCTGCGCGACTGCACACATAGTTGTGTCAAAACACTGAGTTGTGCGTCAATGGCAAGGACAGATAAACTCTGTAATGTCTGTTACAACACTGGTGTACTATTTTTGCACGGGTTCTGTGTGAAAGAGACTTCTGACGCTACTACTGAAGATGGAAAATTGCTGAGTTGACATCCATCCATTTTCTTAGACGCTTATCCTCACGAGGGTAGCAGGGAGTGCTGGAGCCTATCCCAGCTGTCAACGGGCAGGGTACACCCTGAACTGATTCCCAGCCAATCGCAGGGCACATCGAGACAAACAGCCGCACTCACAATCACACCTAGGGGCAATTTAGAGTGTCCAATTAATGTTCCATGTTTTTGGCATGTGGGAGAAAACAGGAGCATCCGGAGAAAACCCACGCAGGCACGTGGAGAACATGCAAACTCCACGTAGACTGCTAAATGCCAATTTTACAAATGTAACAGGAACTTTAGTTGTGTCAAACGTCACTTCACTGAATTATGTGTGTAAGGCAGAGACCGATACTCATGACGCCATCAAGAGGTTTCCGATACTACCTCTGAATATTGAAAATTCCATGGTCAACTTCCATGTCGGTGATGTTTGCACAAATCGGAATAGAGATTGGAAATAACATCTTTTCCAGACAGTGCAAACGGGGCTAAGGGGTAAAAAAAAAAGGACCTCTCCATATTGTACTTAACTTGGATTACCCCAGCAGAAGCCCATGAGGGGCGACACACAGGTGGTAAACACCATACGGGAAAACCTAAAGTAATGCGGTTTTTCAATTAAGTCTCATAATAAGCAGTTTTGGAGGCTTTTTATGTTTCTGTTTTTTTACTTAACTCGTTGAATTAGCTCGACCTGCTAGCTGCGTTTTGACGTCCGTCCAGGACTAAACTTGTCCACCGCTCCAGTGTTTGTTGCAAAACGTGGCGAAGAAGTATCGCCACAAGGAGTGAGTAGGTCGGCTGCGTCAAGTATAAGAGGGGAAATTAAACCACTATTTTTAGCCACAGAGGCTCCGGCTGGGCAGCGGAGCCGAACACGGCCAGTGACCGCGGTTGACTCGCCGCTCTGACGAACGGCCACCGAGTCGCGGTGCGCGTCACCCGGAGCTAACCAAAAAAAAAATGACCCATAATGTATTTTAATCAGAAAATAACTCAAAAACTGTGGTTATCCCAGGTTTCAATTGTGTATATTTGATGTCAATTTTGACAAGGCTCGGTGTTCTGTTGCGTAAATGCTAATAAGCTAGCTAAAGCACCGCGACACCGCCGCGACCTGCTCGGACTCCCGTGCCCGTCGGCTGCGCTGCAATGGCGGGGCAAGGTCGGCGTAACGTAGCGTAAAAAAACAACAACAACAATTCACATCCACGAGAATAAATGGAGGAAACTCTACGCACCACCACCGCGGGAATCCTCATCTCTACGCGCACCCCAGCAACGGAGAAGAAGGAGGAGGAGGAGGAGGAGGAGGAGGAGGAGGAGGAGGAGGAAGCGCCCCCTCGTTGGCGTCCGTCATAACTAATCGTCTTCCCGGGCTACTTTGGGTCCGATGGTGTCCTCCTCCTCCTCCTGGCGTCAGACTGCAGCGGCGACCGAGGGAGGAGGGAGGAGAGCTGGAAGGGCCGGAAGGGCCGGAAGGGCTGGGGGATGAGGCGAGTGGGTCCAGTGGAAACTCAGACTGGGGCCAAGCCTCCTCAGGCCACAGTCGGCACGCAGAGCCCCCAACACGAGCACCAGCACCATTATTAATGTACTAATTATTACAATGTCCCTTGTAAGCCTGGATAAATAATAAGCAAATTTAATTGAAGATGGTTGTCCATTGAGATACGAGCTGACTTCGCTACGTGGCAACCTACGAAACGCAAACCTTGTGAACTTCAAATCATCTTTCCCCGTTGATCTCTTCGAGCCCCCCCCCCCCAAAAAAAAATAACACTCCGAAAATGTATAACATCTTTTTAATTAGAATTACTAAAATTACTGAAATATATTGAATACTTGAAGGATTTTTTTTCTTCTACATAATTTATTTTTGGGAATTTACTGTTTTTCAGAGTTCAATCTTCTTACATGATAATAAAAGTACAGTATACAATAAAAAAAAAAGTAATTACCAAGAGTATCATACCCTGTGTGCTATGAATTGCCTCACTTTTAAATCAGTGCTACTCAAATTGTGGGACGCGATCTGCGACGCGGGGGGGGGGGGGCGCACGACCCCAAAGAAAATGATAAACACGTATACATATGCAATATTCTTTATTGCAAATTGATCTATATGTTTTGCTTTTGTACTTTCTTCATTGTTTATCAGGATTATTTTAGATTATCCTTTATATAAAATGTACACCACGACGGCTGCGATAGGGTGGTGGAAAATAATTGTTCTTTTTCCTTACAACAGAGAACAACTAAAAAGTACTGCCATAATTGAACCAGTACGTAATATAACTGAATGCAGGTTGAAGGTGTGCAGCCATCCGTCATATTACAATCCGCAGGGAGTCCCTTGCAAAAATGTGGAATTGAAACAGTTGCGTCAGATATTCGTGAATTGGCCACCAGGGGGAAGCATAAAATATACACTCATTCACAAAGTGTAGGTAAAGTGCAGTACTGTAATATCAGAGGATAAAGAATATATCCCTGTGTGTATTGTTCTGCTTTGTTTGCATATGTTGTTACCATTCGTGTTGATATATTTTTTTTCAAGTTTACAACAACAAAAACATCAATGCTAGTTTTTTTTTTTTTCCGTTTCATTGACTTAGAAAGTAAGAGTTATGGTTTGCTTCAAGACACCAAAAATTCTTTTTTAGATTTTAAGTAAGCTTCAATTTCCACCATCAAGTGCTCGGAACAAAAAAAATAATAATAATAATCCCTGAAACGCAAGAGAAAAAAACAGCCCAGGAATCAGTTGTACCTTGAAATACTGGTAAATCGGGTCATTTGTAAGTAAAGTACCGCTGTACAGTAGCTGACATAAACCTGCTGGGGGGGTCAAATGATGGAGATTGCCAAATCCTGATATGTCATTTCAGTGTCAACAGGGCTTCCAGTTGTGATGGTGATATGGACTAATATCATCTGTCTCTGGGGATCTCTTAGTCGCCACCAACCATCAGCAGCTAAGGGGCTCTTTGCGGGATGTTTGTGGCATGTTGCTGTCACCAAATGTCATTGTTTTGTCACTAGTATCAGCCAATAGCAGTCATCTCTCAGGCCTATAGGCAGTTCACGTTTTAAAAATCATACACAATTAAATGCCATCTTGTCCAGGGTTTTATTAATCAAATTTGACAAATGTGAAACATGTGAGTAGAAACTTCTATAAGAGTTTTGCTATGAGTATGTTGTTTTTTTTTCTAGCACAACAAAACAAGTAATGGGACTTAGCACAGCAATGCACATGTAATGAACTCCAAATAACAGTATGAGGATTTTGGGTGGGTTTTCACCAGATGAAAAGTGTAATAATAACAAAGCAAGGAATGGACCTTGTATATTTAATTAAAGGCGTATTGCTTTTTTGGGGGGATTTTCCTCCCTCATCTTCAATTGTGTCAGATAGTTGTCACCAAAAGGGTGCTTTTATTTTTGTTTTATTTTACAATGGCTGACTTGGATCGAGACTATTTTTGGGAATTGTTTTTTCAAATTGTGGTTTCACTTTGTTAGTGTTGAACCCAATTCCACTTGACAATTAAAAATGATTAATTTTAATTAAATTCTTCTTCTTTTCGGTTTGTCCCGTTAGGTTTAATAAAATATTGAATTTCAAAAAAGCAGAAATCCAATTGAAAAAAAAAAAGTTTGGGAAATCCATCCATCCATTTTTTTAGCTGCTTATTCTTACAAGGGTCACGGGGAGTGCTGGAGCCTATCCCAGCTGTCAACAGGCAGGAGGCGGGGTACACCCTGAACTGGTCGCCAGCCAATCGCAGGACACATGGAGACGAAGCAGCCGCACACACAATCACACAATATAGAGTGTCCAATTAATGTTGCACGTTTTTGTAATGTGGAAGGAAAGTGGAGTGCCCGGAGAAAACCCACGCAGGCACGAGGGATAACACGCAAACTCCACACAGGCGGGGCCGGGACCTCAGAACTGTGAGGCCAATGCTTTCCACCCAATCCACCGTGCCACCAATTTGGGAAATATTTTCTGTAATTAAGGTTTAAATGTGATTTTATTGCAAAAACAAATTGTTTGACAGTTAAAAATGATAAGATGGTGTCAGTAGTCAACTAATAAATCCCCCTACAAAAAAGCAGAAAACAGAAATACCCCCTGCAAAAAAAAGTTAATTAATTACACGCCACTATATGTAAAATGATTTTTTTTATTGTCATCCTTTCATAAAGCATCTCTTAAATACGAGCCAAGTAGAAAGCGGTGTTTTAAAGCCGTCTGAGTCCTTTGGGTGCTGACTGGGGCGTCCACAATCAAAAAGGTGTTATGTAAAGATAATTTTCCTTTTTCTTTTTTTTCTCCATGGTGATGAGGATGCAATGCACCTTGAACAACCGTCTCCCTGCACGAGGTAAGCCTCTGAGCGAGTGAGCGTGCGACAAATTCAAAAACAAAACAAAACAAAAAAAAAAACAGTTGGTGGTGAGCAAAGGGATCAGTTGGCTTCGTTCTTTGAGGCTTCATCAAAGTTCTCCACAAGATCTGACCAAAAAAAAAGGCTGTTATTCAAAAGCATTGGAAAAAAAAAAGTCTCCCGGGATGGCAGCTTACCTGGAACAGCGTCGTCGTCCTCCTCAGCGATTTCCTCCTTTGCGGCTTTCATGTCCATCGCTGCAACACAAAGACAACACGTCAAACATCAAGTGGAATTCCTCAAATAAATAGTAGCGCCTGTATTTTATTTCCCAATCAAGGGGGTCTGTACGGTATGATCTTTTAAAAATAGAAAATAAAAATTGCAAAAAATTCCAATGACTGATTTTTACAGACTCGCTTGCCCTGCCTCATTCAGAGAAAAAAAACAAATGATGGTGACGTTTGATGAGGGTTGCAAATTAATTTCCAGAAAATTTCCATAGGAAAGCTAAGATGGGACATTTTGGAGATACTGTATTCCAAATTGGAAACTCTTCACGGGAATTCATTGGGAATAAAGGCAAATTTCGTGGAAACGTATCATACTGAAATCGTTTTATCATAAGCCGACATCCATATAGGTCCCTTCAGTGCTAATTTTTTTTTCCATTTCAATCGTGTATTCAAAGCTCCATGATCTCATATTTTGGCTCCCTCAACAAAGCAAAGAATCGACCAGGCAAAATATCAGAACTTGGGAATCACTTTGGTTCTCTTGATACCAACAACATTGAAGTCCCCCCCCACCACCACCACCACCACCATTTAACTTCAATTACAGAAATAAATATTCTATTCTTTACAGTCATATGAATACATCACGCTTGTTCTTGGAGGGGGAAAAAAAAAAACTTCTTTCCACACGTGCTTAGCAGCCAAAAATCTAAAATCTTTAAATGGATTTTTTGCTTTTAACAAAGGTATCTTAGCATACTGAATACAGGTCACCAAAGGCATCATGGGTAATGACTTACATGCATGCATAAAAGATTGCCAACAAACTTGTGTTCCCTCTCCATTACATCTCAAACGAGTAGTTTTACTTTACTTTAACGTTACTTCTGTTAACACATCCCAGTTCAGAATTTTGCAGTGTACCATAATTATTGGCCTATAAGTATCTGCAACATATAGATAATGCATTTTTTTCCATGCCAATTGGAGCTCATATTTAAAACGAAATAATGCTGGCGTGACTGTGTGCGTGGCCGCATAATGCGAGTGTTTTTATACTCACTTTGCCGCGGGAATTGCTCGGCCAGCTTGCGCAGACTGCTGAGGCTGTCGGCGCCCAGCTGGCTGAGGATACCGGGCAGCATCTCGGTCAGCTGCTTGGTCTCGGCGTGCCCCGTGATGGCGAACGTGTTGGCAGACAGCGAGGCCTGCACCTTAGGGTTGTTGAAGTGGATCACTGTGCCGTCGTCTTTGATCATGTTCACCTGAGGGAAGGAGTCAAAATTGCACAATTAGGAAAGTTGCGAATGGGGAACATAAGGAAAAGGGAAATGTCCAGCAAAAGTATAAAAAAGTGCACTCCTGATTATCTTACAGTATCTGTTCTTGAGAATTCTTTGTGTTTCCTGTCACACTATGAATGTTTCCACAGACTAAGTTAGTAAGTTTCTTTCGGCTTGTCACGTTAGGGGTCGCCACAGCGTGACATCTCAAGTGAAATGCTCATATTTGTTTGGCAGAGTTTTTACGCCGGATGCCCTTCCTGACGCAACCAACCCCTGAGGCAGGGGGAATGCCTGTTTCCGCAGAGATCCTGCAAAATGTGAATTCCTCCACTTGGACCAAAGGTATGAATATTTTTAGAATCAAGTACGCTGTTGATTATCTCAATGATTAATCAAGTAATCAGAATTTATTTGAATTTGCATTACAATAACCGGCATCTGAGATTAAGGTATTTTTGTTCACTTGGGATCACAATCCGCGTTTGACTGCAGTATTCGTGACTTTGATTGTGTATGGCTTTAAAGAGCAGGGCCTGGTGAGTGATGTGTGTCAGCGAATGCGAATGTAGAATTAGCTGGCTATTAACTGGCCAACTCATCAGCCAGTTCTGACTCGGAAGGCCACTGATGTTCTAGGTAGGTGCACGTCCTGCTACAAAATCTTTGGTTGCAGGACAAGCCCTGCTTCAATGTAATTGGCTACTGCATCCAGCTAACACTACTACTTGGTGGCAGGAAACCACAAGCTAATCGGTGGCCATCCTTTTGCATCACATTAGCCCGACAGCAAAATATGACAGTAGCTGCCATTTGTGTTTGAAGGTATTTGTATCTGAGCCAAGGCTCAAAAGATGGACTATTTTACAATAATGTCCGGGTGGAAAACCCAACGGACAACCACTGTTGATGCTGAACCGACTGTTAGCATAAATAGCACAAATTGTACTACGTTTTGCAGCATGATGCCTCAAACAATTATTGAAAAGATGTAATACAATAAATAAATTGCTTGAAAATCAGTGTATTTTACTAAATGAATAAAGCAGTTTTTGTCCTTGTGTATAATGTGACCGCAGAACGCCCTTTGAAGGTTAAAAAAATTGGTTTGGAGCCCCCATGTCGGGTTTGGCACTATTTACACAGAAAAGCGATTTTAGGATTTTAGAGCCTCTATGAAAATGGATAACTGTAGTGAGAAAATCCAATGCCTTAGTTTCTCAACAATAACAATGATATTATGAATGGCCCCCCACCACCATTTCCATGGCAACCCTCGAAACAATCAAACTTTGACGTTACATTAAATGGCATTGGCGAAAAAGGTTCGCAAATTAGCTTCGCCCATTTTTCTGGGACATTTGTGCATGATTGGGGCCCATTTGCGGCAAAACCCCAGTAGTAGTTTGTCAAAGTGGGAGCTATGGAATTCACCCACAAATGGCTGACTTTCTGCTCAATTCCACACATAAGCCCTTGATACATTTTCATGTGTCCTGTAGTGAATACCGTCTGTCCAGCCAGATATTTTGTTTCCGTCCATGAACTTGGTGTCAGCAGCTCCTTTTTTTTTTTTTTTTTTTTTTTAAACTTTTTAGGAGATTTTACTAAAGGGGGAGTTGAATACCCTAGAGTACCCTAGTGATACAGCCAGTAAGCCTGCTGGTGTGTTGATACTGTAACAGGAAAGATAACAAAAAATATTGAAGATGATTCACCTCCTCGATTCCTGCAATGTTGTTCACAGAGAGCTTCTTCAGAGAGCCTTGGAGCTTTTTGTCATCAGCTGTCGCTGTTTTGTGGACCACCTTTTTCTTCCTGCGAGCCGTTCCCTGAGGAAAGGACAGCACTTAAACAAGCTACACGCATCCACAATCCGGAAAAACTTGCACATTTGTCACCTCATCTGATCAAAGGCCCCATTTTTGGATGTCAAGATTATTCTGAACTACTATCCTGTGGAGTGGTAAAATTCTCAGGATGGGGTGCCTGTTGTTCAGCCTGTCATTAGTTGAGCAATGTTTTTTTTTTTTTTTTTTTTTTAAGAACAGATACAGATTATTAGGAGGAGGCCACTAAATGATATTTGGAGTTGATCTTCATTTTGGAGAAAAGGGAAAATATTGGCGTCCCAAATTTTGAATACAAAAAACTCCAACACATGGTTGAAATGCCTTGGAGCATGTTCGTTCATGAGCTTTTTTAGATTTTAAGAGTTAATGTGTGTGGGTTTTTTTTTTTTATCTTGACAATTTACATGTTTTAAAGTTGTAACAAAATACATGCAGCACCCAGGCTAAGCAGCATACCTTATGAAGAGAAATGAGAACTTGAACAGAGAATAGCTCAAAGATTTCTACAGTAAACTTTTCCAACATTTAAACATAACTGAAACGTTAATCTTTCACTTTGTTTTAAGTTAAACAAAAATGTGCAGGGAGTTCCCAGTGTTTCTCATAAAGTGAACACTTAAAACTTCCCTGAAGTTTTAAAGTGAGCTCTTGTTAACATTGCATTTAAAAAAAAAAGGCTGATGCCAATCAGTGTCAAAATGCCAAATATTGCCCAATACAAATTCAAGTCTCACTAGCAACAACAACAACAAAAGTAATTGGAGAGTTGCTAGTCTATTTCCTGGCTACCAATAGGAAACCAATAAGCGTGATGAATTTAAAGCCAAAATTAAATTAAAATATATATATATCACTCCCCAACTCATACTAATACCGAGGATTCACCATATATTGCTTTGGACGCTTTGCACTTATATCTCAGCGCATCAGTGTAGTTACTAGTTCCACACTCCTACTGTGAACTAGTTTTTCCACACATCACAAAGCCAGCAAATGTCAGTTAGCAATACTTTCCATAAATTCAAACTGGAAAATGAGAAAACTCACATCATACCCGGCTTGCTAATTTGTATGTATTGTCAGTCATATCTGATTGCGTTTGAACCATGTGTTTATCAGGGCGTAAAGCAAACAGTGAAGGGGTTGAAATGCGGCCAAAATTTGGAGGCCCGAAAGTCTCTCTCCCTCACGATCCAGCCATAAAGAGAACGCTGATGTCAGGAGGTTCAGAACCAGGGGTGAGCAACCTACAGCACGAGGCACGTATCATGTAAACCCGAGCATTTGATGCAGGAGACCATGTTTGATTTATTATTTTTTTTTTTAGACCAACAGCCTTCCAACCTACACTGACGCAGAATCAAGCCTTTGCTGTAAAACGACACCAAAAGTTGCATTACATTAAAACAGGAGTCCTACTCGCACAATGTTTACAAAATGAATAACATAGAGCGTACCTTTCCACCTATCCGGACTTGTGCCTGGAGTTTGGCGAGCTTTTCTTGATTCATGGTGCTTTTCTGTCACACGATTAAGAATAATGAACATTAGACAAGTCCCAGCAACACAAAATGGACATTAATGAGAGAGCGTGTTCAAGCTTATCTCTCAAAACACAATATCGGGGGAGGGGAGTACCACCGAAGGCCGTTTTCAAACGATTTTGTTTTATTTAACTTTGTTCGTCGAGGTTTAACTGGTGACATTATGAAGCAGGTGCTACGATATACACACTGGTCGGAGGGTACCGCGGCTAATAATAGCCTAGCCCGAAGCTAACTCAGAGACATGACAGGCTCGAGGCTTAACGAGGCAATTTGGTCATGAAAAGAAAACGCGGAAACAGCACCACGTCCAATTGCAAATGAAATGATGTGACGGGTTTACCTTTTGGGAAAAAAGAAAAGACAAAACAGTTGGGTTGAGCTCCCGCGGTTGCTGCTGCTCGTGAGGTTAGCGGAAAGCGACGTTGCTAGTTACCTAAAAGCAAGTAAAACTACACTTCCGCTGGCGATTTCGAAATAAATGTTGACAAAGTTTGCAGGCCTCGTGAATGCATCATAAATTTACATAATCAACGACAATCTTTTTAATTATGTGTCTTAATAGGATTAAAAGTGTATGGAGAATTAACTAGGTCATTTCAAACAATTTGCGCGTCATAAAATTTGAAGTTTGGCTTTACTTCTGCTTTGTTGATAGCATTTTGTCATCTAACTTGATCATGTGGCACCGTGCACCGGAACACGCGGTCGGGAAAAGTCACGTGACTCCTGTTTTACAGGGGAAGAATAAATATGTTGGATTTTTATTCTGTTAATATATTCGTATTTTAATACTTTGTCATGATGATTACTCAAATTAAAAATCCGGCTAACTAACAGTGCTGGCATCCGGATTAGAACTTTGTTGTTGAAACATGAAAGGTTGGACATCCGGGTTATGCGCCCCGTTTCCCGTGCCGTCCGCTTGTCGATAAAGGCCAGTTTTACCACCAAAAACCGAGATGCAGACTTTTTTAGTTAACCCCGTTTTATTTACAGCTTTGTACGCTTTTCTTTCATTGTCTTTTTTTCAACATGCCGTTGAGGGGTCGAGTGGCAAAGGTGCGTGTTAAAGTTGACGTTTAAAGAAGTAGCTCATTTGCTAGCCTAATTTTATTTAAACCGATCCCAGCATTTTCGATGACTTTGAGCTCATTCTGAAAATCTGGGCCAGTGTTTACATTTTGAATTGGAAATATATAAATTGTTCTCCTCTTTTATACATTAACCCTCGTGGAAAATATGACTGATCTTGAGTTTTTAAGTTTGGTGGAAATATTCACACAGAATTGTGTAAATATTGCAAAATAGTTAAGAAAGACAGCCGCGGGTTTCCCAAATCTCTCCATCAAACTAAATTGGACATACTGGCAAGGCATCTACCTGGCCAGTGGGACAAAGGAACATCAAGTTCATGGCAAACATCTATGACCTCATTAGTGTGTTTGAAATTGTTTTGAAACTTTAGTGTAGTACTTGAGGCACTCACCAGGAATCAAACCTGCACTGTGAAAGGCAGCAGCATGTTCTACTATACTACTGCTTCCATTTTTATTACATGACCGGCCCTTTAATTGACTCGTGTTTTGGCAGGATTTGGGGACACCATCCACTGGAGAACACTGGAAGACGGCAAGAGCGAGGCGGCGGCCAGGTGAGTGTGCTTTGCTTTTTTATGGATGACAAAAAGGAGGACAATACATACTTTAAGTCTCAACGTGTCCTAACAGAAGTTCTTTTGAGAGTCTTGCATCAAAATTCACAAATGGATTAATCATAGCATACACAGTACGGTTCAAATCAGTTCTCTCTCCTGCAAATGGCACATCTTTTGTTACCGCGGTGACAGAGGCGGAGCTCGGGTGTTGCCACAAAGCGAGGGAATTTTCCATGCCACTTCACTATTGTCGACAATAACAAAAGAAACTACTGCACCCACGTCAACAAATTCGCCGAATATTAGAGGATGTGCTTTGTATCAGAAGCCAATACTAGTAACAGTGTTAGTTAATGCTAACCTGCTCACACCGCAGCACTGCTTACCTTTAGGCTTTGATATGGGCCAACGTAGTCAGGCCATCACTTGAAAATAAAGGCTCTTCGTCATGGGCTGAGACTGCTCGAGGGGCCGCTGTTTTGGAAATTATCACAATTTGGAAGAACTTGCTCAGATGCATTATGAAGAATTGGGCCCCTCACAAATTATGTACTTGGTTGTTTAATGTCACATTTAATTGGTGGGTGGGCAAGCCAGAGAAATGCCCTGGAATGTACCATTTGAAAGAAAAAGTCTTCTTACACTTGCACCTTACTTGATTTAAAAATGTGAAAATGGGACTTCAAGTTGCATTTGTGTATTACCAGCGGTCTCCCCGTCATGGTTATCATCCACAAGACTTGGTGTGGAGCCTGCAAAGGTAAAGAGTGGATGACACAAACGTGGGGTGTGTGATGCTAAAGTCGGCTTCAACACAGTTTTGCTTGGCTCTTTTCAGCGCTAAAGCCCAAATTCGCAGAATCTAAGGAGATCTCTGAACTTGCTCACAACTTTGTGATGGTCAACCTGGAGGTAAGGAACCCGTCAGTAAATGTTGCACTGGAGGGACGTTGTTGCCGATCTCACGCGAGTCTTTTGACCTGAAAAGGATGAGGAGGAGCCCAAGGACGACGCCTTCACTCCCGACGGAGGCTACATCCCTCGCATTCTTTTCCTCGGTACGCAGACGCTGTGTCGGTCGTCCGTATTGTTCTTTCAAAATGCATGTCAATAATGAGTCGTATGTTCTGGCAGATCCCAGTGGCAAAGTCCGTCCTGAAATCACTAACAGAAATGGGAATCCCAACTACAAGTATTTTTACAGCAATGCAGAACAAGGTAACAGACGTTTATGTGGTTGCTACCCTGGCTTGTGTCCATGAGTGTTTTCCAACCTTCATTTAGCTATTAGATGGATATAATATTCGAAAAAACCCACAGCACATGACGATACAATAATGTCGTCTCAATTTACTCACAGATGTACTAGTTAGTGTAAAATCTGGGCATGTTTGGTTGACTTTAGTTAAGGCCATGTTAACAACCATTTAATGAAATTACTACTTTTATTATTGCGTTAGTGGTAAATTAGTCATGGCCTTTGGTACCCTTTAGATTGGGTTGAAATCCGGGCTACGTTGTCACTGTAAAAACAGATTTGTGTCATAAGCAGACGACACCCTGTAGATAGATCCCGGGAGTATTTCGCAAGGCTCAAAACTCGACCCACAGATTTTTACATCGTACCATGGCCCAATTACAGGGAGTCCTTGGTCTACGACTGAGATCTGGGAGGCTGTGCTTAGCTATTGCGAAGGAGCCTGGTCCTCAATCCTCTTCATGTCAACAAGTATCAGAGAACCTTGTTTTGTGATCATTCTCTTCAACGTAGGAACAGAACCCTTCACATGCGCTAAAATATGGGCTTTCTCTTTAATAATTGTCACCACTGTCGACCGACTGAAGCCTTGGTGGTGTTGGTGTCTCTCCTTTCTCCAATGTTTTTATGACCTTGACCTTCGTTTCCATGGTAATGGATTTTCTTTAGGCTGCAGAAGCATAGCTTAAAGACACAGGTTCCTTCTTTGGGGGCATAATATCTAAAAAGGAGGGCGAACAATGTTAAGATACTCCCGGCACACAAAGCATTAGTCAGACAAAATGGCGGACGGGGGACGTTGCTTTGTAAAGTCGAAACGTCTTGGGTCGAGACCATCTTAACCCGAGGACTCCCTGTACTTGTTAAAGTAGAGAACTGGTACAATTCCACAAGGTTCACAACTCAGTCCACTGATTTTCGTGTATTTCAACGTACTTACTTTTTTTTTATATTCATGGCCTAAGCGTCTTTCATTCTTACTGTAATTACCGTATGACCTCTGTATTAATATAGTTTAATGTATGGCAAATTCTTGTGACACTGAACTCCCCTTGTTGATAAATATTGGTGGTAGTCCTTCCACCAGGCTCCGTTTGTGATGTGAAAATCTTTCTGGGTCTTTGCCCGGATCAAATCCTTAACAGAGAAACTCAGCTAACTGGCTGTTATGACGGAAACTAAATGCAGCATTTCCTAGTAAATGTTTATTTTTGTGTTCATAGTGGTGTCGGGGATGAAGGAGGCGCAGGAGAAGCTGACGGGCGATGCGTTCAAGCGGAGCCACGCCGGAGATGAACTGTGAGGACGCAAGCGTCGGAGCAGCAAGGGCTAAATCACCTCCTACCAACGTTGACATCGCCATAAACACTACTTTTTACATAATGTACACTGTTCTGCCATGGATGTAATAACTCAAGTGCCAAATTGACACAACGTTCAGTTAAGGTTGTCCACGCGGAGGCTCCAAAACAAGTGGGCAGTATATATTTATTGCCTCGCCCATTGTTAAAACGCTGTATTTTAGTTTTCCCTCAATGCTCATCAAGTAGGCACATAATCACGTTTGTTGTACTGAATTTAATCTTGTGTTTGCGTAAAATATAAATTGGGAAACCATAGACTTCTCAGTCACCCGAAAAGCCACAACTTGTACCTTGAAACCACTTCATACTCGTAAAGACTATCAATATTTTGCACATACCTCATTTTGTACCCTGTGAACAAATAAAAGTTTGTTGTAGTGAATGCTGTGCGTAAAATACTGGTTGTCAGGAGTCAATACGCAGCAGAGATTGACAATTTTATTGGTCAACAGTGGCAATTCCCTTGTTACAGTAGAAAAGATATTTTCATTACGAAATTAATATAGAGTAATTTAAAATATACAGTGATCCCTTGAAATACAAGTGACTTGACTATGTTCCTTTATGGTATTAGCCAGGTGACTTTTTTTTTAATTGCAGGCGCAGATTTGAAATATGTGCACTGTTTGGTGGCTGTGACTGAAATTGCTTCGGAACAAGGTTGTCGGGAGATACAATTAGTGAACAATTCTTCAAAGGTTTCAAACTAATGACACTCATGTTTCCTGTCAAACTTTTAACAAAGTAATTACGTATTTAAAACAGCCGTATATCTTAGCTGTTCAGTACGCAAGCTTAATCATAACAGCAATGTTGCGGTTCAACTATAATGGATTGAACACAAATGGTAGAGCAAGACATAGACAACACTCGTTTATAATTTGTCTAGAATGATAAATACTCCACGCTGATTAACTGACAGAGCTGAGTCATCTCACTGACCAAATTTTTCTACTACCACCACATGGCTAAAGCAGACAAACTCGAACCTTTCCACAATTGCTTCAAATTAGTGAGTTTTGTTTTTATTATAGCTGTCAATGCTGTATGCTATGAAATACAATATTGTGGTGTGCTATTATTTATTAAAATACTAAAGTCTGGAACAGACTAATATTTCTGCTGATTTAAAAGGGAAAAGAATTTCAAGTTTATGCTGGAGTCTGCTCACAGAACAGATGAAACTTGTATATCAAGACACCACTATTTGCTATTTTTAGTTTCTTACTTTATAAAAAAAAAGTTGCACATTCAAAATCTCATTC
Organism: Syngnathoides biaculeatus; assembly: GCF_019802595.1. NCBI lineage: Eukaryota > Metazoa > Chordata > Actinopteri > Syngnathiformes > Syngnathidae > Syngnathoides > Syngnathoides biaculeatus. The sequence continues at coordinate 8,590,084 of NC_084652.1, forward strand.
ATCTGAAAATGCTCCAGTGGTTCTATAGTTATTTTTTTTTTTAATATTGCATGTCCATCATATTTTGTACATGTGCACATTTGCTAAATGACCAAAATAAAAGTTAGAGGATTGGTTGAAGACTTTTTCATGACAACAGATGATCAAACCTTTGCCACTTTGTGTCATTTCCAATTTGAAAAAAAAAAAACATGCCCATAAACAATCCACTTGAGCTAAAAACATGTCCAGGTAATAAATGAAAGCGATGTATTGATTAGAGCTTATCACAGGTGCCTTTTATTTAATTTCTGTGTCAAAATAGTAGACTTACCACTTAAAAGGTCTTCTGACGTGGTAACCTATTCAAAATATTTTTTTTTTCACAATTTATAAAAAGTACTCTGGTGTTGTATTAACACATCCTTGCCAAAATAGCCCAAAGAGCCACGGTTACAGCAGACTTTTGCCCTAATGAAATCACCGTTTTGAGGAGGCTGTCCACTGCTCATCCTGCCCTCCTCTACTCTCGGGCCAACGCTTTCGGATTTCACTCGAAATGACAACAGGGTGCAGTTGTAGGCGTATGCATCTAGGCCTTGCTGTAGTATGGAGAGCAAAAAGTGACCAGTCAGTAAAAGTTTGCAGTGCACTTTCACTCTCGGAAGCTCTACTTCATCACCAGGCTGGTCAATTAACGCTATCAGCCAATAAAATGATTACGTGCGTTTCAAACAACACTGCAGCAACTGGCTTTGACATTGTGTGATCTGGCCGTTGCTTGAACGTGACGTATCTTCACCCAGCCTAGCTGCAGAGTCACGGACGGAGAAAAATCGGCGTGGAGGCCGGGTCGTGTAAATCCGCTGAGTCGACACATTTTGTGAAGCAGGAAGATGACAAAAGATCGACTTGGTTCTTGAATTATACACTTGACCCAACCATTTCTGTTCAAGTCATTAAAAAGTCCACTTTCCATCATGTGCCCCCTTTCAAACAAAAAACATGGAAAGAAATTTCTAAAATTACAGCTGATATAATCAGCATGATCACCTGATATGTATACATTTAAAAAAAAAAAAAAAAAACCAACAACTAAAAAAGCAGTATTACAAAAATGACACAGCCACGTTTAGCGTTCAGGCAGGAGGAGTGTCCTGTGCACATCGAGCCGGACTCGGTTGTATATTTCTTTTGTTTTTTTTCCTCTGGAGTGTGGGTGGAGGGCAAGTGTCGACCTAGAACCTTCCCTGCTTGGCATCTCCGATTGCGCCCCACACGTCGAAGACAAACTCGTCCGGGAAGGCGAAATCGCCGAGCGTCTCGTCCAGCGCCATGGCAAACTCATCTGGGTTCTTCTTGTCACGGCCCACCTCCACCATGGTGGCCGCTGGATGAAAGTTAAAACGAAAACATATTTATTTTTTTGGTCATATTCGGAACCATTAAATGTATGTGGCTTCCTTGTTGTTTGTGTGGGTTTTCTCCAGGTCATCTGGCTCCCTTCCACATTCCAGAATGATATTTCTTGAGTTCATCGAAGACTAAATTGTCCTCAGGCTTGACTGTGAGTGCGAATGGCTGTTCGTCTACGCGATTCTCATGACTGACTAGCGATGAGACCGGGGTGTGCCTCCCCTCTTATCCAAAGTCAGTCTAAACAGGACAAGCGCTCTACAAAATGGATGGAGAGATTGGGTTTTTCTTGATTCCAGTCTTTACCACCTTAATCCCTTTTTTTTCCCCCCCAAATATCAGGCAATACCAAGTCCAATTAAGTAATATCAAGTCCAATTCAGTTGGTCATGTATTGGACGGGTGGGTGGGATGGTAAGTAGTTAGAGTAGATAGTTAGCACATCTCAGTCTGTGGATCGTTTATTTAATGCGCAACAAAGCTTATTACTTTCTGTCTCAAACAAAACAAAACATAGGTTTTAAAGGGCCTGTATTTTGGAGACTTAGACTTCCATAGTGTGACTCTCTTACATGGATTTAGTATCAAAGTGTCCATGTATGTCAGTGTCCCAAAAAGGCCCCTCTGACATGTACTTCTGTTTGACCCAGTTTTGTATTCGCTTTGTCCATATTTGCCAAAGATTGTCCCCTTTCCTCTGATTGGTTACGTCCAAGTGGATGACCCTCTTGTGACGCCACGCGTATTGGTTGTATTGACAGTGTTGGTTCGGACGTGGAAAGGGAACGTGGAGATCTTTGCTAGTGACATAGATAAGCTTGAGAAATTCAAATGAGGCTTGTCGGTAGAAAAATGTCATCAACTCAGGAAAACGTGGACAATTTCAATTAATATTTCCCATGTTTACTGGGGCACCATAGGGATGATATATCCCAAATACTTAAAAAATTGGGCCGGTAAAATACGTGAATTTTGAGGACAAAGACGCATGGACTGTGTGTGGTTCCGTTGCAGTCATTCTTATAATACCAGTAATAACATACGTGAAACGTGACTGTGTATTATAAAACAAAGCTGTTGTACTTTGAAAGGTGAATTCTATCAGGTCCATCGAATGGTGTGTCCTCTGTGGGGTGCATAGTGGACGCTCACCAAGTTCAGTGTCTCTGATGCCCATGTAGCTCTCCAGCAGGTCGTCCACCTTTTTCACTGCTTTTTCCTCAAACTCTGTCGGCTGGGTGATAATGCCCACATAAATATGGTGTTTGACACGATTTGTTATGAACTGATTAGTTAAGACTACTTGCCTCGTCCTCTACCGTTGCCGGGCCCTTGGAGCGAAGTCTCAGAGTTCCCTTGCCGTTCCCGATCTTGTTGTCGGCGCTGGGCTTGGCGCCCTTGGACCTCGGTTCCAGCATTTCTGCCAGTTAAACAAATGACATTTCATCTCATCTGATATTGTTATGGGGTGTACATACAGAATGGTTAAATTAGGTAGTGGCGGTGGCATGAAAGGATCATTCATTTACAGTCTGGAAGGGTGAACACCTCCTAAAGCTTTCACGGGGTACCTACCACACTTTCCGGCCTATAAGCCGCGACTTTTTTCACACGCTTTCAACCCTATAGTTTATGCGGTGATGCAGCTAATTTGTCCATTTTTTCTAATGAACATTTCAAGCGGAAAAGGTAAGAGTGAGACCTGTGGAATTTATGTGCCGAGGAAGTGACTTTTACCGGTCCGGCCCTGTTAGCATTGCGCTAGCGTGTTACTGCCCTGTCTCAGTGATTTTTACCAGTGTGGTTTTTTTTTTTTTTTTTTAATAAACGAGCCCAGTTAGCACGGCACTAGTGTTAGCGTTAAACTTTGTGTACTGTCTTTCTTTGTGATTATCTTGTGTTTCAATGTGGGCACTTGCGGTTTTTCCACAGCTGCGGCGTATGTATGTACCAAATGGTACTTCCTTTTCAAATGTACTGGGTGAGGCTTATAACCAGGTGCACTCTGTAGGCCGGGAATTACGGTATATTGCCACAAAGCTGCTATTTTTTTTTTTAATTCCAAGGATTTGTACAAGTTAAAAAAGGTCCCTATTGAGTAGCAAATTATTTATCAATTCATTTTATAAATGATTACTTTTCAGTTAACCTGTTAATTATTGCACCTCTACTCACGACTGAAAGTACCACTCTAGTAGTTAGTCAACTAAAAACTGTCAGGAAGTGAGCATTTTTATGAAGGCAGATTTTGTTTGTATTTGCTCATTAGAGTTTACATTCAGTCCTTGGTTTCCAAGTTCTGTTACTCCTTCAGCGACGTACCCCAAATTTGTATGCAAGTCAGAAAGTGTCGTATTCTTTCACTAACAGTCGCTCACGCAATAATAAAGTCATCATTGCAGTAAATACTTGTATTAAAACAAAAAAAAGAAACCATGAGTATAAAAAGCGTCACTTGTGAACAGATGACCACCCTGTATTGTACGTGTTCGTAATTGATGCGTCGCTCACCGAAGGCCTTCATGGGCTCCACTAGCTTGAGGGTGAACGTCTCGTTCCGGGGGAGCTCTTTGAGCATGCGGGCCACTTCGTAGTGGCGCGTGCCCACGATATTGTGGCCGTTGATGCGCTCGATGTGGTCACCGACGCAGATCACCTTCACCTTGTCAACCACGCTGCCCTCTTTGATGCGCTGCCACCACGCACATGTGAAAAATTACTCAGGATTATGCAAATATGGTTCGATGGCTGTTGCTTTTTTTAAAAAAAATGTATTTTACTTTCGCCACTTGGGGATGCTGCTGTGCCATATACTTTACGCTGGTGTCTCGCTGAGTTTAATTCATTTTGTAACCGCTCATAACTTTTACCACCCATCTCAAATTGTCTTGACAAATCAAAATGATTCCACCAATCCATTTTTTTTCCCTCTTACCCTCACGAGGGTCACGGGGTGTGCTGGAGCCTGTTTGCATGTTTTTTGGGATGTGGGAGCAAACCGGAGTGACCGGAGAAAACCCACACAGGTACGGGGAAAACATGCAAATTCCAAACAGGCAGGGCGGGTTCGAACCCAGATCCTCAGAACTGTAAGGTCAATGCTTTACCAGCTGATCCACCATGCTAACTCAAAATGAATCCGCAATCCTTTAATCATTGTGTATGTAGACCTCAATGGGAAAAGACTGGACTCCTCTGGTATGTGTGGAATGCTCTCCTGTTCCAAAATTTTTGTCAGTAGCGCTGCTGCCAAACTGACCTACTTTGTCATCCTTACACCAAACTAATCTTCACTATCAAGTCCGTGGTCATCTGTCAGAAATACGTTCCACTCTTTAATAAAATACATTACCAAATGAGTATTTCCCATTTCACAGCTTTATTAGCTTGCTTGCTTGCTTCGTTTCCACTGTTGCATTGTGTGCATGCAGTGCTGCCTTGGCATCGCACGATGGCAAAGTTGACCAAGGTCTGTCTCTGTGTGCGCATGAGACACAGACAGTGTAAGATCGTTACACAGTACCAGCAAAAAACTACAATGGACCTCTGCCAAGGCCACAACCATGTTGATTTGGATCAGCACCAAACTGCAAACAAAATTCCTACAACCCCGCTAGATGAAGCAACATGTAATAGTTAATCCCTCTCCTTGGCAGAGTTTACAAAAATAGCAGCTGGGTGTGAACGCAACATGATGACTAATCGTGCAACACGATGGCCGAGCATGTCAATTGTGTGGAACCGATTATGTCTGGGGAAAAAACAGGACAAACAGACATGGCATCGCCAAATATTACTTGATGACAACAATCTATACTTCATCAGAAAGCATTTTTAACACCCTATCACAACACGTATATAGCTCAAAAACACGGCCATACATCTTACGGTGAGTAGTTGTAGTATTTTAAATATTTCTTTCGTACTCTTCTTCTTTGGATGCCCTGTGGCGCACCGCTGCCTCTCAAAAGTCAGAATTGGTGCTATTCAGACATCTAGGTTGGGGGAAGGAGGATTGTCGGTGGAGATATGGAGAATGGATATGGTTATGTGTGCAAGGGCTGTTTTGGTCATCTGGAGTGCAACAAAACACAAAAAGCTAATTCGGAATTTTTGTCAACAATAGGAGTCAGGATCCATCCAGGTAGCACAACCCGAGTGACTACAGCTGAAGCTGAAGAGATACAACGGTTACTATAAACGTGATCTGAAACGATGACGAAGACTTGTTTTGAAGTAAGGTTTTAAAAATTATTATACCTGTGCCCTGCTTGAGAATAACATAATAATAACAACAGGAAAATAAAGACGCTAACAGGAAGTCCCCTCATCGTCATCCGTTGCGGTGTCGTGCAGGTTTACCTTAATGAAGGCGAAGCCCGCCCCGTTGTCGGTGATGGTCAAGCCCAGCGCATCTTCGGACTTGAACACCTCCACCTCCTTCTTGATTCCCCGGACGTGGGCGAAGATGAAGTCCTCCAGGCCGATCTGGCCGCCCAGTAATTTGTCCATGTCGATCTTGTGCGTGTTGAGGGTGCAAAAGAGGATCTGCGAGACAAAAAAATAAATAAATATATGAAATCAGAAAAGCCGGTCAGTTTGGATCAAAGAAGAGACAGAAGGCGTGTTAATCACTGATGACTTTGAGTGTCAGTGTGTGTGTGTGTGTAGAAATTACAAAAGACAAATGACCTTCACACTTTGGAGGGCTCATCAGTGTGATCAGCAGAAGCACTAAGCTGATTTCACAGCACTTTAAACAGATTGACACCCAGCTAGTGGTCCGACTGCCGCCACTCATTTGTTTTGCTCCGTACACATTTCACAGTCTTACATCTGAGCTCGCCACTCAGACGGAGCAACAACCTCAGGTACGCCTATTAGGCGCGCTATTAGTTACGCTGGTGGGATCCATTTGGAGAGCTGTATGTAGGGGAAAAGTGCTTTGGATAATACAGTGGCACAAAAACATCGTCACATATGCAAATCTCAGGTACTCACTGAATACTAAAAGATATGAGCACCAAATATTTAAGTTTTGGAAAAAAAAGGAAATTTAATGTGTTGTGATTTCATCACAGGTAGTACCAGATGGAAACCACAGATCCAGATATTGACATTTTGAATTTTTTTTTTTTAAGTGATGTCAGTACAAAAACATTACTAGTGATGGCAACCAGGAAATATGTGTTGATTATAAAACCAGAAATGTACTGTTTTTAATCACAAACCACTGCTGCTGTTGCAACCTGCCCTAATTCAGTCACTGCCAACTATTTCAAGCATTTTGACTGATCTTTCCAGACCAACAGAATACTGTGTTCAGTGACATCTATCCATTTTCTTAGCAGCTTATCCCCATAAGGGTCGTGGGGAGTGCTGGAGCCTATCCCAACTCTCAACGGGCAGGAGGCGGGCTACACTCCGAACTGGTTGCCAGCCAATCGCAGGGCACATCGAGCAAAACAGCCACACTGACAATCACACCTCGGAGTCGTCTCTTCTTTCACCAGTAAAAACTTTATTTCAAACTTTCACCGTCACACCGCATGGCTCGGATTGAACGCCAGCCTTTTTTACATGCCGTTCCTCATTCACTCCATTAACTATGTATTCTTTTCTCATGATCGTGGCACACTTTCTACTATCCTACCATGACACATTCCTTGTTCAAACTACATACTCTGTTGAAAAATTATGTACATCATTGGCAATAAACGTGCATTCCAGCTGACAAATAAATCATCGTGTATGACAATGAGTGATTTAATCCTGAAGACCTGAAGCAACTGAGGTTATGTTTCTGTCAGATGTCTACAAATGGTCAGCAGTTTTACTTTCATTTAAATTTATATTGCAGTGGCTAACTTTCAAGGGATGGACGCATCTTAATTAATTGATTGTGCGGACCTATATGTTGATTATTCGTGTCTAGAAACAAAAGACAGAATTTTTTTTCTTTTGCAAAACAGGGAGTGAATCAGTTGTTCCACTGTGTGCCAATCAGACCTTGTTTTCGCTACTTCTACAGATATATACACATGCACTTCAGCAAAATGCGTAGCCTTGGGTAAAGAACATAATAGCAGAGTGTGATAATAGAAAGGGGGCCACAAGAAGAGAGAGGGACTCAATCTAAGGGTGTACTTTCTTTGGCCATAACCCTTCACAATGCCGCCCACCCCCTCTTCTTCCAGGAGGTACACAAGTGCTCGCTCACAGACTGTTACCAAGGCTGCCGGCAGCTTTAAGCGGCTTCTCTGCGCCCCAGGCAGCTCTCAGCGCTGCTCCCCTCCCCGCTGTGCCCTTCACACTGCTGCCTGGCGCAAGCTAGATTCTACCCCCCCCCCCCATCTAACTCACCACACCTCCCACAGAGTTGAGAACCACATGGATGAAGGGACTCAATGTACGTGTTTAACTTTGGCCGAGATGCACATGGATAACAGTCTCACACATACATACAGCACACATGCGAGTATTTTTACACGAGTAACATTTTTGTGTTTTTGTTATTCAATTCTTATTTTAAAATATTACATCTGAAACAATACAAAACCGTTTTAATAAGAAAAAAAAATACAAATTAATCAAACAAAGGTCCCAACTGTATATGCAACTGGTCGCCAGCACGTCAAGCTAACTGTGCAGTCGACATTGACTCAAATGCTGAGAGTCCTATCAGGTGAACATAAACAGGAAGTAAAAACCTACCAAAGGAAAATATTAACAAGACAAATAGATTCCAAAGCACCACTGCAAATACAGAAGATTGATTCCAAAGGTCTTTGCGCTCCAAAATGTTTTTCCCCAATATCGGCTCTGACTGACACTTCTACCTTACACCCAGGAATCGGAACAAAAACCAGAAGGTGAAACCAACCTCCCCCGCCAAAAAAAAACAAACTGTACAAACAGTTGGGACTCTGCATGGCATGGGCCACAGGGGTTGCCAATCAGAGCACTTTGTTCACAAAAAATAGGTTAATCCTGGCTCCTATCAGGAGAACAGAAACAGGAAGTAGAAAGATACCAAAATAAGAGGAGTAACAGCACACTGACTCAAATGCACCACATCAGTCACAGACGGCCATTTAACACAAAAAGTTGGTCAACACTAGTGGAGAGTCTGTCAAAGGAATGGGGACAGAAACGGAAAAAAGAAACCTACCAAATTAAAACCAGTAACAGCACAAACACACATCCATCCATTCTCTTTATCGCTTATCCATACCAGGGTCATGGGCGGGTTGGAGCTTATCACAACAGCACAAACGGTCATACTCAAAAACACAACATAGGTCACACTAGATCCAAATGACAGCACTTTGTTCACAAAAGTTGATCAAAAGTCTTCTTTCGACGGAACTAAAACAAGAAATAGAAACCTCCCAAAATAAAGTCAGTAAGGGATCAGAAGTCGTCTATATGACTGATCCGACGGCTCCATTTTCACTTCAGTGTGAAGAAAAAGGCATCCAAGAATAAAGTGAACATTCAGTCTCCCACACAAATACCACTCCCCACCTACACATGCTCCTCCGTGTTTGAAACCTTGTGCGCTTGAAGAGCGCCTAAAGAAGAAGAAATACACCGGACTTGAACACTCTCACTGGGCCGGCACCCTGAACTCAAACATGACACAAAACAAAAATGAAGCAGCGCCATTTTTCAGCCTCCCCAACACCTTTCCGCAATGGAAGAAAAACAGAAGAGTAAATGTTAATAAACATGTATTTCGTTGGCCTCACACTTCTGGGGTCCCGGGTTCAATCCTGGATCCGCATGTGTGGAGTTTGCACATTCTCCCTGTGCCTGAGTGGGTTTTTTGTCAGGCACTTCGGTTTCCTTTCACATCCCAAATACATGCAACATGAATTGGACACTCTAAATTGCCCATAGGTGCGATTGTGAGTGTGGCTGTTTGTCTCAATGTGCCCTAGGATTGGCTGGCAACCAGTTCAAAGTTTTGCCTGTCTCCTGCCCGATGACAGCTGGGATAGGCTCCAGCACTCCCGCGACCCTTGTGATGACTCTTTGACCTCCTTCATTCCACCCTGACATTTTGTGACCGATCGCAATTCATCTGCGCCATCTTTCGTACGGAGATGTCACCTAGTCAGCTGTTGCGTCCATTTAAACCAATGCTAACTGAAACAGCAGCACCTATCAAAGATGCCATGACAAATAAACTGCACCCTTCAAATAGACTTCGACCTTTCCCTCCCCATTGGGAACACAGTAATTAAGTTCATATAGTCAACTTTAAGAACCTTTGATTGCAGTTACTAACCAAAACAGCGTCACCCAAAAAAAGATACCTTGGATGATACCGTAATTTTCGGCCTGTAAGCCACGGCTTTTTTCACATGCTTTCAACCCTGCGGTTTATGCAGTGATGCGGCTAATTTGTGCGTTTTTTTCTAACGGCCACAAGGGGGCACTCGAGCGGAAAAGGTAAACGTGAGACCAGTGGAATATATCGCCGAGAAAGTGACTTTTACCGGTCCAGCCCTGTTAGCGCTGCGCTCGCGTATTACTGCCATGTCTCCGTGATTTTTACGGGTATGTTTTTTTTTTTTTTTAAACGGCCCTGTATGTGCGCCGCTTGCTTTAGGGCGGTGCTAGCGTTATACTGGCTCTAGCATTAGCGTGAGCTTGGCGGCGCAAGCGTTAAACTCTCTGTGTACCGTCTTTCTTTGTAAATATTTCATGTTTCAATGTGGGCACTTGCGGCTTTAACACAGCTGCGGCATATGTACGTACCAAATGGTATTTCCTTTAAAAATAACCTGGGTGAGGCTCATAATCAGGTGCGCTCTGTCGGCCGAGAATTACGGTAAACACCTCAGCTCCTTAACAAACACCCCAACCCCACATTCAACCAAGAAAGTGGGTCGTAACAATCTTTGTTCATCAAGTCCATTGTGAGCCCACTTGCCAAAATCGGGCCGGCACGAGGTCCAGTCTGGTCTACGCCAATTTAAATGATATTCTGAAATTGGTTGCTACTCAGGATACAACACCTGTTATTAATGCACTTGTGAAGGCTAAAAGCTAAAATGAATACCAACTGTAGAAGTATTTGAAGACAAAATATTGCAAAATGTCAGTCAACTATTCAATTCAAGAGGCTGCTTTCGTAGAACCTTTGATTCCCCCCCACCTTGCAGTGCCACAACTTGTATTTTATTTATACATTTACATTACAGCGTAGGAGATAATTGCACCCGCGTTCTGAATAACTTTCACTTTCGTTTGCATGGTGTGACGAGTTAGTTGAGGCTGTCAAGATTTATTGATGATTGCGGAAATTAAAAATGATTTATAGCACTTAGGTTGTTCTACAAATGATACATATGAAGATCCATTTTGATCTGTATGTTGCACGTCTAAATTTAACAAAACAAAACAACAATACTATTGAAATTGCAATCATTTAAGATATCTCAATGCTGCAAATGACTTGCACAAACATTTATAGCAAGATAAATGTCAATATTTTTGGAATGTACTTGTAATTATAAGGACTAAAACAATGGGAACGTTTGGGAATGCTTTGTATTTATAGCCGATTAAGCTAGAAAAAAATATTTAAATCTGGAGGACTTGGCATCGAATTGGGGTGAATGTACCCTGTGACCCAAAAACGTGTTTGACAACTGGTTTAAAGTGTGAAGGCCTGCTACTTCAATTCCCCTGCACATTTTAAACTCACTTGACATACAATTGTAAAAATTAGCACAACAACTTTGATAGATTAAAAAAAATGCTTTATGCATGAATGTCAATGTTCAACGGTCAATGTTCAACTTGGTCTCACATTCCTGCACAGGGTGCTGTTGGTGGCAAACTTTTCGTGCTGAGGCCAGCGGTCTCAGCTTTTAAAAAGGAAATCACAGTCATCAGCATTCAAGGCGGTGCAATCATTAACCTTAACGCGTGAATGGATGATGTTTCACAGTGATAGGGTGGTGTCACAGCAGATGCTCACCAGTCCAAATCGACAGATATTATAATATACATATAAATATATATTGGAAGCGCAAAATACAAACTTAATTGGTTCTTGAGCAAGGTTTGTAAATTGAACATAATTTTCCCATAAATAATGAAAATATTTTTATTTCTTTTTTTTTAATTATTATTAAATTATGTTCAAATAATGAATACATGGTAGAATGTTGCATGAATTTGTTCGAGCGTTGGCGTCATAGTTCTGAGGACACCTGGGTTCAAATTCCAGCCCCGCCTGAGTGGAGTTTGCATGTTCTCCCCGTGTTTGCGTGGGTTTTCTCCGGGTACTCCATTTTCCTCCCACATCCCAAAAACCTGCATTATTTGGACACTCTAAATTGCCCTTAAGTGTGATTGTCAGTGTAACTGTTATTTGTCTCAATGTGCCCTGCGACCAGGTCAGGACGTACCCCACCTCCTGCCCAATGACAGCTGGGATAGGCTCCAGCACTCCAACAACCCTTGTGAGGATAAGCAGCTCAGAAAATGGATCGATAGTAGCATTCGTGGAATTGTTTCATCCATACTTGTCAGCAAGCTTTGCAATGAGTGTGCCATTGATATACTGCTCACAAATCATCTTTTTCAAGACCCCACTTTTTGCCACGATTGTCTGCTTTCTGTAGGTGAACTAGCAAAACATGAAAAAAGGCACACAAAAAAACATCTAGAAGGGAGAAAATGACACACTAAGCAAAGTAGTGACCAACTGCGACGCTTGTGGCACTGTAACTAAGCCGCCTTCCCTACACTGGGCGCACCACCTGGCACAAAATGGTGCTTACGGCCCGGCACAAAATGGATGAATGCAACATTCAAGCACTGCAATAAGGTTTGTCTATTGGACGATACTTTTGTTTGGTCTGTCATACGTAAAGGGCAGTCACTCACATTTGAAAAATGTACGGGTGTGGTCAGTCATCCCCGCAGATATAAAGTTACGGGTGTGGTCCACCAGTCAAGCCCACAGATATAAAGTTGAGGGTGTGTTCTGTTTGTAATTATGAGTGTATTCCTTTAAGAGCGGAGGGGGCGGTGTCAGGTAAACTAGGAAGTAGAAGGAGACCTGTGTGCGTCTGTGTTGGGGGAGAAAAAAAAAAGTCAGGGTGTGGTTCACTGCACTGGATCGGTTTTAATGTGTGCCGAGTGTGTGCGACAAGTGTGCAATGGTGCAACTTAGAGGGAAAATTGGTCAAGACCACAAAATAAGCAACATCTTTCAATACTTACGTATTTCTACTCGGAACAAATTTTATGCGCGATATTTTTTGTACTCAACTGTGCAGATTTGCAAGGGCGATGGCGTGCGGGCGCATACGTGCGCGTCAAATCACAGCGACTGTAAATGGAATAGTTCAAATATTGAGTTGTTCATAAATCGGGCTTCCAATACACGCGTCAACCTATTTCTCCAACAAAAGCCATTCCTCTATAATAAGAGGAAATTTAATTAAACTGTGAATGTGTGATTTTGTGGAGCATCACATCAGATTACAAAGAAATGTTTTAAAAGTTTCAGTCGTAACAATGACGTCTAAAAAAAGGCTAAAGGTAAAAAAGGACTCAAACATATTGATAACTTTTCATTGACCAGCAACACTTTAAAATGACATCCTGTACAAATCAGCACTGGTAAATTACACACACTTGCAACAAATGAGATCGCACCACTTAATCTGTTGGATGACAAAGTCTGTCACACTAGCACAAGGTAACCAACACTGCGCAAGCCGGACATTCAAATTGCAGGCAAACAGCGGCCACACCTCAAACTCCACAGCTGCCCGAGCAAGCACAGACTTTGACCCAAGTAGGAAAAACACTGCTCCAGTCCACATCGGATAGATCATGTAGTCGGATGACGTCATTGGTCTTGGTTGCCAACTTGGCCTTTTATAGATGCCAGATTTGTAGGTGGTGTGACCAGTCGGCTGGATATTTGATGAGAGTTACAAGAGCGACTTAACTGTTACAAAAGAAACAGCATGAATAGCCCAAGAGGGAGGTAAACAGTAACAGAAGAGACAACATTGTACCCATTTGAACTGGGTTCCAAACCCAAACAACAGCATCTTTAGTATGTTAAACTGTAACTCAGGTGAATAAAAATGCTTGTTTCTGCACAGTATTAAAGATGATCCCAGGTTAGGGCTGAGCGCTTGATCAAAACTTAATCAAGATTTTGATTTTGGAATCTCATTATCAGAAAAACATGGAAAAAAAACTGCTGAGCAGCAACGTGTGTGTATGCAAGCTCCTGAGTTGCTTGCACTAAACTTCTGACATTATTCTGCCCTCTCTGAGCGTGCATTAAGCATTTTAATGACACCCCAGGTTGGTTTATTGTAAAACTAAAAAACTACACACATCGTATAATTAAATCCAAGTTTGTTTTAGAAGTATGTCTTGTTCATGAACGCCTCACAAGGTTATGAAAGTCCTTCTTAGTCTCTGCCCAGTCTGCCTCAGTCAGTTCTTGCAGTTTTTCCACACTTCTCTGTAATAAATGGGAAATTGACTGCACTTTATCGACGCCACAACAGCGGCCAAAGCGCTAAATAAAGCCTCACATTCACTCACTCACACATTCATACAATGGCTGACTGCCGCCAGGTAAGGAGCTGCAAGGCCACCCGGGAGCAGATTAGAAATCAGTGTCTTGCCCAAGGACACTTGGACATGCAGACTGCAGCCGGGAATTGAACCAGTGACCCTTTGGTCACTGGACAACCCGCTCTACGTACTAATCCACAACCGCCTGTCATCGTCACTTGAATTGATTTTTTAAAGTCCACTTTCATTTTCTTAAAGCACTGGCTCAGCAGATTTTCAAAAAAAAAAAAGAAAAAAATTGCATAACTCGTGTCTCACACAAGTGGAGAAAAAACTCCATCGGATAGCTCCACCGCTAATATAGAAATACAGGCCTTCCCTCCTCTTGTGAGATGCCTTTTAATTAAGTTACACCTACACAATCAAAGAGATGGCTCAACAAGAAGATGGTGACTTTTGCAGCGTGGTAAGGAAAGGGTATATTTACAGAGGGAGGAGTAGCCCAAAGCGGGGTCGTTCCCCGGGGAGCTGTGGGATGGCCGTGGCCCGTCACAGGTTATCTGCTCAAATATGAGGCAGTGCCCGCACAACCGGACGTCAGGGACTTCCTGCGACCGCCAACACCAACACATGACTGCATTATTACGTTTGTCTCTTTTGTGTCATGGGTGGATACACAATCCTTGTACGCCGCTGACAGATCGCAATATCCCGTCAGTCGACGATCTGAATTGAGGGAAAATTTCAAGTAATGGATCAGGTCAAATGACTAGTGATGCCTTTTAGCATTGCCTTTAGCATTCACATTCTGAACCCACAAACACAAAAAGACATGAGGTCCATTTAAAACCAGTAGATTTATAGAAGTCAGATGATTTCGACCCAAGGTATGCGCTTCTAAGTCATACATATTTTACTGCAGTCGCCTTGTCTCACCTTTAAAACTCTACACAAGACCGTAATCAAGTCACAAATACTCAGTGGAGCATGTTGCTTCGATGCGTTACCGTTCAAAGCTTAGACACCACCACTTAAACGCACACAACCAACCCATGTGTAATAAGGGTAGTTACAACAACCTGTCGATGTCTCTACGTTATCGCCTCACAAATGCTCGACAAAGGATCTTCCATTCCAATTAGACAAGTGGCTAAATATTTCTGCGTTGTTCCGATAGTCCACAACAGTTTGAAACATGCTACCTGCAGCTATGGAATTTGCATGGTTACAACTATAGTCCGTTGTCTTTCCTTGTGTGATCAGGTCAAACAAGGCAATTACAAGTTTGACCAGAAATTACTACTTCTTAGTGCTTTTCTTAGCATGAGCATTCAGCAGTTTTTGGAGTTGGTGTCACCGTCAACACCAGTGTGGAATGAACGGATCAGGCATTTACTGGACTCCAGTTTCATACTATATTTTGACTTCATTGGAAAGCAAGAACTCATCTTCACATGATCAGCATCGATCAAGAACCTTTCAGCAGGGCAAGACTGACCACAAAAGTCAAAACTGGAGCAAATCGAGACAAAGACATACCCTCGAGAGTCACGGATAGACATGATGGAACAAAAGGCAACAGAAATGGGCTAAAATCTGCCTCGTCTAGCTCCTTTCGCAAGGCGCCAGACAGATTCTCTCTGCGTTTTTCCTCGGCTTCGCATCTCACCAACCAGCGTGTAAGGTCGACAAAAGCCGCCTGTGCATTCACACTTTCAAAAGTCGAGAAGAAAAGAGGGGGGAGGAGAGCGGACCAGCTTTTGTTTTGGATGCTTCGGCAGTCACGTCTCACTAGATACTGTAGTAGAGGAAAGTTTTTACTGACCCAAACTCTAACAACTAGAACGATGAATAAAAAAATATTGATTCCACACCAAATGTGTTTATGATATTCCATATATGACTGAAATGTGCATCAATACATAACCAGAGAAATGACTGACTCCATTTGGCCAGCAGTCTCTTTAATGTAGGCATTTGTGTTACATTGTCTTGCTCTGTCCAGTGTGTATAGCGAAGAGTGTCCAATTAATTTTTGTCACAGGCCATTGAGGTTCTGTTTCCCCTCGGAGGCCCGTTTGGATTGTGAAACCACATAGTGGTTGTTCGACTTACAAATGAGCAAATTTAAAGGAAAATTCCGGTGCTTTGGAGTAACAACGTATCCAATAAGTCATCTAATATGTACTCTATCTTGATAATCTGATGTTAAATCCTCTCTCATTTAATAGTGTTTTGAGAAGATTTATATCGACAATTACGAATTTTCAGGTGTGCCGGCATTTTCGCGAGTCACATGACCTGACATGTTACGTGGGGTTCCAAACGCTCGAATACATGGGACACCATTAAGCCCAGCGCTGATTTCTCGGATTTATCCTCATCTGATGAAGAAATAGCAGTATCGGTTGAACGGGAAGACGGAGGAATACTTCCATACAGATATGAACCTGTGGCTGTAAATGTTGAATATTCGGATGGTTCTTCGAGCGGAATGACGCGGAGTCAGACGAGCGAGCTCCGAGAACCATCAGTAACACGTCACATCCGCGCACGTAGGTCATGTGACTCGCAAAAATGGCACCGCACCTGAAAATTTGTAATTGTTGATAAAAAAAATTCTCAAAACACTATTAAATGAGAGAGGATTTAACAGGTTATCAAGATGGAGTACATATTACATGACCTATTGGGTACACTGTTCTTGCAAACCACGGGAATTTTCCTTTAAGTTTCACGAGACACCAGCCGTCGCCCGTCCAATTTTTGTCTTTAGTCGTGAACAAAAATGAGAGAAACCTCAAGAACAGCATTCTCGCCCATTTCCTCTTCTTTGTGGCCATCCCTTCTTCAATGACAATTGTGACCTTTCATTTTGATTGAATTAAAAAATATATATTATTAATACAGTAGAGAATATTGTATGTGGATCCTAAAAATAAAACCTTACTCTGATGCCTAGTAGCAATGCCTATGGCCTTTGTAAAAGATGCCTCGAGATGATGGATGGACACATTTGATGCGCTTGTTCTGCTCTCATTCTTCCGTCACCCGACTCAGTATTGCAATGCATTGATCAATCGATATTTTTACCCACCACTACAAGAAGAAATTAGTTTTTAAACTCAGTAATACCACTCTTAATTGTGGGAAAAGTTTTGTCTCATTGGTCTATCACAAAAACATGGAAGTTGAACAGTGACGTGTACAGTTTTTATAGCCACTGTGGGTACAGTACAGAGTGTGAATACTTTTGCCAGCTCTGCTTGTACATAAAGCACAGGTGTCCAAAGTTTTTCCTGAGGGCCACGTACACAAAAAACAAAAACATGCGAGGGCAAATGTAACAGTGACTTTACTGGATTAGGCAATAAAAAAAAATAATAATCAAGGAATTTCTTCATATATTGTAATTACTTTGAAAAGCTGCTCCATCACAGTTTTATGCAAAAGCTGCAGACTTGCGTTCCACTAGAATAGATCGGCCCACCCCCTGAACTGAACAGCAACTGAATCCAATCTCCACATTCAGAACAATCTGTAGAATCCTGATCATTTTTAATTAAGTTATAGGTAAGTGGAGGAAGTCATTTTTTTGCTTATGAGAATATCCTTCATTCACCACAGTGAATAAAGAGAAATGTTCCTATTTTAGCTGGAAATGTATTTCTTTTCCGCATCGTTGCATATCTAGAAAAGCTCTTCGGCATAATAACACGAATTGTGAACCCCCCGATTGAAGCCCCCCAGCGTGGTTGGAGGTGGGTGTTCGTGTGGGTCGGTGTTCTTACCTCCGGTGGGCTGATATTGAAGGCGTCTGCTATCTTGGCGTACAGCTCCTTGACGTTAGTGAAGCCTTCAATTCTACCCGTGGGGCTGCCGTGGGCGAGCTGCGTGTGGAAGACCAGCTTGGGCCGCAGGTTGGCGGGCGGCGGCGGAAGTCCTCCGGCGCCGTTCGCCGCGGACTTGTTGCCTCCGGAGGCGAGCAGCGAGCCCGCCGCACCTGCGTGGTGCCCGCCGCCGACCTCCTCGTTGTCCACCAAGTGCTCCCTGGTCGACTTGTTCTTCTTCCTCCACGGGGCCAGCGGCATTTTTGTGCGTCTCGGGTAGCCCGTCAGACCGCTAAAACATTTGAACCTGTTGAAATCTGTTTTTTGTTGTTGTTGTTTTTGTTTATTTACTTCCTTGTTTTACTTCCTTTCTCCCCCCCTTCCTCCAAGGATACTTCTTCGTCGCTCACCTGGCAGCGGCCCAGTCCGAAGCGTCGAGTTTTGCGGGTAATAGACGGCGGCGAACGACCAACAGGTACCCGGGGATAAAGTGCGGTGGTGAGAAAGGCAACCTGCGGCCTGCCTGGCTAACAATAGCTTCTCTGTGCGCGCCTCGCCCCGGCGCAAGCGCACTGGCGGCGGCGGCGGCCCCGGTACACCTGTGCACCCATGCGATCACTTCATTGGTTACACCTGTTACAACCACAAGCATCACTTTTTCCTCACTGCTGCAGTCGCCACAGTTCCAGAAAACAGTCCATCCATCCATTTTCTTTTCCGCTTATCCTCACAAGGCTCGCGGGGAGTGCTGGAGCCCATTATCCCGGCTGTCAACGGACAGGAGGCGGGGTACACCCTGAACTGGATGCCAGCCAATCGCAGGGCACATAGAGACAAACAGCCGCACTCACAATCACACCTCGGGGCAATTATAGAGTGTCCGATTAATGTTGCATGTTTTTGTAATGTGGGAGGAAACCGGAGTGCCCGGAGGAAACCCACGCAGGCACGGGGAGAACATGCAAACTCCACTCAGGCGGTCCGGGATTGAACCCGGGACCTCAGAACTGTGAGGCTAACGCTTTTACCGGCTGACCCACCGCGCCGCATCATTAACAAATCATTAGAAGAAAACAATGATATTTTTCATGAAAATAACTAGTGGTAAAATGCCACCTGACGGGAAAAGGGTTCCCTGCCCCTGTTTTACATAACGTGAACAATATTTGCACATAATTACATAATTGACATTAATTCCAACTATTTGAACATGCTATCTGCATATATAAATAACCTTTCAACAGTATAATAAATATTTGCACATGTACACTCAGCTGTAAATGCAGTCTGAAACACCACTGTTATGTTTTACTGCTTTATATTTCAACATTATCCATCCATTTTCTGAGCATCTTATCCTCACAAGCAGGAGTGCTGGAGCCTATCCCAGCTATCATCGGGCAGGAGGCAGAGTACACCCTGAACTGGTCACCAGCCGATCGCAGGGCACATGGAGACAGACAAGAGTCAATCACACCTAGGGACAATTTAGAGTGTCCAATTACCGCATATTTTTAGGACATGGGAGGAAACCGGTGTGCCCAGAGAAAACCCACACAACCACTGGGAGAATATGCAAACTCCACACGGGCGGGGCTGGGATTTGAACCCCGGTCCTCAGAACTGTGAGGCAGATGCTCTAACCAGTCCTGCCCTCAACATTATTTTCAAATCTATTTAAAATTGTTTCATATTATTTTACAATATGCTTTGCTTCACAACTTAAATGTATTACATTTCAGCACAAATATATTTTTAAAAATATTTTGAAATAAATAAATGCTTGGTTTTATATTTTCACCTTTTTATATATTTATTTTAATATGCTTTGATTTATTGCAATATACTTTGTATATAACATATCTTTCCTCTAGCCACATTATTAATGCAAGGGCTGCTGATTTCAACATCTTGAGCAATATTTTTTATGGATTCCATTTTACACATGTATTTTTATTTATTTTTGACTTTTATGTATGCGTCGACACTGGAGAAGCTCTCCAATTTCATTGTACAGTTTCGTATGACGAAAAAATTGAATTCAAATTATATTTAAATATCTTTATTACTAAGCGGATGGATGGCTCTTTATTACTTTCTTTACAATATGCTTCAATTATTTTAAAAATATTTGCTGCTTGATGTCGCCTCTTTATTTTTTCTGCAGAAAACTCATGAGAGTCAAAACAAAAAAATTGCATTTTACAAATATACCGTTGGCCTCATAACTTTACATAATCTGGCAGAATTGGTGAAATATTGGCAAATATTGGAAAGTATGACTGATGAGTGAATGAGGACCATCGCATTATTTTCTTGATGGTGACTTTTCTTTTATGATTGTGCAATTCTGAAGTGCCTTTTGGTTTAATTTGAATCTCATTGAAATAGAAAAAAATGTTTTCTCCTTTACTTTCGTTTTTTTTTTTTTTTTTTTAATGGTACACATTTTCCACGTTATGAAAAATTCAAACGATGTTTTTCTTATTTAGTGTAGTTATACTGGTATTTGTTTGTAACAACATGCAACTCTGATGCATCATATTGCAAGGAGGCATCGAGTATGTAGTTATCTCACTGCATACGGAGTTTGAGTACTGTATACTGCTTGCAAAAAAAATCATGGGGAATGTCGTAATCGGCTTTGTTTTTTGTTTTGCGCTTCCCAGCCACCGTAGTGCAGAGTAGTTTCGCTAAAAACACGAGGCCCCTCAGTCACAACATTCATGCATTCATCCCTTTGACGATCCACGCCCCAATGTTAGCGGTGACGTGTGATGTAGCGTCCCCTTGTGGGGACAAATGTCATGTCATGTCAGGTCAGTCTTGGCAGCTGAGAAATTGCAAGATGGCAGCGCAGTCAGTCGTTTTGAAAGCCGAATCACAGTTTGGGCAAGGCCGATTTGGTACACACCAATAATGTTGTTTTAGATTCACAGAGAAGACCCAAAATTGGGCCTTGAAACTCAGTTTGGGCCACTAGAATACAGTACATGCTAAAAACAGAGTTCCATTTCCCAATTTTGGGCCCTCAAGCCTTAGTTTGGGCATATGGTTACTATGTTGCCCCAAACAATTTTCTCCAAACGATTTGCAACCCCCACTCATCAGTTTTGGCAACCCCAATATGGTATATGTAACATCTTAATAACAGAGTGCTGACAGGGTAACCCAAAAGCTCAATTCGTATAATCCTGATAAAGTACGGAGGCAACTAACACCTTTAGAATTTTCAGGGAAGTCCCCCAAAATGGACCAACAAACCATTTTGGGCCTCTACATTTTGGGTTTTTTGCAACTTTATAATCATGTTTGCTAATTATACTGGTGACCAGTTCAGGGTGTAGTCCAGATTTCAACCGAGGTTACCTTGGATAAGATTCAGCACTCCCAGAACCTTGTGAGGATAAGTGGCTTGGAAAACGGAAGGATGGGTGGATAGTGTTAAATTCACTGAAGGTTCCCAAAAAGCTATCCAGAAGACTTTTTGGGTCCTAGAACCTCAGTTTGAGCAAACCTGATGTAGTACAAACTACTTAAATTCATACAGGGGCCCCAGAAAATGTACCTACAAACCATTTTGGCTCCCCAAACCTCAGTTTGGATACCCTGATACATGATGTGCTTCAACAGTGTTAAATTCACACAGGAGCCCTGAAAATGAGTATACAAGAAATGTTGGCATACAAACCTCAGTTTGGGTAAACATTTGAATGTGTTCAAAATAGCTCGAGAACAAATCTATTAACTCAGTTGGACACTTGAGAAGTGTTGCAAAACTGCACTTTTTCCCCTCACAATGTGGGAGCTGTGCCGCATTATGTCACATCATGACTAAAAGTCTGGATATTTTTCAAACAAAGTGTGAAAACAGGTTGGTCAGATACATTTGAGTAAGCCTGCCTTTCGCATACCAAATTCGTGATTGAACACAATTTAACCGCGCTGCTGTGTTGATGTTTGTGTGCAACTGCATATGATAGCAAAATAAGGTTTAATACCAACTAGACAAACGTGGATTTTTTTTTTTTTTACAGAAAAGTAGCAATTTTTGAACTGCCAGGATTTTGCCCGACATGAATTATTCTGTATACTAATAATACAGTGTTAAATTCACAGAGGAGTCGCGCAAAATGTACTCATGATCTTCAATATCTTGGGCCCCAAACCGCAGTTTGGACAACCAGATTATTATGTAAACCAATAATACACTGATAAAGTCACTTTGGACCATTGGTTAAATGGCTCAGGGCATATGTAAATATTTATTTAAAATTAAAAGCACAATCATGACTAAATTTCTGACAGGGGGGGGGAGATTGTCACTTGACACATAGCACAGGACATTTATGGCACCTATTAAAGCATTTGATAGTGGGGAAAGAGACTGTGCATAAAAAGTCCAGCCGGTTTTGGAGCATGCGTGGTATTTATAAAAATAAAATAAAATAAAAACCAGCAAAAAAGGTCATAGATGGAAATTGCACATTTATCCAGGCGTGTCTGAGCTTGCGGGTCATCATCCTAAGTGGGTAAGTGGCGTTTCAGGACATCCTTGGCGTTGCTAGGTAATGTTTCTGGAAAGTTCACGTCGAACTCCACCACCAGGTCTCCTCTCTGCTCTGGGTTTTTGGGGAAGGGCAGACCCTGGCCCGCTACCGTTTTCCTCATGCCCGGCTTCACCACGTCTGTGATCTTCATGTTGCACGTGTTGCCGTCGATGGTGGACACGGTCACCGAGCATCCGCACAATGACTGTGAAGAGAAGAAGGAACGCAGTCAGTTGAGAGGACACAGAAGGTCACTCGGAACTGTTCTGTCTTTGGCTGTTGTGTGTTTTTTACACTGCCCATCAAAGCCAGCTTGTCCTGTGGTGCTATTGTTGGGAAAAATACCAACAGACTAAGGCGGTTTCAAGTCAACAGACCTTACGGCTTCCAAGCTAAAAACAGAAGTCGTATGGCACCCTTTGTCAGAAGGAATGTCAGAATATCAGAAAAGGAGTTACTTAAGCACCTTTGATCCATCTATCTATCTATTAATCCATCCATTTTCTTCCACTAATCCAGGGTCAGGTTGCTGGGGTAGCAGCCTATATAGCAGAAAACCCGAGACATTCTTCTACCTAGCCACTTTGACCAGCTCCTTTGTGAGGTAAAGAGTGATGTTCCCAGGTCAACTGAGAGACATTTCTTGTCCTTGACATTGTCTTTCCAGTTTTTCCTAGATCTTCCCTGGACGGTGCCCAAAATACCTCACCAAGAAGGCATCCGTGGAGGGAACAAACTTATTCCCAAATCACCTCATCTGGCTTCTCCAGATCCAGAGGAGCAGCCACACTACCATGAGCCCAACTAAGTGGATCGCGACGGTATGTGAAAGCCAGGAAACCTCAACTAATTTCAGCTCCTTGTATCCTCAATATTCTTCTTTCAGTCACAGTCCACAACTCGTGACGAAGGGTGAGGGTGGGAACATAGGTTGACTGGTAAGTCAAGAGTTTCGCCTTTCGGCTCAGTTCCTATCTCAGTCAGTTCAAACTGAGCTGCAAACCAGTCCAGCGTGAGTTGAATATCGCAGCTTGATGAAGCCGACAGAACAAGATCATCGGCAAAAATCCGAGATGTAATATGGAGGCCACCAGACTGGACCCTTTCATCACCTCGGCTGTGCCTTGACATTCTTTCCATTTTAATTATTATCACAATCAGTGAAAAAGAGCTACCTTGGTGAAGTCCGACCCTCACTGGAATTTAGTCTGATTCACAACGGACAAATTCTGACTCCAGTCGTACAGGGACTGAACAGTCCATATTTGTGGGTTAGGTACCTCATACAACCGGAAAAACGTCCAATGGACTCCCCAATAAAAATGGTCAAATGCCTTCTCCAAGTCCACAAATCAAGTAGACTGGTTGGGCAACTTCCCATGCTCACTGTAGAACCCTGCATATGGTTGGTAGAGCTGGCCTACAGTTCCACATCCAGGACAAAAACTACACTGCCCCTCCTGAATTGGACGTTCATCTTCCTCAACGACCCTAAACTCTGGAACCCCTGAATAGACCATACCAGGAAGACAGAGGAATCTGATTCCCTTGTAGTTGGAACAGACCCTCCCTTTAATTAAAAAACTGGGACCACCATCCCCGGTTTCGCAATCTAATGGTGTTCAAATCCAAATTTTCAAGCCTCTGAGGTCGTACCAGAGGCAGGACTGCAACAATGTGTGAGGGATTTAAGGGAAGGCGGAACAGAAGACTCTCCAGTCCTTCTCATACTGCCTGTCAAAATCGGCAGTGTCGCTGATATGTGTACCAAAATGGAAATGGGGGTTGAAGTAGATGGATAGTTAATGGGATAATGGGACAGAAGACACTCAAGCCCCTTTCACACTTCGCTTTTACTCCAAATGGTCCAGAAAATCTTTTGATGTGTAATGTTATTTCCTATCCTTCTGAATGAGCATAGTACTGATGCACTTACTGTATGTAATGTGCCTCATCAGCATTGACAAAAAGCCCCAGCACCTGCGTTTGCCCACTTGTGAGCACGACGCGGCCACGTACTTTTGCCATTACTCCCACTTGCAGCACAGATATGAATCTCTCTCTCTCTTTCTCTCCCTAGCTGTGATTCATTCAGAGTAGTCGGAACAAATATTTAAACACCATTTAATCACACTCCATGTTTCCTATGGTCACATTTTCCTGCAAATAGTGCTATTATTAGCTCTGCCCCACGTCGTTCTCGTGAAGTGACAAATATCCACATGGGCAGATAGAGAGCTGCCTGCGCCACTTTACACAGAACCTATCAAAGACTGGAAATTGCCGTAACTGGGTGGTCTTTAACACCGGTCCAGGGAACTCCGGAATACCCTTACACACGAAGGTGGCGTCCCGCCTTTATGACGGCTGTGACGGTACTTCCAAAGATGGAAAATTGTCAGGTAAAAGTTGGAATTATCAATACCAAGGTGAGGTAATTTGCCGTTAGTCTCTTTCGCGCAGAGATCCATCAACAAGAATACAGTACATCTTGCTATCGAAAAGTATATACTTGTGTATTGATCCGGTGCGGTGAGAAAAAAATGATCATCACTATCTACATTTTGAAAAATATTTGTTTTAACTTAAAACGGCTATTTTAAATAAAAGTTTTGCTATTGTGAATTGATGATATTTTACATTTACTTATTGTACCACGTACAATAACAATGTACAAGTTATATTGACACTTCTCGATTGATGTTTAAACTTAAAACTGATTTCTGACATCAAATATTTGATATGACGATATTTGACATTTAAACATCTTTAAATCACATTCCGTGATTGTGTATCAATACTGTACTGTGATAGAAAACACTACAAATATGTCCCAATATGAACATTTTGCTCCACCGCTAGTAAAAGTGTTCAAGCTATGAGAGAAAAGGATACCATAGACTTGATACCAAACAGGACGTATTATAGATGTTTTCTTCCAATTTATCCAGTATTGTTGTTTCTTAATATTATGGAACCTCGACCTGGTTGGCATCTCACCTGTCGTAAGCTGACCCGGACGGGATACACGATGTTGGAACCCTCCCGCCTGAAGTGTTGATGCGGCTTGTCCTTGATGACAAACACAATGTCCGCCGGGATGGTGTTGGGAGACTCGTCGCCCTCGCGCGGGAAGGTGATCTTGGTCCCCTCCTTCCAGCCCCGCTTGATCTCGATGGTGAGGATCTTGTCCTCCGTGCGCATGGTCCTACCGTCCGGGTTCAGCCGCTTGCGGGAGATCTTCATCCGCTTGGTACAACCGTGGAATACCTCTTCCAGGGTGACCCTGAGCTCGTGAACGATGGCCGGGTCCTGCTTTCGACGCTGCTGTTGCTGCTGCCCTCCTGGGCCGGAGTGCGCGTCCCGGGGGAATCCGTTCAGGTTAAAGCTGGTGAAGGAGCCGAAGGGGTCGTTTCCGTCCACCTCCATGTCCTCGTCGTCACGCCCGTTTCCCGCCTTACGCCCAAAGAACATCTCAAAGGGATTAGAGCCGCCAAAGAATGTGGCGAATGTGGCGTGGGGGTCTCCATGGAAAGTGTACGAGAAGGTGTTACCCTGGCCGTCGGTAGGGGGTCCACTTCCTCCCTTGAGACCTGAAGGACACGACATGAGAGGGACTAGCATCAAATTCTAGTTGGTTTTCAGCTTTGTGAGAGTCGTTGGCCGGCTGTGAACAGTAACCCAGTTGTTTTCTCCTCCTAAATATATTTTACAACGGCATTGTGAGAAAAAACGCGATTACCAGCAACAACAGCAATAGTTTGTCCCACAGCTATTTTAAAAATGATTCATAGTTGACACTTGTGTGTTAATACTGCACCTTGTAAAAAGGTAAAAAAAACTGATGCTTTATAATATTGATATTTTTCTGTTTCTACAGAAATTTTATTTTGTGATAAATGACAGTGAATTGGTGACCAATTGTTAGCACATCTGTTTCAAAGTCCAGAGGACCTGGGTTCGGATCTGGCTTCCTGCGTGTAGTTTGAAAGTTCTCCCCACGCCTGCGTGGGTTTTCTTTGGGTATTCCGGTTTCCTCCCACATCCCCAAAACGTATGTGGTAGGTTGATTGAAGACTCCATATTTTCCATGGGTGTGGATGGAAGTGTGAATGGTTTTCTATATTTGTCCTGCGATTGGCTGGCAACCAATTCGGGGGGTAGACCGCCGCTTGCCCAAACATAACTGGGATAGGCTCCAGCATGCCTGCGATCCTACTGAGGATAAGCGAGACAGAAATGGATGGATGGATATTTGACACATGCAGCTAGATGGTTGACTGTATGTATAAATTACAATTCAACATTTGTCCCACTACAACAGGGGTGTCAAACTCATTTTTGTCGCAGGCCCCATTCTAGTTAAGATTTCCCTCAGAGGGCCGTTATGGTGAAAAGATAGAAATCTTGAATCGCCTTTATGAACTAGTTTTGGAATCAAAAATCAAGCGAAATGGGTTTTTCAACCAGTGCTCATGTTTGGTAACACAAAAATGCTTATGATATCTCAACATTATTATTTATGATTTATGACAATTTGAAATGTTGGGATATATTTTCACAAGAATCACGGATTTTGACACCAATCATTTGCCTTCGCGGGCCATATAAAAATCATGTGGCGGGCCACGTCTGGCCCCCGGGCCTTGAGTTTGACACCCGTGCACTAAAGATTAAAATTGATCAATAGTTGATGCTTGTGTGTCAATACTGTACCGTGAGGGAAGACAAGTTATCCTCAGGTGTGTGAATCTCATTTTTGTTGTGGTCCAGATTGTACTAGTGATGGTTTCTCTCAGTGGGCCATAAGGACTGTGAAATGCTAAAATTTTGCAATCCCCTTACAGTATTAAATATCAATAGCAACTTTGTAGCTAACTCGTTATGAAATCCTGAATCAAGTATAACCCATCCATCCATCCATCCATCCATCCATTTTCTTCGCCGCTTATCCTCACGAGGGTCGCGGGGAGTGCTGGAGCCTATTCCTGCTGTCAACAGGCAGGAACCGAGGTACACCCTGAACTGGTTTCCAGCCAGTCGCAGGGCACATCAAGACAAACAGCCGCACTCACAATCACACCTAGCGGCAATTGAGTGTCCAATTAATGTTGTATATTTTTGGGATGTGGGAGGAATGCCAGGAGAAAACCCACGCAGGCACAGGGAGAACATGCAAACTCCACACAGGCGGGATTGAACCCGGGACCTCAGAACTGTGAGGCCAACGCTTTACCAGCTGATCCACCGAACCGCCCTCAAGTATAACACTTTGATTATTTTTCAATACAGTTACTGTGAAAAGGGTTTTATGGAAGAAAAAAAAAAACATGGTTGCAAGATCTCAATGCGATTACTTATTACTTGAAATATTGCTTCAGATTTTAATATGTATCATGTTAGTTGAGTCATCCATCATTTGCTTTCCTGAGATCGCATAAAATGAAGAGGCAGGACGGAGCCAGCCCGGGGGCTGTTCGTTTGACACCTTTGCTATACACACGATGTGGATGTTCTGTACTGCCATAACTTAGATACCATACGTCACGATGGATGCTGTCGTGTCGTGTGCAAATGTGACAGACGATCGAGCTTTTAAATGCCGGTTACCTTCTTCGCCATGCTGGTCGTAGATGTCCCTTTTCTTGGGGTCACTGAGGACCTCGTAAGCCTCGGCGATCTCCTTGAATTTCTCCTCGGCCGCCGCCGACTTGTTTTTGTCCGGATGCCATTTCAACGCCTGCTTCTTGTACGCTTTCTTAATATCTTCCTCCGTGGCTCCTTTACTGATGCCGAGCGTTTTATAGTAATCTTTCCCCATTTCTGTTCGTCCGCCGTCTTAACGGCAATGTTTGGGGGAAAAAAAAAAAAAAAAAAAAAGGGAGCTGAGGGAGGAATGGAAAAAAAAAAAATCGCTGGTTCTGTTCGCCCGGGAAGTGGCTTCGCCTTCACGCCGGCTTAGCGTTCACCGAGCCGGTGAATCATCTCGCGTGGAGGCTGTGCAGCTTGTTCTTGTCATTATTATTGCTATTCCTCCAGGGTCGGTGGTAGCCTACCGGGTGACCCTTTAAATAGACTCGCATCTCCCTCCCTCTGCGGCGTCCATCGTACGTCAAGCTAGCCGTTTGAGCAATGTACCACTTCCGGGTTTGCGATGAGACTGCAAAGCGAGTGGAAGACGCTGACTAAATTTACCCAAGTAGCAAATCTCTTTTGGATGATTTTTTTTTTTAATTTTACAATGAAATGTATGCGTGGGGTCGGTGGGGTGGATTAAATTCGGCATGGTTGTCGGCAACGACACAATAAAATCAAAAGTTACTAAGATAAACAGGTGTAAATTTGAATTCAGTTTTGTTATTTTTCCGGCAATTTCCCATCAACAACTGAATTCTTTTATTTTGAAACATTATTTCCTGTCCTACTGATTTATTATTATTTTTTTTTAAACAGGGAGTCAGCGGCTCTTTCTAGAAGACATTGAATTCCAGGCTGGGCGTGTTGTCACTCACTATCCTGGCGTCCCTGTCTGCACATTAGCCAAGTGAGAGGTAACAGTTCTGGTGGTGACGTCATCGCAAGCCCGTGAATTAGTCACCTTTCAATCTTGACATCACTTGCATCACCTTATCAGGCAGTAAATGCCGATGAAATGTGTGCTTAATTGTAACAAATCTCCATTTTCCCCTTCTTTAGATTATTTAAATGATGATGTTTCGCACCGGCTGGTCGGGATGGCCACCAGCTGCCACTATAGAGCGCCACCTGCTGTCCCAAGAAGACGTTGTGGTGCATTTCATCGTCTTGTCGCTCCACTGTCTGGCGGTGAGTCAGCACGTGAGAGGGGGCTGCAGCGTGGTGCGGATCGTCACCAAATGGATCAATTCCGCGGATTGTTCGTTAAACTGGATCGCGACCAAGATGGTTTCATCTCGTTGTCGGAGCTGCACAGTGAAATGAGCAAGCATGGCATCTCTGCGGCGGAGACTAAGGTGCAGGTAAACGTCTCTGGCTTGAATGATGCAGATAACGTTCTCCCCACTTCAGTGAAAATGCGCTTCTGTCTCATAAACATGCACACAGAATGTCATTGACTCTTACGATAACGACAACAACGGCAAACTGGATTATGATGAGTTTCTCAGCTACATGATGGACCGAGAGAGGAAATGGAAGATTTGCTTTGACCACCTGGACAAGGACAAGAGTGGTGTGTAAATGAATGAATCAATCAAACAAACAATCAATGAAGTAAATATGAGGATAACTTTGTAACATCAAATTCCACTCATGAAACAACATTTACATCAACCCATAAAACAATATGACACTAGTCGTAAATCTCACTCATAGGCCAGACCATTAGGTACACCTGCACCCTTACATGCTGTAGTTCTAAATGAAAAATAATTGAAGTACTGTAAATCACCCAAACGTTGCGCAGATTGAAATAAATGTATTGAATAGCCCCCAAATGTTGCACTGTTAAAATAAGGCTACCTTACATAACCAAAATGTTTTGCTGTTAAAATGACACTTTCATAAATAACCAAAAAGTCACACACTTTAAAGTAAAACTATCGCATTCTTCTTCTTTTCCTTTCGGTTTGTCCTGTTAGGGGTCGCCACAGCGTGTCATCTTTTTCCATCCAAGCCTATCTCGTGTATCTTCCTCTTTGACGCCCACTGACCTCATGTGCTCCCTCACAACATCCATCAACATTTTCTTTGGTCTTCCTCTCGCTCTTTTGCCTGGCAGCTCCATCCTCAGCACCCTTCTACCAATATACTCACTCTCTCGCCTCTGGACATGTCTATCAAAGTCTGGTCTCTCTAACCCTGTCTCCAAAACATCCAACTTTGGCTGTCCCTCGAATGAGCTCATTTCTTATCCTATTCAACCTGCTCACTCCGAGCGAGAACCTCAACATCTTCATTTCTGCCACCTCCAGTTCTGCTTCCTGCTGTTTCTTCAGAGCCACTATCTCTAATCTGTACATAATAAGTAAGACTATAGCATAAATCATATAAATGATGCTATGGTAAAATAAGACTACCGTAAATACCCAAACAATTGTGCAGGTTTAAAAAACGCTACTGGAACTGCCCAAAATTGCACAGGTTCAGATAATATTACCGTAAATCTCTCAAAATGTGTATAAAATTACTATACACTTTGTGCAAGGTAGAACAGGTTACAATAAAATGATAGTAACGCTCTAAAAAATGTTCCAATGAAAAATCATAAATCCCATTTTATCCTAAATACTCTCAAACTTTCCCGGGTTAAAATAATATTGCTTGGAAATCTGAAACAAAAATTTAACAGATTATAATGGATTATTAGTAATCCCAACATAAGACTTCTGAAAATTAGTTGAAAAAAATCTTCTTTGAAGAAATAGATATTCTAAAATATTACATTTACATTACTAC
Source organism: Syngnathoides biaculeatus (assembly GCF_019802595.1). Lineage (NCBI taxonomy): Eukaryota > Metazoa > Chordata > Actinopteri > Syngnathiformes > Syngnathidae > Syngnathoides > Syngnathoides biaculeatus. Next base: position 8,620,865 of record NC_084652.1, read on the forward strand.
CATAAATCCGATAAAGGTTGCACAGATTAAAATAAACAAGCACTGAAAAAATAAAAAAAAAAACACCAAAGATGAACAGGTTAAAATAAAACCATCATTAATAATTAATAATAGTTGTGCAGTGTAAAATAAAACTACAATAAAACCCCACAAAATATGCACAAGTTACAAAAAATACTACAGTAAATCCCATCCATTTTACACAGTTTGAAATCAGACTGCCATGATATTTGGGCCTCTCATCCAGTGTGTGCAGGTGAACTTGTACATTTCTTGCCACCGTTCATCAACCACAAATATTCATTGTGCTGCATTTCATGTTGTAATTGCTTTGTATCTCTTTTTTTAATCAGGGCTGATCGACCAGGAAGACATCATATGTTTGTTTCAGGAGTTAGGATTGGCCATTTCAAAGGCCCATGCCCATAAAGTCATACAAATGTAAGATTTCTTATGGTCTAAACACCACACAGAACAACAACGGAATCTCCAAAAATGAACACCATCCCAATTTTTTTTTTTGTCAAATGATTGGACATAAACCATAGTAAAAACTTTATTAACCGTACCGACCGAGTATAAGTTCACATTTTAACATTCCTTACTATTATGTCACATTATTGTCCAATACAACTAAACTACTGCGATTGGCTGGAAAGCAGTCCAGGGTGTACCCTGCCTCCTGCCCGTTGACAGCTGAGATAGGCTCCAGCACTCCCCGCGACCCTTGTGAGTATAAGTGGCTAAGAAAATGGATGGATGGATGAACAACTAAATTAAAGTAAAACTAGTGACCCTTTAAAAACAGCAATGGCGTGGGAACCAGAAATAGTTGCCAAATTTGTAGTAATTTTGATTCAAGTCGTTAGCCTCATTTTTGGCTCTTTGCTACTTAGCCTACATTATTGAGTCCATTATTTTGATCATGCAATTAATACTCAATAAATTGCATTTCCCCAGATCAGTTGTTGGTCACATTTCATATGGGCCCACTTTTGAGACATATAAAAGATAATATTCCTTCACAAATAAAGGGACCTCAGAATTCTCTCATGGATGTCTGTTACTAGGGCACAGTCGCAAGTACATAGCCAATATCACTAAAAAAGTACGACCCTGACCGCTATTATTACATGGTGCACTTACAATATGGTGACATTTCCACCGCAGGATGGACACAGATGGCTCTATGACGGTGGACTGGGACGAATTCCTACAGCACGTCATCCTCAAACCTGTGGATGACATTGGCGAGTTGGTGTCATCGTGGAAACACAGTCTGGTGAGACTCCAAACATCCATCCGCCTATTTTCTGTGGCACTTGTCCTTATTAGCATCACGGGTGACCTGCAGCCTATCCCACTCATTCGAAAATCTTCATTCTAGCGGGTTCGCGAATGATGAACCGCGATATGATATAGCGCAGGTTTATTGTACATAATTGTTGGAAGAGAATTAATGCCCGATTCTCAGTATTCTGCACACGTTCATTGTCGGGTAGGTTTTCGACGTGGGCGAGAGCCGAGCGCTGGCCATCGAGTTTCCAGAAGAGAGTTCCGGCATCGGCGCGTGGAGAAAATTCGTACTCGGCGCTGGTTTGGCTGATGCAGTTTCCCGGACGGTGACGGCTCCCATCGACCGCCTCAAGACCCAGCTGCAGGTCAGCACCATTGTGGATCTATTTGATTTTACTATGTTCTTTTCATTCCATTACTTCGCTATACTCCCTTAAGGGTAGCGCAATCAGATTTTTTTCCCCACACAGATCATGGATATAGATCTGATTTCGGCCTCTTTCGCATCGCTTTTTCGGTGATTCCAACTGCTCCCAAGCTAGTGTTATATAGGTTAAACAAATCAATTAAAACACTTGATCCTACCTGCCACACATAATCCCACACTACAATAGCTATTCAAAACTGTTTGGTGATTTGTACAACCCCAAGCAGAATTTTGGCTAATGACTGCCACAAGATGACGGACACCCAGCTGTGGCACGGCATCTCTCGATGTCTATGATGAAAACAGAGCAGCAACATGGTAAAATGCCAACTCTGACACTTTCAGGCTGTTCAAAATGTCAGATCATTCTGTTCTCTTTGTAGTTTTATGGATCCAAGGCCTTTACTCGTGGCTTGCAGGAGCTACGTATCGGCAGCCTTCGTTCCATGTGGCAGGGAAATGCTGTCAATGTCCTGAAGGGGACGCCGCAGTCCACACTTCAGTGTCTCATCTACGCTCAGGTGGTTCTGCATTTCAACCATCAAACTCCATTGAAACATTGCTTTGTTTCTAACAAACATTCCTTTGTCTGGGCTCAGATGAAGGTGTCCATGCAGGGCAGAAGTCGGGGGAGTCTGAGTGTGCAGGAGCGCTTTGGCTTGGGTTGCGTATCCGGTGCTGTGGCTCATGCTGTCTTTTACCCTCTGGAGGTATTGCGGATCGACAAACTCTTAATTATCATGCAAAAAGATTCACCAATCATTGCAATGCATTGCCGATCTGATTACTCTGATGTTATCACCTGCAAAACTTGGGAACACTAGGGTGTGTATATATTTGCACAGTAGCTGAGGATTTCTTACACCTCTTTCATATCAAAGCCGTAACAGAAGATTGGTTTTACCAACAGGTATTGAAGGTGCGGCTAAACCTGCAGCGGGTGGGCGCCTACCACGGCATGGTAGCCTGCGCCCGCTCCATCTACCGGGAAGAGTCCTTGTCCTCGTTTTATCGAGGATTCAAACCCAGCATTCTCTGTATGATCCCATACGCAGGCGTGGAGTGTGCTGTACATCAGGTAATCAAGGGTAGAGTCATATATGACTAACAAACACAGCCTGGAAACTCTCTGTACTTACACATTCCTTATTTGTTTCTGCTAGTCTATCATGACCTGGGCCCAGAGTGATCCAGCTTACAGTACCGACTCTGGGCTCTTCTTCTTCAGTTTTGTTGCCTTTGCTTGCGGACAAATGAGCAGCTACCCTCTGGCGGTGATAAGAACGCAGCAACAGGCGCAAGGTAGAGTCCTCTACCAACACGTATACGCCACTTTTCTACCACACGAGTTACCTTGGTCAGTTTTCTACTTCAAAATTGTTACATTGAAATTATCAGTCAGAACGAAACACACCAAAATGACAACAGTGGAGTGTGTTTACTTTTTTGGTAGAAGGATATGAATTTGACTTGAGGGGATCGAAGCCAATTGCAACACAGTGGAAACGATGAAGGTTAGATGAAGTTTAACACAGTTCCCAAGAATGTCAAGGAAAGTTTATATTAGTCTTCTTTTTTTTCGGCTTGTCCTGTTAGGGGTCACCACAGCGTGTCATCTTTTTCCATCTAAGCCTATCTCGTGCATCCTCTTCTCTAACACCCACTGTCCTCATGTCCTCCCTCACAACATCCATGAACCTTTTCTTTGTTCTTCCTCTCGCTTGTTTGCCTGGCAGCTCCATCCTCAGCACCCTACTACTAATATACTCACTCTCTCGCCTCTGAACATGCCCAAACCATCGAAGTCTGCTCTCTCTAACCTTGTCTCCAAAACATCCAACTGTGGCTGCCCCTCTAATGAGCTCATTTCTAATCCTATCCAACATGTTTCACACCGAGCGAGAACCACAACATCTTCATTTCTGCTATCTCTAGTTCTGCTTCTTGTTGTTTCTTCAGAGCCACTGTCTCTAATCCGTACATCCGTACAAGGAAAATTAATGTTAGTATCCCTTCTATTAATTGTTTGGCACAGGAGGCAAATTTTATCCCACAATTGTCTGGTGACCAGTTCAAGGTGTACTATGCCTCTTGCCTAAAGTCGGCAAGACAGACTGTCGCTCACCTGCAATCCTAATGAGACTGTGGAGTCAGCAGCATCCAAGAAGGCCACAAAAGGCTAATGTTAGTGTCTTTTGCATCTACTTTCTGACTATAGCAGGTCAAATTTGATCCAAGACGATACCAAGTGCAGCAAGAACACAGACAGCTACAGAAAAATTAAGACTGTAGAGTTTAATACTGTGATGTGAAGGAAAGCAAGGGAAAGCTGTCAACATCTCCTGTATTTTAATTTTTAAGTATAGGAGCGCAAATTGTACGACATTAGTGAGGAAACGACATTCTGATGACGAATCACCCACGTTCTTTAGAGCTCGGCATGGTTAGCTAACAATAGCAATTGTTTGTCATTTGTTGCTGTTTTCTCAAATGTTCCCTAATTGGCTTGACCAATTAGCGGGAGCCACTTGTGGTCTTGCCAAGAAGGTAGCGTGCAGCGGAAAAGGGGCAGTAGTTGATAATTTCTGACAGTTTCGTCACCCGCTGTCTTGTTTCCCAGCTGTCTGCTTCGGTTCACACGCCACAACGCCGGGTGTCCTAGAAGGACTTCTCAGGATATACAAAAGACATGGACTGCGGGGGTACTACAACGGTATGGGGGCCAGCTTCGTCCGGGCCGTTCCATGCGCCCTAATGAACTTCACCTTATGCAGAATGTTTGAAAACTTCTTTTCCTCCATGGGGACATGAGGTTTGGGCAGATGGGTTGAATTGTGTCACCGGAAACAAATATGCAAATTCTGCCTTGTTAACAACTGTTCCAAGCAATAAAAAAAAAAAAAAAAGTGTCATTGTTGCTCAGCCCAACCACTTTGGATGGTCTGACTACTGCACATCGGAAACACTTGTTTCGTTGTTTTCCCCACATGCAAATGATTGTTGTTATTAAATGGATGTAAAATATGTGGAATGTAAAGATATTTCAGTGAACAGCCCTCCGCTGTGTAGAATGAGTCTTTTCATGTGAGCAGCCCCACCCCTTAAGTGTACATACTAATAATATCCCATATCCATATTGTACATTAATTCTATCTATCTATCTATCTATCTATCTATCTATCTATCTATCTATCTATCTATCTATCTATCTATATATCTATCTATCTATCTATCATCTATCTATCTATCTATCTATCTATTATCTATCTATCTATATCTATCTATCTATCTATCTATCTATCTATCTATCTATCTATCTATCTATCTGCTTTCTTAATTAGAGTGCGTGACTGCCCATGTGTACAATTAATTCAAGTGTAAAGAGTTAAAACTAATATAATAATCATGAATAACTACGAGAAAATAACGTAAGGTATCGCGAGAACAGTCCGTTTCTGTCTGGGAGCTGTGTCATCATCTCCCGCCCGTGTAAGCCGCCATCTTGTCGCGCCGAGGAAGAGAAGAGAGAGACAAGACAGCTTGCTTGCTTCAGATATGGCGGACTACAGCAGCGTGGCTCCACCGTCCAGCGGCGGCGGCGGAATGAATGAGGCTTTTAAAGACGCTCTCCAGCGCGCACGGCAGGTGAAAAAAGCCGCTGAGGTTCTTTCTAGCAATTTATAATGTCGTTTTTGGTTGGGCAATGTCAGGTTACGCGCTGCAAATACCCCCCCCCCCACCCGCTCCTGCTGGCCTTGTGTCGGGCTAAGCTAACGCAACATGCTAACGTGACGCCACAACGCAGGTTACCGAAAATACGAAAAAGCGGCCGCACGACTGGAAATGAAAATATTTGACCACGCTAATATGTAGGTAGGCGGTATCTGCTTTAAACTGCGCGGCTAGGTAGGTGGAAACACTGTCGTCTGAAGCGCTTCTTTGTTGGGTCCCACTTTCGGTGGCGTGTGAAGCACCAGGCCGCTGCCCTCGTGTGCACGGACTGCCATGACCGCGACTTCAAAGAATGCATGTTACCATAATGCCATAATACCATAATGTTTTTGTTCAACTGTGTGTGTCTCAGATCGCAGCGAAAATCGGCGGGGATGGCGTTGCGGCTCCTCCAACGAGCGAGTTCGCCTACGGAGGCCAGAAAAGGCCTTTGGAGGACGCTGGTGGGTATTTTCCCATGCCTAACCTGAATATCGGTCAGTGGCTCAAATCGATTACACGCCAGTTTGTTTAATGATTGCTTGCCTGCTGTTTGTATTTTAACGATTTAACCCAGCAGTAATGTTTTTACCTCTGCCCTCCATTAATCCTAATGCATATGCTTTGCCCTGAAAGATGCTTGGTGTAACTAACACTGTGTTACCCTTGTTAACGCAAGATGCGATGCAATAGCCCTTCTAACAGTTTTTTTTCAACAAATCAGATGATTGCTAAACGATATCACATTAAACCTTAAACTGTGGGTGCACATTTTTAAATTAATAACTGACTGATAAAAAAATGTGACAAACCCCACGTGGCTAGGAAACACTTTTACCATGCTCTCACTGCACCTAGTGTGTGATTTTGTGTGGGTGGTGTACCTCAGATTATCACAAGATCAGCGTCTTATTTGACAATCGAAATTTTACCAAATCAGATGTTTCTTGTAGTACCTAGACTGGCCTGCGAGTCCCATAAGACACAGAATCCTGGAAAACAGTAGCCCCAATCCCTAGTCATATTTCGTAGATGACCCCTGCAATGTGAAATCTTTGAAATTGAAATACACATTAGGCTTGTTTGCATAGCATAATACGGCGTGTACATTTTTTCAAGGTCTTGAAACACATTTTTAAAAACAATAAAAATACATGTAATACCATTATAATGTACAGAGAGAGCAAATGATAACAACTATAGAACAAACAGTAATGCTTACAAAATAAATCTGCAATATATTGAGTACAAATTTTGACCCACAATACATTAGGTGATTAGTGTACTCGAAGAAAAACATACAAGTGAGCTTTTGGATCTATTCTATATAATATCACACTTGGAGTCCCTGACTTAAGCCTGTATCACTGTTAAGTACAAAATGATTTTGCATCATAATTATTCAACGTGTTTAAAATTTACGATTCAGAGATGATGATGGTAGAAAAATCCCTCTCAACACACTTTACAGGATACACACAAAATGAGATAAAATGAGACATCTAAGACTCAAGCGTTTGCTGACTTTATCGACAGAGTTAGAAAGAAAATATTTGGCCACCATAGTGGTCTGTGTACCAATCTTTTGGATAATGTTGGCTAAATTAATAGACTTCGGTGTTAACGGTCCCCAGTAAAGAATGAATGGTTGAAGGGCTATGGTATTGAATTGAATGTTTTCAATAGGTGCACGCATTAATTGAGATATGCATTAAGGTGATGTTTATGGTATCTCGAATACACTCAGTGATGATATTTGATCAATGTATAGTGACTGTTGGGAAGCTGTCCTAGTATGGTGACCCCTTGGCATAAAGCTGTTGTTACACAATGCTTTCAAATTGCTTCTACTTTATGGGGTTAAAATGGTCTGGGAACAATTATGATTGTTTTATCATGTCATCACAGACCAACCTGAGACAAAGAAAGTGGCGACTAATGATGGTGAGTCATCTGAATATGTGAGGGTATAAAGAGTGTATAGTTCACAACTTTGTTGTATCTCATGACTGTTGTTTTTTTCAGCTTTTTCTGCCATGGGAGCAATGGGAGGCCCCCCAAGGTGAGCTCATTTAGCAGAGCGCGGTAATAGGGATAAAATGATTAATCAAATAATTCCATCAAAAGTTGAAGATTTCCAGGAATAATTTTTTCACACGGACATATGTTATCGCAGATTCCCGCATCACTGTACAAATAAGTTGCGACGATGGCATTGAGCCTGCAGGAAAGGATGCATAAAAGGCAGAATGTCCAAGTTTGCAAACATTTCACTTTTAAACATGAAGTGCAGTGTGTTTACTGCAAAGCAGAACAAAGAAACCACAACAGCACTTCTACGATCATCAATTCTACCACGGATAATTAGAATGTATTAGAATGCCTGCACAAGTAATCAAAAATGGGTGCAGCTGCTCGCTCATTTTCAATAGCTTGATTTGGAAAAAACACTTAACAATAAATTGTAATGAGCACATACTACACAAGCTGCTATAGTATAGGTACAACTGATGCGCAGGCATGCAGCAGTATACATTCTGGCTAACTCTAACCAGTTAGCAGCCAGTCGTTAGCCTGGGCTCACAACGCCCAACTCTATACTCTCATTCACTGCTCCCCATGTCACTCGCCAGGCCCCACTTTTTAAAGCCCCACACTTTCATACCCACAGATTATTCTGTATGTGAAAATGGTGACTCAAAATGGTTACTACTTGCCCCGTGTTTATATATATATTTTTTCCATCTATTTTTGTCATTACTCAATTAATCAGAGTTGTTGGTGGAAGAATCAATTCTATAATTGCCTCAAACGTTGCACTGTGCTATCTCCACCCTCAGATCAATTTCGGAGGAATTCAAGGTTCCCGATGGGATGGTTGGATTCAGTAAGTTCACTTGTGAATATCACCTTCTGCTGTGAAATGGAAGAATGGGGTGACACTTTGTCCTTTTGTATAGTTATCGGAAGAGGTGGTGAACAAATCTCACGTCTGCAGCAGGAATCTGGCTGCAAAATACAGATTGCACCTGGTAGGATTAGTGTTGAGAGACGAAAATTTACATTTTTGTCTGCATTGTTTAAATTTGCTTTGTCTTCTAGACAGTGGAGGTATGCCTGATCGGTCAGTGACATTGACAGGAGGGCCTGATGCAATCCAGTAAGTATTTCATTTGCAAGCATTATGTTTTCGGTCCATCTATTTTCTGTACCACGTACCCTTACTAGACTCATGGGTATGCGAGAGCCTATCCCAGCTGTCTCTGGGCGAGAGGCAGGGTAGACCTTGAAATCGTCACCCACCAATTGGTGGGCATCATGTTTTAGTTATGTTAATAATTGTGTGTAACCTTGTCCTCGTCTTTCTGATAGGACGGCAAAGAGGCTGCTCACAGAGATTGTCGAGAAGGGACGCCCATCCCCGGCGTTCCATCATAACGACGGTCCAGGCATGACTGTTCAGGAGATCATGGTCCCTGCCTCGAAAGCTGGCCTCGTCATCGGCAAGGGAGGTGAGACCATCAAGAGCCTTCAGGTGAGTGACTTGTCTGTCGGAGAAACCACAATTGTCTTGGCGTGCGCGGTAACATGGCTGTTGCCATGCAGGAAAGAGCTGGAGTGAAGATGGTCATGATTCAAGATGGCCCCCAAAACACAGGTGCAGATAAACCTCTACGCATTTCGGGAGAACCCTTTAAAGTTCAGGTGGGTGATAGTCTGAGCTTTTGTTTCTAGAGATGAGCCTGTGAACTTTTTTTTCACCTCATATAATGGTCTTACGGCAGCAAGCCAAAGAGATGGTGATGGAGCTGATCAGAGACCAGATCTTCAGAGAGCAGAGGGGCGAGTATGGCTCTAGAATTGGAGGTGGCGGCGGCGAGAGCTTAGATGTGAGTTGCGTTTCTTTCTTGATGGAATGGGTTTTGGATGGTGTCCTCACCGTGTTTCTTTTTTCTCCTCAAGGTTCCCGTTCCCCGGTTTGCTGTTGGAATCGTCATTGGCAGAAATGGAGAAATGATCAAGAAGATCCAGAGTGACACCGGGGTCAGGATCCAGTTTAAACCAGGTTGGTTCATGCCACAGTCTCGAATGCCTTTTTGGTAGTGTTGGTCAATGATTAAAACTCATGCACCACGCTGACAAGCTGATGGATAACCCTAACCCTAATTGTCTGAGACCTAAGCTCAAGATGCAAAATGAGGAAGTCAGTCAAACGCAGCTTCTAATTAATCTTGTTCTCTCTCTAGATGATGGAAGTGCACCAGACAGGATAGCACAGATAATGGGTCCTCCTGACCAGGCTCAGCACGCAGCAGAGATAATTTCGGACCTGCTGAGGAGCGTCCAGGCCGGTGGGCCTCCAGGACACGGTGGAGGTGGTGGAGGCGGAAGAGGCAGAGGACGCGGGCAAGGCAATTGGAACATGGGGCCTCCTGGTGGCCTCCAGGAGTTCACGTTCTCTGTTCCAACCATGAAGACTGGCCTCATCATTGGAAAAGGTAGGATGACCTAATCATTACCCTTTGACAAAGGTATCTGATTAGGGAGAAATAATAATGGATGAATTGTCCTACAGGTGGTGAGACCATTAAAGGCATCAGCCAACAGTCGGGCGCCAGGATTGAGCTGCAGAGGAATCCTCCTCCCAACTCTGACCCCAATGTCAAGATGTTCACCGTCAGGGGGTCGCCTCAGCAGATCGACTATGCCAGGCAGCTGGTAGAGGAGAAGATTGGCGTGAGTAAAGAGTGTCTACCTACTGCAGGCATGTGGGGTGTACTTTTCAATCACATACCCATTGCCTGTTTTCAGGCGCAGGAATGGCACTCTGGAAGTTCTGGTGGCCTGTTTGTTTCTGGAATGGAAACTATGGTCTAGTTTACTGTAGCATTATGGTGATGAATAAGTGGCAAAAAGTGACTGTCCTTGATGGGGCAGTACAATTTGTGCAAAATAGTATCCACACTTCATAGTGGGTTCCGGAATGCGTCTGATTGGTACGGAGAAGGAAATTTATTTATTTATTTTTTAGAAATAAAAATTCTCTCTCATATATATTTTTATAGGGTTGAATATACATCGGGCAGGTATTCAAAAATCATTTGACTGGGAATCTTCAGCTCTTTTGTTGGCATACGCAATATGCAGTCATTTTGTTTCAATTGCCTTGATAGTCTTGTCTACTTCCACTTACTGCATTTGGGTGTACGAGTATGCAGCTGCATCATGTTACTTGAGTGCAAGGTTAGAAGTGCCATTAACTTTAAGCGCTGGAACTTTCGATGGAAATTGACACAATCACTGCTATCATATTTAAATCAGCTATCCTCCGACTTATTTATTTTTTGTCATCCAGGGGCCTGTCACTCCAATGGGTGGCCCACATGGCCCCCCTGGTCCACATGGAGGTCCTGGCCCACATGGTCCTCCTGGCCCGCCAGGACCCCCAGGTGCTCCCATGGGTCCTTATAACCCTGGGCCTTACAACCAGGGACCCCCAGGACCACAGTAAGTGCAATGCTTGTTTTTATATAAGCTTGTGACGATTTTGTGAAACTTGTCTGTCTTTGGTTAGTGGTCCCCCTGCACCCTACCAGCCTCAGGGCTGGGGAAACGGTTACCCGCACTGGCAGCAGGGGCAGCCTGATCCAAGTAAGGATCTGACATCTTTGATCTGAGCTTTTATCATCATCAATTTTGTCTGGAAGTGGTTTTTTTGTGTTTATCACTATGGGTTCAGACAAAGCAGCAGCTGACGCCAATGCCGCAGCGTGGGCAGCCTACTATGCCCAATACGGTCAGCAACCTCAGGCTCCAATGACACCCACCGGTGGAGCGCCTGGCAGTACTCAGTCCAATGGTCAAGGTAATGTCTCTCCCCCATCCCACCCAATGGCATTAGCTGGGAAGTGTAGCTTAGTAACACATCATTGGTCTAGCTGGTTTTGGTTGACAGGAGACAAGTGTTTTTTTTTTCCCCTCCCCCCACTTTTTTTTTTTTTTTTTTGTAAGTCTGGGACAGGGTAGAGTCCCCGGCCATCTTAAGGTTGACAGCCCCGTGGAGGAGGAAGGCTTACTCGGAATGATTGACGAATTACAAGTACCGTTTTTTTTAACAGGTGACCCACAGGCTGCAGGTCAGAGTGGACAGGCAGATTACACCAAGGCCTGGGAGGATTATTACAAGAAAATGGGTATATGAACGTAGTACTCAGTGTACACCTATTTTAACATGCGTCAGTCTAAACAGCAACTAGGCTGTCAATACGCTTTTTTTTCCTATCACCAGGACTGGGTAGCTGTCAGTATTTCAGGCCCTCAGTGGAGTGTAGTGTAGTGGAGTTTTTGTACCTCCACTCAGTTTGACCACGAGCAGCCTGTGCTGTTTAGACTGCACCACACTCAATGTCTCCTGGACTGAACCACTTTTTCATGCGCTTAGGAATACTTTTCTTCAAGATGTAGTTGTTCTTTGGCTGTGCTATAATTGTCTAATTCTTGTATCAAGTGTTGTTTATTCATTGTAACGTGTGGGATGTTGCTGGAATGCTTCTGCTGCTAGCAGGAGGTGACGGAGCACTACACTGACGATTACAACGCTTTGTCGCTGCAGGGCAACAGAGTCAGCAACCTCAGGACTACACCAAAGCCTGGGAGGAGTATTATAAGAAACAAGGTGAGCTCTTTTGCATACATTTGAAAGGAACGGGCGGCTGTGCTCATGCAGCGCTCTGCAGTCCAGACGTTGCGCACACAGCCTCCCAAGACAAAGGTAAAAGGTTTCTGACCCCCGCTCAGAGACACGGGTGGTGGGTTCGTTCCCCTTCTTACAAATAGAAGCTGTCTCTATTCTACAGTGGGGCAGAAAAGTAGTCAACTACCTGTTGTCCAAGTTTTCACACATAAAAAGATGAGGCCTGTAATTTTCGTCATAGGTATACCTCATCTATAAGACAAAATGAGAAATAAAGTCCAGAAAATTCTCTGCTTTTTAATAAATTTGTAAATTCCTCTGTAAATCATTTGGCCACCTACAAACAATTAAGATTTCTGGCCTGTAACTTCTTTTAAGAGTCTATTCTGTTCTCTACTTTTTACCTGTAATAATGGCACCTGTTAAAACTAATCCGTATTAAAGACACCTGTCCGCAACCTCAGTCACACTGCAAACTCCATTATGGCCAAGACTAAAGAGCTGTCAAGGGACAGCAGAGATAAAGTTGTCCACCTGCAATGGGTAAGCAGGTTGGCATGAAGAAATCAACTGTTGGAAGTTGTTAGAAAAAGACAAAAAAGACCACTAATAATCTCCCTTGATCTGGGGCTTCACGCAACATATCCCAAATGTTCACAAGAACGGTGAGCAAAAATTCCAGAATCCCATGGGTAGGACCGAGTGAATGATCTGCAAAGAGCTAGGACCACCATACTAATAAAGGCTACCATCAGTAACACACTATGCTGCCAGGGACTCAAATCCCGCGGTGCCCGACCAGGCATGAGGATTTCGGCAAGTATTGTAACCGATCTTTGGGTTCCGCGGGGGTTTTTTTTTTTTTTTTTTTTTGTTTTTTTTTTTTTGTCCTGGGAAACGGTGGGAAACGATTTTTCGGTTCCCATTGATAATGGTCATGGGAACCGGTTTTTACATGTGTTTCAGAATAAAGCCTTAGCAGGCATGAGCATTTTGTCTTTTACGCTTAGCAACCAACATGTTTGATTAGCGTTTGAGTGACCCGGATATGAATAACTCGACCTTGCGCATGCGTAGCGCAGAAGCGGAAACCAGTGCTGTTTCTAAACCTTACTGACAAAGCTGGGCGTTTTAATCATTAAAAATAAAGGGGTTAATGTAGGTTTGTTTTATACAGATTGTTGTATTTCGTCGAACTTGTTTTACATTCCACACATGGGTGAATTTTGTTAAAAGTAAGCCCAGAGATCTGGGAAACGGACTTTCGGTTCCATGTTTTCTCAGGCTGGGTAACGACAAATTAACGGAACGATCGTTTCCGTGAAATGCGCATGCCTGCCCGACGTGTGTATCTTTTTAAGACAATACTTGTCCAGGCTGGCTGAATTTTGCTAGAACCATTTTTATACTGAAGATTAAACATGGCTAGGTCTTTCAGCATGACAGTAATCCCAAAGTTCTCGCCCGAGGAACAAATGAGTGGCTTAGTTTCAAGGTCTAGAAGTGACCAAGCCGGCCTACAGATCGTAACCCCGTGAAAATCTTAGGAAGATGTTGAAAGTCTGCAACATTGTGTGAAAACCTTAATTTTGTGGTTGACTGTGATTAGTCTGACATATTTAAGAAATGGGCAATTTCTTAGGGACTTTTGCAGTTATACCTGCTTTTCATTGTTGTAATTGTATCTGTGGCCGCACCTGTTGGTATTGTATAACATGTCGTTAAAAGTAGGTCATCTGGCTGTACTCTTCACTTGGGAGGTAGCAAAATATTTGTACTAGAATTGGTGTCAGTAGCTTTTGTATTTAGCAGAAGAATTTGTTTCCTGGAGTTTTTTTTTTTTTTTAATTGTGGGAAAACATAACTAGTTGTGAAAAAAGCTACGTTGAATTTAATAGGATGACTGACAGTAACTGAGGTGGGATTTTTTTAAGTAAATCTTTTTAAACTGAATTATTTACACTATTCATGTTTAACATTTTTATTAAGAGTAAATAATGTAAATGTTAAGTTTTAGCGGAATTCAACGTTTTTAATTAAAAATTGGCCATCTCCGTGAATTGTATAGATTTGAGTTTTCATAGAGGGTGGGGAGCGTTGCCGTTGATGTCATCCTAGGCTATTTTGTTCTCCTTCAACACTTGACTGCTGGATCCGTTGCAGACATCCACCAGCCACCCGTCTTTAATTGTGAATTTTTATCCATGGAAGACTAATATGTGAGTGCAGTGGTTTGAGGTTTTGCCTGTGTGTTTGGGGCCTGCTTTGGTTAAGTTAAGTGTGTACTAGACCTGGGCAGAGGGGGGGGTGGTTTGCGTACTCCCAATACAAAGATCTAAATATAGCGCGCTACTTTTGTCAATTATTGCTATTAACTATTTTGTGTGTGAGACTATGACTTCTTGTACCTATGTAGTGGCCATGTTGGGAAGGTCGTCATTATTTATATCTGTATACCAGTGCACAATTACCCTTTAAATCTTGCACACCCTGGTTTGGATCAGAGTATAGTACTGTTTTTCTTATGTATTTAATCACAAATTGTCCTTTCCTGTTCCCTCCCCCCAGGGCAAGCGGCCCCTCAGGCAGCAGCGCCGGCGGCCGCTGCGGCCCCTACCACTCAACCCGGCGGCCAGCCAGATTACAGCGCCGCTTGGGCTGAATACTACCGGCAGCAGGCAGCTTACTATGGCACGAGCAACCCTCAGACCATGGGAGCGGCGCCACAAGCACCTCAGGTACGTGTCCCTGCTCCCTTTTCTTGAATAACAATGCGTACAGAGTAGTCCAATATGGATTCTTAACCCCCTTTGGTTCCACAGGGTTTACAGGGTTCCAGCCTGAGCAGCAGCACCCTAACCTCATAAACTTTCCTCCCTGCACAGGTTGTCCGCTGTTAATTCCCGCTGTTAACATGCATCGTATCTTCTATGTATTTCTCCTGCACAGGGCCAGTAATGTGAAGTGGACATAACGTAAATGCTTCATTGTCGAACACAAAAATCCTATGTTAAATGTTTGGATGCAGACGCCTCGGTGATTTCCTTGGTTTGAAAGTGTTACACATAGATGGCAGTTTACCCGGCGAGCACGTCCTCTCTTCTCCATTCATATATTTGTTTTTGTTTTTTTTTTTTTCTTGTAAATGCTTTGTTTTTAGTGAGACAACTCAACTCACATGGTCATTCCAGCCCTGTATCTACATTAAATGTGGTTAGAAGTCATGTTAATGATTGAACTGTAGACATTACCATGTAAATCATCTCAGTTTTAAAAAGGTATAAAAAAAATGCTTATTGCCTGTTGTGTTTTTTGCAATAAAATAAACTGAAACCTCCTGTGTTGGTAAGTTGGGGGCCACCTTCACGACAAGAGGGTGGGGGGAGGGGCTATGTTATGTTATCAGAGCAATTAGCGGGCCACCTGTGGGTTGACACAAAGCGATTCTCTCCTGTTTCTCTCCCAACTGTCTACAAGACGCTTGTTGATTGACACTTGCTGTTTGCCGTCATGCTTTTTCTTGATGACTTGAGCCAGGCGACTTGTGTGCGTTGTTATTGAGCTAGTATCCACATGCCGTTTTTATTCCCCTTGACGTGTAGACACTTCCTCCTCCACAGGCAAGTGTAGAAAAGTGGTAAGAACGTATATACATATTCCCACACCCATTCGTGATTGCAAAGAAATGTTTTTTTTTCTATTGTTAGTGTTCCCTTATTTTTCTTACAGGACAGTCAGGTAAATTGTATGATGCAAATTTTTTTGTCCTGCCCTTGTACTCTTAATATGTAAACGTTTTTAAATGATAAAACTAACGCAAAGAGAATTTTTTTAATTTTTTTTTTTTTTTTTGCTGTGCCGCTGCTTTGTTAGTGTCATATCCAATACAAGCAATGAGCTCTGTAGGCTCAGGCAGGGGGCGACTTAACGCCGTCCACATCCAAGTTGAGCCCTCCTGTCCTGTAAGTACCAAAACTGACTACCGAGCCAAATGATGCTTGCAAAATACATATTTTTTGTCAAAATTTGCCATTTCCCCTCCCTTTTGTCTTTGGGTAAGTATTCACTGTTGTGAAGCCAGGCGGTAGACTTTTTTGACTGTTGAATTCACCTTGTGGCGCTTGTCGGACACCATTTTAGTGGCATTGATGATTTGAATGTCGGTTACTCTTGCGCGGTTGTTGTTGCTGACTGTTCTCCTTAAATGCCCTCCCTCCCCCTTCTTTCTTTTTACCAAAATGGACATTGATCGAGATGAAATTCAGCATAGCATGCTTACTTAGACCTTATTTGTGTTGCCAATGTTCCATCTGAGCATGTCGCGCTAAGTCGTGGACTTGTCACATGAATATTGATTGATTGATTGAGCACTGTTTAAAAGGCACTTGATTGTATTGACCAGTTCAGGAAAGGAGAAATCGTATTGACTGCAAATATATATCTATATAGTGCAATATATATCTGATCTTTGCAGTGTTCTCCCCCAACCCCCCCAGACCTTGCACCTTAGGTTCTGCTGCAGTAATCCAGGTAAGCAAAGCCTAAGGAAACAATAGTGAAATACAGTGGAACCTCCAAAGAAGAATATCCAGAATTGAATGGAAAAATGAATGAATGTGACGTGATATATCTGAAGATAAGTTCTACGGCTGTGCTTTTGCTTTCTGGGTCGTCGCAATAGAAGGTCCCTGTGATCATAGCCATTGAACAGAAAATGGAGCTACAACCTCTGAAAGAATCTGGCTACTGTGTACCGTTGAACGAAGTGGGGATGTTTTTACATTTCACCATATCGTTAGTTTTGTTTTACAGTTAACTTGTATTTACACACATCAGTGTAGGAGCCGAAACCCCAATGTAGTGAGTTTCACACGCCCATTTGATAGTCTAATACAGTACAGGTTGTTTAGAACTTTTTCCTTTTGTAATCAGCACACACTGAAAATGAGTAGTGATAGTTAAAGGGATGGTTGTGATTTTTGACACTTTGGTAATTAAACATGAACTCAGGTCAGATTGACACAAGAGCATGACTCTTGAGAAAGGAATGTAACAAGTTGGTTGCAACGGTCTTTGACAAATTGATGTTAGAACATAATCAACGGATGAATGCAGCCCTCTGGTTTGGGAAAACAACTTTGTGGACCTGCACCACTTCTGCTTTGGAGGTTCCACTGTCCATTTTTCCGATTTGACCAGTTTTCCATCCATGCAAAGAAATGCTCACCCTGTCAATGAATTCATGAACTGAAAAGTGACACAATTGACTTGTACGACTGTGGACTTGACTCAAAAGTACAAAGTGGTTGGTTATGAGGAAGTGCTTTGTGTGCATAATTATGACAGGCCTCTTAATTGTCTATTTTTGAATTGTCGTGCATGTCCTGTAAAGCTGCAGCAGAAGGACAGGGCCATATTATTTATTTTTTTTTTTTTAAACAGAAAATGCGTGATGTTGACAATGTTCTCTGGTGGTTTATTCTGCTGTCAATAAGCACAGTGCTGACGTACTCATTGAAACACCTTCACTTCTCGCTCACAGTGTTGGAGGACGCTGCAAGCTTAGGCGCTAGAATCAGAGCCTGTGGTAGTCTCTGCCGAGCGTAGGCCGGGCAAGAGCTCCAGTGCTTAAGGTAAAAAAACAAAAAAAGATCATTGAACAAGTAATGCAATTTTTGTGACTGCAAAAAGTGCAAGTTAGGCATCTTTTCTGCTCGAGTTGACTGTTTTAATGCTAGTGACTTGAGTCGTTTGATGGTGATTTGTATTTTTAGTTGTCATGGTTGTTGCAATGAATGGTTTAGAAAGTTGGATGAGAACAGGAACTGAACTTTGAATATGATGTCATTAAAATGTCCCACTCAGGCTCTGCAGGATGGGGTTTGGGGGAAAGGGTTATTTAGCTGGAGGAAACCTAGTGGTAAACGTGCTGTATTATATGGTCACTCTTACTGTCATGTTCATTATTAATAAAGGTGTCACAAATGAATTTAATGACTTAAGTGGCTCATTAGCTCAAATGACAGACTTATCAGTGTTTATTTGGTTGTATCATTGAAGCACAGACTACTTTCTAAGTAACTTTATCGGTGGCTGAAATTTCAAAACATCCACATCACCAGTGTAAAGTGAGTAAAGTGAGACAAAGCACCAAATCTGTGCTGTAGTGCAGACTTAATAGCACAAACTGGACAATTTTCAATTTCCTTTTTCCATCCCTCTGATCAGCAATTAATTGCAGAACTTATCAAAATTCACATGTTACATTTTGGACTTGTAATAAAAACCTTAATACAATCAAAGATGAACTAAAAATATGCTATACATAGTATTACGTTTTTCCCAGGTCATGCATTTTTCAAAAGATTTCTTTCATGAGGAAATCTCTTAGTATTGTGTGCAACTTTTGAAAGACTCTACAATTTACCTTCCAAACTAAATCGATCTTGGATTCAAGAGGAAATGAAAATTACCGGCGTGGGACACAATTTGTACATAAACCAACATAGGGAGGATAAAGCAATTCTCCCCCCTCTGCTGCAACCAGAGATAACAAAGTGGATAAGTTATAGTACAAGAAAGGGCTATTAAATTTAATCTGAATAGCATTTATTTGACCTACAAAATGCCACTAGAAGACAGTGTTGCTCTGCAAACACCTTTCCTGGTCCATTGCCTGTCAAATGTCTTCAAAGGGTATTTTTTTTTGTTTTTTTTAAACTTTGAATTTATAGTGTAACGTGCTGGTCATATAATTAGAATACAGTATCATGAAAAAGTTGATTTCAGTAATAACATTAAAAAAAGTGACTTTAGAATGTCAGCGTCAATCTATGTGTTTTGTGAATGATTACAACAGACTACTAAAAACCCCAAAGGTGCCATGTTGAAGACACCTGGTGTCACACTAATTGGTTACTGAACTCAAAAGACCTGCAAAGGCCTTTGAATGGTCTCTAGTTCTGTAGGCTACACAGTCATGGAGAAGACTTCAGACCTGACAGGTTTCCAATAGACCATTGACACCTTGCACATGGAAGGCAAGAGAAATGGTCATTGCTAAAGAGACGGGCAATTCACATTTCCTTCTTGACTGTCTTAAAGGTCTCCTTATACTTGAGACACTACTGATGTCAGTAAACCTTTTCTGTGCCTAGTTTGCCTTTGTATTTGAGCGCAATCCATGTGCTCAGTTGTGAAAAAGTGCTGCAGTTCAAGTCAGGTGTTGCTACTTTTGTTGGATAGGATGCAACAGGGTGCAGTTTCCTCAGTATATTGTAATCATTTCCAGTAGCCCCCTCCTTACATTACAAGGAACAAAACAACAACAATGGAAACCATGTAATGGTGTCAGCTTGAACAAATGGATCTAAAGTGACCAAATATGTTTTTATGCTGCAAAATCAATCAAGGATGCTGCGACTTGGGTGGAACTGTGAGTACGTCGAAGCAGGTGACTAAAGTTGACCAATCACAGATGACTGCAGGTTTCTCTGTGCAGCAACATATTTTTAGGGTGTGTGTGTGTGTGTGTGTGTGTGTGTGTGTGTGTGTGAGACCAGCTACGCAGAGGTGCTGCGTGGGGCAGTGCATAGGTGACGTGATGCAAACTTCTCGGCCATGAGATTAAAAAAAAGCCTTAAGGGTCCATCGGGTGTATACCTGACAGCGAGCTGCTCTTTGTCAAATAGATGGAATATCTGGTCCTGGTCCAAGTCTCCACATGTGCCAATGTCCAGCCTGTTTAAACTGGAGATTGTCCTGCGGTGGCAGATGGACAATGATGGGAAAAGTCAGGATCTCTGTGCCCAGGCGTAGACCATTGGCTGGTACAACAACCATGGGGTGTGGATACATCTAACCAGATGTTCCAAAGTCGTAGCACAGGACAAATAGGTAGCCAATTAGTTTTTCAGCACTTGCTGTCACAAATAGTTTCATTGTGCAGAAGAAGCTCTGCAGGGCAAAGCAGTAGATGGTCATTACACGACTGGTTTTCCAGAAGCAGCTCTGTGTGCACTTATTTGAGCCACTGACCAGGCCACCTCACCCTCCTCCTCAAGGCCACTAGCCTATCTCAACCAATAAAAATGAGTGAACAAACAGAAAACAGTGTTGGGAAGGAAAATTCTCCTTTTGTGGCACTCTGTTCCAAAAAAGCTCATGTATGTGATGTGGATCTCTGTCTTCAGGTGGACTGGAATTGTTTCAGAAACTACCCTTGCTAAAAGAAACATTAGGCTATTGCCAAACATAGCCTGTTACATGTACTTATAAAGATCTAGAAATGTAAAACTGAGTTTAAAAAGTTTGAATTAAGTTTTTGCAGTCTCAAATGTTCAATTTGTACTTTCCAATCATTTATAACGTTCGATTGTTTTGCCCTTAATACACACTTTTAGGGATTTATATAACTAGTTGATGACAGCTATTGAAAATTTTACACCTCCTGGATAAAAGGTGTAAATTTATTTACACAGCCATTTTTGGGACAATTATTTACAAAGAAAACAAAACAAGTATTTTAATATACTAAGTCTGGGTATCCCTGCTGAAGTGTCATAAAATGGATGGATGGTGTTGAAAGGGTTAAGGGCCACAGGATCCCTGTTGTTGAATGTTCTCCCCTGCAAACTCACCCGACTCCAATGCTGTTTAAAAAAAAAAAAATTCGATGGGGTATTGTGAAGAGGAAGTTGTGATACGCCAGACTCAACAATGCTGAAGACTGCAACCTGGGCTCGCATAACACCTGAGCAGTGCCACGGACTGATCAATGCCATGCCATGCCCTGTTGCTGGAGTAATTCATGCAAAATGTGCCTCAAGTATTGGGTGCTGTACATAAACGCATCCTTTTCATGCTTTCACTCTTCAGTTGGCCATTTCTATAATTTTTTTTTTTTTTGTACTGTGAAGAGGTACAGAAATAATCAACTTTAAAGTTGTGAATTTGGGATTTATTAGTTCAGTTAAAAAAAATTGACTGTGCAATTAATGAATAGTATTTCACTTTTTGAATGGAATCACTGTAATAAACTTTCATGATAATGTAATTAAATGACCAGCACCTGTAACATGATCAATATGCCAAGTTTATTTTACATGATACAACAATGTCCAGAGTCATGGCATAGTTACGATGGGTGGGACACAAAAAGAGTGCAATAATCAGGTGGAGCTTTGACAAAGCCTGGTGTTGGGAAATGTAGCGCAGTTAAAACCACTCACTGCACATTGGCCTCCATGGGGGCTCCAGGTAGAGGGTGCGGTGTGTTGGCGGTGCATCCGGTAAGCTGCAGGGAGTACTCTGCACCCAGGTAGGCCAGCAGCAGTTCGGAGCGCCGGTGCAGCAGGTGCAACATGTCCTCGGCCAGACTGTCGACGGATGAGTAGCAAACCTTGTCCAGGTCAAATATGTCCTTCAGAAAGTGTAGCACCTGATCCTGTATAATCACAATACACAAAGAAACCTTGTGGGAAGTGGCCGTAAACATGATCTAGTGGTGAGACTAGCTTAGCCCTTGATGGCCATTCCCTGAAATGACTACAGTGGAACTTAAAAAGATTTGTATTTAATCTAAACTTACTTTAAAAAAATTGCCTCGAGGAGTTGTTACCAAGTAAGCATTCAACTCAAGAACATCATCAGCAAAAGTGACAGATAAAACCAGGTCACTCATAGCTAAAGTATTTTTGAAATCTTTTTTGTCAGTTTAATCAATTATCCAATCAAAGTATATGCAATTATTTTACAGATTTATAAAAAAGTGTTAAATCATGAAAATAGATTTTGGTTCAATTTCAGGGGGAAAAAAGCTGAATGCTTAAAAACGTTACAGGTCACTCAATATAATTGTTATAGGATTAAAGAGCTTTGCCCACGATCAACAAGCTTAAACCAAAACTATTTTTTTTTCCCCTATCCCAGCTTTCAAGGGGCAGGAGGTGGGTACACCCTGAACTGGTTGCCAGCCAATCGCAGGGCACATTGAGACAGACAATAGTCACAATCACACCTAAGGGCAATTTAGAGTGTCCAATTAATGTTGCACGTCTTTGGGATATGGGAGGAGACCAGAGTGCCTGGAGAAAACCCACGCAGGCACGGGGAGAACATGCAAACTCCACACATGCGGGTCCAGGGTTGAACCCAGGACCTCAGAACTGTGATCCCAACGCTTTCCAGCTGTCCCACTGAGGTACAGCTTAATGGATTTTATTTTGTGTTTTATGACCTAAACTGCTTTTTTTCATACAAATTATTTTTTTAGATTCGGGCTGCATTAGTTTAGGTTAGACTGTTCCCATGTGCACAAATTGACGTTATGCATGCCAAGAGCTACCTGGCCAAGTGGTGTCATATTTTCAAGAAACTACATTATCTTTCGAGACTGACCTTGAAAAAGCAGCAGAAGTCATGCAGGGGACTCTTGGGCCCCAAGAAGCCCCACGCCAGGACTGGACTGATCTGCTCACACAGCGTGTAGAAGCGAGCGATGAAGCCGTCAGGAACCTGCGTCGGGAAACAAAAAAAAATTTCTCCCTTTTAATGTGGGTTGGAAACCAGGGGTTTTCAAACTTTGTGGGTGACAAGGAAGAGATTTTTCCCAGAGCCCACAATTTTATTAGCACCAATTAAAGAACTATTCAATATGCCCCTAAATACCATGGGAATTTCAGTTGCCTATTTTTCTAGAGCACTTTGACAAACAGCTGTAACAGTGGTGTACATAAAATAATCCAATGATCAGAATATAATAGTTTTTTAGGTGAAAGGTTCAAAATGTGTCAATCAGAAGTCATGATCCTATAATAGTTGTATTTTTCCAAGATAGTCAAAAGTTGCATTAGTCATAGTTTAATCAAGGAATAAATACATGAAAGCAAGTGAATTTTTAAAACATTCTGAAAAAAAAAAAAACACACGAGTGTCCTGACATGGCCCCTCTGGCAGTTACTTCTGTTTGACCCACTTTGTCGACATTTGGCTAAGACCACTCCCATTCCTCTTTGTAGAAGACCCGCTTGTGAGACCACATGCAAGCTATGTTTCCAATGCTAATTTGGAAGTGGAAAGGGAAGACAGTGATCTTTGCTAGTGACCCTGATAATCTTGAGAAATTCAAATGACCTGATTTCAGGCCTCCTGGCAGGAAAAAACATTTTTAGCTCAGGAATGTGTGGATGATTTGAATTCACAATTGAAATGTTACATCCCATACTAGATGAGGTTTTTAGTACGTTTGACAGTAAGGTAATTGAAAGCTTTGTTTTGACAAAAGTAGTCAATTGCTCCCCTTCTTGTAGCAATTGTATTTTTGTTTTCCGACGCGGCTTGGTCCCTATCCGGGCGCAAAGTGCAGGTTCACAGTATTGCAAAGTCACAGCTTGGGGACCCCCCCAGTTTGGGAACTACGATGCTAAACAACCCAGACTAAATGTGAGCTCTTGTATGAAAGAGGCCAGAGGAGGCGCAAACCTTCATGTGCTCCCTCTTTTGCTTCAGCACTGACCAGCAGCTTGATGCCACCGCCTAACAATACCACACACACACAGACACAAAAAAAAAAAAAAAAAGGCACATCAAAATTTGCAGCAGTCTTAAGGGGAGTCTTCCATTTTACTACTCGCACCGTCTCCTTGAAGGAGCTGTTGAGCCAGCGGTTGTTCACGACATTCTGAATGGAAATGGGCGGGTTCTCCAGATCCTCGAAAGAGTCCATCAGGATGAAGTCCAGCACGATGTCATAGAAGTTGAGGTGTTTGACACCGCGTGTGGCCAACTCCAGCGCAGTGTTATCCCAATGCTCCTTTTGCTCCAGGAAGCACATCATCTCCTCAAAGACTTCCTCAAACCTCTTTGGGCTCTGAAATCCACAACATGCCTAGTTAACCACTGTGAACTGCTCACTGGACAAACCGATTAGTAATCTGTAACATTCTGCCTGAAATGGTAACATTAAGACCTGGATTGTTTGATTCCACTTTGCTCCAGCGCTTAGTTTTGTTGCTTTCTTCAGTCTCCTCACCATTTAAAATGAAACTCCTTACCGAAGCCAAATACAGAAGGACCCTGTTTTTCTTCCGTTATAGATCATTATTTGTTAGCATATCTTGCTCTGGCTGATGCGTTCAAAGCAGTGTGGATAATTTTAGCATCAATTTTCCATGTGTATGTTCCAAGTCGCAACTGCCGCACTCCCACAGTACTCCCATTGGCTGGTCTACATGCCGATCATTATAGCAGCACTCCTGATCCTGAGCATAATTGTTATTGCAAGTGGCGCAACAACAAAGATGAAAAACATATCCAATGCATTAGTCCTCATCATTTATTATTTTGATTATACCTTCTGCGCTTTGACAATGATGGATGACAAAATCCTCTTGCCAGTCTCGGCCAGAAACGACCTTGTGGTTCTTTCGCGCAGGATGAGCTGCAGACAAGACCATCACAACAAAATGTAATGCTTCACCCTTGTGGCAATGTAAAAAGAGAAGATGAGCAGTCGGGAGCATCGGCGCCACCTGCCTGTGAAGCCTGCCTCACGCAATGCAACTTGGCCAGGAAATCCACATCTCCGAGGCACTCCAACATCTCTGTCCTGTGAATGTTAAACCAAACTGCTTTTAGAGTCCACACCAAAGATCTGTTCCCGTGTCAGACATTTACCGTAGCACCCTGCAGGTGATCTTGCCCTCCTCCGCCAACTGCAAGGCCTCCTCATAGAAAGGGTGATGAGTCACTGTGTAGTTGCTCCTCAGCTCCTTGTGCTCTGACAGCTAGCAGAAACATTCATTTGAATAGGATTGCCATAAATGAAAACGACAATGACAAACTTTTGACCTTTTTTTTTTTTTTTCCAAGAATTACAATGGCTCCCGCTGAAATTCCCTGACAAGACACACATGACTGCACGTCAATGGATTTGCTCACCTCAGCGGCGGACACAAAGGAGTCCGTCGAAGCGATGCTGATGCTGTCCTTTAAACATGCATCTTCCTGCTCGTCTTGAGACACAATGTCTTGACAGACAAATCAGAAAATGTCATGCAGACGTCCAGATTATTTGTCATTTGTCGTGCACGCGATGGGAGCGACCTACTATGGCTGTTTGCGTTGGTTAAAGGCTCTAACGCAACCCCCAAGACGCCCTCGAACTCGCCCTGCAAGCGGTAAGCCCTTTCCAGCAGCGACTTCAGCCTGTGGATAAACTCTGCACTGATGACATCCTACAGGCAAAAAAAACAGAAGGACATCAGCAGTTGAATCGTTAACGCTTTAAAAGCTCATCAGTTTTGAAGTTGAAGGAGAAGACATCCCATTGGTTTTTGCCCAGTGATTGCGTTATGACGTTCCAGAGTATGAATTCTATCCGTTTACTGCTTGTATTTTCCCACACAAGGTGCACTGAGTAATATCAGTTAATTATACACTTCAAGTCCCAGAAAAAATATTAAACATACATCTATCCATTTTCTTAGCTGGTTATCCTCACGAGGGTTGCGAGGAGTGCTGGAGCCTATCCTAGCTGTCAATGGGAAGGAGGCGGTACACCTTGAACTGGTTGCCAGCCAATCGCAGGGCACATCAAGACAAACAGCCGCACTCACAATCACACCTAGGGGCAATTTAGAGTGTCCAATTAATGTTGCATGTTTTTGGGATGTTGGAGAAAACCGGAGTGCACGGGGAGAACATGCAAACGCCACACAGGCGGGTCCGGAATTGAACCCCGGGACCTCAGAACTGTGAGGCCTAGGCTTTACCAGCTGATCCACCACCAATAAATACATAAAGTGAACCATTGCTATTTGCGTAGGACAGGGACTCCCATTATGATTGCATAGTATTTTTATTTTTTTCAACACGGGCCCTTTCTTGAATAAGTACAGATTAACTACCAATAAGTGTTTTGGGGAATGGCTCCCCACCCCAAAAAGAAAAACAAAAAAGTAATCGTAATATTTTACAAATAAGTGAATCCCTGGGAACAGAAATGAACATGACAAAATAGCTGAATCCATCATACTTTGTCCTATTTGACACTCATCCATCCATTTTCAACCCTGCTCATCCTGGTTAGGGTCATGGGGGCCCTGGAGCCTAATCCCAGCTGACTTCAAGTGAGAGATGAACTCCACCCCAAACTGGTCTCCACCCAGTCGCAGGGCACATATACGTAGACACAGGCAACCATTCACACCCTCACTGAGTGGGAAATGAACTCATGCTGCCCGCACCAAAGTCAGGCAAGTGTACAATTCCACCATCAGTGACTCTATATAAATCCTTAAGATTAATTTCCACAGTGATTTTAGTTCCTGTAAAAAAAAAAAAAAAAAAAAAAAACGTTAAATGCTAGGTATCAGAAAATCTTAGCTGATTTTCCTCATGGGATGAATAATCCATTACACTTGTGAGCTATTTTTGTCATTTTAGTTGTCATAATATTTGTCTAAACAACTGTACCTTTAGTTGGACCATGCCGGAGGACAAATGTACACAGAAGCACGTACTTCCATGTTCTCCTCGGCGATGGCATCCGCGGCTCCTGTCTTGACAGAGATCAGGTTGTCGTCCACCTGCTTGCTCCTGAACGTCAACGCCTCCTCCCACCGACGCAGCGCCTCTTCAAATAAATCCATACCTGCCGAGGACACACATCAGAAATCAGAAAACGTGAGGACTTAGCACGTGATACTAGCCAAACACGTTTACCCATAAGGTAGAGGTTCTCGGGAGTGGTGACCACGCTGCAGATGTCGGCGTCGCCTAGTCGGTCCCAGCAGCTAGACTCTAAGGCGCAGGTGGCGCTGCTAGATGTGTCCGTGCTGGAGATTATAGTCTCAGAACGCTCCCTGGGGGCTCCTGGTGAGATGTGGACAGGTCCAAGTGAGAACCACGACTTGGAGTTGAGGGAGACCGTCACGTTTTGTGAAGATGTTTCCACTTATATAACAGTTTCCCGGTGCCTCACCGTCCACCGGCGCTGCTGATGAGGACAAAAGCCTGACCCTTAACTGCTCCCAAGGCAGGGCCGGCGGAGGCGACGCGGTCTTCTTGCGGCCCCGCCTCCTCTGGAAGTGGGAAGCAAGTAAGAGCACCGAGACTGCACTGAAGGCTGCAGCTGCGACCAGCTTCTTGGTGCCAGCGCTCACCTGATGAAACATCCACACGAGCTCGTGTGAGTAATTCAGCTCTCGGAATTTATTTAAAGGGGACATGGTGTGTATAATTGAATTTGTAAAAGTTTATTAATATACAAATTGTTGGGTTACTTGTATATTAATTTAAACGACCAAGTAGACTTGAAAGACAAGTTTATGTAGACGATACCAAACACTTTTTCTCACTGATATAAAACCAGGCTAATGATTTCCTTGTTTAGGCCTGTTAGGACAAACAAAATTATCGTTACTTGCTAAATGCCAGAATAATGAAAGAAGGACTTTAAAAAATACTTTATCTTACTTTATTCAAAGTCATACGTTTACAGACATTACATAGTATTTTTTTAATTAGTTGGTTTACTGGGTGCATTTGTGGGGGTCTCTTCAGAGGTTGAGTAATTGGGCCGTTTCAGTTTCATTAACAAAGCAATGCGCATTGTTATAGTAAGCGTTGTAGCCAGAAATGACACCATGGGGGGGGGGGGGAGAAGAACCCCTCTTGATGGCCTTAAATAGAATGCTGAAAGTGTCACTCTAATCCCGGCCTGAACGCGAGCAACCTCTGCTAACCCGCACCCCGTGTCTGTGGCGATAACCCATCAACTTCCTGACGTACCTCCAGGTGCGCCACGGAGCCACACACAGTCAGCGGCAGGTGGATGACGCGCAGGGCGGCAGCCTTGGCCGACAGCTGGGAGTAGTGACTCATTGGAGTGCGCTGGCTGTGGCGCTGCTGGACCTCATGAAGTACCCTGAACTGCACAGGGATACAGGGCGTCATTACATAATAGCTATTACTGTACATCCAAGTAGCTAGTAGTAAGCTCATTATTAGATGTAATGTCAACCAAACCTTTTCAAATCTAAGTAGATTTGTAAACCTGTAAAATAGAAATAATCCATTCCAAGTTGGACTACCCATCCATTTTCCGTAAGGCTTATCCTTATTCGGGCTCCAGATGACCTGGAGCCTGTTCCAGCTGACTTTAGATGAGAAGCTGGGGACACACTGAGCTGGTCCCCAGCCAATTACAAGGCACGACACATAGACAAAACGATTTACCTCAACCCACACTCACAGTCTTTAGTGAGCATAACATGCATATTTTTGGAAGATGGGAGAAATACCACGAGTACCACAAGAATGAGAACATCCACTCTCCACGCAAGAAGGTCAGAGGTCGGATTCAAACGTCCAAGCTCAGAACAGTAAGGCAGCTGTGCTAATCAGCCCCAGCTAGTAATTTTCTTTTAAAGACTTGAATCCCGCAACTTTATGAATTATTTGCCAATATACAGCCTTATTCAGATAATACGATATTTTAAAATATCAAAATGGTAATGAAGGGTAATGGTAACATTACAAAAGAGGTGCAATTTCCTGAGGAAAAAAAAAATTGTAAAGCTAAACAATTTTGAGAGGAAAAACGTTTAAGAATAATATAGTTAAGATGTTTGGAATTGTAAGAATAAATCTATAATATTTATGAAATGAAAGTTGTAATTTTAAATGACAAAATGTCATTTAAAAATGAGCAAAATATGTAGGTAGGTAGGCGGCACGGTGACTCAGCTGGTAAAGCGTTGGCCTCACAGTTGTGAGGACCCGGGTTCAATACTGGCTCTGCTTGTGTGGAGTTTGCATGTTGTCCCCGTGATTGCCTAGGTTTTCTCCGGGCACACCGGTTTCCTCCCACATCCTCAAAACATGCAACATTAATTGGACGCTCTAAATTGCCCCTCGGTGTGATTCTGAATGCGGCTGTTTGTCTCTATGTGCCCTGCGATTGTCTGGAAACCAGTTCAAGGTGTACCTCCTGCCCGGTGGCAGCTGGGATAGGCTCCAGCACTCTCCGTGACCCTCATGAGGATAAGCAACAAATAAAATGGATGGAAA
Source organism: Syngnathoides biaculeatus (assembly GCF_019802595.1). Classification (NCBI taxonomy): domain Eukaryota; kingdom Metazoa; phylum Chordata; class Actinopteri; order Syngnathiformes; family Syngnathidae; genus Syngnathoides; species Syngnathoides biaculeatus. The sequence continues at coordinate 8,650,066 of NC_084652.1, forward strand.
ATATATAGGTTTCCAAGAAAATGTTTTAAAATATGAAGGTGACAGTCTTAAATATATGAGCATAAAGCCATATAAATGAGAAATTTATGACAATAAGTAATTTATTTTAATTTGTAAAGAAAAAACGCAAGATGATAATGAATCTAAAGTGATTATATTAAACAAATGGAAAATGTGATGGGATTTTAAAACCGTCGTAAAATTAAGAGTTAAATTTAATTTTACAAAATCAGTCATTTTTGTTGCATCTGAAAGAAATGAAAATCCGTGGTCTATCTCACGATTTCCATGTCTTTCCGTAAATTTAATGTCAGTAACATAGGTTCGTCATCGGATTTGGCTTCAGCAAGCTAATTTGCTAACGCTTAGCCAGCTAAATTGACGAACCAGAAATCGACTCGTTCGCCCACCGTACATAAGACACTTTTGTGTGCACAGTGGACGTGACGAATTGAGCATTAAAAATGGATTACCGGGTCATGTGAAGTCTCGTTCTCCGACGCGGAGCCAGTCTCACCCCCCACCCCACCCAAAAAAAAAAGCAATGAAAAGAAAAAAAGAGTCCACCGGGTCGACCGGCTGACCTCGGTAGGTGAAGCCGAGGAAGAACCGGAGGACGTCGGCTCGGCTAGCAGCGCTACTTGCTGTGCCAGTTTCAATTACACGGAGTTAAAGCGCCCCCGCTCGACTAAATCTACTATTGCAAGTCAAAGTGAAGGTCGTCTTTATGCCAGGCGCAGCAATATTACGTAATTATAATACTGGAGGGAAATTAGCCCCATAAGTAATGTTAATGCAAATAAGTAAAAGTAAAAACAAAATATGCCACCGGGTAGTACGTGGGGCCCCATTTCGATTATTATATATATTTTTTTTAATTTAGAAAAGGTCTATTGATCTTTCGATGCGTTGCCAGGCCATCATAGAAATTGGTCATAGTTCATAATTATTTTGTTTTGAGAATCGTGGCTTCCAAGACTAACTTTTCTCTAATTATTGGTGCAATTAGACTCACATTAATGTGTCACGCACAATCTGTTTTTCAGCAGGGCTAGGGATTTAGAATTATAATCCTTATTATGTGTTGTCATATTGTTTATAGGTAATACGCTTGTTTGGATAAAATAAAATTTATAAAGAAATCGTGTAAATATAAAATTAAAAGTTCTTGAACTGAATATTGAGTAGGGATTTATAATTATAGTCCTTATTCTGTTGTCATATTGTTGATATGAAATATGCTTTAGATCAAATAAAATTTCAAAAGAAATCGTGAAAATGTAAAATGAAAAGTTCTTGAATTGAATATTGAATATTTTACCACTTTAGTATAAACGTTTTTATGATGTTATTTGAGCGCAAAATAAGGCTAAAATGCGTAATCCTGAAACACACTTCGACGTTTGTAAACGGAAATAGGGGCTGGTAACTGCAATTTTTTTCATAATTTTCTAATTTCTGATGACCAGCTCAGTTCGTCTAACATACCCAGAGAACGAAGAAGCCAAATGCCAGGAGCATTTTTCTCTTGTCCCCACTGCGTGTTCTTTGACCGCCGACTGCTGTAACGTTAGCAACCACGCAGAACGGCCAAAGAGCATTTGGGTGTGCGAAAGGAAGACGTTAACGCCACCATCAACGCGAACATTTTTATACATTCGAGTGGCGTATTACTTACCTTAGAAACACCGACAACGTTAATCGTCAAGGTAAGCGCCCACTTCTCTCGCCGCCGGGCGCGGTTTTAGTTTAGTACCCACCGAGTTGGATTGTCGGCTTTCCCTTCATCCCGCAAGGCTACGTTAACATCGATGCTAACTGCTATCCATCATCTCGTGTCATTATTGTCGAGTAAATACGGCCCCGGCTTTGTTTTAGTTGTGGTTCCACACACGTGCATCGCTTTGTATGCTATCCCCTAAACTCCAACTAAAATAGTCAATCTGTCAAATTGACGCTATGCTAAATGCTAACTGCCCTGTCAAAGCCTCGCTTGATTTTGACAGCTCATTTCTGTAGGCCGACATTACGCACACATTCACGTTGAACGTGCCTTTAACATTGTACACATGAAATATGTTATGCAAATTCATTAATATTATATTATGTTGGTCAGGAGTCTTTGTGAGCGGTTGGCGAGCGGGGTTAGCGTTTTGAAGCATCTGCTCCATAAAATGGGGTTTTATGGCAACCGAGATATGGTACCGTACCGGTTCTGTAGTATTTTCACGTGGACATAAACGAACCATCAACAACTTGATGGAGTCAGTCAATAATCGTGTGGGAGTTGTGGATTGTTGTGTGCACTACTGATGAGGCAGAGAGCCCCGCCCTGGTTTAGCATCTTAGGCCTCATATTTAATGCCCAATTATTGGCGTACACTTGTAATAATTCTCACGTTAACACCGAAAAAAATTACAATGGGACATTGTATTCCGGATTTGTGCGTAAATCAGAATATTCCCTAAGTCATAATGGCAGTGAATATTTGTAGGAAGAAACACTTATCAGAATAATTAAATGAGGGGGACAAAAAGAACTACGAACGGCGGATATGAACTGAGAGTAGCCCACCCACCCCGAAAAAATGCGCTGAACACACAACAAAATTAAAACATCCATGAATTGTCAAACTAAATATTCTCCATTCAAAACTACAACATAGCTCCACACTGGTACACGAAGAGCCCCCCCCCCCCACGCACACATACACACAAATAATTGTGTACATATTACAGAGGGCCGCAAAATTGAAGTCTCCTTTGAGCAGTATGAGGGTGCTACAGTCAAAGATGTTGCAATCACAACATGCATGACGCCACTCAGGTATGCTCCAAGTTAAGTTTGAAAGTAAACAAGCGACTGTAGTTTTCTAACAACCCAAAATTTGACCTTGATTTCAAAGTTTTTCGCTTCTATCTGGCCCATGTTTCCCATCTTTGGGTACAGTTGTTTAAACTAAACTCTATGTGCCCTGCGATTGGCTGGCAACCAGTTCAGACCGTACAACCGCCTGTTCCCCCCTCAAAGTGATCAACAACACTGTAGTGATCCCTTTTAAGATGAATTTGAAAGAGGAACTAACGTCCTGCCCCCCCCCTCCTTTTTTTACTTTTTTTTTTTTTTTTGCCTTAGCAGCTGTCTGGTGAGCAATGCCGCCGGCCCCAAGCTGCGACTGCCCCCACCTGGACTGTGTGGGGGAGATCACCAAAGAGGAACTCATCCACAAATCACATGTGAGTCACTTTGTTGATGTCCTTGATACCACTTATCAAGACAATTCCTTGAAAGTCGCGTAGGTGTCAGATTTGACGCCTAACTTGTTACCTACAAACCTAAAAAAAATGTTCACAATTTTTCTCATTGTTACTAAGCTACACCCCTTAAATGCAGACGAGCCAACAATTGGACACAACAAAGGTTCCAGACGTTCTCAGCACAGCTTCAGTGACACATTTTTGGATTATTTATATACATTTTTATATATTTTTCTTCTAAATTAATGCAGATAAATGCATAATCCAGTTAAAGATGTGCAGCTATTTGCATGGTAAGTTGAATCCCTTAAAGATAAACACAGTAACCTTTTGTCCACGCCGAGGTAATCAAGGTCCATTACTTTTATTAACAGTACAATAATCATGTGCTGTTGTCAGTGATCATCCCCATATTCGATGGAGTCATCTTAAACATCAACAGGAGTTAGTTACCCTTCAAAATGGCACCAAAGCAAACTTTATTGGTCGAAACAACATTTAATCATGCCTCATAAACTCTTACATGAGTGCCATAATATCTCCAGGGCCAGTGTCAAGACTGCAAAGTTGGAGGACCAAATTTGTGGGCTTGTTTGGAGGTAAGCCAACCCCCTCACCTCCCGAAATGTCCTTTATCCAGAATAATACGAAAAATGTGTTTCCTTTCTGCCGCTAGAATGGGTGTGCGTACGTCGGCTGCGGAGAATCCCACGCGGATCACAGCACGGGACACTCGCAGGTAAGAAAAGTCTCCTTGGAAGGTAGAAATGCTAGCCTGGATGTTAACAGGAATTAAAATGATATTTATGTCAGTGAGTTGTTTAATACATTCCGTCAATGATAAGACAGCCGTAGCGGTTATGGATCCCTTGAGAAAGACAGTCAAAAATGTTAACTATACAGTGGTTATAAATAATCTACAAACCACTGTTAGAATGCCACATATTTGTGATGCAAAGAAATCAGATAAATCATTTCAAAACAATCTAAAGCATAGGGCCCCGCGGTGTAATTATATATAGCCCGCGAGGCAATTTCAAATTAATATTAGAGCTTGCCTGCCACTATTACAAGTATTCCACGCTTGTTTGGTTCCGTATTAAAAGTTTCATTAGTTCAACCTTGGCCCGCGGCTTTTTTCAATTTAAAATTTTGGCCCACTGTGAATTTGAGTTTGACACCCCTGATTTAAAGTGTCTCTGATTAACACCAAATTCAGGGGAGGGATTATGAACAGTTCCAACTGGTAGTAACAGTTGTCATAACACCTTCAGGATTCTGCTAGAAAAACATCAGGAAAAGCCTACTAAAACATTTGGGATCACTCAGCGGCGCTTTAAATGGTCGCAGGTATCTTCTGACTCTCACTGAGCATGAATGTTATAAGAGGGTGTACACAGTTTTGCAAAGATTGTCTTAGTTGTTTTGTTGTTCTATTGCCGTGATTCCTAGAAAGTGTGCTGGGGTACATTAGTGTGCCGTGGGAAGTTATCCAATTTTATGCAATTGCTCAAAAAAAACATTTATTCCAAGAAATAATGTATCTTTATTCATCTATTTATGCCAGTGAGGCACAATGACAGACAGAACAAAAAAATCCTTTTCCATTAGATGGCAGGAAGTACATACAGTGATTAATCGATCCATTTTTGTTGGTGTGCCGTGGGATTTTTCACTTATAAAATATGTGCTTTGGCTCTATCAAGGTTGGAAATCACTGTTCTGTAGTATACATGTTGGAGTTATGGTGGAGGGGGGGGGGGAGTGTAGAAATTATTTAGCTAGATCTCATTTTTCTATATTACAAAACCTGGCATTTGACCAGGGGTCTGTAGACTTTTTATATCCACCTGGGGCATTAAATCGAGATTGGCACAGTAAATCCAGCCAAAGGCGTCTCCAGATCCAGTGCAATTTTGCGAGTGGCTCATCTATTATTAATTGTGGTTTCTCAGGGGGGTGGGGGGAGATGGAGCGGCGCTGCCACTTGCGCGGTTCCAATATCCGTTGTTGGCTGGGCTGTTTCTCCGATGAATGCCTCATTGCCAAAGCGATATGAATGCAGAGTCGTCATTTGCTCAGCCTCGAGCGAGAGACTGCGCTCCTTGACCCAAATGAAACAGTGGATTTTGTGTGTGTGTGTGTGTGTGTGGTGTGTGTGTGTGTGCGTGCGCACGCGTGGATTGATTTGAAAGCGCAGCAAATATCCATCCACCCTCTTACTTGATGGATTAAATTGCGGTTCTGACCATACCTTGGTTATGAGGTCACGGTTTGGTTACATGTCGGTAGACTAAGAAAAGAAAATGCTGAACTAGGTGATATTCTTTTGTGTAAACAGAAAACATTTATTAATGTTTAAAATTAAACAAATGCTTTTTAATGTAAAAAAGGAACTTCTCCTATAAATGAAGGCTTCTCAAATAAACTAAATAATGAATGTAGTAAAATATTTTATACACACACACAACCTCTTTATTCTTTACTCCACTAAATGGAAGATTCTCAAACGTACAGTAAAATAAATACACGTTCCATCATTTATGGTAGCAGAAATAATTTCGTATTCAGGAGCGTGCCACGCCAAACTGCTAGCTGTAAATTAAACCATAGTTGAATAATTATCAAATAAACAAAATGTGTACAGTAAAATATTTTAAATATAACAGGTTAAATTGTTTCTTTTTAGGAGTGCAACATCGTTTTTTTTGTAGGAAATAAACTGCTGATAAGTGCAACGGTAGCACTAATGTGATTTACATAAAAACACTTAACCATTTATTGCTTGTTTTCCTATCGTAAAATATATTCCAGGGTCAGACTCTCACCATTCTAAAACTGTTGTTAATTACATATTTTATTCGTAAACTGCTACATTTACTGCACTGACATACAAAAGCATCTTTAAGCAGTTTGTTCTTACCACAGTTTCTAATAATGTATCAAATAAACTGTTGTGCAAAATGTGACGAGAGTGGTACAAGGCCTGATCACTTGAAATATCAAACCGCTTAATAAGGTCTGCTATATTTCCACTCATGATTCATTTAGACGGGCTCTTTCATGCTCATCTGGGCCTCCTTCCCTGGTGCTGCGCGACCGCTAATGCGGCCTCCATCAATAATGCACATTCATTCGGCAGGCGTGTTGCAACAGCCTGCGTGCTTGAGGTGCGTTCAGGGACAGTGCGGAAATGGGAGTGCGTCGTCTTTGGTTGTTTTCTAATGCGGTACATCAATGGTAAAAATAGAGAACAAGGAAAATGTTTCTTTATATCAGAATACTTAAAACACATTGTGATCACATTGTCATATTATCACCAAATACGAAATCAGGGGTCGTCCACCATTTGCAAATCCATCAAATGTCCAACAACAACCAAAACTTGCTTGATTAATTTGTTACTGTTGCGTGCAGGAGATGGGCCACAACCTGACAGTGAACCTGACCACGCTGCGAGTGTGGTGTTACGCCTGCGGCAAGGAGGTCTTCCTAGACCGTAAAATAGTTCCTCAGCCCCCGCAGTCCAACACTAAGCCCCTCGCCTCCTCTCTCCAGGTACACACCACCGCTCCTGACTACTTTTTATTATATTTATGCATTATTGAAAATTGAAACGAATAAAGGCTTGAAATATATCACTAAGTGTGTGGTGAACAAACAGGTTTCACCTTTTGAAACAAATTATTGAAATCACTTTCCCTTGATATTCAAAATGTTTGGCAAATAGCTGTACATTTATCTATCTATCTATCTATCTATCTATCTATCTATCTATCTATCTATCTATCTATCTATCTATCTATCTATCTATCTATCTATCTATCTATCTATCTATCTATCTATCTATCTATCTATCTATCTATCTATCTATCTATCTATCTATCTATCTATCTATCTATCTATCTATCTATCTATCTATCTATCTATCTATCTATCTATCTATCTATCTATCTATCTATCTATCCATCCATCCATCCATCATCTTGCTTTATCGCAGTTCGGCTAGCAATCTTTGTGTTTGTGCACGTGCGTGTCACTGAAGGGTAACATCAGAGCCTCGCCTGTGAGCCCTCCCTCTCTCCGTGTGACCCCCATCGGCGTCTGCGAAGACCTGGACATGGAGACCGAGGAAGAGGACGACATGCGCGCTCGAGGTGAGCAGCACCGCAGTTACGCGCGCACGCACGCGCGCACCAGACATTTCACGCCTTTCAGATTGTTCCGTTTTGGCCTTTCGTTCGTATGTAAACTGAAATTTAAGTCACGGAAAATGACCCTTCAGTTGACGAGACAGTACAAGCACTTTGAGAATAATGAGATGATAATAAAAAAAAAAAGACTACAAATACAACCTGAGGGCTGCGCGAAGACGTGTATGACTAAATTTCACTCAAATGCTATTATGCTTTGTAATAAATATTCACTACAGGTGAGTACTAGAACTACAATCTCTTGATGATCCACTCCTGATCAGTGATGACACACAGTAGGTGCATCAAAATGTGTATGATGCTTGGCAGTGTCTGCATTTAAACCTTTATTTTCAGCAAGGTTTACATAGGGGTCATTTGTTTTTGCAAGGTTCAGAAATGTTGCCTGATGGGGGACTGTGGGTCAGCTGGTAAAGCATTGGCCTCAGAGTTCTGTGGACACGGGTTCGATCCCGGCCCCGCCTGTGTGGAGTTTGCATGTTCTCCCCGTGCCTTCGTGGGTTTTCTCCGGGCCTTCTACATCCCTAAAACATGCAACATTAATTGGACACACTAAATTACCCCTAGGTGTGATTGTGAGAGTGACTGTTTGTCTCTGTTTTCCTTGTGATTGGCTGGCAATCAGTTCAGGGTGTACCCACCTCCTGCCCGTTGAGCACTGGGATAGGCTCCAGCACTCCCCGCGACCCTTGTCAGGATTCGCGGCAGAGAAAATGGATGAATGGATGTTGCTTGATGGCTTTTGCATCTTAATTCTTCAAATGTAGAACTTGCGACGACACTAATCATAGTAATTACGATATTTCAAATTTGAAGTGGTTGGTGGTACAGAAGAGTTTGATCTGGATTTGATTTTATCTGTGTTCTACTTTATGTAAAAGACGGGTGGTGGATTAATGGCAGGGATTCTGTTATGACTCTAAGGCAGCCATTTTGCAGAAGCTTGGTCTGTGATAGGATTACTCATTCTTCGCTCATTTACTGGATGAAATCACATGGTTCTCCACCCATTTTAACTTCTTTTCCTATAAAAAGCACACCTGGTTCAGCATTACACCTTCGGACATGTTTTTGATATGTTACTTGAACAGAATTAGATTTGACACTGTTCTGTTTTAGGACCATTTCCGATTGGTTGTTTAACTACACTCCCTCTATTCTTCCCAGGCTTGACTGGACTGAAGAACATCGGCAACACGTGCTACATGAACGCTGCCCTCCAGGCCCTGTCTAACTGGTGAAAGCACAACTATACGCATTCTTTTCATTCACGATACACGCAAAGTTACAGTAGTGCGCCTCTTTTATAAATGAAGCCTGGTGTTACTTCACGTGGGGTTGTTTTTGCTAATCATAACAGTTTTGTAGCAAACAACCATCCGATGCAAAAAAAAAAAAGGAATCCTTCAATGCGACACTGCAGAACCGGAGGCTGGTCAAATTTAGCATGCTGTAGAAAGCCGGGTGGAAAATTGCAAACTAAATCACTTTCCACAAGTGAGGGGGGAATGTTCTGCCCCATTAGTTCATGTCTATGTAATTTAACTTTTTCACACAGCTAAAGCAGGGTACCTATACATATTTTTGTTAACATTGTAATGAGATCATTTTGTAACACAAAATTACAATCATATTGGAATTAATAGAGCTACAAACGAATTAGTGGTGATACATAATTGTTAAATTCATGCTTGATTGGTGGCAGGAATTCTAGCGACTCGGCTATAATATACAAACATGCATGAAAAAGTTAAATTTCATCATATGTCCCCAATACTATAATTGGAAACAAGGTCTAACTGTGGAAACATCCATAATATGTCTGTTAAACCCAGACCAGTTTCCTCAGTGTCCAACAATTCTAACTTTTTGTCGCAGCCCGCCCTTGACACAGTTCTTTATTGAGTGCGGCGGCCTGGTGAGAACGGACAAGAAGCCAGCACTCTGCAAGAGCTACCAGAAACTCGTATGCGACCTGTGGCACAAGAACAGGTTAGTGACTTTTTCGTTGTCTCGATAAAGAGTCACCCAAGATTACTGTAACCTCTCTTCATGTCTGTCTCACGCTTTACCGTGTCACATTACAGACCCTCCTACGTGGTCCCAACTAATCTGTTCCAGGGAATCAAAGCCATAAATCCAATGTTCAGAGGATATTCTCAACAGGTATGTGATATTATTTCTTTCTTCATTGGTGCAACATATGCAGAAAAATGGAGCCAGTGTTTATTTGTCTGTATGTGTGAGGCCTTTCAAAGCTACTCAAGGTGCGAAGTTCCCACGTCTGGATTCACACAGCTGATGCAAAAAACCCCCAAAAAATAAATAATTAGATGCATGGACCATCTTCTGGGACAGTGACAATGGCTAAAAGAATGTGGCCAGTGAATCTCAGGTGCTAAATTCAGCCTGACCCTGGCTTCTCACTATGCCTTTTATACACAGGTTGTTATGATTGTTATTACATCGCACCTCGTTTTCATGCAGGACAATGACCCCGGGTAAAATAAGCTTCGAGAGGGTGTGAAAAGGTCGACTATTTCATTGTGGTGTGCCAGTAACAACCAACGTCGATCTCTGAATTTCCCAGTTTCCCAAAATTGTGTCAGGTGGTACAGTGGCAGTGTCAAAGAGAATAGTGGAAAGCTGGGACACTCAGTCACGGGTTGACTTGAAACCCCCCCCCCCATGTGATTCAGTGAAAAGCTGGGTTTGATGGGCACTTTGCCAACCTTCTTGCCAGTTACCCCTTTCCCACTGCAGGTTTTTTTCATGGGATCACTGTTCTGTGTGCAAGGTACATACATAGAATAGGGTTTTGAAGAATTTCCCAGTTTCCTACATTTTTATCAGTGTCCCACTTTGCCGGGCTTCATTTTTCATTTTAATTAGTTTGCACAACAATGGATGAGATGTTGAGAGCACATAGAAAAATCCGAGGTTCTTCACGTCCTGTTGGGTATGTGCTAAGGAATTAGTTCTGCTATAGAACATTCCCAGAAGTATTGATGGTTTGATCTGTTCTGCTTTTGGCCCACAGGACTCGCAGGAGTTCCTGCGCTGCCTGATGGACCAGCTGCACGAAGAGCTGAAGGAGACACTGCCCGAGCCTTGCGAGCCATCCGGTGACGTCATGGTAGAAGACGGCCCGCCCAAGGAAGATAACCATAACCAGTCAGATAACGACTTCCAGTCGTGCGAGTCATGCGGATGCAGCGATCGTGCCGAAAACGAAGCGCAGCACACCGTCGCACCCGCCGTCATCGTTGGCGCCGACAACGAGACCGAGATGCTTATTCCGGAGCAGGATGACATCCAAGCCAACAGGGAGTGGCAGAAGGAAAAGAACATGATCAATGACCTCTACCGTGCTGGGGATAACACGGCAGCGGACATGGACAAAGATGTGGACACCGCTACAGAGACTACGCCCATCATCAGCAGTCAGGGACACATTAAGACACAAAGCAGGACATCAGGTAAGAAGACAATATTACTTACGTCCTTGGAAATCTTCATGAATCAATCATCCTTGTGCAAAAAGTACTGAAACATTGAGCATCTGAACAATTGTATTAACAGGGTTAGGGAAGGTTAGATTAAGTTCACTTGTGAAGGGTTAAGTGACTTAAATTCATTCTAAATTTCACCCGCAAACCCAGTCTTCCGTTGTCATCAATGTTTGACTTGATCTCCTCCTCTAGAGTCCTTTCCAGACGTCCAAATGTCCAACATCACAAGACCACAAAGTCCAGTTCCTATGGAGGGCCACAAAATGTCCAGCAGCCCACCCAAAGCTTCCTCTGTGTGGCCCAGCCTCAACACTGCACACAAAAAAGGTACATGACAAGTTTCCTCCCAGTGTTATGTAAAAGCAATCCTTTTGTGGAGTAGAAGTATCCCTAAATGCAACATCTTGCCAGTCCATATAATATTACTCCCAAAAGTCTTCGGAACCATTCAGATGTTCATTTGCTGAAGTAAGATGAGCCTTTTATCTTCTTTTTGCTCAGCATTGGTTTTCACCTTGGAACTCTGCCACGAATGCCATCTTTTTTTTATTGTTGTATCATGAGGCACGGTAGTTGTTGAGTTGCAGTTCTTTCGAGGTTGTCCTGAGTTTCTTTCTGGCCTGCTGGATAAGTAATTGCTCCTCTCTTAGTGTAATCGTTGTAGGCCGGTCTGAGCGCTCCCCCGTGCTGAAAAGTCCCCTTGGGATTAATGTGCATGCGCATAGAATTTTTTGAATTTTTCTACTTCTTCTACTTCCGTGCCAGTCTGAAACTTCGTCATCCATGGGTCTTCCGCGTGTTCGTTTTCGCTCCGCGTGCATTTTACTATGGACGTCTAACAAAACCGAATTCTACACGCATGCGCATTATACTGAAGAAGACCTTTCAGCACTGGGAGCGCCCAGACCGTCACACCGGCAACTTCTGAGAAGCCTCACCACTGTTCCATGTTTTGTCCATGTGAGGATCATGGATTTCCTTATGGTTCGCTGGAATCCTAAACCTTAAGAAATGGGCTTTTGTAACACTTTCCAAACTGATGTCTGATAGATTTCTTGACTGTTTCAGAATTTCTTGGGATCGTGTGATTTATTTATTTTTTTAAATTATTTTTATTTTAATTTTTTTTGCATCTTTTTTTAGATCTTTTCTCTAACATGATTTTTGTCAAGACATATTCTGTTAAATTAGTTTTTGATGGAACAGGTCCTAAGGGTAAGCATGCTTTGATGTGATCAGGGAAAATTAACCAAAAATTGTAATTAGTCACAATTAATCCATGATTTAACAAGGGGTAAATTATTTTTTGCACACAGGCCCCAGTAAATATTTTCCCTTAGTAAATTAAATCAGTTTCAAAGCAGGATTTTAAGTTTACTTCGGTTATATTTGTCTGAGACTTTGATACTTTTGTTTGATGATCTTAAAGTGGAGAATTATGCAAAAATCTAAGAATTTGGGGGGGGGGGTAGGGGGGCAATACTTTTTCATGACAGTGTAGCTTTTTTTTTATCCACTATGACCTCTTACTGCCTCCACAGCGATGAGCACATTCTCCCCAGCCAAGAGCAAGTGTCAGAAGAGGTACCGTAGCGTTATCTCCGACGTGTTCGACGGGACCATTGTGAGCTCCGTGCAGTGCCTTACTTGTGATCGGGTCAGTGCTGGGCGAGAGGTGGAATTGGGTCACCCTAACATATGTCTGCATGCTCAGCAACAATTTGACTGTTTGTGTTTTTAGGTGTCGGTCACGCTAGAGAACTTCCAGGACATCTCCTTGCCCATCCCGGGGAAGGAAGACCTGGCCAAGTTGCACTCCGCCACCCACCAGACATCCCTGGTTAAAGCTGGCTCCTGTGGGGAAGCGTATGCGCCGCAAGGCTGGATTGCATTTGTCATGGAATACATAAAGAGGTACGTCTAGATATGAATTTTCATGTATCTTAGAAGCATCGCAAGTGTCATCCATCTTGTCACCTATTTTCAGCTGGTTCTGGGGTCCTGTGGTCACGCTACAAGATTGTCTTGCAGCCTTTTTTGCCAGGGATGAGCTCAAAGGTGAGCAAGTGGCTGTTTATTTTGGGGACAGGCATAATAATTGCTGAATTAATTTTATATATATTTCTTTAAAGGAATTATAGTTGGATCCACATCAGTTTTATTATTGATTTAGCAGTTGTGTTATGTGATTTAACCTTTTTTCTTATATTCATATGTCACGTTATTGATCAGCAGTCTCGTGAGATTAGCATAATTACTACGAGAAGATTCAGAGACAGATTTAGCATAATTTTTTTGATTTCACAAAATTTACCCCCCCTTTTTTTTCAAGATGTTTTGTTCTTTTGTGCTTTATTACAAGTCACATACATTCTTGTTTGACTTGATTTTGATGTTTGGTTTCATAGGGGACAACATGTACAGCTGTGAAAAATGCAAGAAGTGAGTATCTTCAAGAAAATAAGAAAAACAAACCAAAAATAATTGTTTGAATTAGGGTTGGATTGATAAATCAATACGACTTTGTGTTCATAAAGTTGAGCGATACGACCATATCACTTGCAGACTCTGTTATCGATACAAAATCTGTCAGGAATCCTTGGATACGTTGGCTGTATGGCTGTGGACCGGATATAGTGAGGCGAGGAATCGTTTGCCTGAGGCTTTATGGTTTTCATTTCATAAAACAAGCGTGAGAGGTCTTGCGCTGTGCTCCACTGGTATTGTAATGTTTACAGCCCAACACAGTGGTCATTTAACTACATTTCCCCACAGTGTCACTATTTCAACATCAAATATCTTTTTTAGTAATTAAACAACTTCTGTCATGACAGCGATAGCAAGGTAGCGTTCCCCCAGGTGTTGTAAACATTAAATGCAACATCATGTTCATGTAGCTGAAGTCCGGCATCCCAGAGTGTAAACGTGCAGACGCTATGGCAAAAGTAGGTGCATTGCTGCAATTTTCATGGGGTTTTCCTAGAAAATTAATGTTTCTTCTCGAGTCTTGCAGTCCACTTACACATTACGGTGCAACCCTCCAGAAAAAAAACATCTGGGAGCGGACATAGGCAGGTGTGTCCCGAAGCTGACACACATTCGCAAGTTGAACTAGTCATCACGAATAGAAGTGAAAAAAAAAAGTCAGGTCACCACATAGCATGTAGCAAAAAAAAAATAATAATTAAAAAAAATGCTGTTGGTGTGTGGAATGGCTCTTTAAATAATATTTCTGAAGAAAAAAATTTGAAAAATAAATAGTGGTCCATTTTAAATAGATATTAGGGTTGGACAAATTACATGGAAAAAGATGACACGCTGTGGTGACCCATAATGGGACAAGCCGAAAGGAAAAGATTAGGGTGAGACAAATGTAATTTTATAGAATTGGGTTAAGTCAGGGTTCTTTATGATTATTTATACCTGTGGAAATGTTAACATTTAACAGAATTTTCTCTAGACAGCCTCGAGAATCAAAATCCTCCTATCCTGAATCTCCGCCTGTTGAGATAGTTTTTGAATTGAATTGTGACCTTTGTATCTAAATATGTATCGAATCGGCCTCATGCCAGAGATTCCCAACCCTAGTTTAAAATGTTCAAAAGATATAATTATTTAGCATCCTTTTCTTCTCCCACAGGTTACGAAATGGAGTGAAATTTTGCAAAATGCAAAGTTTGCCAGAGGTATGTGTATACTAATCATAAAAAAATAATTCTTCTTCTCAGTGTTTTAATTTACATAAATGCATTTTCTTTCAGATTCTGTGTATCCACCTGAAGCGCTTCAGGCACGAGCTGATGTTCTCCACCAAGATTGGCACACACGTCTCCTTCCCGCTGGAGGGCCTGGACTTACAGCCCTTCCTAGCCAAGGACAGCTCCGCGCAGACTGCCAACTACGACCTGCTGTCGGTCATCTGCCACCATGGCACCGCTAGCAGTGAGTGGACGTCCATAGAGATGTCACATGTTCTTGTTATAGTTTGCAAATTCTGGTGGAGTAGCTGTTTACCTCTTCCCTCACTTCTGCAGGTGGCCACTACATTGCCTACTGCAGGAACGACCTGAACAATCTTTGGTATGAGTTTGATGACCAAAGCGTGACTGAGGTGTCCGATTCTTGCGTCCAGAATGCTGAGGCTTATGTGCTCTTCTACAAGTAAGCAACACATCAGCGCCTGCACATAATAAGGTTACGGCAGTGATACCCTGTCGTGCAGGGGTCGGGAACCTATAACTCGCGAGCCATACCAAGTCCCATGTAATTTAGGAGAGGTCTTGTAAGACTGTCTCACATCATTGACTGAAGTCCCCTCATATGTATCAGAGATCTGTAGGGATTCAGTCAAAGTCTAGCGTCACAAGATTTAGCAGAAAGATTGTTAAATGTTAGTGCAAGTTGCATGAGATTTTTATGGAAGTCTTGCATGATTTTTGCAGAGGTCTGGAGATTTTCTTGCATGACACCTATTTTTCACCAAAATGTGGGAGGAACTCTGAAATGTAATGCATTTGGGGCTTTAAAACTTGAACATACTGTTTTAGTCTGTAAAACTTACTTACTTTTCATTTTTTTCATAGATTTCACGCTGTATAATCCCATTTGGTTTGTTGCCGCTCCACAGGAAAAGCAATGAGGATTCTTTGAAGGAGCGCAGAAGGGTGTCAGGTTTGCTCAACATGATGGAGCCCAGCCTTCTACAGTTCTACATCTCCCGCCAATGGCTCAACAAGTTCAAGACCTTTGCCGAGCCCGGGCCAATCTCGAACGACGACTTCCTGTGCTCGCATGGAGGTACTAATGACATAAAAAACAGATTTACATTCATTTATGATATCTGTAGCTGTTGGTTTAAATGTCCCTTTTGTGTCCCGTCAGGTGTGCCACCCAACAAAGCCGCCTACTTCAACGACCTGGCCATAGTACTACCGCAGAACGTGTGGGATCATCTGTACAGCAGGTACGTTGACGCGTCCTTACTACCCTTTTTATTACACTCTTTCCCCACGTGTCTAATCGGGTCTGGTCGTCTACTAAGGTACGGTGGAGGACCAGCCGTCAATCACCTGTACGTTTGCAACACGTGCCAGATTGAGGTTGAGAAGCTCGAGAAGCGACGGAAGTCGGAGCTGGACATGTTTATGCGGGTAAGTCGACTCTCCATCCACCGTTTTGTTCTCATCACTCCGGAGGGAGATGAGAGGTGTAAAGTTGATGAAGGCTTCATCATTAATGCATTGAGACGGATGCTGTAGCAATAACGCCAGTGCGATCTGCCCACGACCGTAAAAACGCAGCATTTTACCGCCATCAGAGGCAGTGCCAAATCTGTAACAGAAGTGGGGTGTAACCTGGATAAGTATCCTTCCGCAGTGCCAGGACATGATGTGAATTTTAACAGGGAACACTTTTTTTTCTTTTTGTTAAAAGCAGTTGTAGGTGATGTCATGCATTTCCCTTTGATTTGTAATCTCATAATGAGATGCTGATGAGTGTGCGAGGCTATTCCGTAATAGTGGAACAGAGTGTGTCCGGCCTCGTAACCCAAAACAGAATTAAAATCTATTGAAATTAATGGTAATGCCATTAATCTGTGCCAGTTTGTCTAAAATGATTGCTATTTTTCTTATTTAAAAAAACATTCTAGACTGTTAAGAATTAAACACTTTGTGTATCATGATTAATTCATTACAATTCCTGTGTGTGCGCAAATTGAGATTCAAGTTCTCAACAGAGCCACCTCTCCATCACCCCTAAATAGCTCTTATCTGTTCCCTTAGGTGTAACTCCGCCTCATAGATGCTATTTGTTAGTCCGTCTATGACGTTTCCCTAGTATGTGTTAGCATTAAACTAGCCGGTATAAAGGCAAAGTTATGTAAGTAAGTTTCTTTCAGCTTGTCCCGTTTGGGGTCGCCAAAGCGTGACATCTCAGATTAACGCTCATATTTGTTAGGCAAAGTTATGTGGTAGTTTTAAATATTATGCTATAGGGTTATGGTATTCTTTGTTACACATTTAGCTTCACAGTAAACCTTAACTGGGAATGGCATTTAACAGCTTAAAGCCATTTTTTTTACCTATTACCGTATTTTCCACACTATAAGGCCCACCGCATTATAAGGCGCACAGAATAGACGCGACAGTAGAGGCTGCGGTTACATGATGAAGCTGCGGTAAAGGAAATGTGAACAAAACAGTCCGATAGGTCAGTCAAACTTAATTAATAGCGTTCTGACAACTCCGTTCACTCCCAAAATGAATGAACAGCTGTTTTATTATTTTCCCAGAGGTAAAGTCAGTGACTTAGTATAGGAGTCATTTTGGGGTCTTTACACAAACACACAAATGGAAATGAAAGGGCACGTTTTGCGCAGTCATATATCTCAGCATGCACCGCGTGCTACTTCTTCTACTGGGGAAAATGGAGTCGGTAGTTGCGAGACCTCTTGCGGCTCAATGTTGACCCATATATAAGGCGCGCTGGATTATAAGGCGGACTGTTGCCTTTTGGGAAAATTAAAGGCTCTTGGGTGCGCATTATTGTGAGTGAAATACGGTATTCCAAACTGCTACTTGGGATGTGAGCAGAATCAAATTCACTGCTCCCATACAGCTCTTGAATCTCAAATTCTTGCACATAACTCAAACCCCCCCCAAAAAAAAAAAGAATTAGGTGCTCATATCTCAAAACTTGCATTGAGTCACTTATATCTCAAGGCACCACTATGGTTCATAGGTCACAAATGCTCACATCAATGAAGGATCCGATTGAGGGATACCATATCTGTGTGGAAGTGCACACAGTTGTAACCATGTCCCGACTTCACTGGGTGCTTTATAAAAGGCACAAGCAGAAATGGTTGCTGGTTGAATTTGTCGTGAAATTTTCTGTATAACCTTGAAAAAGAGGCTAATAAGTGTACCGTGTACTGTAGAAAAGACACGGGTGGATACATTTTGTATCAGCCGATCTGAATCTCTTTATAGAACACCGTGTATGCGTTGAGCAAGAACAGGAAGAGTGTATTTACAAAGAAAGACAACACAAGCGCAGTGTGTTAAAAATGTCATATAATTACAAGAAAGAACCAGAGAGAATTGATTTAGTTTTCCATCTCCTCTCTGAATCCTTTCATCCTCACTTCATTTATTCTTTGTGAAATCCTCCCCCGCCGCCTCCACTTCCCTCCTGCCGCTTTCCAAAAACACTCACTCCTCCCCCTCCCCCTCCCCCCACGTCTGCACTCTCGGCAGCTGAACAAGGCCTTCCAGGATGAGGAGTCTCCGGTGGTCATATACTGCATCAGCATGCAGTGGTTCCGCGAGTGGGAGGGCTTTGTCAAAGGCAAAGACAATGGTAACTGAATGCACACGCATACTGAAACATCTACTTAGAACTAGAAATAAATCTGCTGTCGCAAAAAAAGTTTCCCCTTCTTGTCCCGATGGATGCGTCAGCTGCAAAAACACCACCAACTCAAATACAGGCCTCCCCTTTCATATCAGAACCAGTCATACACGACACAAATTTTATTGGCGGGACGGGGGCAAAGGGTTATTTACTTACGATGCTACGATTCATCAAGTAGTGACTATCCCTCACTGTGCCCCAATTAATTCCCAGGTGAGTCCGACCAAAGATGAGTTAGAAATAAATGCCTCTCGGAAAAAAACCCAAAAACAATTACATAAGACACCTCTATCCATCTGTTGTTGGGTCATTAAATACCCACAGCCACTACTTGTGAAAATAAGGAGAATTGTTTTTTGTTGCACAAGAGCCAAACACTTGCCTAGCAACGTGCTCCGGTCCAAAACAAAGCACGAAACAGGTTCTTTTGATATCATCTTCAAGGTTCTTCATATCCCGATTCATCATCAAAAATATATCTACAACACACGCTCTCATTTTTTTTCTACCACCCCCCTCCCTTTTGTATTGTCACATCTATTTATAATATCTGACAGTTTTCCCCCTTCTCGACTTTGGCTGTTTTGTCTTCTATTGCTACAATGACTTAGATTCCCATGCATGACAACAGCCCTTGACACTGAAGCTAACAAGCAAGACATTAAAGATTGTGTGTGAGTGCGTAAATGTAAAGAACTACAGTAATTGATATTTTTCTCTTTAAGATCCACCGGGACCCATTGATAATTCCAAGATGGCAGTGAACAAGAGCGGCCATTTAACGCTTAAACAAGGTACAAGCAGTCATTGGAACCTACAAAGTAGAAAGTGATTGACTTCAGGTCTTTTTTTGTTTTTTCCTGAGGAAATAATCTAGTCTTTCAATTCCTTACAGCCAAGTTAATGTTTTAAACAAACATTTGAACATGAACTATTATACTACTAAAAAGTAAGACTGAAAACAATAGTTGAGTATTTGTCAGTAAAATGAACATACCGTAATTCCCGGCCTACAGAGTGCACCTGGTTATAAGCCTCACCCAGTACATTTGTAAAGGAAATACCATTTGGTACATACAGAGGCCGCAGCCGTGTAAAAGCCGCAAGTGCCCACATTGAAGCACGAGATATTTACAAAGAAAGACGGTACACAGTTTAACGCTAGCGGCGACGTGCTAACGCTAGCGCCCCCACGCTAACAGGGCAGGTTTAAAAAAAAAAAAAACATACTGGTAAAAATCACTAAGACACAGCAGTAACACGCTAGCGAAGCGCTAACAGGGTCGGACCGGTAAAAGTCAGTTCCTCGGCACATATATTCCACTGTTCTCACGCTTACCTTTTTCGCTCGAGTGCCCCCTTGCGGCCATTAGAAAAAAATGCAAAAATTAGCTGCATTACAGCATAAGAAGGTTGAAAGCGTGTTTTTTTTTAAAAAAAGAAAAAATTCACGGCTTATAGGCCGGAAATTACAGTACATGGTATTATTATTAAATTGTTGGTTTGTCAATTTAAAATACTAAAAATGAATTTCAATTGATTATTAAGTGGCAGGCAACCGGTTGAGGGTGTTTCCTGCCTCTTGCCCACAGTTAGCTAGGATAGGCTCCAGCACACCCACAAAAAATAAGTGGTGTAGAAAATGGAGGGATGGATACCACATATACAAATAAGGCCCATCTGTCAACATTTAAAAAAAATCTAATAAAATTAAATGACGCTCACTGAGCAGAAGTCTCACGCCAAGCACGACGACAACTTAAACCCCAGAATTGTTTTTAACTTATGAGGTTCAGACAAGTGTATAACGTTGCCTTTCCGTCCCTCCAGGGGCCGACTCGGGCCAGATCTCAGAGGAAACATGGAACTTCCTGCACGCCATCTACAGCGGCGGGCCGGTTGTGACATTGCGGCCCAATGTGGTCGCCGGTCACCAGGAAGGGGATGCCTCCCACCAGTCAGAGGAAAAGATCGAGGTGGAGACGCGCTCACTTTAAAGAAAAACAACCCCCCCAAAAAAAAGACGAGTGAACGTTTTGTTTTTTTTTTAAATACAAACGTTTTCATTTTTCGATTTCCTTTGAAATGCATTCTTGCAAAGAACAAAAAACAAAAAAAAACACGCCAACTTTAACTGCTTCCGCAATGGCTCGCTCTGAAAAGGGAATCAAAGCTTTGTCCTGTTGTACAAATGTGTATACGTTTCGATTAGCACTGTAGTCGTCTCATGTCACAATTTTAAATATCTGCAGCTAATTAACCACAAAAAAAATACATGGAATGTGATTTTATTTTGACCAAATGAGCACATGTACCACGTGTTTGTCATCAAACTTGTACTATAGCACTACAATTGACTGACATCTTAAGGCTATGAAGGGACTACTTCCAAACGAGTCTCAGGAATTCATTGTGCACTGTCATGTAGCGCAACGCTTCTCAACCAGTTTGTCTTATTAGTTTCTCAGTAAATCGTTGAATGGATCAAATTTTCACATGTTCCACTCAGATTGGGTGGGCAAGAAACGTTCGCCCAAATGTGTTGCATACCTGCTTCTGATTGGAGCTCATTGATGTGAAATCCCGAGTTGGGTTTTGGCGAGTACAAGCCCTGAAATTCACCAAAATGGAGTTCCTGTTTAATTCCTGGCATCGACATTCAATTCTGAACACACGTCCTTGAGAGTATTTTCTGTGTCCTGTCTTGTGTCCAACCAATTTCATGCAGCGGAGTCAAACTTTTCATGGCGAATGTCCAAAATGTTCATCATACCTTGCCATCTGCTGCCCACATTAAATGGCATTGGTTAAAAATAGGCATTTGGCGTCACCCATTTGTCTTAGATTGCTGCTTGTGATTTGGGCTCATTTAGGCAAATTTTGAGCAGGAGTTTGTGCAATGCTTCAGACCCATGGAATTTGGCCTAAATGGCTGATTAAAACGGAAAAGGCTGACTGACATCTATTCAAATTTGGATGTCATCAGTCCCGTCATCAGTCCAGTTATAACAGACATTGCTACTCAACTTTGTGACGATCAATTTTTTTCCACTTTTCTCAATGTGCGCTATTGTTTGGGACGCCTAAAAAATGAATTCACCATACGCTTGCAAGAATTTGTGCGTTTAACTAAAATCAATCCTCAAAAGTGATCATCAAACAGAGTACAGGCCCAGGGATTCACCCAAAATGGCTGCTTCAAACCAAAATGGCCGACTTTGTTTGATTTTGATTCTGGGTCATCCTGTTATGATAAACGTTTCCCCCCCAACCTGATGTCAGTGAGCCTCAGCTTAACCACTGAGAACATTGAACTCTGTTGCGAACCAAAAAAAAAAAAATAGTACACACCATAACACATTCTCTTATTGACTCATATTGTAAATTGTTTTCCCGGCTTTTTGTTGAACTTTACGTCCACTGGTTGAGAATCGCTGCCGTGCCGACACGCAAACGGGCATGCAGATGTTTGAATGTAACAGTGATGTATGTGGTGAAGATTCAGCACTTACTTATTTATCACAAGACAGGGAGTTTTAAAAAAAAAAAAAAAGGATGTTAATAGTTTTGTACATATAAAAAAAAAGCAGGAGACGTAAGAATGCATGCTATTAACATTGCAAATCTTGCACAACTCCTAACCGTGCCCGGCCCAGCCTTGCCAGACACCACACAGCGCAGTATCTTAAGTAGTAATCAGCAGCATTGTCACTTAATTGAGGGCATTAGTTTGCATTTTGAATGCTGAATGAACGTGTTAGCCCATGGACCATAGTCAGTAAGCTATTCATTTTTTTTTTATGCCTCGCACAATAAAAGAAAACAAAGGTATGAAAACCTGACGAACGTGTGCTCATCTTGATTGATCCAGAACATACTAATTTTGTTCACGTTATCTTTGATTGAAAGTGATGAGTTATATTGTGCGAGAAGCTAACGTTGCAGTGTACATCTTCACTTTGTGCTCCTTGTCATACAACACAAACTCAAAAACACACATCCATGCAAAAAATCCGAATCAAAGTACATTGTTCACAAAAAAATGGTTTAAAATAATTCAATTCAAGGAAACAATGAGAAATTTACCAAAATGATGAGCTGTGGAAGATCAAATCAAAGTCGTTTGTTTAAAAAAAAAAAAGCTACTCAACATGGCTGAATCTCATCAAAGCAACAAAATGGCAGTAGAAAGCTGCTAAAATAAAAAATATATATATTACAACTGTTGCAGAAGATAAAGTATTTTGTTCACAAAAAGTTGGTCAAAATGCTCTTTTGCAGAAAGCATTAACAGGACTCACATATGGACTGGGGGGAATGCCCTGTGCTGTTGTGTAAGATCCGAATTACAGGCTTTTGTTCACACAGCTGATCAAATCCTTATTATAACACTGCTACAAAAACAGGAAGGTGAGACCTACCAAAAACTTCCAAAATATACACAACAGCACAGGGTCGAACTCAAATGTGCATTACCTGCTACAAAAAAAAAAAAGTGTTTCACTTCCAAAAACTGGCTTCTGTCATGGGAACATGATGTGGAAGTAGTAACATAAAAGAAAAATATCTAAGCAGAAACAGACTCTGCGTCTCACGAGTGTCTTTGAGAGGATCAAATTAAAATCTTTTGTTTACAAAAAGTGGATTTAAAAACCTGCTCCACCTTAGAAGGGAACTAAAACGGGAAGTAGAAACCTATAAAAATAAAAGCAAGGACTCAAATGTACAGCCGCAGAGGATCCCAATCAATGTCCTTCATTAAAAAGTTGGTCAACGCCATCTCTAATTGCGAGTTCCTAACCAAGGGTACGAAGACAGAATGTAAACGTGAATTCATCCACTAATCCACTGATCCGTATTTGATGGCATTTCCAGGCCATGGGAAGGCAAACATGTCTCCGAGTGCGGCACACGAATGTCGCCCTCGCCTCAATGTGCTCGCACGCCCAAGCCAAAGCGGTCGGCTGCACTGTGAAAACATGGCTGCGAGCGAGCGTGCAGCGAACGTACGGAAGTGAGGTACGTGCACCATTCTTTTCGGGACTCCGCAAACGCATAGACGGTCCGTCGGGCATTTTAATAGTCGCGCACGGGGGGTAAACGAGACAAATGCCCGGTCGGTTTGTGGAGACCGACGCGGTTTGCGAATTAAACTGCAAAGTTGGGAGCGAAACAATCGGCTAAGCTAGTCCGGCTAAGGCGAAGCTACACGCAGACTGCCACGATTCTCACCGGTTTTTATCAACTCGACTAGTCTAGTTAAGTCATTTCTCGAGTCAAATTGATTAACTCGGAACCCACACTGCTCCGGAGCCTCCCTAGGAAGCCACGCTCTTAATTTCAACCGTTTAGGGTACGCGATAATGCAGACTTTAGCCGGTGGGCTAACGGGAGTTATCCCGATTAAAGGGCTAACCAAGCGGCGTTTTGCGATGAAGTTGTCGCTAACGTTTAGCTCGCCCCCTCCCTCCCCCAACTCGGTTGTTAGTAAAAAAAAAAATAAATAACTTATTTTATTTATTTAATTTAATGAACTGGACGCCTGTCATGAACTGTGGCTTTTGGCCGAGTAGCTACCGGTCAAGGGCGGATGACTCCGAGAAAGGATGCGGGGTTCCGAGCACTCAACGTGGGATGCACGCCAACGCTACCCCGTGGATGTCACGATGCCACTAGGCCTTTGTGGAAGTATTCCCACAACTACTGACAGACAAAAGTCGGGAGAAAGTAAACTAGGTTTTAAATTTTGGGGTGAAAAAAAAAAAAAAAAAAAACTAAAATTGCTAACTAGCTGACTTTAGCTTCTGCTCTCAGCTTGTCTGGCAGGTGTATATGCAGGCATAAAGGTGCACATTGGCGCCCATAAAACTCCCCCAAATTCATATTTTTTTGGTCATTTTTGGACGAGATTGTGAATGCTTGAGGATGTTAACATCATTTCCATGTTAGGGGATTTTTTTTTTTAAACTGATAATGTTAGCACGGTGCCCTAAACTTTGAGGATTATCACTAGTCCCCCCCCACAGTGTTAATAATAATGAGAAAGTTGAAGAGAAGGAAGAAGAAAAAATAGAGCTGAATCCAGAATTAGCAAAAATTTGGATAAAAACAAAATAAAAACTGTTATATTCAAATTGGTGGTGCCTGAGAAGATTATCAGCACTTTGCTCTTCCTCTCATTTTTGTGATTTCAAACAGAACGGTGACTAGTGTTATAATTCCATAATGCTACCAAGTTGGCTGTTTCCTGCTTGGGCTTTTGGGCTTTCATGCTGTAAGAGCCAAATGTAGAACAAACAAAAACTGGCTGGCTGCCAGTGTTGAATGATGTTTTTACAAACCAAATAGACAATGTACGAGGGCGGGGGGGGGGGGGGTTCTATTGCTACGACTGTGACGTAACGCAGAACATGTAAAATCTATGACCACCCAAAGTTAAGGCAACAGTTGTGATAATTACAGTAATTGCAAGCCTCATGGAATGCCACCTGTTCTGTACTGTACCAAAGTAATTGTAATATGTAGACTACAATGTCAAAATTTGTAGTGCTACTATAGAGCCTTGTGGAGCACTGCCAGTATCATATTTACAGGGGTCCTCCTTGGTTTACCACGGAGTTCCTTTCCAATGGAGACGATGTTATCCAAATTTATACGCATGTAATGGATACGATAGTCAATTCACAGACCTGCACTGAGGCCTGGTACATGCATTATGGGTTTTCAAAATTTTAATCTATGATAATAAAAACAGTTTTGGTCAAAATGGGTTTTGCGTACTGTGATAATCTTAACAGAATACCACTCGCATAAAGATTCAGTTTTGTCGCAGATCTTAAAATCTCGCGTGATCACACGTGATCTCACGGAACAAGAGAAACACTGATAAGTGGCAATGTTACTCGAGTGTTTCCCAAGAATGCGAAAGCCGAGGCTTTTAAAAAGACGATGTCCCTGAAAAATGGCTTGTTTTGGAAAATACTGCTTGCCATCTGGGGAACTCGCTTTTGTACAAAAAAAAGGTTGTTTTTATTTACGCTTTTCCTTTTGCTGAATCAGGGTATATCTTGATTGGCTATATTTTGTTCCATCATTTCACAACTTACGGCATCATGACTTGATGTGATGTAGGTTTAAAACCCCCCCCCCCACACACACACACACATGAGTTTATTTGTAAACATTGAACATGGTCATTATTTGAGACTGTTGGCCCGGACCTGTTTTCAGACCAAAAAAAAATCAGGACAAATTCACTCTTAACACGCTGGAGATCTACGGATAAGCGTAAAGGATGATCTTATAAGAATGTGTGGTGTTATATGTCCTTGGTCGGGATTGGGTGAATTCGGTACAAACAGGCAAATTTTCTTAATTTGTACTGGGCCCAAAGCAATAATGAAGTCCTAATCAAAATTATTTGTATGAAAAACAATTGTAGACCATAAATATATGACAAAAAAAATGTAAATTTTTTTCCCCTGGAGGATCTTAGTTAAAAAGTGTGTTCCCCTCTTCTACCTGACAATTTTTTTTGTAGACGGCACCATCACGGAATGGGGTGAAGTTGACCCTGTAACCTTCCACCTTCGGAAGTAGTAAAGGAGTCCTAAAAGTGGCGTGGCAGTACCTGCCTGTAAAAGTGTTCCACAGTGTCAGGGTTGTGACGTTACATAGTCTTGTTGGAGCAATATATTATCTTGGGTGGGCTCTGTGTAAGAGGCATAGGAAGGAAATTACAGATTGTGCTATGAAGTAGTTTTTGTTGATCTTTTTGTGAAAGATGGTTGATAAGCAAGAATAAGTTTGTAAGTATAGGCATCCTGTCCTTGGATAAATCCTATTAAGATTTTATATTTTACCAGTTTGAGTCTGAAACAGATTTCCATGGTTTCTTAGTAAATGTTGCTCTTTTTTTCCCATTGTAGCAAGTGTTCATGTGCTGTATGTATGTGGTCTGATGCTGGTTCAACATTTCGCGAGGCAACCGTGTTTGTCTAATTCGGATAAAATTTAGCCTCAAAATAAGAGCGCTTTAGTTCCTACGTCTTACTACATTCCACTCAACACATTATTTGTAACATACACTTGAAGACAGCATTTGTTAGCGTGTGAGCTAATTACCCCTCCATATACGAGCTAAGCTGTAACGAGCGCAATTTATGTTAGCAGTTGTTCAAAAGAGCTGATCGCTGCTGTTTTTTTTCCCCTTCCAGTGTGGAGCTAACGAGCGCGCTTCATTAATTTGTTGTGTTGTATTCAAGGCAGAGTGCTCGCTCCTTTTGCTTTCCTCCCTCCTTCCTGTTTCATGCATGGATGGGTCACGTTAGCAGTCTTAGCAGCCGGCGTCAGTAGAGTGCGAGTAATGGGTGCATGTTAAACCTTTATTGATTCTGCGGGCCGCGTTTTCACTGACAATTTCCTTCTTAACTCTCAAGTTAAAAATAAGTAAACCACTCTAATGTAGAATATGTTAAAAAAACGTTTTTTTTAAGAGGTTGGTGTCACAAAACCAAGTAAGAATGCACAAGGAACACTACCTTTTGATTAGTAGTTAGCAAGTGCTAGATGCTAACGTAGTAGTCTAGAGCTTCACCCAGAGTTGAAGAAGCAAAAACGGATCAAATAATCAATACGAGTCACACAAGTTCCAAATCAAATAGCTTTATTTAACAAAAAATTGGCCTAAACCAGGGGTGCCCAGACTTTTTTTAACCTCAGATCTACTTTTCAAGCAGCCAGCCTCTCGCGATTCACTGGTGGGCGGGGTTTGGCACGACGTCCCGCGATCGACCTTAAATTCCTGTTTGCGATCAAGGCATTGAGCACCCCTGGCCTAAACGATCTCCGACTGAGAGGCCTCGTAAGGGCACAGAAACCAGAAATAAAAGCAGCAGCACAAACAGAATGAAATGCACAAACAAGGGTTGCAGAAGATCAATATTCCTTGTTTACAGAAAAACAAAAACAGGAATTGAAACTCTACTTAATGAAAAGTCACAGATGGACTCAAAAGCATCCCACCAATTGCACAAGATCCAAATTGAAATATTTGGTTCACACAAATTTGGTCAAAACTGGAATGGCTGAGAGCCTAATCCAGGGAGGAAAACAGAACTACTCGAATAAAAGGTGTAACGGCACAACAGATGGACTTATACATATAACATAAATAATTGATGACCGGTGGTCACGTGACACTTGGTTACCATGTCAGGATACGCTCTGGACAGTCGTTCATATAGCTTGACACTATGTCAACCAGGTTTTTCACGTCCAATATTTACTTTAAATCTCATCATGGTGACTTGACATTTCATCATGATCATCATATCTGGCAGCGCGGTGGATTGACTGGCTATAGCGTCTGCCTTACAGTTCTGAGGACTGTGGTCAAAATTCTGGCCCCACCTGTGTGGGGTTTGCATGTTCTCTCCGTTTCTCTGGGTACTCCGGTTTCCTCCCACATCACAAAAACATGTGTTTATTGCAGGCATGAGGATTTCGGCAAATATGGTAACCGATCTTTCGGTTCCGTTGATTTTTGTCCTGGGAAACGGTGGGAAATGATTTTTCGGTTCCCATTGATAATGCTAATGGAAACCGGTTTTTACATGTACTTCAAAATAAAGCCTTAGCAGGCATGAGCTTTTTGTCTTTTACGCTTAGCAACCGACATGTTTGACTAGCGTTTGAGTGACCCGGATATGAATAACTCGACCTTGCGCATGCGTAGCGCAGAAGCGGAAACCGGTGCTGTTTGTAAACCACACTGACAAAGCTGGGCGTTTTAATCATTAAAAATAAAGGGGTTCATGTAGGTTCGTTGTATTTCGTTGACAACTTGTTTTACATTCCACACATGGGCGATTTATTAAAAGTAAGCCCAGAGATCTGGGAAACGGACTTTCGGTTCCGTGTTTTCTCAGGCTGGGTAACGACACAGTAACGGAACGATCGTTTCCGTGAAATGCTCATGCCTGTATTGGACACTCTAAATTGCCCTTAAATGTAATTGTGAGTGCGAATGTTTGTTTGTTTGTTTCTATGTGCCCTGTGATTGTCGAGCAACCAGTTCACGGTGTGCCTGGCTATAGCTGGGTTAGGCTCCAGCTCTCCTGTGACCCTTGTGAGGCTAATCAGCTCAGAAAATGGACTTTATATCTTATCATGACGACTTATCAAAAGAATAAAAACATTTCAATGTAAAAAAAAAAAAAAAAAAATCACTAAAAGGGTGACTTTATGCTGGACAGCGCCATTGTTTTTTCAGCATTAAATGGGTTGGTGTTCTTCACTGTCGCTCCAGAAGGTTAGATTGGACCCATGGTGTGTCATTAAACATTTTGAGTGGTCGCTGCACATTTAAATGATCTCTGTGGTGCTAATTGATGCGCTGCCTTTGAAACTCCTTTTACAACTGCAAGATACATCAACTTAATAAGTGAATGTGAGTTTAGAAGGACTTGACATTTTCATTGCCCTCTTTAGATTCATTAGCATGATCACCCTCACTAACCCTTCTCACTCCATGTTTTGTTAAAAACAGTTTCCACCGTTTGTCAAATATTTCGCTGTGGGTACGGAAAGTATTCAGACCCCCTGAAAATTTTGACTTTGTTATATTGCAGCCATCTGCCAAAATCATTTGAGATCATCTTGTCCGCACACCCAAGGTCCCACATTGACATAAAAAGCGGAATTGTTGAAATTATTGCAGTTATAAAAGAAACACAGAAATATAATTCAGCCAAATATCAGACCCTTTGCTGAGACATTAATTTAACTTTGGGTGCTTGTCTGTTTCTTCTCTTCAACCTAGAGATGGGTCTATACCTTCATTGGAGTCCACTTGTTTTTTATTACACTAATTGGAGTTGATTAGGAAAGCCAGACATCTGTCTGGACAAGACCTTGTGCGCTACGCACAAGACTATAAGACCTTACATTTCAGTGCATGTTAGAGCAAATGATAATCGCAAGGTCAATGGAACAGCCTGAAGAGCTCAGAGACAGAATTGTAGCAAGGCACAAATCTGGCCAAGATTATAAAACATGTCTGCTGCACTTAAGTTTCCTCAGAGCACCATGGCCTCCATGATCCTTAAATGGAAGATGTATGGGACGACCAGAATCCTTCCTAGAGCTGGCACTCTGGCACACCTGAGTAATTGGGGGAGAAGGGCCCAGGTGAGAGAGGTAAAGATATGTTGAGAAAAATGGTCTGATGAGACCAAGATAGAACATTTAGGCCTTTATTGTGAGCGGTATGTGTAGAGGAAAAAAAAAGCAAGCGCTGCTCATGACCTGCCCAATAGAATCCTAATCGTGAAGCACGGCGGTGGCAGCATCATGCTGTGGGGGTGTGTATCAGCTCCACTGACAGGACGACTGGTTGCAATCGAAGGACAGATTAATGTGGACAGGTAAAGGGATGTCCAGAATGAAAATCTTCTCTAGAGTGCTCAGGACCTCAGTCGGGCCTAAAGTTCCACTTCGATTAAGACAATTAAACCTAAGCACACAGCTAAAATAACAAACGTGTGGCTTCAGAACAACTCCATGACTGTCCTTGAATGGGCCAGCCAGAACTCTGACTTAAACCCGATTGAGCATCTCTGGTGAAACCTGGAAATGCCTGTCCACCAATATTCAACATCCAACTTGACAGAACTGAAGAGTATCTGCAAGGAGGAATGGCTCAGGATCCCTAAATTAAGGTGTGAAAAATGTGATTCCCCAAAGGACTGATGGCTGTATTAGCTCAAATGGGTGCTTCCACTTCGTACTGAGCAAAGGGTCTGACTATTTGTGTTATTTCAGGTTGTCTTTTTTTATTAAATCTGCAAAAATTTCAACAATTCTGTTTTTTTTTTCCTCTGTCAATATCTGGTGTTCTGAGTACATTGAGGAAAAAAAAAAATATATATATATATATATATATTTTTTTTTTAACAAATGCTGCATTATAACAAAGTAAAAAAATTTAAGGGGTCTATACTTCCTGTACACATTGTATATGCTACTTCAGATTTTACTTAAATATCTGATTGCGGAAAACCACCTGAGTGTGTTATTTTCCTGCTTCATTTGCTTCTCTCGAAAAATTGGTGTAAATTTTCATCTATTTCTTTCACACAATATTTCCTGAATTTCTAGTTCAGACAGCCGCTGTGGGTTGCCCTATTTAGAGAATTAGAAGCGTGGTGGCATCTAAAAGATGTCCGATATATCATACTGACTATTCTTCGCAAAACAAGCAGTCACATTCCACCTGTGTTGCGCCTCTGGTACTCTGTCGGAAGACGGCAAATTCCGGGGTTGACTTCACCGCCTCCCCGTCTCTCGTCAGTTTTTGGTAGATTTGTACCAGTTAATTAAATAACTCAATTTCCAACAGACCTTGAAGCGAAATCCGCTCCGCTACAGCACACGGACTAATGCTACTGCAGTCTCATATACCCCTCAGTGTAGAAAAATGTTGGTGCAATGGTGCCAAACCAGCAGGAAAGTGTCTATAAAAGATGATGAATGTCCAAAGTTTGGGATCATTTCACACTTCACAAGGAAGATAAAGTACAATACTGCAATGTGTCTCACATGTCTGCGATCACCAAAACAAGGTAACGTATCGATGCTAGCTAATTTATTATTGCCTAAAACTGCTAGTTAGAATGTACTGTAATGGACCCGCAAGGAATCAAGAATAGACAACGACCAGTGCACTTTCAGTTACGTTATTCAACATCCATTAAGAAAACAAACTTTTCATAAATGAGCTGTCATTGGAGACAGACAGACAAATTGGTAAATGGATTAGTCAGTTATCAGCCAGCCGACACTGAACATTTGCCGATGCCCATGTCAATCACCAGCTCAGGCCCACCTGTTGAAAATAAATACATATTCATTCTCACCGTTTCTGCGTGAAAGGCACAGGCAGTTATACATGACATTTGTACGCTACTCATGTGTACAGTTTTGCATGAAATTCACTGTTGTGTGCCTTTGCAGATGCCCATGTTCCGCCACTCTGGAGAGCGCACCAGGATGAGGAGACTGTAGGCTCCCGCCGTAGTATGGCCGCGCCCCGTTCCTCACGCGTCACAAGGTCATCGGTGGGGCTAAATGGATTGGACGAAAACTTTTGTGGCCGCACCCTCAGGAACCGCAGCATCGCCCAGCCAGAGGAGACTGTTGTGTCTCCGCTTCCTCGGGCCCGCTCACCTAAGAAGAGGCAGGAATCTCGGCAGGACTCCAGGCAGGTGTCGAAACAGGACGTCAAGCAGGGGTCCAAGAAGGAGGACAAGCAGGAGTCCAAACCGGACCCTAAGAAGGAGAAGACAAAGCAGGACGCTAAAGGGGACACTGAGAACGAGTTGGTCAAGGACTCTGAGCAGCAGGTCTTGCCGCAGGGGCGGTTCAATGACTCAAAAGACTCAAATATTTCACCGGAAGCTGAGCAGGAGCCGTCAGCTGGCCCCCGCAAACGGAGCAGCTCGTGTCTAGAAAATGATGTAAGCCCTGAGAAGTCGGAACATTGTTATAAAGGGAATGGGGCGCCGGATGCCTCCCCTTTAGTCAAAAGGGCCAAGCGGTGTACTCGTGCCGGGGAATCTCAGGGACACAAGGAGGATGCAGGGAGCCCCGAGAGTCCTGTCTCCGTTCCAGAGCGCTGCAAGGGCGACCATTGTGAGGACATTCCTACCCGGAACTCAACCGGAGCTCCTGCCTCACCCGTCCTCGGGGAAGAGGAAGGAGAGCTGGTAAAAGATGGTCGGGTGAAGTGTGAAGGGGTGTCTCTATCCCCCGACGCTCACAAGGCCTCGAACGGGCTCGGGGACGTCGCTGCAGAGAAACACAGCACCCTCGTTGAGGAGTCTTCGACTCACCCCTCTGCCACCAGCTGCCTGCTGCTGCTGAACGGCGGCCAGGCCGGGGCACCCCCCTCGCCCCACCCCACGGTGCCTTGTTCGAACCCTAGCCCGGTGCACACGGAGATCGCTGCCTCAGGCGAGTCGCCCGTGTCGTCCTCGCCAGCACCTCCAGAGGACCCGGTCCCCGAGTTGGTGGTGGCCAGGGAGCAGGAGGTCGAGGACTTGGAGGTTGATGTGGTGGGCGACCCCCTGTGTCTGGCCGCTGAGGAGCAGGTGATGGACACGGAGTGTGATGCCAATGGTTGCTCAGTCACGCCTGTTCCGGATGCTGCTGCCACTTCGCCTTCCTCCACCGCCTACAACAACAACTCAGGAGAAACTACGCCCCCGCTGGCACCGACCCCGCCGCCCACCGAGCCCGGTTGCACGCCCCCATCTTTTGCTGAGCTCTATGAGCACAGATACACCCTACGGACTTCGCCTCGTAAGCCGTCCTCCACCAAGACCTGTTCTCCTCCTCTGAGGGAGGACAGGGAGGTGGTGGAAGGAATGGATGAGAACTTCCCTCTTCCCTCTGACTCTTTGTGTCCACCCGACGAAGAGGAGACCATGTGCGCCGGGGCCAGAGATGAAAAATCCTGCGACGGTGGTTTGGGATTGGATGTCGGCAAGGAAGTGGCATGCAGTCACACCACGGAGGAGGAGGAGGAGGATGAAGAGGAGGAGCCAGACGTGTATTACTTTGAGTCCGACCACCTGGCTCTGAAACATAACAAAGAGTATGTGCGAGGAGCTTTGGCGAGATTTTGTTCCCCCGCCGCCCTCCCTTTGCCGCCACAATCGTGTAGCTCATCCTAATCTTTTCACTGTTTCTTTTATACCCGTCTGTACTGTCAAATAATCCGCCGCACTCTTCATTTTTATGGGATTTGTAGCTTGTAAAAAAAAAACAAAAAACAATGTAATGTCGCGTAATACCACAGAACTTCCTAAGTGGAAAATGATCTGCTCCATGACAGTGATGGTATCTTGATTTTCTGTGACTGAGGTCGAAACTCAAATTACTCCAATCTCAAATTCTGAGTGAGAGGCATGATGTTGGCTGGATGGTATGGCGTTCTTTTTCTAGTAGCGGTGTATCAATACAAAGCAAAGAATTGACCGAGCAACATCTCGTTTATTAGGAAACTCATAATAAGGTCCACTTGTAAATAGAGGAACCACTGTATAGTAAAACCTTAGAATTTGACCCTTTAAAGACAGCGGACAGAAACAGAGAAGTAATGGGAATGAATTAGTAGAATGATTGTCACTCAGTGGCATTTTATAAAACGCTTCCTGAAATTAATAGATTAGAAGCAAAATCCCGTCGATGCATAATGTCGTCATGACTATTTCAATCTTCAGCAAAAAACTTTTGTTTTAATGTTCAAAGTTCAGTTTATATCCAAGGCCTCATGTAACGCTCCAGTAAAGCTTGTTCACGATGCGTACTCGCAGCAGCAGGAGGAAGCACATTGAAACACCATCGGCCCAACATCTTGCTCTCTTTTTGGGAGATGTTTCAAATTCACACTGGCGGGCTTCTGACTTCACCGCCAGTGCATGCGGCAAACTAATTGGATTGAGTTTCCGCAACAAGGTTCACTCGAGCCTACGACCGTAGAGGAAAGCAAGGTCAAGAGTCATTTAAGGAAAGCATGGCTCATTTTTTTTAGGCTTTGAAACTGGAGCTTCTTTGGGTCCAGTATGGTAAATCCAGATTCAGTTACACGACTTGCATTCCTCAGTTTACCTAGTTTTTTTCCCCACAGTAGCAATGAAACTTTTTTTTTTTTTAAGTGGGAATGCAGCAGTTAAATCATAAAAACAACTGAGTGTCTCATCCTGCATGAGGTATTTATACATCAATTTGCAAACGCTTTCCTAACCTTGGAGTTAGGATGTCGGAACTGTACACACTGTACTCAGAACGCACTATATAGTCACAAATGAGTAAACAAATTAAAGGACTATGTTTTAATACCACACCAGGATGCCGAAAAAGAGACAACTGAAATCGTAACGGATCAAATTGAACTGTAACATCTGGTGTGGACGGGGGCTTTTTGCAGAGCTTATTGGGAGTCTTTTTTGGTCCCGCATATTTGACAAGTTGCCTGGCATTTGAAGGGTCATAGTTATCGTAGAATAATACAGTTGGAAAACTCTCCCAAACAAAAAAAAACAATATAAAGGGAGTCTGGTGTGACGGTCTGAGCTCTCCCCTGTTTTGAAAAGTCTCCTTGTAATTAATGCCCATGCGTTACTTACAGGGGAACTCTGGGTATGTAGCCGACGCTTACTGCTAAATCCCCCGGTCTCATACTTCCCCTTCTTCTACATAGAGGGAGCTAACACGTTGTAACCTAACCCTAACCAAAACAAAAGTTGATAAAAAAGCTAAACACACACATGTACGTTCGCTGTGTTCATCTTTCTGACACGTTGGCGACATGTTGTCGAATGGCACATGTTGAAGCATGAATGGGGATGTTTCAGACTTGCCGGAAGTTTACAAAATATACACGCATGCGTATTAATCGCAAGGAGACTTTTCACCACCGGGAGCACTCAGACCGTCACACAGTGGTCCCGCATACAAGGTTTCTCTATTTAGTTTAACCTAAATTCATGGTCACAAGCTGCAAAAGACACATTTTTGAAAGGTTACTCATTTGAAGGTTAATATACAATGTAATTCTAATGCATCACCCAGAAAAAAAAAAAAAACAATATAAAGGGAGTCGTTTGTTTACGATGGTGCAATTTACGAGGTTGCGATATATAGATGGATTTAGTTTGTCACGTGGCAGAAGGCATGCTATATTACTGCTGTATGTGCTGTTTTTTTTTGTCTTAGATTATGGCCTAGAATTGTTTCCTGTCAGATATTTACCGTAACTATAACTTTACTAATGTGTTGGAAATGCATAGGTTGTAGCTCAAGATATACTATCACCTCTATCACCATTGAGAACCCCCTGGATTACAGTTGTTACTTTTGCTACTTGTGTAATTTTACTTGATAATCTTATCAATTTTTTATCCCAATTTACAGATTTCGATGGTATAAACGGTCGACGCAACGTCTTTCGGCAATGTTTGTCATAATGCGTTCAGCCTGGCATTATCAGTGTGTGGTTTTTAGGTTTTTTTTTTTTCTTTTTTAAAGACTTCTCACAGTTTTTCCTGTGGGCTTAACAAATGTAATGATTTCCAACTTTCCAAATGGAGGAATGTTATGTCCACCTTAACAGAAATTGCACTGCTATAACTTTGGCATTATCTAACAAGCTAACAGGTAACCTAGCTGCCGGTTATTCTGTTTTGTATTTTCCGTGGCCCATCACTGCCTCTCAAAGGTCATTGCGGGTACTTCGTGAGGACCCTGCTACATCCTGTTAGAGGAGATGGATGTGTAGCCACTCCGACAGTCCTCTCTCTGACTCAGTCCCGCTCTGTTCGCCTTTCTCCCACCTCCACAAAATGTCAAACTCTATGCTGCAGCAAGCCGTTGCTTGACATGTTGTGGTTCTGATAGGTAGTGACATGCTAGCTGGAATTGAGTCATTCAAATTATGTTTTTGCCCGCGCTAGTTACCAGAGGTTGCTGCAGACCATCGGCGTTCTTGAGGCCCAGCGCACGCAGGCCATCCTGGACCTGGAGACATTGGCGCGGCACCAAAGAGAGGCCCTGGCTGACCCCATCAGCTTTGTAGATCAGCTGCAGAAGAGGGTAACCAAAATATACAACTATCTTGGCATACGTTTGTGATATTGGCACCCCAGAATAATATCTAAATTTTTTTCCAAGCATGTCAAAAACACAAAAGAGTTTTGTCTCCGGTCCAAAGCAGTTTTCAAGAGGGCTGGGCGATTACACGATTGTAATGTTTATATAGCGTGTGTGTTTTTTAATAGATTTTATTTCATTTTGTTGTGACTTCTATTTGTTAGGCGGATCCTCGCTGAAGTGCATTACGAGTATGACTGTGGAGATAGTTTACAAAAGCTCAGTCCCTTTTCCAAGTTACTCTTCCTGTCCCTCAAGGGACTATTAAAACAAAAAAAAAAAAAAAACATTGACGATAATTCCCACTATAAAACTCGCAACATAAGAAAAATCATGTTCAAGTTGTTTTGCATGACAAGAAGCAGGTGGAAGGCAATCACGGCGTAGTCAGTCATGCTGAACATGCGCGCATTGTTTCAAAGTTTGTTTGGTATCAGGAGGAATAAAGCGAGTCCCGGAAGGGGAAAACAAATCACGAAGCAAAACTTGTTTTGAATAATGTCTTAATAATTTTTTTTTGTAAAAGCGCAGAGTGAAAACAGAAAGATTTTATTTTTAGGCCATGTCGCCCAGTTCTACTTTAAATGCAAATGTATTTATTCATTTATTCATGTGGCATCTGTCAGGTTAATCTGGGTCTGCCATGCCCCCAGCGCGTTGTTCAGCTCCCGGACGTGGCATGGGAGCAGTACACATCCGGCCTTGGGAACTTCCAGAGGGAGTTCTGTGACAAGAAACGCAAAACCAGGCGGCTCAGGCTCATCTTTGACAAAGGTTTGCTGTTGCGACTTGTCCAAAATAGCAGCCATTTAACATGCTGTACTGAATTTAATTTACTCCCCACCTCCCATTCTGTTTAGGTTTGCCTGATCGACCAAAAAGTCCAGTTGAGCCCAAGAAGGGGTGTGAAACCTCCACCTTTTACTCCTCACTTCCCACTAGTGACGCTGTAGAGAATGGCAGGCAGACGCAGGTTTGACTTAACTCATGTCACACCACGGTCTCATATGCTGGTTACTTGTGCTGTTTCTTCCCACTAACATACTAGTCACTGGTGCTACGTATCTGCATTTTAACACCCTTATCACTGGTCCTATGCATTGTGTCTTTTTAACATCGTGATGGATGCTATCTGTGCTATCTGTCTACCATTTTAACATTCTGGATACTGGTTGGGGCTCTGTGTCTCCCATTTAACATACTGGTTTCTAGTGCTAAATGTTTGGCTTTTGAAATCCTTGTTACTCGTGCCATATGTCCACTGTTAACATTCTGGTCATTCATACTATGTCACTCATTCACTGCCTACAAAGATGGATTTTTGTATTCAACAGCCGTCAATGGCAGTGAATGAGTTAAAATTTTGGTCACTAGTACTGTAGAGGTAGCAGAAATGAAGGTGTTAAGGTTCTCGCTCTGAGTGAGCAGGTTGGATAGGATTAGTTGGATGTTTTGGAGACAAGGTTCGAGAGAGCAGACTTCGATGGTTTGGACATGTTCAGAGGCGTGAGAGTGACTATATTGGTAGAAGGGTGCTGAGGATGGAGCTGCCAGGCAAAAGAGTGAGAGAGAGGAAGACCAAAGAAAAGGTTGATGGATGTTGTGAGGGAGGACATGAGGACAATGGGTGTTAGAAAAGAGGATGCACGAGATAGCCTTAGATGGAAAAAGATGACATGCTGTGGCAACCCCTAACGGGACAAGCCGAAAGGAAAAGTAGTACTGTGTCTTGCCGTTAATGTGGTTACTGGTGCTATGCATCTTGCCATTTTAGTATACTGGTTACCAAGTAAAATTTATTTATATAGCACTTTTCATGCACAAAAACGCAACAAAAAGTATTTTGCTTCTGCCTTTGAGCATTATGGTTACGGCAGAGATGTGTCTGCCTTGTTGGCACACACAAATGGGCAATACAACCATCTCAAACCTCAATATGCTAATCCGAGTTGCCGTGACATTTTCCATAAAACAATACCCCAGATGCATGAAGAAGTTCAAAGTGTGTTGCTGCTCGTTGAGAATGCAAATGCTGTTCCCACCATACTGTATATACTGGCAATAAAGAAATAATGACTGTGAAGTTGAGTTATTTAGCTCTTTAAAAGTATGATTTGTATTGGACTTATTGATTTTTTTTTTTTTTTCCAGTCCTTTAATGTATATTTTATTTCATTTAATTATAAAATATGCTTAAATTAATCAGTGGGTATGTTTATATTTGTGTGTTGTGTCTGTATTTTTCAGCATTTTCTAATTTAATAGTGTTCATTTATGGTTATTGATTGAAGCGTTTTATAACATTCCTTTCACAAAGCGTAGGATTCGTGCTGATATTGTATTAGACCCATATCTGTATCACCCAATCCTCGAGGCTGCAAAATAGCTGTCCTATCGGAACTGAAAAAGTTGTATGGGCACATGCTTAGTCATTGGCCTTTAATGGCTGACATCTTGAACAAACCTGGTCACTGGTTCTATGCGTCTGGTTACTAGTGCCATGTGCGTCTGTCTTTTTACTATACTGTTTACCGTTACCGTGTGTCCACAGATGATCCGGGGGAGGCTCTGTCAATCCAGCAAGCCACACACGTTTAACCAACTATGGACGGCGGAGGAGCAGGTAATATAAATACACAGTCGATTGTCAGACATGTTCATGGTCACATGACCTCCATGTTGTGTTTGGACCCATTAGAAGAAACTGGAGCAACTCCTTCTCAAGTTCCCTCCAGAGGAAGTAGAGTCCAAAAGATGGCAGAAGATTGCAGACGAGTTGGGCAATCGGACAGCAAAACAGGTGATAGAAATATGATTGAAATAAATGATTTTACCTATCACTGTCATCACTTTTCAGGAACCCACCCCAAAACGCCACATTTGTTGAGCCACTGTGCCATCAAAGATCGCAAGACTTTTTCAGCACATTAGCTTGTAATTTTGTAAAAATAACAGATCTACTTTGGGAATGACCACTAATTTTGGAAAATTATATGAACTTCACCAAATCTGGACATACGAGGTTTCCGCTTGATGCCAGCAATATATCGTAAACATTTTTGAAATATTCAGTGCCGTTTTTGGGTGGTTCCTGATGCAGTAGTTTGAATGAGAATGTGGTTAATTGAGTAATTTAAATTTCAACTACACATTAGAAAAAAATTTTTGATAACATAAAAAACGTATCTAAAATTTTACAAATTTGAAGGACTTCATGCGATTTATCTGTATGTCTTCTGATTTAGTGTATCCAGGGTGGTGTCGTGGGTATAGCGGCATAAACAGTTTAACTCTTCCTCACCCCCTTCATCCAGCTCTTCCACTGAGTTCCCCAGTCTCTCCAGTGTGTCCTTGGTCATCCCTGGGGCCTCCTCCTGGTGGGACATACACCTCACCAGGGAGGC
Source organism: Syngnathoides biaculeatus (assembly GCF_019802595.1). Classification (NCBI taxonomy): domain Eukaryota; kingdom Metazoa; phylum Chordata; class Actinopteri; order Syngnathiformes; family Syngnathidae; genus Syngnathoides; species Syngnathoides biaculeatus. The sequence continues at coordinate 8,689,582 of NC_084652.1, forward strand.
TTCCAGCAGTCACTCACATTTGACGAGTGCGCTCGCAAGTCTCCACAGTCGAGCATGAAACATCCCGCGGATAAAATTTGCTACGAGTAGAAAAAATCGATATTTAAAGATGTCGCTTATTTTGTGTAGTCTTGATGTTGATTTACGTGTTTATTTCATAAATGTTGTTAACTAAGCAAGCCTGCTCCGAAACAATCAGTATTCACCCGGAAACAGGAAATGCAAGTTAACCGTACTGAGCATGTCTGGTAATGATGCCAAACCGCATGTTCAGAGCTTCTTCACGTACTGCAAGTGCATTTACGCTGAAAGTTATCAACATACTGAGCCATGTCAAAGGAAATTCAGTTACAACAGGGGTGCTCAATGCGTCGATCGCGAGGCAGTTGTGGTTGATTGTGTGATGGTGACAAAAAAAGATGTTTGACTATCATCCACCTTTTACTTAGACCGAACAGGCCTTATCAAGGAGTCTGGTACCCCATAGTCCTGGAGCAAAGGACCACTTGGGGAACAGTTTCACACCTTTACAAAGTCCACAAAAAACACATAGACTGGGCGAACTCCCATGCCCCCTTCAGGACCTTGCAAAGGTGTTGAGCTGGTGCAGTGCTTCACAGCCAGCACAAAAAAACCACACTTCTCCTACTGAATCTGAGATATGGCTTCTCGACTGACCCTCCTTTTCTAAACCCCTGAAAGGACCTTATCAGGAAGGCTGAGTAGTGAGAGTCCCCCTGTAGTCTGACTACACTTTCTTAAAATGGGCAACTACCACCTCGCTCTAAAGAAATGCTTATTTGGTTAAAAAGAGGCACACTATATATATATTAGTAAAAGTTAGTACGCAATTTTAGGTGAGATTTTAACAATTTCTTGAAGAATACATTTTCCGTGTCTGACCTATGTTGCTGTTTCCCTGTGACATGGCTGTAGGTTGCCAGCAGAGTGCAGAAGTACTTCATCAAACTGACAAAAGCTGGAATTCCTGTCCCTGGAAGAACCCCGAATCTGTACATGTACACTAAGAAGGTACACAAACACCTGGGCACCCTCTAGTGTTGAGAGAAAAACAAAAGCACACTGCTTGTTAATCAGGCGTCCAGCAAAAGGCAGCATCACCTCAACAAGCACCTCTTCAGGCCTTCGACCTTTCTCACCTCCTACGAACCGCCCGTCTTCATGGACGACGACGACGACGAACGGGCGGTGTTTTACAGTACCATGCACGACCCGACTGCAGACGACTCGGTAGGTGTGCGTGTGTATAAAAATAAAAGTCGAAGCACCCGCCTAGATACATACTTAACATAAAGGAGTCTGCCACGATATGAAAGGATTTTGTCACTACGCATGATTTGGTTTGGCTACCAGTCAATCATGAGTTTTTGTTCATTTGTGTGTTGGCAGGATGAGGACGGTGTCCCCGCGGAGCTGCGTAACCTTCCCGAGTACAAAGAGCTGGTGGAGCTTAAGCGGCTGAAAAAACAAAAAATTCAGGAGATCCGCGAGGACAAAGGCGGCGTACAACACCTGGGATACAAGGTGACGCACATCATCACGATCAGCGGGATTTCACCAACCGACAGCAAATATGTGTAACTCCCATTCGGTATGCGTGTAGTGCGACGTGTGCGGCATGGACCCCATCCAGGGTGTGCGCTGGCACTGTCAGGATTGTCCACAGGAAAACGCTGTGGATTTCTGCGCCAACTGCTCAGAGTGGTTAGTTTCGATGCGCGCACACACACACACACATTACCATTAGATAGCCGTAACACTTTCAAGGCCCCATAGTGGTAGTAATAATGTGAAGCTTTTTATGGAGCCAGAAGATGTCTCCTCTGGAATCCGTCCATGGATTGCCCTCATAAAACAACTACACAATTTTTTGCAGCGTTGTGCCCTTTGCATGAAAGATTTTTTTCTTCTTCACAAAATGTAGCTTTACTTAAGAGGTATTTGTCCTCCCCAAAAGTATTTTTCTCTAAAAATTCTCCCCAGCAGCACTTAGTGTCTGATATTATTGTCATATCCATGTTAAACAGCTGCTTGATACATGCAACTGTACCCTTTTCTTATCTTAGTGCGAATGGGCGGTACGATAAATGGATAGGATATTCTACATAAAATTATTAATTTAAAAAAAATCACAAAATGAAATAAAAATAATGGATATTTCTCTAGGAATGATGTGAAAACTAGAGAAACTTTATTTGCAGAAGACTGACTTTGTTCTCAGTGGTGGTGTTTGAAACTTTTTCTCATTTTCGAATGAAAGACTGCTTTTTCAGTTACAATGGTACCTCTACATGCGAAATTAATTTGTTTTATGTGAATTTTTCATAAGTAGAAGCACTTTTTCACATGTAAATAGCCTAATATGTTACAAGCCCACCCCAAAATAAGCATTCAATGCACATAATTTAAAGAATAATCCTTTACCTTTGGCATTAGGCAACGCAAAGCAAGTTTATTTGTATAGCGCATTTCATAAACAAGGTAACTCGATGTGCTTTACATGATTAAAGGCATTTGAAAACAAAGAGATAAATAAAACATTTAAAATGGTATAAAAACAATAAAAAATGACAAACAAAATATTTAAAAAAAAAAAGACAAAATTAGGCGACGATGTGAAGAGAAGGGTGAGTGAAATATGTCGTGGGGAACGGAGGAGGAGGTAAACATTTGATAGCCGAGAGAAAACATACATATGAATAGATGCACCCACACAACTTAATTCCACTAAGGTTTCTTGGGGCACATGGTGAATAAACATGAATAAACTTGTAAAAAACAAACAAAAAAACTCTCGAAAAAGTTGTACTTTACCAATTTGCGTTAGTTTATGACAGCGCGTGAAAGCGCTAGGGTGTGATTCGTTGACGCTTGAGTGTCGAAGGGAAACGAAAATCATCATGAGTAAAGATTGATGTCCCTCCTAGCCAATGGGATGCCAGGAAGATGCCAGAGATAGCCAATAGGAGAGCAGCTCTATCGCGCCACAAATGCAAGATACAGGATGTTTACGTTCGGTTGAATTTGGGGGCTGCAAATCCAGCGCCGTTTTTTTCCCCTTTAATATCCAGAATTTTCCTTCGTAACAAGGAACAATATTTTTCCCAAAGTGGCGTTTTGTAACCTGAATTTTTGGTTACTAGATCTTTAGTAGGGTTACTACTGTATTTTTTAATTGTATTTTAGATTACTTTTTTTCCGACTTTTAACATGTATTCTAACACTTTTAACCCCACCCTCACCCCCGCTCCCTCCAACCCAGCTTGTTTAAGACTGAGATTCACAAGCCCAACCACCACTTGGACCCCGTGTACCAGCCTGAGACTTTCCTGGACCGTGACTACCGCCTGCCACACAGCACCAGCTACAACTACCTGGACCCCAACTACTTCCCGGCCAACAGATGACGGACGAGTGGGAGGCGCCCATATCTCCACCACACACACACACACACACACACACACACACACACACTTTCTCCGGCATGCATGGCTCCATCGTCCAAGCTTTTTGCCGCTCCCGTGCCAGAACGTCAGCAGGCAGACGGGGGCGAGCAGAGCAATGCCGCCGTTGCTCGGAGGCGGCCAAGTTGGTGGGCCGCCCCCTCAGACACTTCACCCACAAATCTTTTAAAGACTTAAAAACATAAACAAAAAATGAAGACAACATTCCTGCACGTCACACAAGTGGCGGTTTGTCGCGCTGACACATTTCAAAACGCCAACACTGTTTTTGTTTTGTTTTTTTTTTTTTGTTTCCCCCCGCCCCCACCTCCCTCTCCTCACTCATCCGTCAGTGTTTGCCGCCATGGATCACGTGAAGTGTTTATGGTGACCAGTAGTTGGCGCTAGTTGTTGTGTGTGTGCCATTTAAAGCAAAAAGAAATGAAAAAAAAAAACGTTTTGTCGGTCATCGTTTGGTTCTAAAGTCCATGAAAAAAGATTGTATTTTTATTAATCTATTAAAAAAATTAAATAAAAATTTGTGGTGTTCAGTGCTGCCACAATTTTATATACATGCACAGACACATGCGCACATAGATTGTTTGTGCTCGACTAGACACCATTCTCACCTCTCCTAAGCCCCCCGGAACCCCTCCGCTTCAATATATGTGTATAACAAGTCTGTTCTTATGTAAAAAAAAAAAAAAAAAAAAAAAAGAAAAGAAATAATAATGTACAAAAAATGCGAGAGGAGAAGTGTGGAAATAAAAAGTGTGAAAATAGTTTTTCCATTCATTGTTCTATTCGCAGATGACTGTTTTGATAGGCTGTGGAACCTCGAAAGCCAAGCAAATACTGTAGTCTTAAATGGGTGAGTACAGTAGTTTTACTTTGCCTTAGTTTTATTAAACAGTGGTTTCACACTTGTTGGAAGGTTATCAATTATAAAATGTGGCTGTTAAATAAATGTATTGGTTATGAAATAGGGTTCATTTTGTTAATGTCACATCCAAAATGATGAAAGAGAAATTTTACATTTCAACTGTGTAATTTTATTTGAAAAAATGTTTAACAGCAAAATAATTTCAATAGTTAACCTAATTTGATTTCTTAAAATGTGCCATATTTTGGCACAATCAATGCATAATTTAATACTTCTACTTAGTCAACTTTAAATTAAATTATGCCACAAAAAAGTAATTTCCCACACTGAATTAAAATTTCTTCAATTTTGTCTTAAAGAATTAATAAACAATTTAATACATTTGATGGTCACTGATTTTAAATGCCTGCACAGTTTTCAACATTGCCAAAATGTAATATAATTTTCTCAAACTTTGCTAATTGGCATAATTTTAATGAGTGACAATATTTAATTAATATTTTCTACTCGAAAAGTTTTTTTTATTTTTAGTATTAATTTAATTTGGGTCTAAAAATACATTAGTTTTTTAAAGTTGTTTTTTACGACATTTCCAGTTTTGTCAATTTTCTTTAAAACCACCAGCGGGTGGCGTCACATCACTGGCAAAAAACAAAACAAAAAAAAAAACAAGTCCATAAGATAAAATACCCAACTTTATTGAAATGTAAACCGCAGACTCATATTAAACAACTTCGCAAATGTACAAAGTTGTTTTTTTTTTTTTTTTTTTTTTTTTGGTAAATGATCCTTCATGTTTGACAATGACTGCATGCTTCTTGAGTACACAAACATAATGATGCGATGTGCGTGACGGGAGTAGTCTTTGGGATGTACTGCAGGGGGCGCCCTCGAGTCGGCTGTCCAATCACAACTCGGTACAGTCAAACCAGGCCCACCCAACCCCACTTTTTATGTTAAGCAAATACTGTAGGAAGTATCAAAGAATGCACGTGACAAATAGGAGAACAGCAGCTATGTGTGTGTGTGTGTGTATACAGTGACCCGCCTAGTCATTATTGACTACTCACAAATTCATCCTTTTTTTTTTTTTTTTTCAGGAACAGATTTGCCGGTATTTGCCAAGTCACATGCTTAACTGTTGTTTTTGTGCTCTTTCTGAAACACGACGATGGCGCTGAAGCCTTGTCTAATTCTTGTGATTAGTGGCATCTTGTGACATCAGTCGACAATTACCATTTTGGGGGAACAACTATTTGCACTCCTTTCTCCCGATTTGTTCTGTCATTGTGTGGCACCCCCTTGACATCACACCATTATTGTGGGGACATTTTGGCTGGTCCAAAAAAAAAAAAAAAAAAATACCAGCATGAGGTCTTTTCTCTTCTGACCGTGGGTGGTTGTGTTGATAAATTAGACAGGAGGAGTGGATTCCACGGCCTGGCAGATCTGAGCAAACACTTGGTCAGGTGACCTTTCAGCATCAATCTGCAAAATAAATAAAAAACTAAAATATTTAATGAGCGCTATTTAATATTTAGAAATAGTGTTTGTAAAATGAGTGAATTATTTTATTACAATAATTTTGTTGTATTCACCATCTCTTACCTAAAACTGAAAAGTACTCATTATTCATTTATCATTGAACAAATGATTTATTGTAAATGAAAAGTAGATGAAAAAGAATGTTAACTTATCTTAAAATGCTGATTGATAATTAGATAATTCTCATTATAGTACTAAATACAATATAAATGAGCAAGAATGATTTTATTATTAATATAAACCATTCATTTAATTTATTGCTGATAAAATATCAGGAACAAAGTACATTTTAATTAAATTGTTTAAAATTACTTATAAACAAAAATATTTATATATAAAATATGGAAATAAAGTCTCCACACTGCTGTTCAAATGGCAGGTTTTTGAGATAAATAATGAGATCAAGGTGAATCATTTCAACATTTTCCCCCATCAGTGACGAGATCTCGAACGTGTACAGTTCAACTTTTTGAGAGATGAAGTAATAATGAGTAACTAATAACTAATGAATAACATGTAGCAGTTTAGCATCGACCAATCATATTCAAACTCAAGTTAAACGTGAGTCAGCAGACACCTGGTGCCGTTTGAAGTGTACCTTATGAACCTCAAATAAAGTTCAGATGTTCTAGTAGGCTTTTTTGTTTTTCTTCAGTCACAGTAAACTGGTTATTTTTAATACTTAATTCTTTATTTTTAATACCGAACCTCCTATTTAGGGGTCTAAATAACATTTGAACAGGGGTGTGGTGACTTTTTTATATCCCTTGAACATCTGTTATCTTTTTCTTACCCTCATCTGTAAATCTACCTGGTTCGTTTGTCCATGCCAAAAAAATCTGTCCACCTATTTTCTTTTCTTTTTTTTTTTTTTTTTCCACATTTGGTGTGAGGCCCCCGGCCCCATGGAGCACTGACCGTGTGCAGGAGCATTTTGCTGTCGTAGTGTTCAGCCACCGGCTCGGCGTCGGCCCAGAAGCTGTCGGCCCTCCAGCAGGGGGCGCCGTCTTTTTCTGGGGCAGACCCGATCGCCGAAGCGGAACTCCGGCGGCTCTGCAGACGACCGGTGAGGGTTTGGGCGGAGCAGCTGAGCAGCAGCACGGCGTCGGGCTCGCCCATCTTACACATGCGCAGGCAATTGTGTTGACTTCCTGTATGCCGTCGAAAACGTAGATGAAAACCCACCTTGGCCTCGTATAGCTGTGCCTGTCTCAGGTCTACGGGGAACCCGCAGACCACCACCCCGCCGGCTTGCCCCCGAGCCGCCACCGCCTCGCACAGCAGATCCATGGTCGCGTCCTGCATGATAGCGTGCGTTAGCCAATCAAGATGATTGGAAACCAATCAGCTTCCAAGCAAAAATACTTCAGGCGACTGGTTCAGCGTGTAGTGAGCTGGGATTGACTCTAGCACTCCTGTGACCCTTGTGAGGATAAGCGGCTTGGAAAATGGATTGACTTGCTTCAACCACTCGCCATGTTTAGCCTGCTCTTTTTGGAAAACTAGACGTTTTTTGTCTAGACTGCTTCTTTAACTGTATGGCGACCAATAAGCTTTTTCAGCTTCTTATCTCACTCGTTTCATTCACATCCAGCCCCGATTATTTACTTGTATATAGAGGTGATGCCCCCCCCCCCCATCCCCTGTGACATTTCACTTCAAAACTCACCTGCACACGCACATTATTGTCACCTTTGAAAATGTGACAGCATGTGTTGCTGCGTTTGTGTATGCGAACAGTCAAAGTGGACCAAAGAAAGGTCACCGCTGCCTTTTGCTACGTAAGATTGGACACCAACAAATTGCTGCCCTTCTGAAATGAGGCGCACCGTCCATCTTGTAGTATTCCCAATTGTGTTGTGTACATTTGGTACCTGGGCCTTCAGCAGGGGCTTAATCGGCCCTGAAATTGGACCAAAATGGCTTCTTCCAAGCAAAATGGCTGACTTCCTCTTCAGTTCTGTGAAGGCTCAGTCTTTATTTATTTATCTTTTTTTCATGTCCACCCAATTTGGTGTCCAATTTTTGGAAGCGGCGTCGAGGCGGCTGGTGGTGGTGCGTCCACTGACCTCGGGCAGGGGCTCTCCTCTCTGCAGGATGTCCCGCAAGTGGCGCCCCCTGTCGCTGTGGGTCTGCATCTCGCTGCACAGCAGGTCGGCCAGAGAGACGCATCGCAGGCCCAACTTGTCCTCCATGCGCTCGCACTGTGCGCGCTTGCCCGAGCCCGCCGCGCCTGCAGGTACGATCGTGACGTGAGAGTCGTCTCCAAAATTGATTTGCGTAAAGTAAATCCTTGTTGCTCAAAGGTTAAGTGAAGACTCTAAATTGTGGGTAGGTGTGAGTGTGAATAGTTGCTTGTCAATATGTTCCCTGCAATTGGCTGGTGACCAGTTCAGGGTCTTTATCCACTGCCTCTTGCCTGAAGATAGCTGGGATAGATTCCGGTATGACTGTGACCCTTGTGACGAAAATACTGGCCCAACATGGCTACAACACGGAAAGCAGCACAATGCCCAGTGAACCCAATCAATAAACGTGGCAAAAACAGTTGAGTTATTTATATTCTATTTAATAATGCCCTTACTGCAAGTTATTATAAAGTACATGTGCCATTTTTGATTGAAAACACACAAATAGATGGAGGCTGGAACAAATTAGTGGCATTTCTATTAGTTTCAAGGGGGAAAGACGATTTGAGATGCAAACGTTCTGAGCGTGCTCGCTAAACAACAGAAACCCACATCTTAAGGGACCACTGAACTGCATGTAAAATAACAGCGAAGTAGGTCAAAATGCTCAGTTTTTCAGTGTAATGCAATAATTAAAGAAAAATATTTGAATATTTTGACACACTCACGCAGCTCAAGACTGATTATGAAATAACGAGATCCTGAGATAGTGTGCGCGTGTGTCTGCCAATTCATTTCCTTTCCCCGTCTGTGTCTCGGGATCAAGTTATCGTATGATCATTATCGTTACGATAATGATGTCAACTGTACGAGTTGTGGACAAACATGAAATCGTTATCGCCACACGGTTTCCACTCCATCCAATAAGACATCCATGGGGCGGATTGGATTTTTTTTTTTTTTTCGCTCTCTCTCCTAACGAATCACCGGAGACGGCCGTTTCCGTGTGGATTGGACGGGTTGCCATGTCGACGGCGGTGATGGCAAACCGGAGCAAAGTCACGGCTTAAATCTTCCTGAAATCTTCTCGTTAGTGTGCACAGGATGTTTACATCACAATTCAAGAGACTACGGGTATGACTCATATGGAACAAATATTGTCAATTTATTCGAGTTTGATTTGCCAATACTATTCAAATACTGGTACTGACGGGAGTTTGTCGTATTTATCTATTCATAAGTATCTAGTAAAACGTGTTTTTTAAAATATCACTATAGCACTTATTTTGGCGGGTCTTGTTAATGTATTTTTTTTTTTTTTAATAATTTGGATTGTAATTTGGGCGGCACGGTGGATCAGCTGTAATGCATCTGCTTCACAGTTCTAGGGACTGGGGTTCAAATCCCGGTTTCCTCCCACATCCCCAAAACATGCAGTAATTAAATCAAGATTAAATTGCCCGTAGGTGTGTGATTGTGAGTGCGGCTGTTTGTCTCAATGTGCCCAGCGATTGGCTGGCGACCAGTTCAGGGTGTACCCTGCCTCCTCCTCAATGACAGCTGGAATAGGCCCCAGCACTCCCACGACTCTTCTGAGGATAAGCGGCGAAGAAAATGGATGGATCGATGTGATTGTGAGTGCAGCTGTTTCTCTCGATGTTCTGTGTGATTGTCCGACGACCAGTTCAGGGTGTACCCCGCCTCAATAACAGCTGGAATAGGCCCCAGCACTCCCACGACCCCCGTGAGGATAAGCGGCTCAGAAAAGGGATGGATATTTCATCTGTTTATTTCTCACCTCTTTCAAATCCATCCATCTATCCATTTTCTTTGCCGCTTATCCTCATGAGGAGAGTGCTGGAGCCTATCCCAGCTCTCAACGGGCAGGAGGCAGGGTACACCCTGAACTGGTCGCCAGGCAATCGCAGGGCACATCGAGACAAACAATCACACCTAGGGGCAATTTAGACTGTCCAATTAATGTTGCATGTTTTTGGGATGTGGGAGGAAACCCGCGCAGGGACGGCGACAACATGCGAACTCCACACAGGCAGGTCCGGGATTGAACAGGGAACCTCAGAACTGTGAGGCCAATGCTTTACCAGCTGAATCCACCGTGCCTACCTCTTCCAAATCCTTTTTTCAAATCATAATTATTATTATTTTTTCAATTAAATGACCATTCCCAAACGATCAACACGAGTGTTATTATCTTCATTACTTGTTAATTGTGCGTGCATTTATGTATTCCTCTCTTCACGCTCGGGAGCAGGGACGGATGGGGTGACGTTGTTGTTTCGTCCACGAATCAACTCATTAACCCAAACCAACCCCTGCCCACTAATCAAACGCGGAGGCTGAAATGCGTGTGGCCCAACGCGAGCAGCCTGCACTGTCACGTCGTGTTTGAATCGAGGCCCGACTAATGAGCGGTGCTACATCACAGCGCGCGTGTGTGTGCGTGCGTGTGCGCGCGTACCCATTAAAAAGATGACCTTAGGCTTCTTGGGCTGTGTGCTGAAACCTGTCAGAGGAAATAAGAGCGAGGTTTGTTTCAGAGTGGAGACACATGCACGCAAACACACACACACACACACACACACACACTGGGTTCAGGTACTCGTACATTCAGAATCACACCGATACTGGACCCAGATGGTTCCATGGATTGTCGTTGATGTTTAACATCGGTACGTTGAAACGTTATTCCTTTCGATATTTGCATAATTGTTGTTTACAACACATACACGAGCTGCACTGATTATTCAAAATTTGTATTTAAATTTTCCCACTGAAGACTAAATTGTCTTTGATGTTTAGGGTTGAGTTTATGAAAACGTGCGACGTAGTTTTCATGAATTGAAGTCAACATTTTTCCTTGATTTTATGCTCCATGGGACTAAATTGTCTTGTTTATGAAAATGTATCCAGATCATGAAAGACTGGATTTTTTTTATGATTACAAAAAACATGGAGCCGAGGTGTCGACATTAATTTTAGTGAACGTGTTGGCAAAAACGTGCATCGTTAGCAAAGATACAAAATTGTCTTTAATGTTTGCATAGATTGTGTTTGATACCGATAAAAACATGCATATTAAGTCAATTGAAGATTCAACTTTTTTTATTTTTATTTTTACATTCATTGATTTGTCTTTGATGTTTATGAAAACTAAAAAGCACATTTGGCTCGCTAAAGACTACATTACGTGGTGGTTATAATATGTGCTAATTTCATTGAATATGAAATGATCTCTGGTGTTTAAAAAATGTATTTCAAGTCAGTTTTTTTTCCCTGTGGAAATGTTGTATAATATTTTACCTAAACACGAGTTGCATTGAAGACTTTTTAGTAACAGAAACACGTACGCGAGTTCGTTATGGCTCCGCGCGGCGTAACATTAGCGTAGCCTTAGCTAGCTGAAAAGATAAACGTCAAGGCCTAATTGGCCATCCCTCCCCCGACAATTACACAATCAATGTTGTTGACGCGCGCACACACGCAGCGAGAGAGTAAATGAAGGCGGTGATGGAGGTGAATATTTAAAATCTTCCTCCTCCTCGTCCTCGTCCTCATCGACTCACTTTCTTGGCTTCTTTCGGTGTATCTGAGCTCTTCCTCCTCTTCATCCTCAAGACACAAACACAAATAAGCAAGACCACAGCAGCTGTGTTTTACTTGAGTACAGTAGACTTTTGCTATCCAAAATATTACTGCTTACGTGATCATCTCTTTCATGTCGGTGTGTATTCTTCTGGCCTGTAGGTGGCCGAAGCTCACACACCAGGAGCAGCACAATGTCAATTGAATTGAAGCAAAAAATTTTCATTTTTAAATTTGAACTGTTTAGTCATTTAATTATGTCATAAAGTATACAATATTATAGCACGCTAATGTTTAAATACACACACACACACACACATATATATATATATATATATATATATATATATATATATATATATAATATACTTTCTACTTTAAGCCACGAGAATGACGACCTGACGTAAAAAGACGTAAATTAAAAGTGTAGTAGAAGCACTATGCAAGTTCAAGAATACCATCCATCCATCAATCCATCCATCCATCCATCCATCCATCATCCATCCATCCATCCATCCATCCATCCATTTTCTTCACCGCTTATTCTCACGAGGGACTCGGGGAGTGCTGGAGCCTATCCCAGCTGTCAAAGGGCAGGAGGCGGGGTACACCCTGAACTGGTTGCCAGCCAATCGCAGGGCACATCGAGACAAAAAACAGCCTCCCTCACAATCACACCTTGGGGCAATTTAGAGTGTCCAATTAATGTTGCATGTTTTTGGCATGTAGGAGGAAACCGGAGTACCGGAAGAAACCCACACAGGCACGGGGAGAACATGCAAGCTCCACACAGGCGCGGCCGGGATCGAACTCAGATCCTCAGAACTGTGAGACCAACGCTTTACCAGCTGAGTCACCGTGCTGCTGTTTACTCAATATGTCATAAAGTGTTTTTATAAAGTACAATATTATAGAATGCTAATCATCGAAATTTGTAACTATAAAGACACATCTGTACTTCCTACTTTAACCTCAAAGAATGACAACCTGACGTAAAAAAACATAAATGAACAGTGGTAAAGATTCCTTCCTTGTAGAAGCACGATGCAACTTCAAGAATATGGTTTTATTAAAAATTATTGAGAGTGAAGAAAGGTTTGTTTTCATCATATTATCAAAACAGGCACTGTAGATAACTATTACTCTAGTTTTGCTTTTATTTCAGAGACTGCAGTTCTTATGAAGTGAAATCAGAACTTCAACTTTGCCTTTTAGTATTTGTACTTTTACCTAAGCACAAAGTAACAATAATTTGACCACTTCTGGTAATTGATGGTGAGGCATTCAAAGCGAGAGAATGCGAAATGCAATTGAAGTGCTTTTAAAACCTTTAAAATATTGATGGAAAACTTATTTAAACAAGTGATTATTTGTGACTTTGCTTTACTTTTGGTTTTCTTGTAAATCTTAGCCAAGACAAACATCGGCTGCGCGTTTCATCTCACCTCCCACGACGAATGCAGGGGGGGGAAAAAACTGAAGGCGTATGAAAAGTGAGCAAGAGAACATTGCCGAGCTAATTCATTTTTTTTCCCCCCTCCTAACGTGGATTTAATTGTTTATTTAACAGATGCTGTGAGTTGTTTATGCCGCTCCAGACAATCTGATGAGGACTACGAGGCGGTGGCGCGTTACGCAACGACTGCACATCGGGGAGCGGCTCTGCGGCTCCAAGAAGATTGATTTCGGCTTCGTTGAACATTATTAAAGATGTCTTCCATTTCAGGTTCGTTGAACATTTTTAGAGATGGACCTAATGTTCAATGAATATTGGAGATTGTCTTTGATGTTTACAAACACACATATCGAGGGGTGCCAAACTCATTTTTTTCCCTCGGGCTCGCGGCGTAATTACGGAGGGGCCGTTATGACTGTGACACCATGAAAATATTTAATTGCCTCATCATGTTTACGCGCGAAATTTATGAATTAGTTTTGGAATCAAAGAAATCAAGGGTAAACGGTTTTTTTACTATTGTTCATGTTTGGTAACCCAAAAATGCTCATCAGTTATGATATATGACAATTTGAACTTTTGGTACAGATTTTTTTACAAGAATCATGGATGTTGACACGCATGATTCACCCTCGCGGGCCACATAAAATCATGTGGCGGGCCGGATCTGGCCCCTGGGCCTCGAGTTTGACACCTGTGTGGCTAACTCTATTGAAGACTAAATTGTCTGTGATGACACGTGCAGCAGGTTCATTTCATCAAAAACGAAATTGTCTCTGTTTATGAAAATGGACGTGAGGTTCATTAAAGACTAAATTGTCCCAATTTGCTCGATTGATCGGAAACTCTTTGATGACTTTGTTGATGATGATGACAGCTTCGAACTCTACGAAAACCGTTGCGGATGTCAAAGACCCAATGCAAAGGGTTTGGAAAAAAATGTATCAATGAGTTTTAATGTATGGTAAATTCTGGATTAAGTGAACTAAAGACGAAAGACAGGAAAGGCCAAAATTGTCATTGATGTTTCCAGAAGCGCACGTGAACATGCATATGGCTCATTCCGCCAAAAATGAAGTTGACCCTGATATTGACGATGAAGACATCGTACTCATCTTTACCTCATCGTTGTTTTCAGCTAAGTCCACCGCGTTGCACTCAGGCGGGAGATTGGGATCCAGCTCACTCGGACCTGCGGTCGACAAATATAACAATTTATTTTTATGTGGAAAAAAAAAAAGTCTCCGCCGTCAATACAAACATTCATAAAATCGTCACGGGCCAAATGGGCCTGAAATAACGCTTCCCGACGGCGTTTCTTCTTCCGCTCCTTAACAAAGTGGGTTAGACTCGAAAGAGTCAGCGAGCACCTTGGATCTCTTAGCATTTCTTTGCATTATTTTAGCGGTGCATGTATTATGCAAAAATGCTTTTAAAAAACAACACGCCGTGAGCAGGAAAGCAAGAAAAATAAAATTAAAAAACGCAGGCATCTGCTTCGGTGGCCACGCTCGTCAGCGTCGTGTCATCGTGGATGCAAACCGAATGTCCAAAGAACTGCGAGTAGCAATTAGTGACACACTGCTTGATAAACAACAGAAACTCAAAATGACAATTCATTCAAACTTGCACGCGTTTTAATTTTTGTTTAATTGAAGTCTAAATTGCCTTTGGTGGTTACAATGAAGAAAATATGTATTTGGACACCCTGCTATATTGCAAGTTCTCCCACTTAGAAATCATGGAGGGGTCTGAAACTGTCATTGTAGGTGCATGTCCACTGTGAGAGAGAGAGAATCTAAAAAGAAAAATCCAGAAATCACAATCTATGATTTTTTTTACCGATTTATTTGTGTGATACAGCTGCAAATAAGTATTTGAACATCTGTCTATCAGCGACAATTCTGATCCTCAAAGACCTGTTAGTCCGCCTTTAAAAGTCCACCTCCACTCCGTGTATGATCCTGAATCAGATGCACCCGTGTGAAGTCGTTAGCTGCATAAAGACACCTGTCCGCCCCATACGATCAGTAAGACTCAAACTTGTAACATGGCCAAGACCAAAGAGCTGCACAAAGACACCAGAGATGAAATTGCGCAACTCCACACGGCTGGAAAGGGCTACGGAGAAATTGCCAAGCAGTGTGGCGAAAAAAGGTCCACATTTGGAGAGATCATTAGAAAATGGAAGAAGCTAAACATGACCGCGGCCATGTCTTGTGAGATTTTGGGGAACAACCTCTTTCCCTCAGTTGGAGCATTGAGGATGGGTCGTGGCTGGGTCTTTCAACGTGACAATGACCCCAGGAAAACCAAGGAGGGGCTCCGTGAGAAGCGTATCAAGGTTCTGGCGTGGCCTTGCTCGACTCCAGACTTAAACCCAATAGAAAATTTTTGGAGGGAGCTGAAACTCAGTGTTTGTCGGTAACAGCCCAGAAACCTTTCTGATCTAGAGAAGATCTGTGTAGAGGAGTGGGCCAAAATCCCTCCTGCAGTGTGTGCAAAACTGGTGAACAACTACAGGAAACGTTTGACCTCTGTAATTGCAAACAAAGGCTATTGTACCAAATATTAACATTGGTTTTCTCAGGTGTTCAAATTCTTATTTGCAGCTGTATCACACAAATAAATCGTTAAAAAAAAATCATACATTGTGATTTCTGGATTTTTCTTTTTAGACGATCTTTCTCACAGCGGACATGCGCCTACGATGAAAATTCCAGAGCCCTCCATGATTTCTAAGTGGGAGAACTTGCAATACAGTAAGGTGTTCAAATACTTATTTTCTTCACTGTAGATCCATTTCAAATTCTGTGTAAAAATGCAGTCGATTGCATCATACTTTGTGTCCCGTTTGACGCTCAATTGGACCCGACGGAAAGTTCCTGAACCAGTTCATATTTTTGGCAGAAGTGAACTGAACTTGTTTCATTTGGGCTCTATAATTGTAATTAGGAAGGCGCTCATTCTCGCGTCAAATTACGGGTTTCCGAAAAAAGTTCATTTTAGTGCCAGCTTTCGTTAGGGACTTCTGTCATCTGTGCCGCGTCCGTATTTGGCAACGATTAAATGTTTCATCCCGGTTGTCAGCTAGAGTTGCGAGGAATTTAAGCTTATCACTGTCCTTTCACCATCGCCCCGTTGAAGACTCAGTCGACTTTGTTTAGAAAAAACTGTACAGTACTTTGAGGTGATCTAAGAATCGAGATGGTCGTGGATGTTTCTTTGCTCAAAGACGAAATTGTCTAGTTTCAATTCGTTGGAATGTTCCAAACGGTCTTTTGGATGACATGCACATTAAAATTATCCAATATTTACAAAATCGAAATATATTATGTTGTAATGTAATATCCAACATAATGGGTTGTTGAAGATTCTCAAGGTCTTCGATACTTAAATGAATAGAAGATTAAGATTTTAGACCAAAAACAAAACAGACATTATCTTCACTGAAAATTACAAGACATTCTTGTATTTTACATCAAAGCAGAGCAATTTTGCCTTTGTTTGTAACGCGATGGCACACGTCGAGCAAGTACGCGGCCCATCGACGACGCCGTGACTCGATTGAACTGGAATCCGTTGACAACTTCTCGTCCTCCATCTGCTTGGACCCGTTGACATTTGCCATCTTGCCATTCCGACGTCACAACACCCGAGCCGTCATTTCCGCTAGGATGACACATGTCCGCCCCACTCCCCCTCGTCCCGTTCCTCGCCGTCGGCACCCCTGCTGCTGTTCCAGATTTCTTTCCTCCAAGAGTTTAGAATCCTGAAATCTTTATTTATTTATTTTTTTTAGATTCAGGAAAATTAGATTTGTTTACTTAATCAACAGCTGCGTGGAGTCTCTTTGAGGTTATTTGTACACACTCCTTTTTGGACTACTAGAAAACCCAAATTGTTGTATAGTAAAGTACTTACCGAGCTTAAATTAAAATTCCGGTGCTTTGGAGTAACAATGTACCCAATAGGTCATGTAATATGTACTCTATTTGGATAATGTGACATTATATCCTCTCTCATTTAATAGTGTTTTGAGAAGATTTTTGTCCACAATTCTGAATTTTCAGATGCGCCGCCATTTTTGCGAGTCACATGACCTAGGTGCGCGGATGTGACGTGTTACGAGCCGTTCCAAACGCTGGATTACGTGGGACACCGTTTATGCTCAGCGGCAATTTCTCTGATTTATCCTCATCTGATGAAGAAATAGCAGTATCGGTGGATCGGGAAGACGCAGGAATACTTCCATAGAGATTTGAACCTGTGGCTGTAAATGATGAATATTCGGATGGTCCTTCGTGCGGAATGAGGCGGAGTCTGACTACTCGAAGGCCTATGTGCGACATAAGTGCGTAAACAAAGGCCCTCGGGAACTCTGCGAATGGTTCTTCGGACGGGAATGACGCTGAGTCTGACGAGCGAGCTCCGGCGGCGGGCCGCTACCCGAGTTTCCAGGCGGCGGAGGCCGTTAGCCCCGGACCCCGAAGCTAGGCTAAAGGCCTCAGGCACCACCAAAGCTCGGCTGAAGGCCTCTGCCGCCGCCGATGGCGAGCCGCGAGCTCTGGCGGCGGGCTGCGAGACGGCTTCGGTGTCCATGGAGGCCTTTAGCCGAGCTTCGTGTCCTTCGAGCTTGGTGTCCCGTGTAATCGAACCTTTGGAACGGCACGGTACACGTCGCATACATCCACGTAGATCACGTGACTCGCGAAAATGGCAGCGCCCATGAGAATTCGTAGTTGTCGATAAAAATCTCAAAACACTATTGAATGAGAGAGGATATAACGTCACATTATCAAGGTAGAGTACATATTACATGACCTATTGGGTACATTGTTACTCCAAACCACCGGAATTTTCCTTTAAGTGCAGTTGTAAAAAAACTAAAACTGCTCCTATGGATGAATGCAAGTGGATTAATGGACACACACAACGTTGTGGAGCATATTATGATGCTAATTATAGTGCTAATTGTTGCTAACGTTTCCACTTGCAGCCTTTCATTTGACATTTCCTGAGTTTTTGTGAGGAATGAAGACTATTTGGGCCTCGGCGCTGCGCCACCCTCCTGCCTAATAATAATATTTCATACATTTGTAAGGGAAGATGGCACGTGGTGGCGAGCATTGGGGACAGCGCCTTACGCAACCACCAGTAAGCGGGCCCAGTGCCTGACCTCGATGATTTGTGCGTTCCTCCCCACAAAGCTAAGCTAGCCCCGCAAAGTCGGTTGCCATGCCGACACGCGCTGTAATCAGGGAGCGAGCCGAAGGTGATTTTTTTTTTCCCCCTACTTTTATCTCACCTTCATATAACAAATAAACGCACCGCACCGCACTTCAGATGGAATGAGAGATAACAGATAGCTCGAGAAAGAGATACTTCATCCGTCTACCAGGTAAAGTCAACAAGACTGCAGAGCGACACCCAACGCTTCCATTTCGTCTCTGAGTAGCAGAGGCCGGATGGTGCTGAATCCACTGAAGAAGTCCAAAAATGAAATCCCCGCAGCCGCTAGCCACAAAAGAATTTACATTTCTGCCTTATCCTGATATGTAAACTGCAGAGGGTGCAGGACATGTTGGATCTGTGGTCTCTGGTGGTCAAGCAGCAGCCGTTCCACGGTCTTCATCGCGTGTAATATGATGGCGACCAGCCTGAAGTCATTTAGCTTAGCAAGATGTACCTTCTCTTGGACCGTTTCTGGAGAAGGTCCAGCAGCTCCAAAGTGCAGGATCTGCTTCTTTGTTGGGTCCAGGTCCACAAACCTGGACTGTTTTTAATTTGGGCCTGGTAGAGT
Source organism: Syngnathoides biaculeatus (assembly GCF_019802595.1). NCBI lineage: Eukaryota > Metazoa > Chordata > Actinopteri > Syngnathiformes > Syngnathidae > Syngnathoides > Syngnathoides biaculeatus. The sequence goes on from NC_084652.1 coordinate 8,708,465, forward strand.
TTATGGAGGAATGTTTTCTTGGGTAGAAGAAGTTGAGTACACAGTATTCATTGGTGTGAATGAGCATCTACTGAATTTATTGAAAAACTGGTTCAAATGGGTTGTGTTACCACATTTTCACAAGATGTTCTGGCACTTGAACGCACCATCGGACTACAGCCTTTTCGCCACACATGCTCCAAAATTGCATACAGAATCCAAGCCGGATTCTGTCTGTCTGCTGTCTGGTGTGACGTTTGAAATTCTCGGCGGACTCTTGATTTCAACACACCAGGCACACAGGCCAAACACAGATCACATAGCTAACAAGCATTCACACCTATGGACAATTTAGTCTTCAGTGAAGCTAAGAAGCGTGTTTTTGAATGTTGGATGCGGAGAACATGCAAACTCCACTCAGATATTTAAATAATGTGTAAACAAACATATCTTAAAAGGGCATCCTGGGCATTTCCAACGCAACTTATGTTGCCAAGCCAATAAAAGGATAAACAATTTTGAGAGCAAAAAAGAAAAACAAACATGGCATGGGAGCTCTAAATTAAAAATAGATTCTCAGGTTACCTGCGGCAAACTCTTGCGAGGGGAACAGTTTGTTGTCCAGAGTCGCACTGATGTCACAGAACACTTGGTTTTCATCGCGGTCTGCATCCAGCTGCGAGGACAGAAGGTTTTGGTCACTAAAATCCACTCACATGTAAATTATTTGATGATAAGCCCATATGTCTCTAACTAAAAACTTTTCAGGTATTTCACGATTTTTATACATCCTAGCATTATTAGCAATCACGTAACAATAACTGTGCCGTTAGCAAACATCATTTACAATTCTTCTCTCTCAATACGCATGGGTTACCGTGACGATGAGGCCCCGCTCCTGGAAGTACTTGACCAGGGGGATGGTGTTTTGCTTAAAGTTGGTTAGGCGCCGGTCGATGGCCTTGGGGTTGTCGTCGGGGCGACCCTGCTGCTCGGCCCGCCGCTGCAGGCGCTCCTTCAAGCGGTGGTTGGTGCACGCCAGGAAAACCACCACGTCGGGAGTGCAGATCTGCCGGGAGACAGGAAAGGAACTCCGATGACAATTCTGACATTTATTTCGTGCGCGCCATTAATATTCGCAGGACGCTGGCAACCACACGTACGCCCTGAATTCCAGCACAAGGCGAATACCGTCTCTACTTTGCAATGATGTTTGTACAACGTCAGAGAGGGGAAATCTTTTGGAAAATTGAATTTTCAAGTGGTGGCACGGTGGATCAGCTGGTAAAGCGTTGCCCTCACAGTTCTGAGGTCCCAGGTTCGATCCCGCCCCTCCTTGTATGGAGTTTGCACGTTCTCCCCGTGCCTACGTGGGTTTTCTCTGTGCACTCTGGTTTCCTTCCACATCCCAAAAACATGCAACATAAATTGGAGACTTTAAATTGCCCCTAGGTGTGATTGTGAGTGCGGCTTTTTGTCTCGATGTGCCCTGCGATTGGCTGGCAACCAGTTCAGGGTGTACCCCTCCTCCTGCCTGTTCACAGCTGGGATAGGCTCCAGCACTCCCCGCGACGCTCGTGAGGATAAGCGGCAAAGAAAATTTGACGGATGGATGGACTTTTTAAGCGTTTGTATACAAATAGTTGAGGCTCCGGAATGCTTAGCAATGAAAAGCAAACAATTTTAGAATTTTGCCCATTTCTGAAAATGTATCTGTGAGCAAGCCATTCTTACTTTCCATATATATATGATTTACATCATATACTTTCTCCACCCATGACTTGGCAGCTATGCTGCCTGAAGAGCCGCCATTGATGCGTCATTCACATTATTGTCTTTTATTCTTAAAAAAATAAAATTGAAAAAAAAATGAATATAAACATCATGAATAATTCCTATTAATTGTTTACATTCCATTCCTTAATTAATTAATAGTTGAAGAAATAAATACCCAACAGATATTACTTTTTACTTATTAATATTGGCCATATTTAGGATTTTCATATGTATTAATAAGTATACAATAAATAAATGAAAATAAAACAAGACCTATACCAGTCTATACAGTATAATTGACAAAATAAAATACAAGAAAATAATGCAACCATTATTAACCATAACCATAGGGAATTTTTTGCAAAGGAATAAGAAGCCTAAATCAACACTATCAGCTCTTGTTATTATGAATACATAAGCAATACCTTTTTTGGAGGGGGAAAGGGGTGGGGGGGGGGTTAAAAGGGTCTCTACTGGGAGTCACTGTGGCGGTTGGTGGTCCCAGTGAGGGGAAGAGGTGTCCCAAAATGGCTACTGTTGTTGCTGCAAAGGGCACAGGACCAGCATGTGGCGACTCTCTCTAGTTACTCACAAATGTACTTCCCCAGTGTGAAATCTGGGTTTAGTACAACAACAACAAAAAAAACCCTACGTTGTTCTGTTATTATTCTGAAGAGCAAACAGTGGATACACAATACCTTCTGGTCCAATTGTCACTTGATCTTGCCGGCATAGCTGGGTAAAGAGATATACCGTACTGTAAATTATTTGCCGTTGCTGAGGCGTACGATTTTCTCGGGGCTCCGCATAAAGACAGACGCAAAGGACGTTATTTGATATCGGGGCGAGCTGATTGGACACAGCGACGAAACAGCACGCTGGGGTAAATGTCGACAAGAAGCGGCGGTGGCGGAGTCAACCGTCATGAAGCGTGCGCCTGACAGGACACAAAAACGTCTCCTAGCAACTGTTTATCTCAGCCGGGAGGCTCCCGAAAAAAGCAAAACCAGTATCAGATCGCATGCGTGTAGGCTTAGATTACACACACGGAATCATTTCATGATCTATCTATCTATCTATCTATCTATCTATCTATCTATCTATCTATCTATCTATCTATCTATCTATCTATCTATCTATCTATCTATCTATCTATCTATCTATCTATCTATCTATCTATCTATCTATCTATCTATCTATCTATCTATCTATCTATCTATCTATCTATCTATGTTGGTAAATACCTAAGTAAGTACTGTACATATGCAAGTAAATACTAAAATACTAGCTAAATAGATAGATAGAGGGTCACAGTTTGGCGCATAGAGGAGCTAGCTAGCTAGCTAGCTAACTAATCCAAAATAAAAGAAGGGATTTGTTGTTTGTAAGCAGCTCATGATTTGCTGGAAACGTAAAAGAGGACATAGAAGTCATCTGCAAGTCACCTTCCACCTCGCACGCGCTAGCAAATACTGTGACCACGTAATGTAATTATAAAAGCATGAAATGTGGATGTGAATTGTGAAACGCGTCTGTGCCACAGTCGCCGCGTGTCTCGATGAGCCCGGCAGACACGGAGGGAGCCTACGACGCCTCATCGAGCCACCGCAAAATGTCGGTTGGCTTTAAACACAACAAGCTCCGTTGTGTCACACTTAATCATTGAAATGCCAAGTACACATATTATATTTTTTGTGTGATATTTATGACTCAGCTGTGATGTGATTCTAGCTGGATCAACGTACTTATTTTCTCGATTCATGGCAGTTGCATATTGATACAAGGAGGCGTCACCATTTTGATACGGCAATAGCAACAGAAAATGCTGAATCACAGTATCAATGATTCCAGTTTTGACATTTTGTGTACCAATACTGTGCTGTGATCTGACGCATCACAAATTAATATTTTGCTCCACCCTAGGTTCAGCGGAAAGATAATTGGATGCTTGCATACGGATCATGTTCAGGAAAAGAAAACCATCCAACAAATCAAAGGTTTGATATTTCTTCCCAAGCTAAGTGGATTGATATTTCACGCTTGAGTTTATGAACGGCACCTTACACAAAAATGATAGATATCAACATTTCGTTCGGTCCAAGTTAAAAGGTAATTGATAGTTGACCTTTATATAGTGATACACTATCATAACAGAAATTGATCAATCACAATAGCGCTATTTTTTTTCTAGGCTTGGCTAAAAAGAGATTTCACATGGCTCCTCATTAAAACTGAATATTTGATCCGTGCGTATTGATACTGTACTGTGAGAAAACACAACAACAGGCCAAATGACAACATCAATAAATGTTGTCCCTTTCAAAATAAAGTGTTTGATGTTTTGACCTTTACCTGGTCCTCGAAGGACAAGGCTTGCCCGACGTCTCGCGGGAAGCCGTCGATGACAATTCCGTTGGCGTCGGGAATCTTCATGATCTTCTGCTTGATCTCGGTGATGGTGGTCTCCTGGATAGAAAAAAACTAAACGTTCAATCCCATCGTCGCCATTCTCGCCAAACACCGTGATGTTTACCATCAATAAGGAATGTTATACTCCTTTGTTGCATTATGACTGTGAACCCACAAAGTACCTGTAAATGTACAGTGAAGAAAATAAGTATTTGCTATATTGCAAAAAAAAATCATACATTGTGATTCTGCATTTTTCTTTTTAGATGATCTCTCTCACAGTGGACATGGACCAACGATGAAAATTTCAGACCCCTCCACGATTTCTAAGTGGGAGAACTTGCAATATAGCAGGGTGTTCAAATACTTATTTTTTCCACTGTATGATCATCTCATATCATAGCGGTACACAGCGAATTCATCGATAACGAGTTTTGAAAGCAGAAGCCAGTAAAAAATATGTTAGATTATGTTCAACAACAAAAAAATCCTTGCGAACAATGCTATTAAAAGAGAAAACAATTTATAATTTTGAAGTAGAAGCATTCGCAGACCACTTAAAATGATGTGGCGGGCGGGATTTGGCCCCCGGGCCTCGAGTTTGACGCGAGTGGCATAACTGGCACAAGGACTTTTCAACTCTGAGCTGCTTCGAAATTGGCACAAAACTTTGAGGTTTTACCAGACATCATTGAAATGTAGCAGAGTTCAGTTCCGCGATCCTTGTCATGATGCGGTATGTCTGGTTTGCTTTTTTTTTGGCTTTTTTTCCCATCCATATACTTAGCGTGGAAAGGGCTAGCAATCATTTTTCTTTTTTCTTTCAATTACTTTCACATTTTCTGCTCATAGGCTGGGCCGAATCGTGTGATTCTAAAGCATCACATATGCGGCCTTTTGCTGTCTGCGTTAAAAGCACATAAATATTAATAGTGACCAGCCCGTGAGTTATTTGAAATGAAGACGCGCAGCACACTGCCGGACGATTTATTTCTGTGTTCGCCCGTTGCAGTTTTAGAGTGCAGCGACATGACGGCGGCGTAGCTCACTGGAGGCCACCCGGTGCCAGCATCGTTTAGCGTCACTTCCTTCTTCCTGACTGCAGGAGGAGGTCAACAAAAGCAGATACCCGAGCGGTACGCCGCTCTAAAAATAACCGAACGCGAACACGCACGCACGCATGCGCTCGGCTTCCACCTCATCGAGATTCCATTAGACGTCTGAGTAGTCCGGCAGACTCCATCCAAAGCAAGCAAGACAACAATGCAGGTCACCTTTTTGGGATGCCAGTCACGTTTGACCAAATAACTTGTGTCATGCTCCAGTTCCGTAGATTGCGGAAAGAATTGTACAAAACTGGCACCGAAGGAAAGCCCCCACCTCCCACCCCCCTGCCTTTTGTCCCCAATGCAAGTGGGCTGTACCACTGAAATGTCAATTTTACAATAGAATAGAACTTGGCGGCACGGTGACTCAGCTGGTAAAGCGTTGGCCTCGCGGTTCTGAGGACCTGGGATCGTTCCCGGCCCCGCCTGTGTGGAGTTTGCGTGTTCTCCCCGTGCCTGCGTGGGTTTCCTCCGGGCACCCCGGTTTCCTCCCACATCCCAAAAACATGCAACATTAATTGGACACTCTAAATTGCCCCTCGGTCTGATTGTGAGTGCGGCGGTTTGTCTCGATGTGCCCTGCGATTGGCTGGCAACCAGTTCAGGGTGTACCCCGCCTCCTACCCATTGACAGCTGGGATAGACTCCAGCACTCCCCGCGACCCTTGTGGGGATAAGCGGCTAAGAAGATGGATGAACGGATAGATGAAAATTAGAAATTTTCGTACAGATTTTTACAAGAATCATGGAAATTGACACTAGATTTGGCTTTGTGGGCCTCATAAAATCATGTGGCGGACCAGATCTGGCCCCCGAGCCTTGAGTTTGACACATGTGCCGTATATTGATAGAAAATGATCCATGATGATATTGATAATTTATCACACCCATTAATTTTCTGAGCCGCTTATCCTCACGAGGGTCGCGGGAGTGCTGGAGCCAATCCCAGCTGTCATCAAGCAGGAGGCGGGGCCGAACCTGAACTGGTCGCCAGCCAATCGCAGGGCACATGGAGACAGACAACAGCCGCACTCACAATCACACCTCGGGGCAAGTTAGAGCGTCCAATTAATGTTGCCTGTTTTTAGGATGTGGAAGGAAACTGGCATGGGGGGAACATGCAAACTCCAGACAGGCGGGCCGGGAATTGAATCCCGGTCCTAAGAACTGTGAGGCCAACGCTCCACCGCCTGATCCACCGTGCTTCCCAATATATCCCAGCTCTAATTGAAACTCATTATTCGAATACATTATCGGATGAATGCAGTGCTGAGAGAAGTTCATACGATACATCAGGATATTACGTTTTGACCTTTGTTAAAAATGTTCAAATATTGATATTTGTGCATCCATATTTTACTGCGAGAGAAACAACACATTGAAATATTGAGATTTCGTGCCACTCCGAGTGAAAAGTGACCAATATTTGATACTCATGGCTCGATCAGTGTATTCCAGGAGAAGCAAATCAGGAGAGTTTAACGTGCTCCGATGCAAACGCGATGCCTGACGGCCACGAGCGAGCTTGACCCACTTCGCTGTCGCGTCGGGCCATCTGGCGAGCGGCCGGAGAGGAGGGATGCAAACTCTGCAGTTACCGAGGACGATTCGTGAGAGCGCACAGTCGCGACGTGGGCGGGAGCGCCTCGCGTTTTTTTTTTTTTTTCGGCATCGCACTTTGCCGCATCGCCGCTTCATCTGCGTGGACAGCGGCCGCCTCCCCCGACCGACCTCGCAAAACGTGATTTTTTTTATTTCTATGCGGGACCTTTAAATCACATTCTGGGGTCATAATGAAAACGGTGCTGTGTAAAAATTGATCGTCCGGAGTGTTTTTTTGTGGGGTTTGGTGTGACTGTTCCTCCGGAGCTATGTAGTTCCCAACCAGAGTGAGAAATGATTCAATTTCATTATTTGCAAAATGACTAATAACGCCATATGACTTACGCTGACAGGCAGAACAATTAACGGCTCTTCCTCTAGATGACAGATGCTATAATTAATGACCTTGTGTAGCTGCCTGTTCCCATTTGCACAACAGAATAATACCTCCTTAAACAGGTCCAGTTTTCAAAGTGAGTAATTCAATTGAGTGAGCAACGCAATTTGCGGTTCTGGTCGGGTCCAGAATTGCTTCTGTGTAAGCGTTTGTGGACCGCAAGTGTGCTATGTATGGATATGAAGATTCCTGAGTTTTAGGGATTGATGGGCATCCATCCATCCATCTATCTATCCATTTTCTTAGCCGCTTATCCTCACGAGGGTCGCGGAGAGTGCTGGAGGGCGGGGTACACCCTGAACTGGTTGACAGCCAAACAGCCAGACTCACAATCACACCTATGGGCAATTTAGAGGGTCCAATTAACGTTGCGTGTTTTTGGGATGTGTGAGGAAACCGGAGTGCCCGGAGAAAACCCACACAGGCGGGTCCGGGATCCAACCCGGGTTCTCAGAACTGTGAGGCCAACGCTTTACCAGCTGATGGATGAGCTTGATCAGTGGTGTCACTCGGGCTATTTTAGTGGGGCTGAAGCCCCCTAAAAATGTCATAGCCCCCCCCCATAAAAAATGTTTCGGTTTTCAGTGTGCTCGAGTGATGTAAGACAGGGCTGCCGCATTGTAGTCCGGGTTTCCCTCAGAAGGCCATTATGACTCTAAAACCATAATGATTGTTTATCGCCTCATCGTACTGACACGTGAAATTTATGAATTACTTTTGGAACCATAAATCAAGGGTAATTTGCCTTTCAAGCATTGATGATGTTTTGGTAACGTAAAAAACGCTTGCAATACCTCAACGTTATGATTTATGATAATGACTATTTGAAATTTTGGTTCAGATCCGAACAAGAATCACGGAAGTTGACGTACATGATTTGCCTTCGCGGGCCACATAAAACCATGTGGCGGGCGGGATCTGGCCCCCGGGCTTTTAGTTTGACACCTGTGATGTAAGACTGGCACATTTGAAACTCAAGTACCAGTCGTACTCATTATCTTGACGCTAATGAGACGCGTCCGGCTGTACAGAGGCAGCTAATGAACGCCTCGTTACGTGCGACGGTGTGACCCCCCCCCCCCCCTTTCTTTGACTACCTGCGGCGCCAGCTCGCCGTTGGTGATGATCTTGGCGATCAGGCTCCATTTCCTGTTGCTAGTGGCGTTGTGGATCATCTTCTTTCGCAGCAGCTCGCCCACCGACACGTACTGGAAGCCGTAGCGCTCGGCGATCTTCAGGCACTGCGTTCCCTTGCCGCTGCCAGGCCCCCCTACGGGCACAGGGAGGGTGTTGGCGCATTGCTCGGTCTTCGAGTGTGAAACATTGTGCGCGTGGGTGTATTGCAGCGAGACGCCCAGACTTTGTTTGAAGGCTGTTGTTTGTGTTTTGCGCGCGCCTCGTGGGGGCTCATGGAACAGGTACGTGTGAAGTTCCTGCATTTGTCTCTTTCGACGGCAAAAACAAGCACAAGGGAAATTTAAAACCCTAACGGAGGGGTGTCAAACTCATTTTCTCACGGCCCACATTGTTGTTCCGGTTTCCCTCAGAGGGCCGTTATGACTGTGAAACAAAAAATATTTAGTCACCTCATCATATTTACATCGTCAATTTATGAACTAGTTTTGGAATCTTAACTCAAGGGTAATGTGTTTTTCAACTGTTCATTTTTGGTAACAAAACAAAACAAAAATGCTTGTAATATCTCAACTTTATCACTTATGATATGTGACAATTTGAAATTTTGGTGCAGATTTTTACAAGAATCATGGAAATTGAGATTTGGCTTCGCGGGCCACGTAAAATCACGTGGCGGGCCAGATCTGGCCCCCGGGCCCTGAGTTTGACATCTGTGCCCTAACGGCACAAAAGGTATACGTTTGATATTTGTGTGTTGATAATTTATCCATCCATCCATTTTCTTTGCTGCTTATCCTCACGAGGGTCGCGGGGAATGCTGCAGCCTATCCCAGCTGTCAACGGGCAGGAGGCGGGGTTACACTTTGAACTGGTTGCCAGCCAATCGCAGGGCACATTGAGACAAACAGCTGCACTCACAATCACATCTAGGAGCAATTTCGAGCATCCAATTAATGTTGCACGTTTTGGAATGTGGGAGGAAACCGGAGTGCCCGGAGGAAACCCACGCAGGCACGGGAAGAACATGCAAACTCCACACAGGTGGGTCCGGGATTGAACCCGGGACCTCAGAACTGCGAGGCCAACACTTTACCAGCAGAGCCACCCTGCCGCCCCATTTATTATAAATAACAATTTTAAATTTTGGTACAGATTTTTACAAGAATCATGGAAATTGACGCTGTAGATTTGGATTCATCGGCCACATAAAGTCATGTGGCGGGCCAGATCTGGCCCCTGGGCCCTGCGTTTGACACCGTTTGATATTTGTGCGTTGATAATTTTCGTGACAAAAAAAACGTCTGTAGGAGAAAATGATGCATTGCGTCTCGCTGTCATTATCTTGTCCCACTTCTAGTTGAAAGTGATCAATATCCGACCTTTGTGTGTCTATACTGGACTAAAATGATCCAATACGTCGCGATATTGATTTGCCGGGTCTGCATCAATATTGTCTTTCTCACAATTTCAATGACAACTGACATTCCAGCGGTGTTACGAAATCAATCACTACAGGGCCGGCGCTAGGTTTTGACACCTGTGTGGTGGCTTAGTCCCCCCTCCGCAAAAAAAAAAAAAAAAAAAAAAAAAGTTGTTCATGGGGGATGGGCTGAGTAGGTGGGCATGAAAACGAAATTCCATACAAGAAAAGGGATGTTGTATTGAGGTATTGGTAACTTTGTCATAAACACAGTACCAAATAATTTTTTTTTTTTTTTTTGGGGGGGGGGGGGGGGGTTCAACCTCGCAACGCCACTGTGCTCCAGAAGCTCTCCTGGCTTTCTTTTTACTTTGCCTACTTGAAATTGTGTAGAAGCGTACATTTTGCGACAGGTTAACGTAGGAAATCGGACGAGGCCGGCATCGAACGCGGCGCGTGACGTGCGGCCAGGCGGGGCCGAGGAGAGGAGAACGGGCCATGCCGCAGCGAGCTATTTTTAGCTTCTACGCAACGTAAATACTAAATATTCATTTAGATTCATTTAGATGCCTGGAATGGCTCGGAAGTAATAAGAAGCAGCTTACAGCGGACGGAAAACATCCCTTTTCCAGATGTTGAGCGACAGGAACTCGCACGCGGCGACTTCAAAATATATTTGTCCTCTACTTCTTCAAACTATTTACACTTATGTGTACTGCTTACTTTCTTTTTGTGGTAATCCTGAGAGACCAGAATTCACACTGGCAATCTTGCGTCTAAACCAGATTTGCCTTCCACTTAACAGGCGGGACTGTAATGAATTAATTATGAATAATTAATTACAAACTAATGATTTAATTTAAAAAAAAAAGCATTTTAACCGCATTTTGTGCTCCGAACAAGGCAGAACCTTTGTCAGCGGACGATTTCCTGGTGCACAGATGACACACATCAAAACTCGGCTACCAGAATACCAAAATGGAGGGATTGGATAACATAGCGTAGCTGGGCAAATTTAATTTTAAAAAATAAAAATAAAACTACCCGACGGGAGTCTTGATAAGCGTGGTTTTGTGCAAATTATGCAAAAAAAAAAAAAAAAAAAATGAAGTTTTCATAACACTGAAGCGCTTCAACCCTCTGTGACATGTGATCCAACTTTTCAATTACCATGCAGAAACCATTTAAAGGCAAACAACCCCCCACCCCCCCACCCCAAACAAAAAAAAAGTCCTAAAATGGGAATTTCACTTCAGGTCTTTTTTTTTTTTTTAATACTTTTTTTGTTATAAAATGGAAAAAAAATGCCACCTGTGTTGCATTCGGGACTCTAACTGAGCAGGTACTTGGGTGGTAAATTTGTCATCGGCATCTACCAGTTCGTTGTGTTACTGTGTGTGGACACTGCTTTATAGTGCGTGAGTACGCAAGCGTTTTGTAGCGTTTCCCATAGTTGCAGCGTGTCTGAGCCATCAAAGCCTCGTCTTGTTCGCAAGTTTGACCTCATAGTCATCGGACTTCGTTTCCTGCTCTTGGACCTCGCCTCTAGTCTAGCGTTTGTGTGCCTCTGCATTCTCGGACGGCTACACTGTGTATGATCTTGATTTGGACTTAATCCACACTTAATATCACGTCCTCGTCTTGGAGTCCTGCATTTGGGTCCGCCCCCCGTGCCGCCGGTTCATCACACATTATACTTTATTTAGCGAAACGAGTATCTCAGTTTCAGTGTGTCCTTTACCGATGACGAGGATGACTTTGGGCCGGGGCCTGGACGGATCGAACACTTCGTACTCCTCGATGAGCTCGGCCGTCTCCGACAAGTCCGAGTCGCTCTCGATGGAGAACTGGCTGATGGGGGGGAGGCGCTCGTAGCGTCTGTAGGGGAAATTGGGACTGTCGGGCATCACTGTCACGCACAGACACACACAGACACACACACGGGCATTAGCATAAAGGCGTTGGGGGGAAATATCGTCATCGTGCACTCCGGGTGACTCAGCTGTCAATCACGCCATGTACATAAAAGCCTCTGGTGCCAACCACGAACACACACACAAAAACAATAGTTGTGCTCACGATGACTTTGCTAGCGCGACGAGCAGATTAAAAGAGCGCAGGTCGGATTCGATATTGATTTTGAGTAGTTCAGTCCGTGAAGAACACCATTTTTATGAATAGCCCTGACGCCCATCGCGGACGCGGCGACCAGTACGTCTTCTTTCGGTCGTGACGGTGTGAGACGGGCGTTCGCACAGACGCAGTGTCTGAAAAGAAATGCGTCCGCTCCTTCCAGTTCTAATCAGTGGGGTCCAAACGCGGAGCCACAAAGCCCCGACTGAAGTCGGCGAATATCTTTTTATTATTAGCACTTGACACCGGCGCATCCGGATGAAATTCAATTTGGCGAGTATGTGCAATAATGCACAAAACCCATGCAAGTACTCAGATATTTTGGTTCAAAGGTAATTTTTTCCTCCCTAGGAGTCGAACCAGATTGCCATCAGAACTGCCCTTGGTAGTTTTTAGAATTGGATGGCAAGCTGGATTTAAATGCTTCATAACCAAGGAATATAAAGTATGTTGGCATCTTAAAAAAACAAAAACAAAAAACAAACACGACAAGAAACGTGCTTGGACTGCATTCGAGCCGTAGCCGCAATACGCAGACTGATGAACGAGGCTTCAGTTTCTGTTAATAATTAAACCATGAGCAAAAACTGGGCTGGACCAGGGATGGGCCACCGACTGCCCGGGGTCCCTACGCTATATATGCTATACGCAATCCAGCAGGGACCCTCAACTTCCATTTTTTTAGCTTTGTCTCGCGAGTGCAAACTGTATAGTGGCGGCGAACTGAACTCAAATCGCTTCACGGAAATTGACGCTAACACTTAATAGAAAACGCCACGGTCACGATGTTAAAACCCTTCGAGCAACAGATATTTGAACACAAATGATGGAGCAACACATGTAGACCGAGAACACCACAACACTCACAGGCATATATTCTTCATCCTTTGCGAGAAATATGTCGTCAACTGTCACTGAGAGTCGTGGTGCAACCCAACCCTGCCCGCCGCCCCCCGGTGGCCAAGTTGGGCACACCAGAAGGAACGGCGCAATTGAATTGAACAGACGCATTAAATCACGGTGGACAAACTGTTGAGTGCTACTTGCAAATGGGAAATATGATTTGAGACTTGAGTGCTTTGAGATACAAGCAAGGTCACGGAATGAATAAAACTTCCATCTGAAGGCGCGACTGCAGAATAATGATCGATGGTTGCGCTGGGAGGACTCCGGCGTCATATCTGCGCGTCCTGCTGTCTGCTTTTGTGATTTATGGCCCCGGTCATTTTTCTGGGGTGGGATTAAATCACAGCACAGATGGGCTGCAGACTGGAACGCAAGAAAAGAATCTCTTTCCCTCCCTAATCTCAACAAACTTTACCAAAGTCTTGTGGTAGACTTCATATCGCATCCCAAACCAGGGATTTCCAGAAGGGACTGAGCAAATAATCGACGCCACCGCTCAGGATGAGAGATTCTCGCCGCATACCGAGAGAGGATGAATCAACCAAATATGGCCAGTTACGCTTTCGTCTTTGAGTCGAACCAACGGATTTGTCTTCTTATTCGAGTTATTATTATTATTTTTATTATTGCTCTCCACGCTTGTCTCTCAGGAGTCACACCAACACCTTTGTGTGTTAAACTTTCTTCTTCTGAGTCTGTGGATACAGAAAGTTTGGCATTCACTTTTTTTTTTAGATATTAATATTTGAGATATAGATTCTAATCTTTTTATATTCATATTTGAGATATTCGTTGTAATAGTCGAACTATTGGCGACCAGCATTAACGTTTGTGCTCAGAAACTCCTTTTCCTGTCGTGTAAATTCCGATGGTCGACCATTGAAACATTGCAAAAATTAACATTGCACTTCCATCCGTTCATTTTCTGAGCCGCTTATCCCCACGAGGGTCGCGGGAGTGCTGGAGCCTATCCCAGCTGTCAACGGGCAGGAGGCGGGGTAAACCCTGAACTGGTTGATAGCCAATCGCAGGGCACACATTGCATGTCAATATAGAAAAAAAAAATAATTCAGTTGAAATGGATTGCTGCTCAAATTTGAAAAAAAAAATAAAAATAAAAAAGTTTAAAAACAAAAGGTTCAGAGTCACTGATGGTGTAGCGGTACACACACGCCTGCCTTTGGTGCGGGCAGCATGGGATCGATTCCCGCTCAGTGACGGTGTCGATATCTGCCCTGCGACCAGTTCAGGGCGTAGTCCGCCTTTCACCCGAAGCTAGTCAAGATAGGCTCCGGGTTTCCCGCAACCCTTGTGAGGATAAGCGGCTTGGGTAATGACACGACATGACAAAAAGTTCAACACAACTGAACTGTACTGAAGCAGTGATTCTTTCGCATCCCACCAGAGGGAGCCCACGTGCAACTCCGCATTTTAGAGAATCCCCCCCCCCATGACGTTCATCGCCGATTCTTGCTCGTTTTAGCTCAACGGCCGCACGGCGGTCCCCGTCCCCCCCCGCCCCCCCCTCACCCCCCCCTCACCGTTTCTGAAGAGCGAGCGGCGCGACTGGCCGCCGTTGAGGGGCGGCAGCGGCTTCTTCTCCTGGCCCACGAACGTGTCCCACCGCACCTTGTCCGGCCCGCCCAGCTCGCGGACTTTTTTCAGGCAGCCCTCCAGGTAGTCCACGGGTTCATCGGGCCGGTGGTACATCAGACCCGTTAGCAGGCTCTAAAGGTAAAAGACGGACAGTCGGGCGTCATAGAGACGTAATAATAATTTGAGAAAAATCCCCATTTTGCAGCATCGTTATCTTCGCTGACTGTAAGCAATAAAAAGTCTGTGATTGCTCACTTTTATTGTACAATGCCTCATAAGTGAAGCCTAATTAAGCCTCCACCAGGATGAATGCATCTCATATTACATTTATGACAGATATGCAATTGCTCTTTCTTTTGCTTTTCTTTTTTTTTCTTTTGCTTTCAATAATTTTAATCGTGTTAGTAAAGTGCGGTTGAATGTCCATGACAGGATTTTTTTTTTTTTAATGAGCAAAAATTTGAAACACTACAAAGATGAAGTTTTAGTTTTATGTTGAAATTTTTTTGGGGGGTAATTACCCCCCGCCCCCACCCCCATACCTAAAAAAGAAAAAAAAAAATACATTTATGACAAAAATGTTAACGTTACTAAAATGAGTAAAATTAGGACTCTAGTCTTGTAATTTGGATGACTTTTTTTGGTATAAAAATTGTGAATTTTTATCTAATACAATACGAAAATGAAAAGATAAATAGAAAGCCACTTGAAAAAAAAAACAATTATGGAGAAAGTTACATGACAAAAACTTTATGAACGTGTGAAAAAAAAAGTTATAAAGCTTGTTTTAACATTAAAAGGTTGCAGTTTTAAGATTCCTCATTTTATGAAAAAAAAAGTGATTACGTAGACCTAAAAAGAAGGTTTAGGGTCTTGCTAAAAATAAAAAATTGACAGTTATGAAAAAAATATGACACTAAATCATAAGTATACTCCCTTAAAAAATTCTAATAATTTTTTTCAATTTTTTTTTTACAGAATAGCGTGAATGTGAGCTTTAAAGAAAGAAGGAATATTCGGGCAAAAATAAAAAAATATTAGAAAAATAAAATTGTAATGTTGCAGTTTTTATAAAAAGTCATAACATTCCGAGATAAAATTCACATTTTATTAAGACATTAATGATGTAATTAGTGAACTTATGCAAGAAACATCACAGAAAAGAAAAATACCAAAATGACCAAGAAAAAATTGCAGGTGGCAACAGTTAAAATAATACGATTGCATGACCATCTCTGTTGTCAACATTATTAATATTCAATATTAAATGTTAATTAACCGTATTGTGGTGCTGTTTGCTTGTCAACTAATCACGTAAGGTTGCTTTACACGATAAAGTTTAAAAACATTTTTTTTATTCTTAATATTGATTGCATCAGAAGGCAACGTGCTTGACTTACATACACGCACATCTGATTGTCAACTGGGTAAAAAATGGACGCACGCGGCGAGGCGTCTTGATGCTCGCCTTTCACTTCAAGCGTTCCATAACCGATTTGACTTCTCTCTCCATTTTTTTTTTTTTTTTTTTTTTTTTGGGAAAATGCAAAAGCGTCCTCGCACGCACGCACGCACGCTCGCTCGCCCCTCACAGCTCACCTCAAAGAGTTGGGGGATCTCCCGCCGTGCCAGATACTCCTTGGCATCGTTGGTGTTCATCGCTGAGATCTGCAACTTGCTTGCCTTTGGATCGTCTTTTTATCCTTCTTGTTGTTTTTGCTCTGTTCTTCTTGTTGTTGTTGTTTTGCTTTTCTTTTTGCTCCCCGGCGACTCCCTGCAAGCTTCTCAGCGCATCGTGGCCGTGCGCGTGTGCTCGACTCCTGGATTCCTGCAGGCAAAGCCACGGCGACGCGACACCCTCCTCCACCTCTTCCTACTCCTCCTCATCGTCTCTCTCTCTCTCTCTCTCTCTCTCTCTCTCTCTCCTCTCTCTCTCTCTCCCTCTCTTTCCATCCCCTCTCTCCCCCTCCTCCCTCGTCTTTCTCACAGATGTAAATGGGAGCCCCAGCTGTCCCCCCGACACCTGCTTACATAAAAATATAAAAACAACTGAACATCTATCCATCCATCCATCCATTTTCTTATCTACTTATCCTCACAAGGGTCGCGGGAGTGCTGGAGCCTATCCCAGCTCTCAAGGGGCAGGAGGCGGGGTACACCCTGAACTTGTCATCAGCCAGTCTCAGGGCACATGGAGACAGACAACAGTCGCACTCACAATCACACCTAGGGGCAATTCAGAGTGTCCAATTAATGTTGCACGTTTTTGGGATGTGGGAGGAAACCGGAGTGCCCGAAGGAAACCCCACGCAGGTACGGGGAGAACATGCAAACTCCACACAGGCGGGTCCGGGATTGGACCCGGGAGCTCAGAACTGTGAGGCTAACGCTTTACCAGCTGCACCACCGTGCTCCCACAACTGCACATTTGTCACTTAAAAAAAAAAAAAAAAAAAAAAAAAAAAGATGAAGAAAATTACAAATGAAAAAAATGCCCATTAAAAAGGGATAAAATCCACATGGAGTCGAATAAAATCAGGGTTAATATTAAATTAGCAGGGAATTTCATAATTATGCAAAAAAATAATTTTATTGACACACAAAAAACCTGGTTTGGCACTAAAACTTCAGTGACCTTTGCCCTTTTATCCACTTGCTATTTGTCTGCAAAATTCTGGAAGACGTCGAAGCAGTACAGATCTAGATTTATTTGTCCCTTCCATTTTTGCAGAATTTTGTAAAATTTATCATCATCATTTCTTGTTTCCACACTAGAGCAAACAGTTTTTTTAAAAATAGTATTTTGGATTTTCTATGAAAAGAAAAAAAAACATTTGGAGTTTTGAATTTTGAATTCAAATACACAACGTGTGAAACAGTATGAAAGCCACACACACACACACACACAAAAACAATAAAACATAAATGAGTAGTGGTGACACGGTGGTACAGCTGGTTAGAGCATTCGCCTCACAGTTCTGAGGACCGGGTTCGAATCCCAGCCCCAATTGATTGGCGTTTGCATCTTCTCCCCGTCCCTGCGTGGGTCTCCTCCCACTTTCCTAAAACATGCAACATTTATTGGTCACTCTAAATTGCACCTAGGTGTGATTGGGAGTGCAACTTTCACGACCCTTGTGAGGATGAGCGGCTAAGAAAATGGATGGATGGATGCAAGGATAAATACGTTGTAATCTTAGGAAAACAAGGACCCATTGTTAAATGGAAATAATATTGACTGAAAAGTGTGTAAATAAATGTATTTGTTTTTGTGCCGATTTTTTTTTTGCTACGTTGAGGCAGCGAAGAAGCAAATTTTGTTTTGCTTTCATTCCAGGCCAATAATGATCTACGAAAGGACGTGAGTGAATCCTACAACCTCGATTCTTTCGTCTCTCTAGGCCACTCACTATTTTATGAAACTTATTTCTTATTCAGGTAGAGATCTGTAAATATCTCCAAGGACATTCAAAACAGCTGTTCGACGTCCTTTCAAGTGTTTGTTGCGGGAAATACTGCAAGTGATTTCTTCCACACTGCTCACAAGATCCATTTTTTAATGATTATTTTTCAATGGTATGAGACATTTTAATTTTCCTGGAACATTTTTCAACTGTATCCCAATTCTAGCACACTTTGACTGTGCCTGGAAGTTAAATATCAGAGATTTTGAACTTGATCCGGTCAGGAGACACAACGACACAAAGTGGTATAGATCATTAATTATGCAAATGGGGCAAAAAGTTGAGATTTTCCGTTTTGCATATATTTTCACCGGAGATTCATATCAGATGCTGTACTTAAGTAGAAGATACTTTGTGCTTAAAAAGAATGTGGTAAAAGTGAATGGACTGATTCAAGTTACAGTATGTAGCTACTCAAGTAAGTTTCTTTCGGCTTGTCCCGTTATGGGTCGCCACAGTAAAGGCAAAATAATCATAATAAAAATATATAGACTGAAATGAACTTAATACGTGAAAAGTAAAAACACATTTATTTTACCGTCAACATTATACAAACCCGTTTTGATAACTTGGCAGGATACAATCTTTTTTTTTTTTAAAATAACAAACTTGGGCTTTTTTTGGTTGTGCATTGCTTTGCAACTGTTGTGACCTGAAACGTGAGACAAAGGAGTACAAAATCCAGATAAATGTATTCAAAGATAAGGGGTAAAAGTAAAAAGAAGTAAGTAATTAATACTTAAGTACAGATATATAATAAGTTACACAGGTAAACTATACGGTAACTATTTGTACTTCATTACTTCCCACTCCTGTTTAACTGGCAGTATCTTTTTGACCTTTGTTCTCAGAAATCTTTTTTTCTTTTTAAATATAGATATTAAATGACAGGGGCAACGCAGTCACGATACTGAACTCAAATATTTGTTTTATGACAAGAATGACGTGACAGGCGTCGTCGCAGACTCTTATTTTGACACGCATTAACCGGAAGTACTCCTTCAACTGAGCCGGAATATTTTTCACATCTTTTCCTGGTTTCATTACCGCACGATGAAAATTCCCACTCTAGCAATATTATTGTGCAGCCTTTTCTCATCCGACGGCATTAATGTCCAGGTAAGGCTTTATTATTTGACCTATTTACTCGTAAGGGCGACGCATTTCATCGTTTTGCTATTATGCTTGCTGTCATGTTCCTGTTAGCTTGTAGCGCTCTCGTGTAATGGTCATATTATTATTATTATTATTGAACTCGTATGTAACTGACGACTATTTAAAAAATGCATTTTGCGACCGTTTTATGCCAGGACACTGCCGGGCAGTTCTTCAACAGTGGTCACACCAACAACTGGGTGGTTTTGGTCAGTGAAGCAACGTCCCTTTAAATTCTACGGTTGCTTTGTGTCGCCTTAGCCACGCTTCAACCTGTGTGCTCTTTATTAACAGGTGTGCACGTCCAGGTTCTGGTTCAACTACCGCCATGTGGCCAACACTCTGTCCGTGTACAGGAGCGTCAAGCGTCTCGGCATCCCTGATAGGTGAATACCCAAAGATATGAATACTAGAAACGCCAGCGCCCTCCGTCATGCAGGCAATCCCACATGCGTACATGGCGGCCATGTTGGATAGGTCAACGCTGTCATCAAAGGCAATGCATTGAATAGGTTTACGTTGAAAATAATTACAATCTTCAAATGCTAAATGTAATAAAACACCCCAAAAATTCTTTGAAGAATCATACATACTCTACTGACATCTGTTTTGTATGCCAGCTGGGTAAAAACCACAATGACATAATCTATTTAATTTTTTTAAATCAAAAGTTTTGTTTTTTTTGCTATCAAAACAACAAGTCGTGTACAGCTCTTCCTATACATGACTATACGACTACAAAAGAGCATAGAAAAGGCTGCACAAAGACTGTTTTTTATTTGTTTCAGTGCCATAGCAAGGAAAATGGCCCAGTTTATTTTCATCTGTGAAATCTTACTCGCAGTTTCCTTGACGTACGCCGTTGTGCTCAAAATAATGTACCAGCATCCTAAGGCCTGAGGCTTTATTGACCCTCGTAGCTTAGAATCACCATCAGCATGCAGCTCAAAAATGGGATGTTACATAGATTGTGACATATTGGAAAGCATTGTCTCCTAAATTCTCCCTTATATCACTATTTCACATTTTCCAAAGCAAGCTAGT
Source organism: Syngnathoides biaculeatus (assembly GCF_019802595.1). Taxonomy (NCBI): domain Eukaryota; kingdom Metazoa; phylum Chordata; class Actinopteri; order Syngnathiformes; family Syngnathidae; genus Syngnathoides; species Syngnathoides biaculeatus. Next base: position 8,728,589 of record NC_084652.1, read on the forward strand.
GGAAACATTTTGCAAATTCACCTAATACACATTTCTCGATCAAACAATTCCAACTTCAAACTTCGACTAATTAGTAGATCATAGTACCTCTTTTCACATTCCCCAATTTTCAGCTTTTTTAGTATTTATTTTCCTTTGCAACATACAGGGGAAGCCAGACGTTTAAATACACTGTGCAAAAACACATTTCATTTCATAAACGTTTGCCCTCGAGGAAAATAATATAAAATCCTCTCTCTCATTATTGTGGCATTTAACAAAATTAAATAATTTTGGTGATCCTGATTGACCTCAAATAGGAGCGGTTTAGATTGATTTGACTTCGGACAGTTGGACCAAAAAAATCAAAAGTGTGTTTTTGTAAACTTCTGGCTTCCACTATAGATACATATAAGCATACCTGATTTTGCACGTTATGATTTACACAATTCACATTAGAAATGGTACGTAAATACAGAGCAAGTAGTAAAATCTTCATCGATCGCACTGCTAGCAGCAATTCTCATGATATTGGCACTCTAATTCATTACTTTTCCAAGTCTTAAATTCGCTTTCCTCCAGTTCAGCTAATTGTAGAACATTTGAGCTCTTCATTCAGCATTCACATGGACTTGCTCCAGACGTTCTATCCTCCAGTTAATTTTGAAACCTTTTCCCGGTCTCCTAGCCACATTGTGTTGATGCTGGCAGACGACATGGCTTGCAACCACAGGAACCCAAAGCCCGCCACCGTGTTCAGCCACAAGAACATGGAGCTGAACGTGTACGGCGACGACGTGGAGGTGGACTACCGAGGCTACGAGGTCTGTTCAGCAAAACCCCATATCAAGCCACCTTTCTATTTTTAAGTTTTTGTAACCTTTCCTTCCAAACACTAATATTTTGCTTTTTGAGCCTAGGAATGTGGCTCTCGAGCTTGGAATTTTTTTAAGCACCTTTGATTGTTTGGACGGTGGCCACAATAAGAAACGCCCCACGCTAAATTTAAACAAGAGTTCAGTCCCAACACAACAGGCGTCCCGGAAATGCCCAATTCTGTAAAATTCCTTTGGTTGAATTGCGGTTTCTCCTCTCATCCCAAAATTGCATTCCCAGTTTGTTGACATAGTTTTAAAATAGTCGCCATCCAGCCGGGTTGTCCGTGTAATGTCGCCGTGTTCACATGCAGGTGACTGTGGAGAATTACCTGCGGGTTCTGACAGGGAGGCTTCCCCGCAGCACGCCGCGGTCCAAGCGTCTCCTCTCTGATGACCGAAGTAACATTCTCATTTACCTGACGGGTCAGTATTAAACCACACATCCACCCTTGCATTACTGGCTTGTTGTATACTGGAGAGGCCGGTTAAGGTCCGAGTTGGTTTAAAGTGAAATGTCAAAACTGTCAAAAATTTGTGATTAACTGTACAAGTACTGTTTTGGGTAACATTTGATAAGTTTACTCACAAGATAAATACGTTGCTTTTAAAATATGTGTTTGTTTTAAAAGGCCATGGTGGCAATGGCTTCCTGAAGTTCCAGGACTCTGAGGAGATCAGCAATGTGGAGCTGGCTGATGCCTTTGAACAGATGTGGCAAAAAAGAAGGTAAATAAAGACCTTGTATGTTAAAAAGTAACATGAGCTATCACAACAAGGAGCAATTACATCATGCTGGAATTGTAATTATACCAAAAGATGCTGCATAAAGTAACACATCATCTGTAATACATTGAGTATTTGCATGCCTCGCTACATCTTTCTGTTATCAAATACAGTTCAAAATGGTTGCGTGTAAAGGATAGTGTCTTTGAACTGAGATCATCATTATTTTCTTCCCGAGATGTACTGATACCAACGCCAGTATCAGTTACAATGTGGATACTGTCTCATCTGTACTCGTTTTGTAAAAGGTAAATATTGCGAGGCATTATGAAGTGTTGGTACTTGTGTAAGCGACTACTCATATGTAAGTACTGATACTTGCTTACAACCTACAGGTACTACCACACAGCACAGTGCAGAAGTATGGAAGTAAATACGGTGCCACCAGGATTTGAATTAAAAATGCCACTGAAAATTTTAGGTTGTAAAATTCACAGCTATTTCAAAGTGGTCACATTTCCAATAGCTGTATTTCAGTTTAACTTTTCAATGTTAAAAAATTCACCATATAAAAAAAAATCCAACCTTTAAAATTCAAACACAATATTTTCAGTCTCCTGAGATTTAACTGGCTACATATTGCTGTCTGAAATTCACTGTCTAACACCCAGCCAATCCAGTTACGCTTTCGTAGTCAGGTGACTAAGAACCTGACTTAGTCAGGTGACTAAGAAAGCGTAACTGGATTGGCTGGGTGTTGGGTTCTGACTTGAAGTAACCCCACATCTTAACCAATCCTGGTGGCATATATTTACTTCCATACAGAAGGGAATAACCATCTATTGAGTGGAAAATTATACTAAGTCTCTCTCTCTCCCCCCCACCCGAAAAAAAAAAGGCAGTCTAGGAATAACTAATAATTTGCATAGCTTGACGCAATATAAATGCACACGGACAAACAGAATATTCATGGAGCGACGTCATGTCTGTCTACTCACAGAGTTATCTTGAAAGATGTATATCGCACATAAAATAAGAGCATCTAGTTTCAAACGTAGCAATACGCCACTGTATTGCAAGGCTGCTTGCCTGTTTGTGCTGCTGTTTTGGTTAGCAAGAGGTGAAATTCGCTCAGCAGTCAAATGTGTGTATGAACGACAGCATCCATGAATCAGAGGTCATTACTCTCACTACCCGTTTTTCCTCTTAATTTGGAACAGGAGGCATCTAGTACTTGAGGGAGACGTTCATTTGTCTTGTTGACATGTGCCGACTATAAGTGAGGCGGCCACTATTTGACTATTTGTGGGAAAATGCTATTTTTGAAGGGAGAGAAATAAGACTGAAGGAAAAAAAAAAAGGAGCCAGACTTAGGGGAGTGTGGGGTTTTCGTAGTTTCCATGGCAACAGCTCAATGAAAGATGATTTAAAAGTTGTGCATGCACGAAAGGTTTTCCCCGAACTGGAGAATTTCTTTTTTTTGACGGGGTGTACGTGCGTCGGCAGGTACAACGAGCTGCTTTTCATCATCGACACCTGTCAGGGAGCTTCCATGTACGAAAGGTTCTACTCTCCAAACATCATAGCTATAGCCAGCAGTCAAGTCGGAGAAGATTCCTTGTCGGTGGGTGACCTGCTTGCATGAATATTTCCACTTTAGCATTTCACACGAATATTCGGTTTATCATAAAAATATGAGGACTGACTACGAGTGTATTTGTGCTTCACTGCAGCACCAGCCAGATTCGGCCATCGGTGTCCATTTGATGGACCGTTTCACCTTCTACCTGCTGGAATTTCTGGAAGACATCCACCCCGCCAGCAAAACTAATATGAACGACATGGTGAGCACATTTCGCTGCGTCTTCAACACTTAATGTCAAAGTAAACATCCAACTAAAGGAACTTCTGTACAGGCAACCAGCCTCGTCGCATTGGCCCCTCGGTGGGGTGAACAGCGACTCACTTCATGTCATGAGAAAAGAAAGACTGAGTTCTGGAAAACCTGAAAAGAATATGGCAACAAACATATTATTGTCATCATCAATCCTGGTTACATTTTAATGACAGACATTATGAAGACACCTGGGTCTTAATTGGTGAAAAAACATCATGTCTCAAATATTTTGAGGCTTCGAAGGGTTCTAGGGACTCACTAGCTTTTTAAAAAAAATCTCTTTGGTCTTAAAATAACCACATGAAAAGTCACACAGGACTGGCTGGATGGACATGAAACAGAATTTCAGATGCGTGTTCGGTGGGGTGACTTTTGACATGACGGCGACAATCTTGGCTTCATACTGACTCATCTGACTCATGCCGGTAGCTCGGCAGCACCCCCAGATTACCCTCCCCTTCACCAACTCCAGTAAAGGTCTAACAGCCTCAGGAAATAGTCTCAAACCTCCATTCGTCACCTCACACTAATTACTTCCCCCCCTTCCTTTTTTTGCTCTGGAGCCTTTTTGGGATCAATGTGACCGATTTGTCAGACGCGCAGCAATGCATTCTGGGTCGTAATTCCTCTGATAATTCTGCGTTTGGCTGACAGCTGAATAACAACATGGCAGAATAGTGAATAACTGGTTGTGTCTCGCAGTTCAAAGTATGCCCCAAGAGCCAGTGCGTGTCCACTGTGGGCCACCGTACCGACCTGTTCCTGCGAGACCCGGGAAGCGTCCTCATCACCGACTTCTTCGGCAGCGTCCGCAAGGTGGAGATTACCACGGAAACCATCAACTTGACTGATCCTATAACATTGATGGAAGACAAGTAAGCCAAACACACTTTTGCTGGTCCCTTTCAACGACTGAAATAGAATTAAATACCGTAATTCCCGGCGTACACAGCGCACCTGGTTATAAACCTCACGCAATACATTTGTAAAGGAAATACCATTTGGTAAATACATAGGCCGCAGCTGTGTAAAAGCTGCAAGTGCCCACATTGAAACACGTGATTGTGAGTGCGGCTGTTTGTCTCGATGGGCCCTGCGATTGGCTGGCAACCAGTTCAGGGTGTACCCCACCTCCTGCCCGTTGACAGCTGGGATAGGCTCCAGCACTCCTGCAACCCTTGTGAGGATAAGCGGCTAAGAAAATAGATGAATGGATGGACGGTACACAGACATTTTAATGGTAATCCTAGCACGCCGCTAACGCTAGGAAACACGGGAGTAACACGCGAGAGCAGCACTGGCTGGACCGGTAAAAGTCACTTCCTCGGCACATATAGTCCACCGGTCTCACTCTTACCTTTTCCACTCGAGTGCCCCCTTGCGGTCGTTAGAAAAAAATGCACAAATTAGCCGCATCACCGCATAAACCGCAGGGTTTAAAGCGTGTGAAAAAAGTTGGGGCTTATAGGCCGGAAATTATGCTAGTTGCTTCCTCAAACAGACAACTCCCGTTTTCCATCAGGAAAAATGTTTGAGAAATGAACGAATGGCGGCGATTGTAATTGACTCACGAGGCAATGTTTAAAAAAAAAAAAAAAAAGACTGCTGTGAGGGATCCTCGTTGAAGTAAGCCATTTTAAATTTAAAAAGGAGCGTTTTGACAACGGCTTCTCTCTTGTCAAAACGCAACAGGTGAAATACGAATTTCTGGTGTTGTGCCAAAATCTGCGACCCCCCATCCCCGCAAAAAAAATATATCCAGGATGTAGCCAGGGGAAAAAAGAGTTTTACAATGATCAAATAGGATTTTTGGTTTATTGGGCCATGATGTTTTTATTTTAGAAGGACAAAGGATGAATGGTTCTGGATGGTTGGTGGTCATACGTTGCTCTCAATACGAATAGCGAATGGGGATTTAGAGGGCTGATCCGAGCCAGAGGAAGTTGTTGCGAGTCAATTGCACGACACGCATAGACAAACATCCATCCATCCACTTTCTTAGCCGCCTATCCTCACAAGGGTCGCGGGGAGTGCTGGAGCCTATCCCAGCTGTCAACGGGCAGGTACACCCTGAACTGGTTGCCAGCCAATCGCAGGGCACATAGAGACAAACAATCACACCTAGGGGCAATTTAGAGTGTCCAATTAATGTTGCTGTTTTTGGGATGTTGTGGGAGGGAACCGGAGTGCCCGGAGAAAACCCACGCAGTCACGGGGAGAACATGCAAACTCCACACCGGGATTGAACCTGGGACCTCAGAACTGTGAGGCCAACGCTTTACCAGCTGATCCACCGTGTTGCCATATATAAACAAACATTCACATTCAAACTTATGGACAACTTAGAGTCTGAGGAGAAAGTGGAGAAGCTCAGAAACTTCACATAGGACAAAATAAACACAGAATCTCGGGAGTAAATGGATTACATTATTTAGCACATTCTCAAACACTGAACGAAGTTTGTATTCATACGGTTTCTTTGGGTTCATTCAAAATGAATTAATTTCTTCCAAATCAATTTACACTTCAAAGCATACCATAATTACATTTTAGATGTCCCTACACTGTGCTCAGGCTCTCCAGTCGTGATTTTATTTTTTAATTAAAAAGGATGCAAACTGGGTTTAAACTTTAATGAAAGGCTGTTATCGTTTGTGTTTTAATAGAAGGGCAGAGGGCCAAATTAGATTAGATTTCTCTCATTAGCTAACGCTTCTTCAATGGTTGTGTTGTCTGTGGTACAATGCGCCGTATACTATTTGAATGAAACTCGCGGTGCCCTCAGGGTACTTTTAATTTAGAGTGGATATAAAAAACTTTACGCGGCCCAAGATAGATCATTTTAAAACTTTTTTCCAGTTAGTGTGAGTTAAAACCTGTACATTTTTCACTAAGAACCTGTGGAGAGGTTAAGTAAATACAAAAAATTAAATGTGGTTACTGCACAAATATTGACACGCTAATGACAATAATCCTTCCGTGTTCAGAATTTCCCAATCACAGTCGCACTCCTGGTAAATGGAAGTCTGCGCAGACCTGCCACCATTTGGTGCCTCTGATAAACTCCAAATAAAGTTCGGATCATTAAAGTAGGCTTTTCCTGACATTCTTTTGCTTTCCATCAAAATCCCAACACTGATTGCTAACAGTATATGGAGCTGTTCACAATTATCTTTGCCTAAACGTATTCCCCAGTTCCCAGCTGAGGTAAAACAACCTCTAAAGCAAGATGCTGTCACATGATTCTCTGAAGCAACAGTGCATTACAGGTTGGCAGGTATGATATAAAGCTTGTCCACCTACGTCATAAAATCACGTGACTTTTGTTTACCTCGTCATATTGCCGGTCAAGCAAAGCGTTGCTCAATTCTAAGTTGGTTGGAGACGACACGGAAATATGTCTCATAGCACGACGCCCAGTGTCTTGTCCGATACAGTCAGACATTTTAGAAGGTGAAAGTAAACAATGGTACGTGGAAAAATTAGATAAACGTGGCATAGAGGACCCGTATTTAATGCTGAAATCGATGTTTTTGCCAATAAGAAAATGGACTGTTAATTCGCTTCCGCTTGTCTTAGACAACATGGATCTGGTGAGTAAGTCGTCGAGATTTACATGGAAGAGTTTGAAAGCGTATAAAAATCTGGACGCATACAAATACTTCATTGCTGGATCCGTTCTCAATCAGGAATAAATCCCACATAGTGACGGGTTGACGGCTCGTGAACCCGGAAGTGTGTTCTGCCACACGTTAACCTTTTCAGCGAATATTCCATACAAATACCAATATTTCAATAAATGACCCCTGGTTTTACACAAACTCGCATTAATTTACTATGATTGACAAAAATAAATAAATAAATGAGGACGGAGTCGTTGCGACGGAATGTACACGGAAGCGATTGCGGTCACACTTAACCTCCGTGAACATCTGCGACAGACATTTTCATTTTTAACGCGCATTATTCTCAAATGAGCCAACTTTGCATTATAAATACTTTTTGGTAATTTGAGATTGAGAAGAATAGTTCCTACCTGGAATGAAGCCATTGCTACAAAGTCGTGCGTGTATTTTGGTTGAGCAAAATCATCTGTTGTGACAACCAACAGCACAACAGGTCTCGGGTATTTTAAATATTCTCCTCCGGTTCATTGTCGAGCACAATGTCGAACAGTTCTGTTTGACCGGCAACATGGCACCATGAAAACGGTGATGTCACGTGCACGAGCTCTATAAAAATAATTCTTTTAAAGAGGGAAAGTAGCAAAAATAATCGTGTGAGACCTGTGCAACCACGTTAAGTGTATTTTTGGTTCCCCTTTTTGAAAAGATTTCGTTGGAATACGTTTGGAAATAATTTATCTTGGTCTCAATTCTTATTTTTTTAATCACAAAAACCTTGAATTTGAACAGGGATGTGCAGACCTTTTATATCCACTGTTGTTTTTCTTTATACACAACACGAGAGCTAGCGGCCTGATTTCACTCTTTCTAGCTCATAATGGGCACTCAAATTGCCAACAAATTGCAGGGTGTAATAACCAGGATTGCTACTAGATGGTGGCAGAGACTCTTCAACCTCCCTCTGAGAGTTCCTCCAAAGCTTGGATTTTTAACAACCTAACCGATGCTGATTGACCGGCGCCCCACATAACGAGAAGAATAAAAAAATCGCCGTGTGGGTTCTTTCTGCTCTTATCTTGTGTGGTCCACTCGAGAAGACCAACAGTCCTCACCGCACACACATGACGACATGGCTGCAGATAATCATGAGCCTTCCTATTCCGAACCAGATTTTTGTCACAGTACCAAGACTGACCTGTGAAGGGCAGCATACTGCCAGAAAATGCAAAAGAAGGAATAATAGTTGAAGAAATGAGATAAGCCAGATGGTAACTTCTCCTTGTCATTTTTTAATTTTTTAAGTGGCTGGTGCTGAATATTACACAAACAGTCAACACACCCGCTTGCTCCTGTATTTGTGTCTGACAGCATTTGTGAGCAGACATTGAAGCTTGGGGATGTTGAACATTTACTATTTTCATTTACGCTCCTCAATTATGGCTGTTTGCCAGTATGTGTTCATGGTTTATTTTATTAGTCTATGCTCACACCTCACCATATCATAACAAATGTATGAAGCAGCATTTACATGACAAAAAAAAAAGCATCTTTCTTTAAAGTTTAGTTTTTATGGGGTTACTTACAATAATGCCCTTGCATGTGGGAAAAGGAGAGGCACATTTGGCAGAGCACTTTTAATCTGTCTGAGCGCAACGACCACAGGCAGGAGCAGCCGTCGGCCACAGCTCACAGTCCTGCGTTCACTCGCCGACGTCACGGCACCCTAGCGGGCCCACCTCTCAAAATCACACGAATTTACACAGACACACAGAAATGTGCAGTTTCAATATTTTTTTATATTTAGCAAAGCAAATTAATTTTTTTAGTGCACTTCATACACGAGGGAACTCATGTGCTTTACATGATTAAAGGCATTTGAAAACAAAGAGACAAAACATTTAAAATGGGATAAAAACAATAAAAATGACATTTTTTAAAAAAGACAGCTAAAACCGCATACGGTGCAAGTAATATGATCAAAAAGTGGATATATTTTAAAAAGCATGAGAAGAAAACAGTTTTCAACCTGGATCTAAAAACATTCACACTTGGGGCTGACCTCAGTGATTTGTGTGTATGATTTTTGCGTGTTTGCAATATTTAAATTGTGTCTTTTCAAAAAACTCAAATGTGTTTTTAGGGTGTATACAGTGGAAACTTGATAGAACAGTCGTTTTCCAATATAGTTTTTTGGCCATTACATGGAAGCATTTTTTTTTAGGCCAGATGTACCTTTATTACTGTAATTACAAAATTTTGTGGGGTTTTTCTTGGATACAAAGGTAATACAGCATAAGTAAATATAATTGTAAATATAAATAAGCTTGAAAATGTTTGAAACGTTCACATTTTATCCGAACTTGCCACATCTATGAGCTTGGTCAAGGTGACATTGTTAACATAGAATACATCGTCTGTGAGTCGCTTTCATGCGCTGTGAGGAATTAAATGTGCTGCATAGGTTGCAAAAAATAGAATGTTCCAGACTCCAGAGACTTGTTATATTTCTCAGAGTTAACATTGCAACCATCTCTTGCTCTCTCTCTCTCGCTCGCTCCCTCTCGTTCTCGTCGAGGACAATAGATAGATCCATCATGACATGGCCTCCATGTGGGCACGGGAGGCACCTCTCGTGGTATTGGATCGTTTTCTTTTGTGTATCTGTGACCCTGAAATATATCAGTCCCAAATTCTGCCTGCACTGTGCCAGGGAAAAAAAAAAACAAAAACGGCAGCTAAGTCTGTAGCAAACAGACTTCGTCAATGGCTGTTGAAGTGACAAATGGAAACACATTTTGGACACGTTGTTCTGTTCTGAAGGTTGATTTGATCTGCTATCCGTTTCACTGAGGTTCTATAGTCTCTCTCTCTCTCTCCTCTCTCTCTCTCTCTCTCTATCCATATATAGATCCATTTTCTTTGCTGAGGATAAGTGGCAAAGAAGATGGATGGATGTGTATATATATGTTGCACGTGTCTGAAATGTATCCTGTGCAATAAAAGTAGGCACCCCCATTTATTGCAGGATACATTTCATTCTATTCATCTTAAAAGTTCTTTCAACTAACAACATAAATATTGGACTCAACAACGACTTGTAGTCAAAATGTTCAATGGCGCTAATTAGCAATTAGGTGCGCTTGCCATTCCTATTTTAGTCATTGGTTGTTTTTGTCCCTCCAGCGACACACAACATCCCATATCATTTTATTTATCAGTAGACAGCAGATCAATAATGCAGACCAAAAAACACACTGGCTGCTTTGCTGAGTTGCCCCAATTCGGTCTTAGAGAGAGAACAAGAGAGAGATCTTTGGATTCTTATACTAGTGAACTAAGCTTTAACCAGGCACCTTTTTCAGTGGCGTGAAAAAAGTCCTGGCTGAGGATGGGCCCAACCAGTTATTAGGTTACTTTTCCACACAGGGCCAGATGACTTTTTAAATTTAAATATATAAATAAAATCACCATTAGTAAACTGCATTTTAACATCACATGCCTTATATTTGTCCATTTACATTTGTTTGATGAGTTTAAAAATTTAAGTGGGGAAAATATGCAAAAAATCTCGAGAATTTCAGAACGTGGCCAATATTTCACGGGGCTGTCTTTTACAATATATTTTCTTTTTGGTCCCTCTTTTTTTTTTTCCCCGGCTTGTTTTCGCTGTTTGGAAAAGCAAAGCATCCAGAGTTCAAAGTTGAGATGCTGAAAATCTTTCAAAAATAAACTAAATCAAACGATGGAGGCGGCCGTAAATAAAACTGGTTTAAATCAAGGGAAAACACACACACACACACACACACACACACACAGTTGCTCTGGTTCCAAATCCTTGCAAGTCGAGGCATTTAAATTAATTTCTGCACTAGATTACGTCTGTAGTCTTTTAATTAAAAACCCAAACAATAGACACTAATTAGTTTAGTCAGAATTTTTGATTGCGCCCCTGCACTCACCACGCAGTGCACCTTTTTTTTATTTAGGCTTTGTGAGGAGTTGGAGTATTTTTAGACGTTTCACTAATGAGAAACTAATCTGCATATTAAATTAATTATGAATATAACATTGGCAGCGACATGTGCTCTCCTAATGATGCCACCTTCCCTTGGGAAATAGTTTTTTTTATGGGGAGGGGCAAAAAAAGATTTAAATAGGTCAATTTATTCATACCCGTCGCTGTAGCAGAACCTCCTCTCTTCTGTTTAAAAAAAATAAAAATAAAAAAATAAAAACTTCCTTCACTGCTGGAGTGACACTGGGGAAGCCAGATAACACAAATGAAAATGGGGAGCTCCACGTGTTGCCATAGCGATGGTGTACCCTCTCCCCTGCACAGTGCACACGCAGCCCGTTTAGCATTAGTACAGGCCAATTAAATGCTATTTAATGTTTGATATTTTTGTTTTCACGAACGCACCCCCTGGAGGTCACACCACAGTTTGGGAATACCTAATTTAAACCAGTGGTGGATGTGGGTATGTGCACCCCCTCTCGGGCACACACCTCAATTTGGCAATCTATGATTTAAACCAATGGGTTGAAGTCAGTCCAGGGCAATTAAATGGTATGTAATATTAAATAATTGTTTTTATTTTGGGCACCCCCTGAAGGGGCGCACCAGAGTTTGGGAATTGTGCATGTGATTTAAACAAAGGAAGGTGGGTGGGCGAATGTTTAATCATTTAATTTTATCTTGCTCATCCTTAAGAGGATGCAGCATTTGCTTATAATGTGGGAGTAGATTGTCAGTTCAGGCCAATTAAACTATATCGTCGCCGTCTGGCAGAATCTGGATCTCCAAAATCAACACTTTTCAGCACGGCACAGTTTTTATATACAGTGGAAGCCAGACGTTTACATACACTGTGTAAAAGCACACATTTAATTTCTTATGTCATTGTCTGAAGTCAAATCAGCCTAAACCTCTCCTGTTTCAGGTCAGGCTGATCACCAAAATTATTTAATTTTGTTAAATGCCACAGTAATGAGAGAAAGAATTTCTTAGAGATTTTTATATTCTTCGAGGTCAAAAGTGTACATACACAAAATGCACTATGTCTTTAAAGAACACGGGGAAGCCCAGGTGAAGAGGTCCTCAATTTGGAAGCATCTGATAAGTTAACTGACAACACACCTGGGGTTGCATTAAGGCCACAACTCAAACATTCTGCTCCCTTGTTTGAAATCAGAATGGAAAGAAATCAGATGGGAATTCAGAGGGAAAAAATTGGGGTGCTTGCTGTTCATCCTTGGGTGCAATTTCCAGATGCTTGAAGGTGCCATGTTCATCTGTTCAAAGAATTATACCAAAGCATAAATATCTTGTAAACATCTCTGTCTCCCATAGATTAATGTGTTTTGATTTGAGATGTACAAATCAACCGCAGAACAAAAGCTGACGAAAAGCTAAAGCTTTGTGAAGATGCTGGATGAAGCTGTTAAGAAAGTGTCATTATCCAAAATGAAACAAGTCATGGGCTGAAACGCCACTCTCTGAGAATGAAGCCATTACTCCTAAAGAAACATTAAAAAAAAAAGACAGATTAGAGTTTGCAATAAACACACAAAGACAAACATGACATTGTTGCCTTATGCCAGCAGACCACAAAATTTAAGATGATGGATGTCAATGAAAAGCCGGTGAGCTGGAAACTTTCAAGCGTTTGCCCTCTGCAAAGATGGAAATGTTCTCACTGTCACCGTTTTGTTCAGCACCTGTGAAGGTGCCACGGCTTTGCAGCTGTCCAGGCACGTCTTTGCTTGGTCCTGCCACTCAAAATAAAAAGAAGTTTTGGCCACACAATAAGGCCTCAAAGATTACAAGGGCCTCGGTTTTCGATTTCACAGTCAAACTGATTGAATTTTTATCTCAAACGTTACTGAATCGATTGCGAGCCACTGAATCGTTTTGGCTCGTATTGTTCTAATGTTTAAATCAGCGGAGTGTGGAGAAGGGGAGTTAGCCCCGGGCCATTAAAATGTACGCAACATTTAATCTTTTTATTTTATCTCGCGCAACCCCCGGTGGGCGCACCGCGGTATGCGAATCCGTGCCACCGAGCACAGTCAGTCCTGTCAACAGGCCGTTCTAAAAGATAGTACTCCATTAGTCGTCACTTTGTGCCACTCACTTTCCCTCCCTCCTATCTCATTGCAGCCCTCTCCAGGCAGCCATTTTGCCTCGCAACAAGCTGCTCTCCCATTAAGTGGATTGCACTTGATTGAAAGGACGTTTTAATGGCCCCCCTCTTCATTATACGTGAAGCCTAACAATGTAAACGACGTTGTCCACCGCTAGTCATCATCTGTTGACCAAAACACGGGCGAGCGACAATTGCTCCGGAATGACGACCGCCTAGTTAATTTTCAGAGTGAGGCATTAGCGAATTAAACAATTTGATGAGTAACTCAGTCAAATTTTCTTAGTGGAGCTTCTATTAAAGGAGAATTAGTTGAAGTCGAAAATGGCCGCTGCAGATGGCAAAGGCTACCCCTCTTTGTGAGGTACATGCCATACAGTGGGAAGTGCTCTCAAATGAATGACCTCATATCGTGTAGTGGCCCAGGGTGTGTGTCTGTGTGTCCGTGTACCCCCCCCCCCTCCATCAGAATGTCATGAACATGCATGGGTGCACATGAACACATCACAATGAACACACACACTAGTACGTGGAACACTGGCGCAGGGGGCAGCTGAAGGACCCGGGGAGCACTTTGGGGAATCATTGTCTTGTTGGAGGTTGGACAAGATCTGCACACATACCAGTACAATGATAAGTCTTGTAAAATGTACGGTATTTGCTTCATTTTCTGCCTTAATGGGATGATGTGTGTGACTTGTCATGTCCCACACACTGGTCAGCTAACTACAGTGTGTGTAATAGAATGGGTCAATGGTACTACTTTTTATTTTAGCCTGGTTTAGGCAGATTATTTAAAGGACTCCTTCCATCGAAGTCCATTTTCTACTGTTTTTGCATGTTGTTGTTATAATGTAAGTCAGGGGTGTCCACACCGTTTTACCCCAAGATCTACTTTTCAATCGGGCAGGCTCTCGTGACCTACCGATGACGGGGGGTGGTCTTACATCCAAACCGTTTTAAGGTTAATGTTGTGTTTCCTCCTATATTTATAAAATTCAGAACTAGCTTTTTGTGCACTGTATTGTCTGTGCTTTTATCCTAGATCACGCTGTGCCAAGGTGGAATATTAAAATTACACACCATCTCATCCTGCACTTTTTACTTTGGCTTCAGACCAGACCTTTCACACTCAGAAAAGAGAAAATCTCGTCCAGTCTAACCACTTTTTCTTCGATTATTGACATACTCCAACAGTCATTGCCTCTTAAAACAGCAGCATTTCTTTTTTAACTTTCTCCATTAATATCGAAAGTAAACATAAGCAGCATGTCTAGCTTGTCTTTGCTCTACGTTGCCCAGACTGTGTTGCTAACTATAGCAGTGGTGGTGGACGCTGTCATTATAAAACACATTGGTGGGCTGCATGATTACTGTAACATTTGTAATTATGAATGTGCGTCTTTAAGAGGGAGGGCAAGGAGGGGCAAAAAGAGAGTGCAGAGAAAGTTCCGTGCACGCGCGCAGTTTAAAGGGAACATTGGCTGTTTTTTGGTTTTTTTTTTTTTTTCCCCGACCAAGACTGCCGGTCTATTGCGATCGTCGCATTGAGCACCACTGATGTAGGTGGGGATGAGTCTGACGTGGTTTAATTATGATATCTACTACACAAATTCTATATAGTGAAATTAAATATAGACTACAGCTTTATAGACCCCGCGGTCTAGACATGGTCGTATTAGTCATAGTAAAGGTAATTAAAGCCACCCAATGACAGCACACGTTGAGTGGGTTAAAAAAAGAAAAATTTTCATACCGCACGGTATATAAGAGAGTGCATTTTGCCGAAATATGTTCACATTTTATTCATTTCTAGTGGAAGAGGAGGTTAATAAAGTCCAGAGGTTATATTTGTGTGGGAAAACCTTGGATTTTCTTCTGCTTTCTTTTAAGTTGAGCCCGGCTCAAAGAGTATTTGCAGATGAGAAGACCAAAAAAGAAAAAAAATGTTAGAAAATCAGATGAATCTCAAAGCAGTTCATTGTAGGAGACGAGTGCTTTTAAGCCGTTGAGTTGTAGTTGGCCTAATTAGTGCCTGCATCCTGATGAGATGTAACCGTGATTGCTGTGACTTTGATTCTCTTATCTTGTGTTATTTCAATTGTTAGCGCTCATCAGTCATACAAGATTTTTTTTTTTTAAATTACATCTGCTTTGGTCATCTAAGAAGCTCACGTTTAGGTTGTCAACCAATAGTTTGCTGTCATGCTGCTTTTTAAAATTAATTGACATTCAGGATAAGCAGTGCAGAAAATGGATGGATGGATGTTGTAAATAACTGATAGCAATTACGTTTGAAGCGTAACTTTGACACCACACAAGATTAAACCTGATTAAGTCAGAATAGCGGCTTTAGCAGGACATTACGGCATCCCACAGTCGAATGTCAGCATGACGACAGCAGCGGCGTCTGTGTGGTGTGACAAATGAAAAACATGTCGGACATCGACAATAGCGTTCACCACGCAGTGGATGTAGTACAGCACAGAGCCATGGCGCCATTGTTGGCTGTGACGTATAATATAGTTGTCTGATGGTGGCAACTGGGGCAGGGGAAGTAAATACTGGGTGTCAAAATTGTATACACAGCCCATGCATGAAATAGCTGTCTGGGCGACGACAGTTTTTTTTTTCAACACAACGGGGCGAGAGAAGGTAGTGCCCACTCCATCTCGACATTGCGAAATACCCTTGAGAACCGTCGGCATCCCCCCGTCTGATATTCCGTCCGAAGCGGAGAATCCACATGCTGACTTTGTACCGCGACACATTAAAGTGGCTGACAGATGACTGCTTTTACAGGTTATAAGTTTTGCATTTGTCATAACTGTGATGCAATAGGAGGCAGATAAATGCCAGGTTATGCCCTTCCCTTTCTGTGCTATTTAACAGAACAACATAAAAAAAAAAAAAACCTCAAATGACAAGATGTGTGAAAGTAACTATTGGAGCGACTGATCATGTACACACAATGGACCTTTCCGACCTGTCAATCACTCGTAGAATCATAGCCAATCAGATAGCCGCATTGCCTTGACCCCTGACGTGACACGCCCCTCTCGCCGTATTGTCCCACAACCAATGCTGGTTGTCAGTAGCGTGCGCTTGGAAAAGTTAATGTTACGAAGAAAATTGTCCTCAGATGTGCAATTCTGATGAAAGATATCCGTCTAGGTTGCAAGGGGCCCGGTTGATTCATTTTCCAAAACCTAAAATACAGTTGACGAAGTGTCTACGATGGATTAAGGCTTGCGGAAGACCGCACGTGACACTAAATGTGAACAATATCAACAAACCAAAGACTGTATTTTCGAAGGTAATCTTAATTCCGTGTACCTTGCGTGAAATAGTTGAGACCTCTCTGTAGAACTCTATTGGACAAGTCTGACGTGTTTGGCAAAAAAAAAACCATACCCCAAAGTTGTCTGGAATTCGCGATAGAGAAGATTGTGGGGCATGGCAACTGTAGCTAAAGGGTGCAGAGCTGAAGATCACCAGTCGGAAAGGTCCATAATTTTTTTTTTTTTTAATCAGTTTTCTGTAAACATGCTTTACAGCTATCAGTTTTATACCAAAACAAGCGTACTCAAACATAAACCTTTTTTTTACTAGTTAGTTTCTTTTTAAAAAAAAAACAAAAACATCCAGACTTTAAATCTCGAGGTGACAAAATGCCCACGGCTCCCACAGAGTGAAGTTTTACAACACTTCTCTCGGGCAGTCCAAGCATTCGCGAATTACTATTGCGCCCAACAGCGATGTTGTACTCCATCTCAACTTGTTGTTGATCATGATAGTTGAGGTGCAGAAGGTTTTGCTGTGACTAGCGCCTCAACGTGTCAGGAAAGATGCAAAAGTGTTGCCAACACGGAAGTACGAGAGCAACGTGTCCAAATGTATTGACTGTTGGGCCCGTTTCCAGAATGACTGTATTCAGGCTCCCAAAATACCCCAAAACTTAGAAACTTGGAAAAGAAAAAAAAAAAAACCTTTGCAAGGCCACTTTAACTCATTCCCATCTGGACTTGGTCTTGAAATCCTTTGCTTTATTAAAACTTACAAGACCAATAAAAGTCTTTCTCCCCCGTGGCTGCAGAAATACTGCAATCTGTTCCTGTTTTATGAGATGATACCACAGAACAAGTCGTCTCCTTTGTAATCTTTTATTTATTTATTTTTTTTTAATTTTTGGGTTCAGTTCTGA
This sequence comes from Syngnathoides biaculeatus, assembly GCF_019802595.1. Lineage (NCBI taxonomy): Eukaryota > Metazoa > Chordata > Actinopteri > Syngnathiformes > Syngnathidae > Syngnathoides > Syngnathoides biaculeatus. Next base: position 8,746,039 of record NC_084652.1, read on the forward strand.
CAACGGAGAGCTGCAAAAGGAGTCACTCTCATACGTGGATCAGCTGCCGGTGTCCGAGATCATCCATCAAGTAAGAGACGCACAAACAGACTCATTATACAAAACACGCACACCCGTTCGGACCCCCGATCATCCCGGCCTTGTCTTCATGTCGCTTCAAGTGCGTCCATGCTTCATTTGGAGACGACTTAGAATGTTTTGCAAGACGAGTCGACTGCCCTCAACAGACGTCTTTGTCCCGTTTCCATAGCTACGATGAGAACTGTGAAATGCGAGTCTTGGTCTCCTCGGCGTCAAGGGCCAACCGCGAAATCCGGCACAATGGACAGGCTCCGTTGCGGCAGGAAAATGTGCGCGTAGCGAGTGTCCTTCTGAGTCACTTTGCTCGCATTCAAGTAGCTGACCTGTGTGTATTAATTTGCGTTACAGACACAAATGCATGCAGCGCATTTGGCGTAGCGTGGACCATGTCAAATTTTGGATTGTTCAGGATGCGTTAGGAATATTTTCCTTTATTTCATCTGCTGGTTAGCTCAGCATTTTCCAGATCCTTTATGTCCCAGCCTGTAAATACAGACCTGTATTATAGATTGCATCACTCCAGTGACCCCTGCCACAGATGTGTGATTAAAGTCTTGGACTCGTGTTTGTGCCTCACCGGATGAGTCATGCCCCCCGGTCCCCCGGGCCCTCATATCCGGAGATCTGCAGCGAGGGCCAACGTCCCCTGTAGCTTATTGACAGGCTGCCCTCCCTTTGATTTGCTGTCGTGCCGCGAGAATCCCTCGCAGAGACGTCTTTGTACTTCAAATTCAGACGCGCTCGAGCGACGGAGTAAGATGAGAGCCGGCGTCGCCTCGATTTGATGTCTTGAATATGCCCTAGAGGGTCTGGCGCCCGTGGCGACAAAGACGAATCCAATCGTTGATTGTCTTCTCGGTGCTCAGCAAAGCATTTTCCAATTTGCTGTGAGAGCACGTGCCGACTTGTAAATAGAAAAGTCATCAAAATGACTGACAGTGACTGTGCGGGGGATGTGGTATATGAAAATGTGTGTGTCTGTGAAGTGTTGATTAATGCACTGACGATGGTGTCAGGATGCACCCCCCCGCCTTCCTTCCAAGCCCACTCATCCCGTCATATTCTTATTCTACATTTTACTGTTGCTGAAAAGAACTCTCTCATTCACTTCCCTCTTGTATATTGAACTTTTTTTTCAATTATTATTTGGAATACTATTTCCCACTTCAACACTGCACTTTGCGCAAATAAGCTCCAGTGACGGCATGACTTGCCCGAATGTTCGGACAAAGTAAACTTTTACGATTCATGTATTTAAAAATATACATAGATAACAGCTTAACAATTGGTTGACTATGGTCGAGGCCTTAGAATAGGAAAAAAACAATTTTTTCCCCCCTTTTTTGCGTCCTGTTTGGCCGTTAAAAAAAAGTTGCATTAATAAGTTATTTATCCATCCATTCATCTGTCCATTTTCTTAGCTGCTTATCCTCACAAGGGTTGCAGAGAGTGCCGGGGCCTATACCAGCCGTCAACAGGCAGGGCACACCCTGAACTGGTTGCCAGCCAATTGCAGGGCACCTGAAGACAGACAACTGCCGCACTCACAATCACACCTATGGGCAATTTAGAGGGTCCAATTATTCTCGCATGTTTTTGGGATGTGGGAGGAAACCGGAGTGCCCGGAGAAAACCCACGCAGGCACGGGGAGAACACGCAAACTCCACACAGGCGGGTCTGGGATTGAACCCGGGACCTCAGAACTGTGAGGCCAACGTGTCAATCAATCACAACTGAGCCACCGGGCCACCAAGTTATTTATTTATTCATTTATTTTTATTTAGCATCCACTCTCCCAGTAAACTGTGCACCACGCAGTGTACCTAACTAATGTCATTGTAAAATTTGGGCAAGTCTAAACACGTCAGTAATTTCATAAGTATATATCAGCTTTGGATAGAGTAGCCAAAATATTTACTCAAAAGGAGTACAAAGTATGTGGATGAAATTCTGTTTGAAAAGTGAGTTACCGTTATTCTAGACATGATTTCAATTCTCAGAGACAAAATCTGCTGCTGCCTTCTATTTTTTTGTTCGGAGCTAAAGCTAAAGCTAAAACACAACAAAATGATTCATCTGACATAAAATCAACGTACAGATTGTGTTTTATGGAGAAAATCGGAGTACCCGGAGAAAACTCACGCCGGATTTGAACCCACGTCCTCAAAACTGTGAGGCAGGTGTGCTAACCAGTCATCTACTGGTCCTCCCCACTCAATTGAAGTTTTCACCAAATACTTTAGTCACAGATCGAAGGACCTCCTGAGGTGAACTCGCGCTCTGAATATCTTGCGTTGTCCTGTGAGGTGTGTTTACGATTACGGTGAATTGTCTGTTGATTTTTCATTCTGCTGAGAAAAAAAGCAAACAAACCCACGCGCGCAGAAGTTGCAGTCGCAAATATTTACTGTGTTTTCAATTTTTGGCGTCTTTCCACAGACAAAATGCAGAGGCCACACATCGGTCACATTTTCTACGGTAAATCCCTCCAGTTTACAAGCTCGTTTCCAACGTTGACATTTCTCGAGATTCCTTCTGGGCTTGGGGGGGGGCTTAATTTCATATGATGATTACGGTCCCCATATCTGACGTCACTCCAGCAGACGACTTCGCTGCAGCATTGTTGTGGACCTAATACACCCGTTGAGGCAATATTTAGCATAGATTTGCAATCCGATTCACTGCTTTAACTCTCTTTACACGCTGTCCCGCTCAACAGTTTTTCCAAAACAAATATGGCTTCGGCCCATGCATAGTGCTCGGGACTAAAATGTTCATTTTTGCCTCATTATGATCTTTATTATTTATGGTTATGTCGACTTGACAGTATGCCTCCACGGAGTCAAGGGTGCTGGAAATGCCAATGGGGGAAAAAAGAATTCCATTGCTGCAGTGACACTCTTTTCAAAGTGGACGTGGGGTGCGGTGGTTCAGAGTCCTTCGTCTTATTTATTAAACTTCCAAAGTGCCTCCCTTCAACAACAACAAAGGATGGCATTTAGAACAACAAAAACATTTCTTTTGCGAATAATGCGCACCCATTTGGGTAGAGTTCACATTCGGTACAGTAAAGGAACAAAATGCACAGCATTTGAGTGCAAACAGGAGAGGATTGAATGACATTTCAAAGGAAATGTGCATCCTAGTGCTAACAGTAAATTATCGAAATAAAAAGATTGAATATTATGTTCAAATAAAAAAAAAAAAACAACACATACTTGAGATCCAAAATGCAGTGGTGCCTGAAGAGTTTTAAGTCCTTGCTTGGCCATGGTCATACCTCAAAGCTCTCCTATCTCAATGTTTAATACAGACATACGGATACACTGGGCCACATGGTAAATAGTCACGCTTCAGTAAGTCTCTGTTCTACACAGAGGATAAAGAATATATGCCTGGAGTACGGCGATATTCTTTCTACATGTGTTGCGCCACCGGTGGTGTTCTAATATCCATTTCTTAAAAGTTAAAAGAACTTGGTATGCATCTGTACCTTTCATAATGTTTGGTACAGAAAAATCCAAATCCTAATGCATGTCCCTTTTCCACCCCTTTGGCTAATGGGGTGCATGACAAGACTTTTAAGCGCAATAAAAATGCACAGTGACACTCAACTGACATAAATTGCAGCCATTTTCGACCTTGGGAGGGTTTGTGCTCGTCAAGGTGTTTCAGAGGACCGTTAGCAACCCGTGTTAATTATCTCCAATCAATCTGATAGCTTTGCCATTAATTGATTTAGCTGTCGGATTGATCATGCAACACAAAGCCCGTGTAATGGAGGGTAGGCCGCTTCAGTGAACGGTTCAATCAGCGAAGGTCACCAAACAGGCAGCCTTCCTCTTCCCTTCACTCGATTCTCATCAATGTGGCAAATATTTTCGAATGCCTCTTTCATGGTCACATTTTTCTTCACGTTTTTGTCTTCCTCTTGTAAACGTAAACATTTTCATAAACTGCCAATGCACATTTAAAAAAGCAGCCTTGGTAAGCGTTTCGGAATGTCACATTGGGAAAAAAAAAAAAAAAAAAACATACAGCGCTCCGGAATATGTCAGACAACATAACCATTGTCAACAACGACATTGTGTAATGTGTGTGTGTGTATAATACACACGCAGTGTAACAAAGAAATGAGACCACATACAAATTGAGAGCATGACAAATGTGCTTAGCAAAAGCCAGAAAAAGCACATAAACATGACGATGCATAACAGTGCAAAAATCCTGAAGAAAAGCGCTGAAAAAGAAGCACGTTAAGAGCGTAATAAAGTATGACCGCTACACAAAAAGAGGGCGAGATGAAGTGTGGCATCCGTCAATAAACACAACAAAAGCCTGAAAAAGAAGCGCAGACTGAATTTGTCACCTTATTACAGATCGCGCTAACAAGTTCCTAATTTTTCCCGGCTGAGGCCATATGTTCCTCGGGTTCCTCCTGGCAGCACTGCTGATGCGGCTTTGGGTCACTGGCAGTCGGTCCCCCCTTGTGCTCGTCCTCCCCCAGAGGCTTTTCGCTAATCATGCGCTAGCATGCACACAGGTCAACTGCCCCTGATGGTCACACGCTCTCAGTCGGGTCAGATCAGCGTCGACGGGCGTGCCCTTTGTTGTGTGTTCAGCTCGCCAAGGCTCGCTTGGAGTGCAGTGAAGATATGTCACCAAGTTCGTATATCGCAGAATATCGTCGTCCAACTTCGTTGCGAGTGAACCTCGGGAAAACATTTTTTAACAGAGAGTCAGATCTCTTCGCGAGATCTCACCGGAGATGAGTTGGCAACCAGAGGCGGCTCGAGCTGCCGAGGCTTCTATCTCCTGGAGACCAGCCAGACCGCCGGGGAGTCGCGATGAAATCGGAACGTTCAACTTCTTTGGTGGCCTAATGGTGACTCCTCTGTGCTCATAATAGAGAAAAGCCTTAATATTGCATAATCTCACAAAACTGCAATCAATTGTCACCAAAATTCATGCGGGTAATCTACTAATGGCCACTTGAACCTCTAAAGATATCAGATCGCCCTAGTAATTTGGATTTTCGGGACATAAAAGCATTTTCTCATGTGCTTATATCGAGAAAAAGCCCAATGTGGCTTATGTCACAAAACTGCAATCGGTCTTTATGTTATATATTTATGTAGACACCTCATCTTATGTCCAATTCCACTTCTGAAAATATCAGAACGATTACCCCAATAGATTGGATTTTTTTTACCCTGCAATTTGATGGCAACCAGTTCAAGGTGTCCCCTGCCTCCTGGTTGAACGAGTTGTCGTGTTTTTCTGGAAACATCTTACTGGTGAGAGCACAAGCAATATTTTGATCTCACGGGTTCTGCAGTCATCAGAACTGATTGCTCTCACCAGGCTCAGCGATGTCTCTAACCCTAACCCTAACCCTACGTTTCACATCTAATTTGAACACAGCAGCTGTGGCTGTTGTTCAACCAGGTCATCTGTTCAAATCCCGGTCCAAGTGTCTTCATCTTGAAGTGTCTCTGGGCAAGACAGTGAACCATAATTTACTCCCAGTGGGCCTGGCAACACCCTGCATGGCAGCAGCTGCCCACTGGTTTATGAATATGTTTGTGTGTGAATTTCATAAAACACTTTGGGGACTGAGATGGTGTAAGTAAAGCGCTAGGTGCAGTCCATTAGTCAATGTCTTCCTTTAGCCCGGCCCAAATGTTGACTATGCATCAACCTTTGAGATTAATGCTATCATGGTTCTCTGTTCAACTTCGTGCAGGTAAACTCTTGCTGACAAATCTTTACATTTTATATGATGCAAGTCTCAGTATTCTTCTCCACATTACCCAAAGTTAGGTGCGGCGTTCCGCAGACATTTGTCGCCTGACTTTTTTTTTTTTTTAAGGAAAACCCCAAGTTTCCAGTTTTCTTCTGTAAATGTGATCACCCCAAAAAGGAGTTTGCGTGGGTCGAAAAATTGCCTTTACTCATTTTTATATTCATGACTTGAACTAACTCGAATATAGCAAATACATAATACAGTGATGCCTCGGTTCTCGACCACAATCTGTTCCAGAAAACGGTTTGAAAACTGAATTGTTCAAAAACCGAATCGACGTTTGCCATTACAATTAATTGAAAAAGAAATAATGCGTTCCGTGCCTAAAAAAAATTAGGCTTTTTAAAGCATTTTTTTTAGCTTTTCCTGATAATAAACTGCATAGTAGAAATACATGTATAGTTTAAATACTTTATATAGTAAAATAATGGAAGAAATATATTTTTTGCTTAAAATGTATGCATTGCCGTATTTGTAGCGACTTGGCCTCCTCCTTTATTACTAACAAAAGTGCAGAATAACTTTAAAGAAACAATAATGGGGGGAAAAAAGCATTCTTTTTTTTATTTTTACAAAAAGTAACAAAAACATTCGTAACGTGAGTGCAGAAAATGTTTCTGTACATATCAAATTTCTTTGGGGGTGGTGACTCGCCCCCTTTTGACAAAAAAACAACTCTGTCATTTGTTTCTGCCGTCTCTTAAGAACATTTCTGAAGTGGCTCACCACGACATCATTAAAATTTTGGCCTGCTCTGCTCCATTCAGATTTTTTGGGGTGATGAAGTCCGACGAAATTATGGCTTTCGTTCCACTTTGGCGCAGACGGCTTTGATGTTAGCACTTGGGACAAACAAGAGTCACTAAGCTATCCGCGTTGTCATTTCCGGGTTATTTTTTTTCAGGGGGCATTCGAATAGACAACAACAAAACGTGTCTTGGGTGGGTCAGCTGCTTGCGCCGGGCACATTATGTTATTTCCGTTTTTTTTTTGTTTTTTTTTTTTTTTTGAGGCATGGGAATTCACAACAAAGCGCGTCGTGGGTCAGCTGGTCTGGCCACGCACAATATGTTATTTCCGGGATTTTTCACTTTTTCATTTTTCATTCGAGTACCGATTATCGTTCGAAAACATAGGCAAAAAAATCTTGAAATTTTCTTTCGAGAACGGGAATGTTCGAAAACCGAGGCTTTACTTTAGCACCAAATGTTAATTAATTTATCGTATTATTTATTTCTTGAATTGTAGTTGTTTAGTACCCCCTCAGAAACTATTAACTGTCATCTGCGGCGTTAAAAGAAAAAATAAAGTTCCCCTTAAAGCTGCAACTCTGACGAGCTCCCCGCTCACGTGCCTTAACGACTAGAAGGCATTATTAGCATTCTATTCGGGGAGAGATGCTCCATTGATTCCACTTGATTGAGCAATTAAATATATTTGCAGGTCGACATTGGTGAGATTTACTGATGGGCCCCGTGTCTTTTGACAGTTGAAATTGGCAGCATTGTCACGTAAACGATTGCGGAGAGAGGGAGGTTATTGCATACGTAAGCGCTCAAAAATCTAGTTTTTGCTTCCCGAACCAATAATTCATCCTTAATTGTCGCACCAAGTCTGGGCCTGAACAGTTTGCTTTCTTTTTTTTTTTTTTTTTTTTTTTTTTTTGCCACGCTGTGAGTCACGGATTTTAGTGATTTGTTTCCTAGCAGCTTTCCAGGGAGATGGCAAGGGCAAAGCTGACCGAACGGGACGCAATCATTAGACACTAATTGTTAGCATACGGACCAATGATTAGTGATTGTGCTACAAAATGGCACCAGAGAAAGAAATCTCCAGGGAAGGCTGAAAAGAGGTGTCCGGTTTTCTGTTAGTTTAAAAAGCTAAAAATAGACCCGTTTCGTCAGCTTTCTTGCACACGGAAACTGAAGCAAGATTTTGGATATTTAGCAGGTTTACTCCAATTAAGGCGTGTGTTGAAAGTCCATATATTTAAATTTTATTCAGAAAAATTCAGTTATTTTCTTTTACGCGTACTTATGTACCTACAGAGTGATTCACCGGGGTAAAGTCTAAATCCATTTTAGAGCTGCAATTGCAACGCTGTGATACCGCGAAACGGTGTTATTTCTGCCCACGGTTGGCGTACCGTTAGAATCTGATGCCGACCCACGAGAGATCTTTTGCATACCAGATGTCACGAGGAATCGTGCTCCAACTTGTCAAGCGTGCGCACCGCCTTAAGAGAGGTATCACATTTGTTGAAACCCAATTAAATGGATCCACACCTTCTGACTCTTTTGAGTTAACTTTATCTTTCGGTCCTCGGAAAGTTGGTCTCCTCCTGTGAGCCCGGCTTTATCTCCATTTTCAGTGTCAATGTTTACCCTTCAGCAAACGTTCCTTCCCTCCCTCCTCGAGCCAAACACAGACAACACTTTTCCCCATTCTGGTGGACTCGACCCTACGCAATGTTCTATCCCGAGTGCTTGTCTTGCCAAGAAGTATGGGTTGTTTTCACTGACGTCACATTTTTTTGCCGAATTACCCATACACCACTGCGGGCCGTCCATTTAACCTCTCGACCTAACGTGTACTAGATTTGTAGCCTGCGGAATTTTGTGTTTTTGTGGTGTCACGGGAATCTTGGGACTCAAGTGCACTTCTGACTTTTTTTTCGACAACTCTCGCCAATTCGCTGAAGCTTTTTCCAGAGTTGCTCGTTGGCGCGCTCTTCAAAGCCTCGCGATCCGGTACACAAGTCCGACTGCATAAGCGGGGACATCGTCTAACGCTTCCGACGAAAGACTTTGGACGTTCTGCGGCTCTGTGGTTCACGGAGACCTGGCTTTGTGCACGATTGCCTGACGCTGTTATCCCGCTGCCCGGTCTCAACCTCCATCGTGCTGATTCTGTTGCCGAGCTAACAAGCTTAATCGATCCTCTTTTCAGAAGGCCAACATTACCGTTAAGATCCTTTTTTGTCAGTCACTTGAAAGTTTCAAGAATTTTGTGAAATACTGAATTTGTTTATTCTTTTATCTTTCTGGCATTGTCATCAAATTTTAAACAAATATTTCCCTTTGCTTGTGGTGAACTAATATACAGGTTTTACTTTTTGGAAAAAAAAAAAAAAAATGAATAATTGGAGTTTGCCTCGATATTAAAAAACATAATATTCCACCGCCCTTTGTTTTCCGTGTTAGCATACAGGTAAGTGCTCCTCCTCCATGATTTCTGTCACATATAGTAAATGATCAAGGGCACAATACTGCGCCTTTGTGACGCAGTTAGAAAGATAATGTCGTCCACCTTGCCTATGTACGAGTAACGGAGGCTCAGGGATCGAAAATGGCCGTCGTTCGAGGCAGCACAACGGGTGACGTCACGTGAAAACAACCCATTGCGTTTTGTGGATGGCGGTGGGGGGTGGTATTGTACCACTTTCTGAATGGATAAAGTCAGCTTCTGTCGAGCAGAATAACAGAAATCTGTTTAGTACTATGAATTGTTTCGTCCCCCCAATGTTTCTATTCTCCCCTCTTTTTATTTATTTTATTTATTTAGGTTAACTCACGGGGGTTGCATGGGGGAATATCGGCATGGCATTAGCATATAAATATTCTCCTTGTAATGCTTGTTTTAATACGGAGATTTAAAAGTATAATCACACACAAAATGATGATGTGCCAGTGAACGGGACACACACTAAGCAAAGGGAGGTGTACTGACGTTTGTGTACGCGCACTTGCCTTCCTGCCTATGTGAATGACAGCGTAATCAGCAGTTGCCTCGACCGGAGAAAATATGCTCACCATTACTAAACTGCATCCCCCCCCCCCCCATCCTCCATCCCCCGTGTCACCTCACCTTACATCGCCGCCCATTTAGAAGCCCAAACAGAAAGACTGGCACCCTCCCGACGGCTTCATCCTCGGCCTGTGGACGCTCATCCTGCTGGTGTTTTTCAAGACGTACGGCATGAAGCACCTCAAGCACATCTTCTGAGCCAGCCGCCGTGAATCGGACCGGGAGCCTTTAATAAAGCCGTATTGAAAGAGAACCGGGAAAGGCGTACACCAACAAAACTGTGAGGTGAATGTAATCTTATTTGTTTTTGCACTGGGGGTATTTGTCGAGGTTTTTGTATTTAAAATGTGATGTATTTAAGTTTTAAGAGGGGGGCTGCATTCAAAAGAGCTGCATCGGGCTCAGGTGTCTTTCCACAGTTAAGGCTGGATTTATATTGCAGGTCGAAGTGGCCAATTTCCAATTTAGCATCTACGCGCATTATCTGTATGCATATTTTCTTTCGCATTAATCTATTTGCAGGGAATAACAGGGCCTGCTCAGTCATACCACAAATACTGTCAAACTGAGTAAGTACCGTAATTCCCGGCCTACAGAGTGCACCTGGTTCTAAGCCTCAGCTAGTACATTTGTAAAGGAAATACCATTTGGTACATACATACGCCGCAGCTGTGTAAAAGCCACAAGTGCCCACATCGACACCGACACTGAAACACGAGATATTTACAAAGAAAGACGGTACATAGAGAATTTAACGCTAGCGCCGCTGCGCTAACAGGGCCAGTTTAAAAAAAAAAAAGAAACATACTGGTAAAAATAACTGAGAAATGGCAGTAACACGCTTGCGCAGCGCTAATGGGACCAGACCTGTAAAAGTCACTTCCTCGGCACATATATTCCACCGGTTTCACTCTTACCTTTTCCCGCTCGAGTGCCCCCTTGCGGCCGTTAGAAAAAATGCACAAATTAGCTGCATCACCGCATAAACCGCAGGGTTGAAAGCGTGTGAAAAAAAGTGGCGTCTTATAGGCCGGAAATTACGGTACTCAAGTTGCCTGTTTTATGGTCCATAAATATATGTCAGAGTACTGTATGTGACATGTCTACTATGACAAGTCCAATTTACATTTTCAATATACGGAGTTTCCATTCAAGATTGCCCAAAATATGATCCCAAAATGGTCTACTATAATTTCACACTCAAAATAAATCTTAAAAATAAATGATTTGATCTTGCCCAGGCGTTTGCATATGCATGTGCATGCGCAGGAAGCTAAGACTGGATAACTTCCCCTGACAACCCAGGCAAAACTTAGCTCCTCTGGCACAAAGAGTCATGGAAAAAAAATATTAGACCACCCTTATTTCCTCAGTTTGTATTTAATGTTAATGCTCAATTATAGGTACATTTGTCTGGACAAATATAACGATTAAGGAATCGGTGTTCGTTGTACTCTTCAGGTGCGATACACCTTTAGTGGTTGCAGATATTAAAATGAACAAGTGTCGTGTAATATTTTTCTCCATCACTGTGCAAAGCTTCTCCCGTGTGGGGATTACTGTAATCCTTACCCAATGTTCCTATTTGCAATTACCAAACACCTGCAACAATTCGCATGTTTACACATCCAAAATGTTAGCGTACGTAAACAACGTCGAACAGCTTTGATCTTTCTGAACGTTTTAGGGCCCGAGTAGCAGTCGGAATAGCTGATAATTATCATTCTGACAAATTAATCACCTTTTTGGGAGCCTCTGCATCCCAGAGAACACACTAATAAATAAATAATGCATAATTGGCATGACACAGATGTGACAACGATCTCAAGACATATTTGGCAACGTGTTACAATGGAATTCCAAGTTAACTTAACACGAGGGAAGAAGAAGCTGTTGGAATGTCTGCTAGTTTTAGTTTGAATTGTTCGATAGCGTTGGCCTCGATAGTGGCTACCTGAGGGAAGGACTTGGAAGAGCCGGTGACCAGGATGTGGAGGGTCCAAGAGAATTTCGCATGGTTGGCTGATTTCCGTTAGTGTGCAAGTTCTCATGGGTGGGTTAGATGTGCAGGACAATTTTTTTTCTGGAGTTTTGATTGTCTGTAGCAGTTGGAGTTTGTCCCTGTTTTGTGGCAGCATCAAACCAGACTGTGATGGATGAACACAGGGTTGATTCGATGATTGCTCTGTAGAACGGCCTCAACAGCTCCTGCGGCAGGCCGTTCTTCCCCAGAAGCCGAGGGAACTACATCCTCTGCAGGGGCTTTTTGTGGGTCTCCCACTTCAGGTCCTGAGAGACCGTCATTTCCAGGAAGTGGAAGGTCTCGACTGTTGACACGGGGGCTGTTGGACATCTTGAGGGGTAGCTGTGAAAAAAGGATGCATTGTGAAATCCGCAATCATCCCTACAGTCTCGGGCGTGTTCAACTCCAGGTTGTGTCGGCTGCACCACATTTGCCGCCGCTGCAAGACACAAGCGTCCCCTCCCAACAAATGTCTGGATATGATATATTTCATTCCTGACACAATGGTTTGAATTGGCCATTTTTCCCCATTTTCCACTGCCCTTCAAAACTTGTCCGAAAGATTTAGTCCGATTGCTCCGATAAGTTTAACCGCGCACACTCGAGCAATTGAAACGCAAAATTGCAAACTGATTTATTTTGCGCTTCTGCACATCGGCGGAGCGTGGCAGCGAAATTTGAAGACTTGAAAGTTTAACACACTTGGGAGCAAAACTGGGAGTTATGTGGCTGGAAACGTAGCGAAATTCCAGCCCAAGTGTGCACACGAGCGAGTCCTTGAATAAGAATTTAATCACTTTTAGCGGATGTTCTGCTCAGCATATTTTGTCTATTTTTGTGTCCAAACTGCTGGGCCAGCCAGAAAAGGGGAGAAAAAGCGGGACGGGGGCCCGTCTGATTGCCGGCGACTGGCGCTGCTGAGAAATGACTACGTTACGTCCCCGCCGTCTGCACGCATTACACCCGCTGACCGTCACATTGTAGCTCACAATCCCACGTAATACCGTCTCCTCTTTCCTATTCACCAAATTGCCCTCCCCGCAGAAACACCCATTAACTTCCCAGTTGCGTGGCGCACCGACTGCCGGCTATTTCTTCTGCGGCCGTTTCGCAGTCCGGCGATGAGTTGAGCGATAAGCCAGTAAGCCCCCGGTGGCCGTCGCAAATGGATCCTGTTTGATGTAATGGTCTTTCTTTCATTCCCCCCCCCCCCCCCCCCACCCACTTTCAATCCCGCCGTGACACTACATCACCTCCTCATTGCCGGGAGGACTGATTGATGTTTAAAGCGCACAGGCGCCTCCCCTCTCCGAAACCAGACAGCTGCTGCATCAGCCACCCGGGTGCCTTTCTTCTTATACATTATTAATACCGCGCTTATCTTTTCCTTCCTTTTTCCGTCCCATCTTTTTTTATTTCCTGCCATCCAATTCCCACAGCATTCTCACCCTTTTTTTGGGGGGTGGGGAAGCATGTTTTACCTCCTCTTTTTGGAGAGATGCCGCTTCCCCAATTAAAGATGAAATTGAATAAATTTGACAATAATGGGCTTTCCTGTATAATCTGATCTCCTCCAATCCTTTGACCTCTACGAGGGCCTCCCATGAAGTGATAAGCCGGTGTACAATTTTTGCACGGCGATCTTGTCATTCACATCTTCATAATGGGTCCCCTTGAAGACCCGTTGATCTGGGTGCGAGGGGGGCAAAAAAAAGATTGGCCCGGTTGGGTGAATTGTGAGGTTGCTCCAGCTCGGTGATTTCAGCAGGCAAATTGTTCTAGTGAAGCAGCCACATGTTGTCTCTTCTTCTCGCGGACTGTGAATGACGTAACCGCCCCAGGATCTTTTTGTTGATCATCTGGCCCAGATTCAAACGGGGAAAAAGAAAAACTGTAATTTTAGGTTTGAAATTTAGCTTCTGTGACCCCATTGCTGGAGGCTTTCAGACTCACTTTGTGCACGGTCCTGTGTGCCCATTTTTTTAAATCAATGGTAGACAAAACAAAAGTCAAGCTTGACAGATTTTTCCATGGAAAGTGAAGTCGAAGCTTTTCAGGCCAGCTTTGTAATGCCAATCATTTCCAAGGGTTGAAATTGTCATTTTAGAGGTTATTTGGTAGTTCATTCTCCTTCTTCGTGCTGTGTGACATTCAAAGGAGCTTTTCTTTGTCTTGAGCCAAACTAATCTTTGTCTTTTGCTTTTAAAGATTCATTTTCCTGCTTGTATTGTTTGAATGTTATTATTAGAGTTATGAACTAACGATATTTTCATCTATAATACATTTATAAGATGTCACATTTGAAGAAATGCATTTTTCATCAATACAAAAAAGTCCTTTAGGGAGTTTTTCCATACACGCTGAGATGTTTTTCCTAGATATAAAGTCACAAAATTAGAAGTATCCACCTTTTTAAAAAAAAAAAAAAAAAACATTTTGAGAATATTATACAAAAAAACATAGGCATCTGCTTCTCAAAATAATTTATTTGGGCATACCGTTAAAAAAGCACGTTAACATTTTTTTTAAATGTCTGCTTTTAAGTCATGAATTTTTGAGATACGCTTTTCATGAATGCAAAAAAAGTTAAAACCTTCCACCTTTTATTCATCAATTAAAAACTCACAAAAATTTGTATGTTTTTCATAATGACTAAAAAGCCCATTAATACCAAAGATTTGGAGGTTAGAGTATGCGGCATTCTTCCAGCATCATTATTGCATATTTTTTTTCTGTATGATCTCATGACACTAAAGACTTCACTTCTGATTTTTGCCTGCTATGTTTTGTGTGTTACTTTGTATAAATGTGAATAATCTTTATTAATGAAAAAAAAATAAACATTTGAAAGTTTTTTTTTTCTGTGCTCTGAAACTTGCTCATTTGCCTGGAAGTTTATCCACCAACAATATTAAAGTATTGTTTCATTTAGACTGTTTTCCCCAACAAGCAACCTTGTTGTTAAGACATCGCCACTGTCCTGTCCATTTTTTTGTAACATGTCACAGAATTTAATACCTTATTAATTTTGTAAATTTTCGTAAAATCAATTTTTTACAGTGATGTTACCTGATCAGGAGGTTATTTTCAAGTATCACCTGTTGGGTAAGTTAATGACGACAATAGTGGGTTTTTTTTGTTTTTTTTTGGTTTGTTAATACATTATCTGACTGTTCTGAACTCCTGTTTCGTATTGAATAAAGTAACGCTGCCGGATCAGTGTCTTGAATGCCAAACTCACTGAGGCGGTCCATTAACTGTGCCTCTGCTGGTTGTAGGTAAGTAGTGCACTCCTATTTACCTCCATTGGTGAAGTACGAGAATTACCCTTATATACCAAATAAATATAGCACATGGTCGACGTAAGTGGTCCGTTTGTAGCAGTGCACAGTATTGGAAGACTATGTAGTACATCTTGTCTTTCATTAGTTGGCCAAGAAGCGGGATATTGTCATGTAAAAATGATTTGCTGTTCCTTTTGTTCAGGTCTTCATTTCCAATTGACCCCTCCATACAGGGCACTTAACCACGCCTCCTGAAGTGACGTCACGCCACGTGCGCTGACGTAAGACAAACAGTAAAAATGGCAAATACAATACAATACATTCTGAACTGAGACAGATTCCATGCTTCTGATTTCATTCAAAGCAACGATATATTATAGATTCTAAATACAATACATTCTTAACTGAGAGAGAGACGCCATGCTTCTGATTTCATTCAATCATTCACACGTAGAAATGTTATGCTAGCGGAGAACGTCTCATTTATTTATATGAGACGTGTATTAAAAATCAAATTTAGGGCATATCTTCGTGCAAACACAGTCTGGTTAAGCTTCGGCTGCGAGCCAGCAAGAAAGCGACACGTTTGTGCAGTCCGATCATCGCTAAATATCGCTCAACAAAGAATAAGTGTGTCAATCGTTCACGCGTAGCGGTATTATGCTAGCGGAGAACGTCTCATTCATTTATACGAGACGTGTATTAAAAATCAAATTTAGGGCATATCTTCGTGCAAACACAGTCTGGTTAACTTTCGGCCGCGAGCCAGCAAGAAATCAATATGTTTGTGCAGTCCGATCATCGCTAAATATCGCTCAACAAAGAATAAGTGTGTCAATCGTTCACACGTAGCGGTATTATGCTAGCGGAGAACGTCTCATTCATTTATACGAGACGTGTATTAAAAATCAAATTTAGGGCATATCTTCGTGCAAACACAGTCTGGTTAAGCTTCGGCCGCGAGCCAGCAAGAAATCAATACGTTTGTGCAGTCCGATCATCGCTAAATATCGCTCGACAAAGAATAAGTGTGTCAATCGTTCACACGCAGCAGTGTTATGCTAGCAAAGAACTTCGAATTCATTTATATGAGACATGTATTGAAAATCAAATATAGGGCATACCTTCGTGCAAACATATGTGTTCCGGTTGATATTAGATGGATTTAGTTGATGATGCGGTCTTCCACAAAGTTTGATCCATCGAAGGCATTTTTCGTACTGGGTCTTCGGTTTTGGAAAGGGTACGAATCGAACTCCACCAACTAGCCTTTCAGGATACCTGTCGTCACTATTACAAAGTCCGTGACTACACCTCTTAACCATATTTTTTGTTAAATAACCCAAATACGCGATAAAACGCTAACTAAACCTATACTGGACCATTCAATGTTGTCAGAGAAAATGGCGGGAGCAAAAACAGGCTTTGGTCTATGCAGATCTCTGGCCTCTGATTGGTCAGTGACGCGGATTGCGCAATATCCACGGAGGGGTCAATTGAAGGCAGAAGTTTACCTGCACTGCAAATACAATAATTATAATTTTGTCTCACTGTCTAAAGTCATATCAGACTAAACCTCTCCTGTTTATGGTCAGTCAAAATCACCAAAATTACTTAATTTTGGTTAATGCCATAATAATGAAAAAAAAATTCCTACATATATATATATATATATATATATATATATATATTTTTTTTTTTTTAAGTTGAAAGTTTACAAAAATAAACAGTATTATGTCTTTAAAGAACAGGGGGAAGCCCAGATGATGAGGTCATGGCTTTGGAAGCTTCTGATAGGTTAACTGAAAGACCGACTGACTTTCTTTCGGGTTGTCCTGTTAGGGGTCACCACAATGTGTCAACTCAGATGAACGTCCGTATTTATTTGGCACAGTTTTTACGCCGGATGCCCTTCCTGACGCAACCCCTCTTGGGGGAGTGGAGGCCCCAGTGAGAAACGAATTCACGACGCCTGGTGAATTGATTGACAGCACACCTGGAAATGTTTTTAAGGCCACACCTCAAACACTCTGCTTCCTTGTTTGAAATCATGGAAAAACCAAAAGCGATTGGTCAGAAAATCAGAGATAGAGATCCACAACATCCTTGGGTGCAATTTCCAGTTGGTTGAAGGTGCCAGGATCTGTTTAAAACGATTATATGCAAGTATAAACATCATGGGAACGTCCAGCAATCACACCATTCAGGAAGGAGTCTTGGAATGGCCACCACAAAGCCCTGAGCTGAATCGCATCGAAAATTTGTGATCAGATCTGAAAAGGCACGTGCGATCAAGGGAACCGACAAACTGGACACCAGGTCTCTCAGGAGGAATGGGACATGTTTCCAGCAGAGTACTGTCAGAAGCTTGTGGAAGGTTACCCAAAATGTTTGACCCAAGTCGTCCAGTCAAAGGAAAGGCCCCTCAATCCTCAGGAAATGTATGTACAGTAATCTTTTGACCTCAAACAAGAATATAAAATTCTCTGCTTTGATTTCAGACAGTGAGACAAACGAAACGTGTGTTTTTTACACAGTGTACGTAAACCTCTGGCTTCAACTGCATCTAGCACTGTGGTCAAACTCAAGGTTCTTTATGATGAGGCAGTATTGTATTTATTTCATTTCAGTACAATATGAAGAAAAGCAAAACTCAACTAGCTTGTGACACCCCCAACCCCCCCCCCCCCCCCCCCCAGAAAGAATTGACACCCCTGACTTATAACAACAACAAAAAAATACAAATGGACAGAATTAGAACCAATTTTAATAGAAGCAAAATCCGGACATACAGATAATATACATATTTTTATCATTATATAAACCAACAACAGCGATGTAAGGCCTGATTTACTAAGATCCTAAATAGTGTGTAAATTAGTTCACTCTAAAGTGATTCCGTCTGCTGTTGATAGGTGTGTACCATAAAATTGACCAAGATTACAACCTTTTACCCAGACTTCAAATAGCAGGTGCTAAATTGTATTTTAGCTCACTAACAGATTACACACACTGTGGGAAACAGGTGTAAAAGTGACGGCAACTGCTGTATTGCAGACACATTTTCGCTTTTGGTAGCTCTTATGGTTTGCCCGGTAGATTTGGGAGGAAACTGCTAGCGCAAGAACTTTGAAGTGATAGAATTGGAAGTGTTGGTGGAAGAGGCAAACTAGTCCTTCCATCTACAAATATCTGTCTTTTGACATAGTGAACCTATCAGAAAGGGGGACGCAATGATCTTGATTTGAAGTGAATTAAAGAGAACTTCGACTCGAATTATGATTACTCAAAATTAAATTGCAGAGATCTCAAACTGGAGTTACAGTTATGTACGGTTCAGTTGCAGATATCTGTAATTCACATAGTGGCAATCTGTCATGACAAATCCTATTCTCATGATTGGGGAAGGATGACCTTGTCCTAGGCGGAATCTCGTTGCGGATATCTGAGATGAAAATTGTGTATCGAAATACTGGAGTTACAAATATTTGAAACCTTTTGCCGAAAAAAAATTAATTATAGCTATTTGCAATGCATATCCATTCTGGCTGTTAAATGGTAAAAGTGCTTGAATATGCTTAAATTAATAAGTTTGTGGCCGTTTTCACATTTGCAAACCTTCAGTAAATCAAGGCCTAAACAATTATTTTTACATCACAAAATGCAGCAACCTGTTTGGAAATGTTACCGATTTGTGAGTGCTTCACGGGTACTTGGCAATGGCGCCCCGCAGTACGAGGGGCCGGGTGTAAACTGTGGCTCATTTCCATGACACAGGATCGGCCTCCGCACGACGCCCGAGTGTAAGGTTACGTTTAAGCTTTTTCATCCATTTGTGACACATGAATACTCTGGGAATAAATACAGAGAACACCGGGGAGCAAAAACAAACCCGTTCCCGATTGCACGTTAATTGGCACAAACCGAAAATAATCCAAGTGTGAGCTCCACACGCTGTTACTCATGCAAGCCTTTTGAGCAACATAGATTTTTTTTTTTATTTTTTTTTTATGTAATAGTACAAAGGACTCCTCCGGCTGCGTCCTCGTCTGAGACCGCGACTCCTCTCATGACTCACCGCGCAAAGCCGAAGCCTAAATCAATGAGGACTCGACGAGTTGTATAATTAGAAAACCTCGTCTCTCCGTTTTCAGCCCCACTGACTAGCACCTGATTCCCGGAGAAGTGGCGGCGGCGGCGAAAAAAAAAAAAAAAAAAGCGCTCAATAAAGCAGCTGACGCCCGTCGGGAGGGCCGGTTCTATACGCGGCACGTTATAAGCACACTTCACCTAGCGACTGCCGTGTCACGCACTCATCCAAGAAAAGCCTGGCGCAACGAACGTAGCGCGATGGATGCGGCCGCTCCATCTTCATCGTCCTCTTGTCTGCTGTGACACGGCCGCGCTCGCCTGACTTGTAGCGGCATCAATCACGCGATTAGCCGCAGACGCTGCTAATTCGAAAGCCGCCCAGCTAGGAAGAAGGGTCCGCCGTGAAAAGAAGTGACACTAAAATCCCAAATAGAAAAAGCCACTGAGTGTCAAAATTCCCACGCAAACATAGAAACAATTCAAGCTGAAAGCTGCGATCAACAGGCACTCCCACGTCCTTTTTCATGAGGTCCTTGAAAACGGTTGCAATCTAACGTTTGGAGAGCGGGATACAATTGCGTCTCTAATATTTTGGGTAAAATGAAGCTCTCGGATGTGCCCAGACTCAAACTTTAAAGGACTAACTTTTAATTTCAGGCCCTCGGGCCTACCGTGCTTGATGAATGATAAATATGACCAATCAGTTCCGCGTCAATCGGTGAAACTGCTCTTGGGAGCTAATTCGGTGTGTCTTCAGTTCATTTTCATCACTTTTGTAGCACAGCAGGATTTAGTCCGTTAAATAGAAACTCTTCGTCATAGTTCGTTGGCACCAAGATGACACAAGACGGCGGCGAAGCAATCCCTTTTCTATTAGACACAGCTTTGGCCTGAGCTGCGTTGTACAGCAATCAACAACAGATAGCTTCTCGCTCCCCTAAAAATCAATAACTAGTTGAATTTGTGAGTAATGGCAAACACTATTCTCTAATTCTTCGACTAAAATACTTGGCCAAACTACCCATAGATGTCTCCACAACACTAGGTGGCGATAAGCTCTTTTTCAGCTTGTTCACGAGTGACTTGACTTCCGGGTGGGATTGAATCCTACGCCCAAGACATTTGACTTTTCATGGTCAATAAATTCCACCTCATTTTATACTTGCGAACAAACTCATGTTACGTCAGTGTCGTAAGTCAGTCGTAAACCTTGGCCTCCTTATACAGTATGTCTCCACAACACTAGGTGGCGATAAGCTCTTTTTGAGCTTGTTTACAAGTACCTCGTCTTCCGGGTCAAATTGAAACGTACGCTCAAGGCTTTTGACTTCTCATGTTGAACAATGAGTTCTACCTTATTTTATACTACCGTACAAACTCGTTACGTCAGTGTCGTATGTCAGTCGTAAACCTTGGCCTCCTTATAGGTATACAACACCAGGTGATGATCTGCTCCTTTGCACTTTTTCACGTGTGCGGCTTTTCCGATCCGTTACCTTGAACCCTCCCATATTTACAGTTTGGCATTTTCCCAATAATAGTATTGCTTTGCACCAATTGTTGGCATCTTGCTGCCGAAGTGAGTTGAGGAGCTTCGGACAAAAGTCGATCTAGAGCAGGGGTGTCAAACTCATTTTTTGTTGCGGGCCACATTGTAGTTCCGGTTCCCCTCGGAGGGCCGCGACGACTGTGAAACCATAAAAATCGTTAATCGCCTCATCATATTGACACGTAAAATTTATGAATTACTTTTGGAATCAGAAATCAAGCGTAATGGGTTTTTCAACTGTTGATAGTTGGTAACGGAAAAACGCTTGCAATACCTCAACATTATGATTTATATTACAATTTTAAAATTTGGTAAAGATTTGAACAACAATCACGGAAGTGGACGCACATGATTTGCCTTCGCGGGCCACGTAAAATCATGTGGCGGGCCAGATCTGGCCCCCGAGCCTCGAGTTTGAGATCTAGAGGCATCCATTGGAAATTACAGTACGACATAAACCTTCGTTGGCCGTTAGAGATTTTTGGGATCAGCGGCAGGCCTCGGTTAAATGGGGGGTGCCGCGCTGTACATCAGAACACGCCTCTTCCGATTCTCGTGATCGGTTGCTGTGGCGCCAGCTGCTTGTCGTCTCGCGAATTTAACGAGATTCAATTTCAGGGCGAACTTGACGTACGCGT
This sequence comes from Syngnathoides biaculeatus, assembly GCF_019802595.1. Lineage (NCBI taxonomy): Eukaryota > Metazoa > Chordata > Actinopteri > Syngnathiformes > Syngnathidae > Syngnathoides > Syngnathoides biaculeatus. Next base: position 8,767,320 of record NC_084652.1, read on the forward strand.
CGACATTTGATCGACGCTCATATCGAGTTTGCCGTTCGCGGTCAGATTCATATTCAGATTGGTTTTAGACGTGGTGAACGCAAATGTACGACATGTCTGGAAAAGTAAACGGAGAAATTTAGGCAATAATTTCACTCGACCGCCTCCATCTTTGGAAAAACATCAGAAGTTTCACTTGAAATTGAGCTCTCGAACAGCGCCTGCACACACGTACGCACGGAATGATTGACATTGCTGCAAGCTCTCCGGAGTGAGCATGAGACGACGACGCTCGCTCCTCGTATAACTTCACCTTCACAGCGTGGGGGGGGTGGCGGTGGAGGGGGGGGGGGGAAAGAGGGGAACGGAGTCTTGTGACTTTGAACGCCTTCCATGCGGCGCTTTGGCAGCAGCCTTGAAATATTTTTCCCAACAAACGTCAATCAGGATCAACGTCATCTCGTGTCAACGGCAAATTCCGCTCGTATTCCCCGGGGGGCGGGGGGCCGTTGTCCGAATCACGTTTGGGGTCCGTTCAATGCTCCAATGTCCACGCTGCGGTTGGCCGGGAGAGGGGCGGGGCTCCAGTCGGGCTGGTAGAAGTGGATGTCGAAAGTCCGCGCCCACTCGGCGAAAACCCGCTTCTCCGTGATGAAGCGGTGGTGGCTCCCCCGTCGGCCGCGCTCGTGCGATATGTACATGGCGCACTCGTCGGGGCCCCTTGGCTCGTAGTAGTGGTACGGCACCGATGGGTGCTCGGGGTCCCTGCTGTGGAGACACATATTGGAGAACGTATGAAGCGCAAACAGACAAAAAATTCAAAATCAAAAACAGCTGCTCGTGTTTAACTGTGAATATGTGAATTCCCCTGGATCACTTCGTCATAAAGAAAGCTCATTTATTTGTTTTACAATATACTCAAAGCACCACAATGTCTATGAAAAAATATAGTAGGTATTGTCTGTGTACATATGCGTGATACCGGCCTTTCTGCGTGTGAGTGTGGCTGACAGCAACTCCTGCACTATATTTGTTTTACTGCTCTCCCGATGTTCAAAACACAGTTAAAGTGCATCAGCCACTGGCTCCTTGCACCTATATGTGAGGGCATTACAGGAAGTACATGTAGAAAAATCTATAGTTTATCACACGTTTACTACGTTTCAGACTACACAGGAAATGAACAAAATCTGCAAAGTGCAGACCAAAACGTGTTTGTATGTGCATCCATCCATTTTCTTTTGCCGCTTATCCTCATGAGGGTCGCGGGGAGTGCCGGAGCCTATCCCAGCCAATCGCAGGGCACATTGAGACAAACACCCGCACTCACAATCACACCTCGGGGCAATTTAGAGTGTCCAATTAATGTTGCATGTTTTGGGGATGCGGGAGGAAACCCGAGTGCCCGGAGAAAACCCACGCAGGCACGGGGAGAACAAGCAAACTCCACACAGGCGGGGCCGGGATTGAACCCGGAGTCCTCAGAGCTATGATATGTGTGTGTGTGTGTGTGTGTGTGTATATATATATATATATATATATATATATATATATATATATAATTTTTTTTTCTAAGCTTCATGTCTTGAATCCGTCAAAAAGTGAACCGCAATGTAGTGAGGGATGCGTAAGTGAATCACCGCATGTGGTTCCATATTTTTGAGTTTGCCTATTCGCGGCACTGTACACGAAAACAAAACTTTAAAAAAAACAACTACAAACTCTCTAAACACGTAGACAAAAAAAAAAATACAAATCTGTGGTGTTGCGCAGCCGTGCAAAGAAAACCAGAATTTGACAGACAGGCAGGCAGGCAGGCAAGGAGTATTTGAGAGTACCCGTACTCGACTATAACGTTTCATCCGCTCAAAGATGCCATTGAATGTTTTTCTTCAAGTCTCATAGCAAATTTCATGGTGTCAAGAGTAGAGCAGCTTTATTTTTTGGCCTTAATCCCTAGTCCTTCATTTTACACGAGCTAATCCCTTTTAAAGATATCCCGTTCACACTGGCACCAACACTAATCTGTCACTAATACCTCAGATGTTGCTCAAATATTAATCACGCTCCTTTTAGCAGCAGCGCCGACCTCGGCATGGGCGGGCGCCCCAGATGGCGTTTACCGCTCCCTCACCTGCAGAAGTCGGGCGAGACCATCCCGTACACGTCGATCCTGTCGCACAGCTCCAGGGCGATGGTCATCGTGAACCAGCCGGTGCTCAGCCACGAGTTCGATATCCTCCTGCGGGCCGGGGAGACAGACGTTTAGATGGATGTGACGCGCTTGATTTTTGCACGCGATTAACTTGAAGGCCCGTCTCGATCCGGGGCGCGCGATCGTTCGCGCTGAACCGCAGCGTCATTAAAATACGCATCCGTCCCGCCGCGTATCGAGCGCTTACAAATGAAGCCTGTCAAATCGTCGAAGCCTTCGTCGCCAAGTAGCCTCGCGCGCAGTCACCGCAAGGACGAAGCGTCCGATGACGGATCGCCAGGCAGACAATTTTGTGCTTGCCTCAAATGGGCTGGAATTCTCTCAAGAAAAAGAAAAAGAAAAAAAAAACTTTTTAAATGTAAAAAGTCCTTCAGACACCTCAAGGCTGCTGCCAGATGAAAACATGACAGACTTGCTGCGGGTTTTTCAGTCTTTAGTAGTCCTGAGACTTGCACTGCTTTGAAAAGAAGTGTTGGGAAAATAAGTCGATCTCGAAATGGGTTCAAGAAAACCATCGACGGAGCGACTTCAGCGTTCGGGAAACAAAAAAGGAGAAATGGCGTCATTGTAGACAGAAATGCTACATTATGTTCATTAATGACCACATTCTTTATGAAAATAGACTTTAAAAGGACAATTGGCTGTCAACCAGTTCAGGGATAGGCTCCGGCACTCCTGTGACACTCATGAGGATAAGCGGCAAAAGAAAATGGAAGAAGACAAAAGTTTACGGAAACACGTAGGTGAGGTTAATCGAAGACACACTACACATTACTTTCATTGAAGTACATATCGTTACGCTTTTGTTTACAAAAAAAAACATTACATGGAATTGTATTATTCATTAATCAATTAAGATTAATATTCATATCAATGAGGCGGCGCGGTGGATGAGCTGGTAAAGCGTTGGCCTCACAGTTCTGAGGACCCTGGTTCCATCCCGGCCCCGCCTGTGTGGAGTTTGCATGTTCTCCCCGTGCCTGCGTGGGTTTTCTCCGGGCACTCTGGTTTCCTCCCACACCTCCTCCTCCTCCCCCCCCCAAAAAAAAAAAAAAAAAAACAAAACAAAACATGCGGCAGTAATTGAACACCCCAAATTGCACCTAGGTGTGATTGTTTGTCTCTATGTGCCCTCCGATTGGCCGGCAACCAGTTCAGAGTGTACCCCGCCTCCTGCCCCTTGACAGCTAAGATAGGCTCCGGCACTCTCCGCGACGCTCGTGAGGATAAGCGGCAAAGACGATGGATGGATGGAGGGATTCATATCAATGATTTGAAACCGCGAAATGGTCTGATGTCAACTAAAAACACGTGACCGGGCTCGCTTGTCTTTGATGTTTAGAAAAACAAAGATGAAAGTGTTTGCAAACTCCAACGTAATATTTCCCAAAACATACAGCGCAGCGGGATAATTGAAGTCTCAGGTGTGTTTTGATGTTTCTAAAAGCGGCCGCCGTGTTGGCTTCACTGTAAGGTTCACGCTTTGTCCGTCTTTGTTTATGAAAACGCAGACCTCGTCAGTGTTTACAAACAAAGCCGGCAGCGCGTTTGCGCTGCGATCGCCAGTGGTGACGCGTTGATGCTTTTTATTTTGTTTTTGTTTTTTATTTTTGTAATATTTCCTCTATCTTTCATCTTCCTCGTTCTCGTCGTTTCCTTGTCTATGTGCGTGTCGAGGAATAACACGGAGGCAAATTGTCGCCGAGCCGGCCGGGTGGGGGGGGGGTGTGACAAACAAATATTTATCGCTCAATCCGAGGGCGTGCGCTCGCTCCTTTTCTCCTTTTCCCTCCAATTAAACGAGGCCTTTACTGTTTGTGTGTTGATTTTTTTTTTTTTTTTTTTTTTTTTTTTTTTGCCGCACGTGTTTGAACTTTGAACGAGATTTCCTCGCAGGTTTTAATGATTACATTAGCATAAAGGCATGATTGAACTGCTCCCTTTTCAGCCGGAATATGGAAAAAAAAGAGCTTTTGACGACCTGCTCTGCCTCCCAACGCCTAGAAGTAAAAAAAAAAAAAACAAAAAAAAAACCTAAAACGAATCTAACTTCGAAATAGGCCTCGACATTTAAACGTTGTTAAGCTACGGTAATATATATCCATACATGAGATGTAAATATCTTTTTCCGTTTTAAGAAAAAATGGGACAAATCTCTATCGTGATATTGTATGTACCCTCACTATCTTGATTATTGTCTTTTCTCTTAGGGTACAGGATTGCTCATTATGTGTAATAATATCAATTTTGGTAGCGTTGGCATTAAAATATTATTGTCATCTATTATGGCACAGTATTGTTGCACAGATTTTGAATAAATCATTTGCAATAAATACCAACATTGTTTTTCTCTAGAGTAGATGATTGATACACAAGCATCTAATATTGATGCATTCTTAAAGTAGGGCTGACACAAAATATTGATATTGCAGGGCATCATGTGAATAACAATCGATCGGCAACTAATAATATCAATCAATCCCAATTAATATCATCCATCCATTTTCGTAGCCGCTTATCCTCACGGGGGTCACGGGGAGTGCTGGAGCCAATCCCAGCTGTCAACGGGCAGGAGGCGGGGTACACTCTGAACTGGTTGCCAGCCAATCGCAGGGCACATAGAGACAAACAGCCACACCCACAATTACACCTACGGGCAATTTAGAGTGTCCAATTAATGTTGCATGTTTTTGGGACGTGAGAGGAAACCGGAGTGCCTGGAGGAAACCCACGCAGGCACGGGGGAGAACGTGCACACTCCACACAGGCGGAGCCGGGATCGAACCCGGGACCTCAGAACTGTGTTAGGCCAACGCTTTCCAGCTGATCCACCGCGCCGCCCAATTAATATCATTGAAAGTGTCTCCCATTTGCTTGCGCTCTGCGTAGCGCAAAACCATATAAATTTTGCTGTGTATCATTTTAGTATTCAGTGCAGTAATGATGTAAAAAAAAAGTTGAATATTGATCTTTGTAGAAACTTTAAACTCGGCGCGGGACCACATACCGACGTTCCTGTGTATCATTTTCCAAGATATCTCAAACAAGATGTTTTACCTCGGGATGGAACAAAATATTGTCACTGTGAAGCGTCGCTTCAGTCTCATTATCGATCCGTGTTGACTATTGGCGTGAAACGTTCATGAACATTGTTTTTTTAAGGGTTTCTTTTCAGTAGCTTCTCTCTTCATCCTCTTTCTCTTCTTTTGTTCCCGGTGAGCTCCGTCTAATTGCTGACTGGATGAAAGGTATCGGTGCATTTTGCCTTTAATTAGAGACTTAATCAGTCTCTCGACCACACACCGTGAGACATCTGTTGGCTCCTCCGCTGCCGTTATTAAAATGGGTGGCTATAGAAACACCCCTCGCGCCGCGTTAATTACCTTGACTCTAACAACAGGAATAAACCTCACGTCATTATAATAAATGCATACGGGGCTGCTGATTGCGCCGACGGTGTTTTTGAAATAACAGTTGAACGACACCGCCACTGTTCACAAAAGTTCATTCCCGATGTCGCGGCGGCGCTAAAACGGGAAACGGGCCGCGGCTTTATCGTGATTCAAGGGGGCCGGGATAAATGTCCAAGCTGTTCACCCCACGCACGAGGCAATTTCCCCGCCGATGTCCATTTTAAACCGGAGTGGCGTTCAATCTCCTCCGACACGTCGGACAAAAGCGCCGCCGCCGAGGCCGAAACCGAGTGCGTTAACACTCGGCTTGCTTTTAAGTACTAGGAACCACTTCCTGGAAGCCATTATATAGAAGATGTTCTCCTTGAACAAGTCCGACCGAATATATTCACTTGGCAAGGCATTTATTTTTTTTGCTATGTTGAATTGAACTCGGGCAAAATCTAATAGCTTGAAAACAATAACCTTCACAATCACAAAACCATCCAGAGAGAGGTGCTTTGAATTCTTTTCATAAACAATAAAACCACTTTCAATTTCAATGTTTAGCAGCAGTACGGACGTACTGTAAATCATGTACGTTCTCAAACCTTACGAGGTCCTTGTGCGTGCGTTAACAGTACCACGTCCTGTGGCAAAGGAGTTAAAAAGGTGTCTGTTTTTTTTCCACGCTGGGTTCACTGAAGGCACCATTTTTAATATTTTTACAACGAAAACACACCAACTGCTTTGGATTAATGAAAGACTAATTTGTCTCGCATGATTCTGAAAAGAGGTTCATTGTCAATTCATTTTGATGCCGACTAAAAGGTAAATGTTCAAAGAAGACTCCGTTGTCTTTGGTTTCCTCAAAACTTACAGCATTACGTTTATTGAAGCCTAACGCGTCTTTGATGATTAATGTAATGTGTGTCTTTGATCTTTTTAAAAATGTGTCGGTTAGGTCCATTGACGCCGAAGTAATATGTTTTCCCAAAGCTTGTATGTTACGTTCATTAAAGGAGAAATCCTGTGGTTTGCAGGAACAGTGTACCCAATAGGTCATGTAATATGTTCCCTATTTTGACAATGTGATGCTAAATCCCCTCTCATTTAATCGTGTTTTGAGAAGATTTTTGTCGACAATTACGAATTTTCAGGGGCGCTGCCATTTTCGCGAGACACATGTTGTACGTGGGCGTATGTGACGTGTACCGCGCCGTACCAAACTCTCGATTACATGGGACAACATTATGCGCAGCGCTGGTTTCTCAGATTCATCCTCATCTGATGAAGAAATAGCAGTATCGGTTGAACGGGAAGACGGAGGAATACTTCCGTACAGATTTGAACCAGTGGCTGTAATTAATGTTGAATATTCGGATGGTTCTTCGGGTGGAATGACACGGAGTCTTGACTACTCAGAGGCCTACGCCCGACATAAGTGCGTAAACACAGGCACCCGGGAGCTCCGGGCCGGTAGCCGTGGATGGTCCTTCGGACGGGAAGGACGCGGAGGCTGACGAGCGAGCTCCGGCGGCGGGCCGCGAGCCGAGCTTTCAGGCGGTGGAGGCCTTTCGCCGTGCTTCGATGGTGGGGGAGGCCTTTAGCCTAGCTTTGGGCGCCCGGGGCTAACCGCCTCCGCCGCTTGAAAGTTCGGCTCGTGGCCCGCCGCCGCCCGCTTCGTTAGCCCCAAACGCCGAAGCTAGGCTAAAGGCCTCCGCCGCCACCACCAAAGCTCGGTGAAAGGCCTCCCCGGACGTTAAAGCTCTGCGTTCCAGGCGGTGGAGGCCTTTAGCCTAGCTTCGGCGTCCGGGGCTAACCTGGAACCTCGGCTTGCAGCCGCTGCCGGAGCTCGCTCGTCAGACTCCTTGTGATTCCCGTCCGAAGAACCATCCGCGGCTGCCGTCCCGGAGTTCCCGGGAGCCTTTGTTTACGCACTTATGTCATTCTGCCCGACGAACCGTCCGAATCTTCAACATTAATTACAGTCACAGGTTCAAATCTCTACGGAAGTATTCCTCCGTCTTCCCGATCAACCGATACTGCTATTTCTTCATCAGATGAGGATAAATCCGAGAAAGCAGCGCTGCGCATAATGTTGTCCCATGTAATCGAGAGTTTGGTACGGCGCGGTACACGTCACATACGCCCACGTACATCATGTGACTCGCGAAAATGGCAGCTCCCCTGAAAATTAGTAATTGTTGACAAAAAACTTCTGAAAACACTATTAAATGAGAGAGGATTTAGCATCACATTGTCAAAATAGGGTACGTATTACATGACCTGTTGGATACACTGGATTTCCACTTGAAAGACCCCAAATTGTCTTTGATATTAACAACAACCAAGGACTCTAAACAGTCTTTGGTGTCGACCACAATTTCGGTCAAGCGCCATCTCGGTCGTTTACCTGTCCTTGCCCGTTTCCTTCTTGAAGAGTTCGTCGAACTGCAGCATCTTCTGCCAGGAGATGATGTAGACTTTGAGCGCGGGCAGCACCTGGTTCATGAGCCGCAGGTTGTTGTAGACCAGGCCCTTGCCGTCGCGCCGCATGTAGCTGCTGGGCCCCCAGAAAATGAAGACCGCGTCCTGGCTAGAGTTGAGCAGCTGGTTGCGGCTCTTCAGCACACGCTGCATGCTGGAGTGGGCGATGACGCGCAGGGACGTGCGGCGGCCCACGTCGGCCGCGTAGACCCCCGCGGCGGGCGCGTCGTTCATGCGGATGACGCACTCGGCCCGGTCGATCTCTTCGCCCCGGCCGCCTCCGACGAGGTGGCCCGAGCTAGTCACCAGGGCGCACGTTCGGCAGTGCATCTTGAGAGGCTGCTCAAAAGCAGGAAAAGGAATTAGCGTCCGATTAAAATTGTCTTTGTTTGCGCGCGCTAGCTTAATTGAAAACTGTCAACATTTTCAACGTCGACTACACTTTCATTTATATCTACAAAAACATAATTATAGGTTCTTTGACAATGAAACTGACTTCAATATTTGCAAAAAAGAATTGGTAGATTAATTAAAGGTTCAAAATGCGAGCAGGAGGTTCATTTGAGAACATGTCATTGTGAAAAAATGATTGCCTTGCTTGTTTACAAAAAGACATACATTTGTTTTCTCGAAGACGTACGTTAGATTCTTTGGCAACTTAAAATTGTCTTCAATGTTGGCATATACTTCGGTTTGGTTCATCAAAGGCATGAAATTGTATGAATACACGATTAATCGGCTAATCGAAGACTAATTATCTTTGATTTTTACAAAAGCGCAGACCTCAGCCTCATTGAAAATCAGAAATTCCTTCCGTGTATTTGAAAACGCGCACGTTTCAGCATCCTTGACGACTCAATCTTTAATAAAGAAAATGTCGGGTTCATTAAAGACCCGAGATAGCGCCGCTAATAAAACATGAATGAAGGGTTAATCAAAGACAAAATCATCTTTGGTGTTGTGAAAAACAAAACAAATGTCTCAGTACCTTTATTTGTATTACTTTATTTATACTTTATTTACAAAGACCCAAGGACGCTTGACAGTATTTGCTATTGCAGGTTTTGTGTGTGCGCGCAAATTTCTGTGTATTCTGGTATGCTTGTTCTTTGATGTTCCCATAAACATATTAGGTACCCTAAGGCTCGTAATATTGTTTATGATACAAAAACAATTGACAAATTAAAGATGACCCGAAGGAAAACCGACCAAACTTTCTTTTATGTTTACGCAAAAACTGAAATGAGGTTAAATGGAATCGTATTTAATGATAACAAAAACATCGACGTTGGGCAGAACGAATTGTTCTTCACGTTTACAAAAAAAACTTGCACGGAAGGTTAATTAAAGACTGAAACGTTCATTGTTTACAAAAACCTAAAATTGTTCTTTTTCATTTCATTGAAGGCTAAATTGTGTTTAGTGTTTTTAGTTTTTATTTTCAAATGTAGCGAATGGAACGCCATGTTTATCCAAAGCCGTCTTATCCTCCCCCGCCCCCCCTCTCAAGGTTGAATCTCGTGGTTGCTTTGTCGAGACGAATGCAAAGCAGACAGAGACGCGCGCACCTGAGGCCATTTTGGTAGAAAGCTTCACAATGCGTTTGAGGTTTGAACCGCTTTTGTTGACAAATGGGGACTGACGGCGCCTCCTGGGTGCGCGCAGCTTGTCATTGCGTGCTCTGCGACGCCTTCAAACCCGGGACCTTCGCAGAGGGCGCGAGGGGAAGGACTTTTTATGGGCGCGCGTCGGATACGCTGCAAGGCCTGGGGAAAACGATCCTATAAATCAAAAAAAAAGTAACCAAAATGTTCTCCAATGTACACTGGGGTATAGTTACTTCGGTTGCAATAGTAGCTAATCTGTATTTCATGAAAAATTATACAAATGACGTATATCGGGCTCAAATGGTTTAACTTTCCTACAAAGTAATTGAACCAATCCAAAGTGGTTGTTTGGATAACTTTGGCTGAGTAACATCCATCCATCCAATTTCTTTGCCGCTTATCCTCACAAGGGTTGTGGGGAGTGCTGGAGCGTATCCCTGCTGTCAACGGGCGGGAGGTGGGGGACACCCTGAACTGGTTGCCAGCCAATCACAGGGAACATAGAGACAAACAGTCATACTCACAATCACACTTTGGGGCAATTTAGAGTGTCCAATTAATGTTGCATGTTTTTGGGATGTGAGAGGAAACCGGAGTGCCCGGCGAAAACCCACGCAGGCACGGGCAGAACGTGCTAACTCCACACAGGCGGGGCCGAGATTGAACCAGGGACCCGGAGAACTGTGAGGCCAACGCTTTAGCAGCTGCGCCGCCGGGCTGAGGAACAAATACTTCCAAATACTCGTACATTAGGTCATTGAAGGCGACCAGTAGTTGTGCAGATATTAGCAAAAACGCGGTAGGTTCGTTGAAAACTGTAAATTATCTTCAGAGTTGACGCAAACACGTCACTCAATTTAAAGACTAAACTGTCCTCTGTTTTCATGAGAACTCATCTCTTATTTTATTGATGAGTAAAGTCTCTTTGTTTATGATAACTGGTCCACTAGGTTTGCTGTTTTAGGATTATGAACCCATTTTATTCACTTTCCCTTTATGCGACCCGCGAAACCACTTCAAAATCATCCGTCCACTTTTTCACATATAATCAGACGGCGATCATAGTTGTGCTCCTGATTTCTTAAAGGTACGGCAAATGTAGTTGACCACGATACGATGGAGTGACAGCGATATTTCAGAGGAACAAACTACTTTCAAGTAACGGGTAATGTGAAATGACATACTTGTAAGCTAAGACCTCTCCGATTCTGAGTTTGGTACGCGATACAGTCCTGCTTTATGAGCATGGTTTTGGTTTTAACGGCGCTGCAAGTCGACGGTACGCAACCCGGAACACTTTAATGACTCTGTGAAATACGGCCCCAATAGAAGGGGGCATTTATTTGCATGCTTGTAGCCATCGCAAACACAGGCGAGAATATATGATCGTTGCTGAGTGGTGAGCACGGGACTCACGATAGGTGGATAGCGAAGAGAAGAAAATGGAACGTCGGGATAACGGGAGGTAAAAGGAGATCCGTGGAAGCGGCGGGGCCCATTTGGTGCTTGATGAAGCGTAGCGCTAATCAGGTCCTAGCGGTCCTGGCCACCTCGTCACGCGGGCCTCTCCCACGTGAAAGCGCCTCGGCAGTCTATCTCGGCTGCGGCGGGAGGCAGCTCCGAAGTTGTATTTTTATCCAGGGGCCTCTAAACGCTCCGCCGACTTTCGCTGTCTCCAGAAGCATCGCCTCGCCGGTCGTAAACTCTTCTCTTCGGGGAGTTTATTACTGGAAAAACAAGGCTCTCCATTTCACCTGGAGTCAATTGACGTATTCCAGGCGGAGCGTCCTGACAACTGGATTTATTCGACTTAATTCCAGGAGTCTTGTCCTAAAACGTAGAGTCTTGTGACTTATGCCGGGTGGAGTGTCCTAAGTACTGGATTTACTGGAATCATTTCAGATGAAGCATCCCAACAGCTGAAGTCATTTGATTTTAAACTGCGCCTCCTAATATATGCGCTAATTTCATTTGTTCCAAGGGGCCAAACAATTGAAGTCATGTGATTTATTCCAGGTAGTGAGTTCTAAGAACTGGAATCATTGGACTGATTCCAGATGGGGCGTCCAAACAACTGGATTCGTTTGACTTATTATAGGCGCTATATCCTGACAACTGGAGTTTTGTTTTGTGAGAGAGTCCTAAAACCCGGATTCTTTTAACACTAGAAATTCCGAAGAACTGGATCCTATCGGCTCGAGTCGTGGCTTATTTCAAGTGAAGCGTCCTGACACCTGGATTCCTTTTGACTTATTCCATGTGGAGTGTCCTAACAACTGGAGTCTCAAGACTTATTCTGAGTGAACCATTCTAATAACTGGAGTCCTGTGGCTTAATCCTGGCAGATGAATTTACACAACTGAAGTCACGTCACGTCACGTACCGCAGTCACCGCTTCTTAACAAGGTGGAACGTCCTAACAACTGGAGTTATTTCCAAGTATCGCGTCCTTACAACAGGGTCCATTCGACTTATTCCAGGTGGAACATTGTGACATTTGGAGTCCTGACTTATTGCAGGCAAGGCGTCCTACGGGTTGATTCTGAGCAAACATTCCCTCCGCCTAATAAATCATCAGCGATTCTCATTGTTCACGTCTTCAGCTCGCATGAATCATTGATGCGCTCGAAATTGCTCGTTTTGTATTTTCCGAGCGCTGCGAGCGCAACAACATTCACTGTCTCGTTGATTAGGCCGACGTGGCTCTGATCGCCGTCGGGCTATTTTGTCTCATTGGAGGAATTCAATGAGACAGGTGTGGAAAAAAAACGTGCATGGCGGTGAATGATTGTGCTCAGTAAATGGCTGCAAACGCGGCATTTCATTTCTTTTATTTTGCTAATAGAGCACAGAAAAGCTGCACTACTTTTGCCCGGACCAAAATATCATCACTTGATGTGAAAACGATACATTGGGATCCTCTGCAGCAATATGCCAAGAGCGTAGCTTCATATGCCGGCGCAGCAAGAACAAAATTGTGGCAAATCTTATGGACCTTTCCGGGCTGTCCATCACTCATACAATAATAGCCAATCAAATCGCCGCATTGTCTTAACCTCCGGCTTGACACGCCCCTCTCGCCGTATTGTCCCACAGAAAATGCTGGTTGTCAGTAGTGTGCGCTTGGAAAAGTTAATGTTACGAAGAAACTGGGGAATGGGCAATTCTGATGAAAGATATCCTGCTAGGTTACAAGGGGCCCGCTTGATTCATCTTCCAGAGCCTAAAACACAGTCGACAAAGTGTCTACGATGGATTAAGGCTCACGGAAGACCGCACGTACAACTAAGTGTGGACAATATCAACAAACGCAAGGCTTTATGTTGGAAAGTCAGTGAGGGAGAAGTATCTTCTCTGAGTTTGATTCAATTATTATCAGTACAGGAGAACAACTTTCACTTTGTTAGTGTATCACTGACCCGCTGAACGAAGTGTGTCATGTTTTTATGCCCAAGAGACGGTTAGGGATACGTACATGCGTGATGTCATGCAAGAGAAATGTCAATTTGCCCATTTGTATTGCATCTGACTTTTTAGACAGAGCACTGGCTTCGATTATGAGTGAAGTCAAAGAATACACCCACTCACTTCTAAAGACTACGATATTACTCGTGATATTTCCAAGTAAAAAGTATTCACCCTGTTTTACATGCGCAGTACGATTCCACTTTTTTACCCTGTTGGATTTCAATATGAAGTTTGTGAGGCGTCAAACTTTTTTTGCTTGACTCGCCAACATTTCGCTGTAACTCTGACATTGCGTCCTGCACCGTCTAAAATCTTAATTCCGTGAACATATCCTTGCGTAAAATAGTTGAGACCTCTCTGTAGAACTCTCTTGGACGAGTCTGACGCATTTGGCAAAAAAACATTCCCCAATATTATCTGGAATACGCGACAGAGAATCGACTTCAATCATGTTGTGTTCAATTGCCGTTTTCGAATCTTGTGGGCCATGGCTAAAAGGGGCGGAGCTCAAGATCGCCATCGGAAAGCTCCATTGCATCATCTTTGGGGTGAGTCGTTGAATTGTATTACTTCACAGATGTTGAAAGTCGGATCTTATCGTCTTGCATCGTATCGCAACCGTAGTCAATCGTATCGAAATTTGAGTCAATCGAGTCGTATTTTGATTGTAGTAATTTGGATCAATAGTCACTGATGGCGTCGTGGCACCAATGCCAGACTTTGCATGGTGTTCATATCCGCCCTGTGACTGAGTTTAGGGTGTAGTCTGGCTTTCGCCCAGCTGGGATAGGCTCCGGCTCTCCAGTGACCCTTGTGAGGATAAGCGGTTTGGATTATGGATGGATAACTTGGATCACATATTGTATTTATCACAAGTGGAGTCCATTGTATCACAATTTGAGTGAATTGTAGCATATATCAAGCAAAGCTGTGGTATTAGAAATAATGCCTGAAAGCGATTACAATAACGCTTAATACACATTACATATCTTGTGGCACCTTGCTCCAGAAGAACTATGTTGAAGTGAGCTGAGGAGCTAAAAGTAGTACTTCGCCGGGGCGTGTCGCAATCCATCGTGAAAGTCTGCAATTTGCGGCAGGGTCCGATTGCAAATAGCAAAATCCGTACATGTTCGCGCGATATTAGACACGCCGGCTCTGCCCGTCTAAAAATACATTAGCGCGTAATTCACCGAGCGAGAAGAAGAAAAGGCCCCGGCCAGCGGCACGCAAGATCGGCAGGTTGTTTTGCGAATGACTTCACGCTCGCCGCTCACGTGTAACACAGCCGATAATTGCTCCCTTCCTGGCGTCCAGATCCGTCCCTGGAGGACCGCGGGCGGGCTATTACGCCTGATGGATGCCTTGCCCCCTCAGAGCAGAGAAATAGCATTTCGGTGTTGTTATTGATTATTTGGGGGGGGGGGGGGACGGGAGCGGGTGCGGGTGCGGGCGCTGAGGCAGAGAGCGAAGGCCAGGCAGCGAGCACCTCACGTGGTGAAACGTCGACCAACGGGAAGAGATGGCGATCAAGCCTCGCCTCGGGACGTCATTCGGTTCTTCAGAACTGACATTTGTGCTGTTCGCAAGGTATTCCAGGGGACCAAAATAACTCGCGTAAACCTGACTTTAGCGCAATATGGTGCGTGATTGACATTAATTGGGGCTTCTGCATGTTGTGTGCCGCTTTAAAGCTGCAATTTTTTGATGTTGTCATGGTCCAAAGTGCTGGAGGGTGCCGAAATAACTATTCTAAACCTTACAAGTCTTTGCCAGCCTTTTGATGGCGTCGTGGATTGATACCTAGAACTTGATCAGACTCCAGAGAATTTTAGCATTTTGCAGGACATTGTCTGGTGCTTGAAAATTGCATTTTTGTTGTTGTCGTTGTTTCCGTTCTCAAGAGTAAGCAAAAGTGCCAAAATAAGTTAGGCTAGGGTACCGAGATACCTCATACAAGGCAGAAAGTGCGAGCCCAAGGCGGCAAGTACAGAAGCTGCAGCCGCACCAATTACCGTCGACTCAAACGTCAGCCTCTCAAGACCGGCATCAAACGCGCGTTCGTCGCGCTGCGGGGCGAGCTCGGCGGAGGGAGGGACGGGCCGAGCTCGTTTGGAGCTGCCCGCGGACGTTAGCGAGGCGCGGGAAGTGAGCTGGGCTGACGGCTAATGAACGAGAGGTGGGACGTGAAGAGGAGGGAGGAAATGCAAAAAAAAAAAAAAATAATGATAATAATAACAAACACCCGACGACACGGCCGCTATCTCGTTTTGAAAACTGCCGCCGTCGTCGGTCGTGATTGAAAGCGAGAGACGAGCTCCTCGTCGAGAGCGCGACGAGAGGCCCCTTCGCACGCGCGTGTCATTAACGGACGTCAGAAAAGATTTCATTTGCGTCTTTGCGCGCCGCCTTGTGATCAAAGTACGACAATCGTCGTGCCGTCAGGGAGAGACGCGGCCGTTTATGTAACAACAGTCTGTTGACGCGCACTCGCACTCAGACGAGAACACGGGCAAACATTGTCGCAACATAAAAAGCTGAATTGCAAATTAAAGCGGAATTGCAAAGCAAAGCGGAACGCCGGGCGGGCCGACGGGGTGGCGGATGTGAACGGTGCCGTTTCTGCTTTTCTTTTGATTGTGATGCAGTGGCTCGCTCTTGGTCAACAAAGTGAAAGAAGGGATTTAAAGTTTAACGATAAACCGTAATAAAGTGGGTATTACACTTGTAAAGTTTAATTATCCTCACGTTCGTGTCTACGAATGGTACGTGTTTCCGCTTAGGCGATTTGTTTTTCTCGTACAAGAATTTGGAGGAGGTCCGGTTTGGTGTTCTTCACGGGTGACGTGAATTCTTTTGGATTCATCAAGGCACCGTCTTTCGCTCTCACTGGAGCCGTCCACCGGCGAGTACGAATTGGATGGGATGAGAACCGGCACCTCTAAATCTGGAGGGTCCTTGCCAGGCAGGGGGAATGAGATCCTGCTTGAAGTGAACGAGTTGCCGTATCTCGAGGTTCGGGTCTCGATTGAGGGGGAGACTGGAGCGGGAGATCGAGGTGGATTTGTGCAGAGACTGCGGGGATGTGGACTCTGTACGGGTCCGTTGTTCCGAAAAAGGAGTTGAGCCGAAATGGTGGCCTGGGGAACTGGTTAGGAGGCCTCCCTTGGGCGTCAATCTGATGAGGCATCGGGGGGACTTTCCACGGTCGGGAGGCCTCATGAACGACCCAGTACCTGTTGGAGAGACTCCATCTTCGCTTATCCTCACTAGATTTGTGGGCGTTCTGGAGCCTATCCCAACTGACCCTGGTCGAGAGCTGGAGTACACCCTTAACTGGTCGCCAGCCAATCGCAAGGGACTTATAGTACTGTGTAAGGGACTTGCTTTCACATCTACGGGCAACTTACAGTCTTCAGTTAACCTACTGCGCATGTTTTTAGGGATGGAGACATACAGGGAGAAGATGCACTCTCCACATAACGAGGCTGAATTTGAACCCGGGTCGTCAGAACCATGAGACGGATGTGGTAACCAGTCACCCAACCACCATTCCAGTAACCCTTCAAATGCGCAATGCAGTCAACGTCTTTCTCGTCTTGCAGCCCTGGCCCGTGAGTTTCAATTAGTGCACCGTGTTTGGATTCTGGAACAAAGAAGGGAGCAGACAAAGGAGTTGCAACGCGTTGCAACATGCTGTGGGGTTTTTTTTTGTTTTTTTTTTTCCCTTTCCCACCCTCGCTATAATTGGCTCCCTTTCAGGCCGCCGGCCTCCGGTGCGCGGTGTAACCCTCAGTGCGGCCGAGAGAAGAGACAGCTTCTACCACACACACACGGGCAAAGGCAGCGGCGGTTGCCCGGAATACAAAAGACGGAACGCCGTTCGGCAGGGGTCAAAAGAGCTTTCGCTGGCGTCGCACCAATTTTTGGGTTGTTGTTCCTGTTGTTAAGGAGCAGGCGAGGAGGGAAGAGGAAATTGGGGTGGCCGGGAAAATGGCATCCAGGAAGGAGGATGGAGTGAAACTGAGAAGCAAGAATTTGCTTCTCCTTTTTCTTCCCTCCTTATGGAAGAATAAGAAGTACGTGTCAGGGAAGAAGCACATGGGGAAAAAAAAAAAAAAAAAAAGTAGGACGAGGACAGCTCAGGGGATTCGGGGGTGTCCTTTGATGACAGGACCTCACTTTGCTATCATCTGCCACCTCTCGCGCTAAGTATAAGCTATCAACTATCAGCCACCGACAATCATCTAAAATGTAGCCGCTGTCATCTACTCTTCTCTGCGGTGTGTGAACATTTATTTTCATTTTACAGCCAATTTCACGTTGGGCGTGACAGTGGACATTTTGTGAAATCGAGCATCTTTTTTTTTTTTTTGGGTGTTCTGGTATTAAAATGGACCGTTGACACGCGAGGTTAAACAAGTGGACGGCTAATGAGGCCTGCTGTTTGGTGTCCCGCCGCTTTGGGCGGAACGGTGCCAGCGTCCGGGCCGGCAGCTGCGTATTACCGATGCTCGCTCGTCGCTCGTGTTGTTGTCGCCGCGTAGCGAGAAGCGCTAATTGCCCCCCTGGGACGCCGCGCTATCGGATCCGCGGCGCTCGTCTCCAGCGGTCTTGCGTCAGTGGAAACGGGCTGTTTCTCCTCGCCGGCGACAACTTTTTGGTGGCTCGCAGACATCCACCTGCCGCTGTGGCCGTGTACGCATGCACAAGAACACACAAACACGTGGACGTGACATGCGTGCAAGCGTGATGCTACACGTTGTCTTTCGGGACGTGTTCGTTTCCTGCGTTGCTTGCTATGTAGGAGTGAGCGTGATGTAAATTAATTGTGGTGGTGCAGAACAAGGAGGAAAAATGAGCTTATCAACGTTCATCTATCAACATAACCCAACAACTCGTTAATCAGCTGTCATCCATCAGCGACTGTCTGCCAAGTATCACACACCAACGATCAACCGTCACTGACAGCGCTCCGCTATCAAAATGTCAGCTAGCAGCTATTCTTTGCTACCAGCGATCAACTGCCGCCTTCCGATCCCTCAGCTATCACTTAGCAGCTATCACCTAAACGCCGTCGACTTCCATTTATCAGCTGTCGCCCACCAACTATCATGTATCATCGAACAATTATCATATATCCGCTATCACTTACCAGCTGTCATCTGTCATCTTTTAAGTAGAACCCGCGAATGAGAAGATGTCAACTATGAGACGTTAATTGGCTGCTAACTGCTATCTGTAGCTATCAGGCACCAAATATTAGTTACCAGGTCTCCGTTCCCACTCATCATCAATTAACTATTAGCGATCAGGCGTCCACTGCTAATGATCAACTATCACCTACCAAGTACTAGCTGTCATCTGTCACCTAGTTTCAAGGTCAAAGTGCAGCAAAATAAAATGTATCAAACCTCAAAATAAATCAACAACTCCAAATTTTAGTGGGCTCGCACATGACGATTCGAACAATTGAAAATTTCGGTTGTCACGATCATAAATCAACACAGAACCTCCAGCCGTTGTTCATCATGGCAGTAACTTGCTAGCTAGCAGGTCTTTTGCGATCCGGCCCACAAATAGCTCTGATGATGCCACAAACAAACTTGGTTAGAAATTACAGTTGGGGTAATATAAAAAAATATATATCCTTGGCCAGTGAGGCTACATTCTGCTTCACCAAATCTATAAAGATTATTTTATCCAACCACATATCACAGCCTTTATATTTACTCACCAAACCGCCGATTGGAGATGCGTTAAGCGCGGTCGCGCAAATTGATCTTCACAATAAAACCTCTGCTTCCTGCTTGTAAAAATGTCGCTTTTCGAGGTTTGTGGCGTTCCGTCAAGGTGATGAGGCTCCCGAGCCAACACAACCCTCATTACGCTCATCATAAATACGTGCGGCAAATGTCCTAACAGTAACAATCATTTAGTGCGAGATTACTTTTTATTTGACATCGTTTGTGTACGACGTGGCACCAAAGGACAAAAGTGGAAGGAAATGAAACTTATCGACGCATATAACAAAAGACATGTACACATTAGTCTGAACATGACGATGCTAATTGGAAAACACAACGGCTAACGATTAGCGTAGCTCGTTCCATTCGTCTAAGCGGCTTCTAAAGGGATGAATAGTTTTACTTTGTTTGAATTAAACAGTGGTTAACTTCTTTTGTACATGGTGTTGAATTATAAAAACTTTGCCCGTCAAGTTAATAAAGCTTTTATGGCGCCGACGGTTTGGGTTCGGAATGGATTAGGTCACTTTCCGTGATTCACGTCAAGATGCGTCAATGTCAAAATGGGACAGCTTGGCGGCATTATTAATGAAAAGGTCCTGGAAGGCGACAAGTTGAATCCTTGTTGGCAACGTGGGAGGAAAAAAATGAGAGTGCAAGTGCTCTTCCAATTTTGATGTAATTTTTTTATTGGACTTTTCATTTTGTTCGCCTGCCAAACAATGCATTATGTCGATTTCATAAAAGAATATTTCTAGAAAAGTTTGTTTTTTTTGCTTGCTTTTATTTCAAGTTTCATTATATCTGGTTTTGCTCCACTTTATTGTCTTTGAAGCACAATGTGACGCAATGAGAACTAAAAAGCAAAGCAAGATAGTTTGCGCTTTTCTTAATGGTTTACATGAAACTGATGGGGCAGCACAGTGCGTTATAACGGTTAGCACGGCTCAAAATTCTGCCTTCAAATTTAGCGCTATCTCCACCCGTTCCACGTTCTGACATTAATGTTTTAAACCACCGCAGTCAAATGAATTTTGTAGGGGGGAGACGAGCGTGTTCTACTTCCGGTGCCTCCGTTCGCGAAAATCAATTGTGTCGACCGACAATGGTGAACTTCCGCTGACCCACTGTAGCCTCACCAACCCCCTTCGGAATCTCTGCCGCATCCGCGGGAACTCTTTGGGGCGGGTGTCGTCCATCGCAACGTCCGAGACGTTTTCTCAGACTTTGACCTTTTGTGGAGTTTCGCGTCTTGAAGGAGTTTCAGAAACGATCCGAAATGATCCGAAAAACGACTGCTTCCTGTCTATAAAATTTCACCGTGCTAATTGAAACCGACTTGATCGACCTTTGCTGCCGTGCCCTCCCCATACACAGGGACCAAAACTCTCGTCGGCCATCTGTCCAGCGTACGAAGTTGAAATTTGGCTTTGCAACGGGCCATAATCCTTTGCGGGAGTTTGGCCACGTGCGCCTAAAATGGCCACTTGAAAGCAATTGGCAGATTTCCCATTTTCAGATTTCTTGGGACTTCCAGATGGGGGTTAACACACGAGAGGCCCGAAATTACCATTCTGCTCACTCCCCGGCGTTCTGGTGGAAATCTACGACTTCTCCCGTGATTCCGTAACCGTGGGGTGTGAGATTACTCCGCATCAAGGGAACGCTTATCGAGATGCTCCTGCCATCTTTTCCCGTAATCGCTTCCCGTAGGCCCCGACGCCGGGGGGGGGGGGACCCGTCGCCTTCAAGTTCCGAGCGGATCGGCTCCGAGCTAAACATTTTTGCCCCTTTAATGACTTCTCCGCGCTAAAGAGCTCCGTCGCATTGAGTTTGACGCCTTTTGAATGGCAGACGGACGTCCGTGCGTACGTAGTCGCGGATATCACCCCCCCCCCCCCCCGTCTCGCTCTCCAGCTGGCCGATGGCGCGGCGACGTCCTCGAAAAGACGGCAGAAGAACGGCTTTGTGAAATATTAAACATCTCGTGCAGCTGCCACCCGAGCGGGGGCGAGAGCGACGCCTCGTCAGGTCTGCCGGCGCAGATGGCGTCGGTCTTGCCTTTCAGCGACAACCTATAAGCGGCCGCTAAATTGTCCTGAAATGTCAGCTGCCGAGACGGTTTCTTTCCCTTCCATCCAAGCAAGAATCTTGCCTAATTAGTGATCTATGCTAATTAGCTCACAAGCAATAAACAAAATGACATGTCGTGAATCACATGGAACAGAAGTTTCCAAGTTATGGCCCGCCATCCATTTTTGGACCCTAAAATTAGCAACTGGCGCTATAATTTGTGACAACGCAGGCGTGGAGAGCAGCAAAATACATCATTGCGAACTTTCACCTTCTCAACTCGTCAGTGTTGAGTTGAAATATTTTGAATACAGTTTTGTCTGCTGCTCTGCGTTTTAAAGCGCCAGTTCTTGGTGTTTTACAAGCGCTGCTACTTTCCGCTAGCCCGTCAATGGCGGTTCGCATTATTAAGGTAGCCGACTTTTGTTGCATGGTTTAGGCGGATATTTTTGGCGTTTAAAGGGGAAATCCAGTGGTTTGCATGAACAATGGATCCAATAGGTCATCTAATATGTACTTTGTATTGTATGTATTTTGACAATGTGATGTTAAATCCTCACTCTTTTAATAGTGTTTTGAGAAGATTTTTATCGACAATTACGAATTTTCAGGGCCGCTGCCATTTTCACGAGTCACATGACTTATGTGCGCGGATGTGACGTGTAAGGTGCTGCACCAAAGGCTCGATTATATTGTGCCCAGCGTTGATTTCATGGGTTTTATCCTCACCTGATGAAAAAATAGCAGTATCGGTTGATCGGGAAGACGGAGGAATACTTCCGTACAGATTTGAAGCTGTAGCTGTAAATAACCCTACACGTCACATCTGCGCACGTAAGTCATGTGACTGGCGAAAATGGCAGCGCCCCTGAAAATTCGCAATTGTGGACAAAAATCTTCTCAAAACACTATTAAATGAGAGAGGATTTAACATCACATTATCAAAGTCGAGTACATATTAAATGAACCATTGGATACATTGTTCATGCAAACCACTGGATTTCCCCTTGAAATATACTTTTAAATATGCAATACATTTGATGCTCTTTTGCAGTAAACCTCACTTCGGCCTCTTATTTTGTGCGAGAGTCTTTCATTATATCAACCCAGAAGATTGTCTGCCATTTCTCGAGAGTGATATTTAAAAAGGTTTGTACGATTTCTCTTTATCGTGAATCGCAACCTATCCCGGGCGATCCGGATTGGCTCTCTCTGCGATAAACGGATTCAGTGTAAAGCGTTTAGCTCGGGGGGGGGGGTGGGTCCCCAAACTATGGCCCCAGGGCCATTGGCAGCCCACTCACTGTCTGTTTTTTAACCAGCGTATACAATACCGTGTTTAATAATTGAACTCCCCGAGTGGTTTAGCCGCATTGTATTCCAGAGTGTCGTGTTATTGTAGTCTTTTGTATTCATTCTTCACTCGGCGGCGAGGCGGGAGAAGAGGAGCAATTATTCGTTCCGCTTTATGTTCAATGCAAATGTCCTCTTAGCATAGAATGCTCTCGTTTTTTTTTTTGTTTGTTTTTTTTAAACGTGGATATGTGATTCTGATTCTGCCGGTTACAGGAGCGGATTTATTCCGGCCACAAAATCCAGAAGAATTCTTTACATTTGCTAAATCACTCGCTGCTATTCAATAAATGGATGATATACTCCCATCTCAAAGTAATATAAAATTGCTTTGCATATTTGCACCTCGACCGGGGGATGGCTTTTAGTGTGTAAATACATTCAAGGTTGACAATGTCAGAGAGGTCCTCGCACTCTTCGATTTTTCTGTACGCTGCCCTTGGAAGACAAAAAAAA